>NC_143183.1:14125000-14750000 GCF_047325235.1 Durio zibethinus | reverse complement strand
TGCAACAATTCCTTGGCATAGTCAATTATATGAGTGAATTTCTTCTAGACTTTACTCAGATAACTCATCTTTTGAGATAAATGCTAAAGAAAAAACCATCTAAGTGGTCCCAGAAATAGACACGATTAGTATAAATGCTGAAGATAAGATCACAATCACTTTTAACTTTAAAGATTCCTTCAGATGGCAAAAGAGAATTGTAGAACAACCATTTCCTTTGCTTCTAAAACTAAAGACAAGTACAAACACTACTGCTACTTCCTTAAATCCTAACCTTGAAATTGCTTCTTAGACCTTAAAACCACTAACACAGTTTATGATTTCTCCCACACTAAATATCTTTCTAGAAATGCTACAACAAATGGCACAAGAGAACATCTTTTAATTTTTCATTGAAGATATCTTTTCCGCTAGATATGAAATAGAATCTTAGATGGAAAGTATTAAGTCAAAGAACTCAAATGATTTAGATAAAACACTTCCATAGATCTACATGATAGAATTAATAGTTGAAGTTCCAAAAGATAACCCAAAAGTGTACAACCTTGAAGTAATGGATGTTGAACAACAACCACCTCATCCTCCTTAGACACAAGCTTTTTCCACATCAATGTTTTCAACATCTACAATTGATGATATTCCTCCTTCCAGATGGTCCTTAAGACTTCAAGAGTTCCTAGCATAGGAACTTGTTAAATTAAACTTCAATCCCAATGTTATGATGAATAAGGTTTTAATTAGATTTGTCTCAATATTGGTTGGAACCCTCAAGAATTTTTAAGATAATATTGGTGAATATAGATAATTACAGTTACTCTATTGCCCAACAGTTATAGAAGCTATATCTCAATTTTCAACAATATTTTATGGCCAAGAAACTCATACATTGGAAAAGCTGAAAGAATAATTTTTCAAGCTAAAATGTTGTTTGCTTTATCCAAAAGATCTTGACAAACACTACCAATAGTTTTTTCAATATTTTTACGTACTTGGTAGATTTGATGATGTCAATCTAAAGTAAACTTTTCTTAATTCTATTTCAGAAGAACTTTCTTAATAGACAAGAGCTCACCTCAACGTAAGATCTATTTAATTAAGAACCATGAATCTTGATGATATCTACAAGATGATGATGAGAGCTTTAGCTAAGATTTGCAAAGAGCATACATACATTGCAAATTTGGTGAAAAACTCTAAAAACATGGATGGGTCATGTTCTTACTCCTCAATAGGTCTACAGATCAAATGTTCTTCCAAAGAATTCTTATGTCTTTGCCTTCATAAAAAAAAAAAAAACTTTAAAAAGATTAAACCCCTACACTAGTACCTTCACAACCAAGATAATACTTCACACTAATGTCAAAACAACCAGAACAATCTCCTTTTGGCACAACTGAAAAATGGATTCATTGACTTAGAGAAAAATAATCAGTTAATTATAAACCCAAGAGATAGCAGAACTTCCTCAAAAAGTTATTTGTAAGAAAAACTTATTCTAATATAAATATATTTTTCTAAACCCTCTCCTATCTTTTAGTAATTCTTTCCTCTTTCTTTTGCTGTTAGGTTTAGAATCAGAAAGAGTTTTCTATATCATGGTTTACAGTGATACAAGTTAAGTATGCTCTGTAGTTACCATAGTATTGTGGATCCTCTGTATCAAAAAGCCTTGTAAAATTGTCAAACAGAACATTAATCCGCTTAAGCAAAAATAATTTACTATACTAAGAAATACTAAAGTGGGCTACCATAGTGAAAGGCATGGCTCCATAAAAGTCAAGCCTCAAGTTCGACGAAATGCTAGGAAGGCACCAAGTTTTGAACACCGGCTAGAATACCTTAGTTATATGTCTGAACTATGGACTGTTTATTTTTTGCATTACTTTGATGTAGGTAATCATCCCCCCTTTCTTCGTATTAGAGCGAAACTCTATATAGAATTCTTGTTCTGTTCTATTTCTAACATTGAGTTGGATAGGAAAAGCAAAAAGATTCTTCTTTCTTATGGATTTATCAAAAGTCAATAGTTTGCAAACTTCTACTTCTAGATCTTCATTTAGTTTACCTTATCATCCTTTTCTTATAATTAGAAAATCTTTTTCTTCTAAGGTAGATTTCTTGTATGAAATTAATTATCTTCCATAAAATAAAAAAGTCCAAGAAATAAATCTTCCTATTGTAAATCCCTATATAACTTTCTCAAAAACTTTTACTTCTCTTTCTAGATCCATAAAAACCCTTTTAAAACCAAAATATCAAACTCCAAAAGAATATGTTCAAGCTTTAAAGTTTGATCAGCGTATTCTTTTAGCTGGATCTTAAGAGCATTTTGTTACTCTTCAAATTCTTCTAAATTTTCCATAACAATGGCTAGACCAAGGATATATTTACATCCACTTTGGTACCATCAGAATTGCATTAAACTTTTATGGTAAAATGGTTCTGCTTGTACTAGAATGGCTTTGCTAGATATAGGATTCAAGGATTATTAACATGCAGTACTTGGCATAATTGAGATAATGTTCAATGCTAGAACTGTCTTCTTCATAGTTTTCCCAAACTACAATATCTCTCTTTATGATTCAACACTACTAGATGCTTTAAAAGTTTAAGTATAGATTGTAGGAACTAAGTTGAAAGGATTCCAGCAACATTTCATCACCAGATGGCATATAAAATTCAAGATCATGCCATAAACTTACCTCTACCTAACTCTAGTGATGCTATATTTGTAAAGCTAAAAGTTACAGATAAAAATTCTAAATGTGTTCATATTCCAAAGCAAATCTCAAATGAAGAACTTGCTACTCTATATCCTAAGTCATGGACAATAAGTTATCAAAACATATGGAAGCAAGATGAACCAATTCAACACTTTGATCCTTCGTATAAGACAAACCTAGATAGTACTATCACAATTAAGTTTGATCATAGCAAAGAAAAAGAATCTCGACCCCAGTTGTCTTTCCCACATAGTTTATGATACAATGATGTCAAGCTGAACCAAATGTACCAATTACACATTTCAAACTTGATAAAAAACTAGTATATACATATAGATCTCTAGAAGGACATTTCTATTGGGACATTAATTGTGGATTCAAATGATGTCAGAAAGATAGCTATAGAAGCTTTCTTAATGATGATGATTCTCCAAACCAAAAAAAAAAAGTCTTCACAATAAAAGCTAAAAAAAAGGTGTGACAAAAAATACCCTAAAATTGATATCCTTGGTAAACCCTTAAGAAAGTTTGACTATTATATCATCTATCCTAAACACAAAAAACCAAACTCCCCTAAAAAAAATGTAAACCTCAAACACTTGAACACCTACAACTAAACTAACCCTTACCTTAAATGTGTATGATATAACCAAATCAGTCCTTTTATGATTTAGAATTTTGTCATTTTTAGAATTCAACAAGAGACCAATATAAAAACATTCCAAAAATCCTAAACCCCAGTGATAGAGATGAATATGAAATCAAAAAAGTATTTCTTGAGTAGAAGTAATTTTTTAGATAGAGAACTCTATTTAACAAAATGTATATCTGTACAGGATAAAAAACAAGCTAGATAAAGTGAGCCAACATTTTAATCAAAGTCTCATCAATTTGAAGAACATTATTCTTGACATTAAGATAAGAATAATTACTCTAGATAGAGAATTTACATACATGGCAAAAGCCAAAACTGGTTACATTTATGCTTTTGCAAAAAAAAAAAATGAAAAGTCTTAATATTCAACTTGCAAATCTGCATAATCAACTCCATCAGAAATAATAGTAGCAATAGTCAACTTCCAATATCTTTACTCCCATCAACATTGGAATACATAATACCACTAACCAAGCTTATGGTCCCCTTTTTTACCAACCTTACATCCCACCTTCACCTCCTAAACCTTTTTTCACACATTTTTCAGTACAAACCTATCCCATATAGCTAGACTGTTTGTAAAAGCCCTAATTCTTTTATGGTATCTTTGCCAACTTTACACTATTACCATTGAATTTAAAGTTTCAGACCTCAGGTGGGTAATCTTTATTCTAACCAACCAAGAATATCTGTACCTAGAAGATATTGGATTTGGAAAGTTTTTAAAATGGTTCAACAAGTTGAACAATTGGTTTCAATTCACTAACCATATTTCAACGCACTATCATGTCATTTTTATGTTTCATAGACCTTGTCAAGTATACAATGATGGTTTTGCCTTATTCCAGCCACATTCAAACATTTACGTATAAACTCCATATTCTTTATACAAATCTATATTCTTATATTTTGATGAGTACTGAGTTTTTTTCAAAAGGTTTTATATAATCAATCATATCTCTTAGATACTTGAAGAACTTCCCCCAGTCAAAAGAGAACCATAGTGGTGGTACTTTCCAGAATACATTTAGGAACTATGCAGACACCTCAAAAAATGGAGCCTTGAAACCTTTTTCAACAACTGATGAAGTGACTATCCAAAAAACTTATGAATTTTGATCTCTTCGACCATATATAATTAGCTCATATCCCTATTGGCAAGACCTAGAAAATGTTTCAAGAATAAAAGAAAGATTTGAACATAGAATACACAATCAGCTATTTCAAAATTATGATAAAGACCTTACTGAATTTGAAAAAAGTTATTCACATGGGTAGACAACTGTTTATCCATACAATAACATAAAGATTTTGAAGAATGATGCTGCTTCAGTCAAAAATTCAATCATGGTGTTAAAGCTAAAAGAAACCCCATGTTTTAGTCAATTATGTGTAATTATGTGTGATACTTTTTAGATTACTCCAAGACTCCAAGACAAGCATGATAATGATGTGTTAACACCAGTGTCAACATCAACATCAACTCAAGCTTTGCTTTGGTCTACATTAATTTTGGTGTCAACTTTATGTCTACTTTATAAAATGTCAGGTCATGCTTTAAGTCGTATTCAAAAAGCTACTTTGACAAAGGAAAAGGAATCTTACCTTTACTTTATTAAAGTTATTTTATTAAAGTTGCTTTAAGTCTAAGTCAATTGTTTTATGTTAAGTCATGGACACAATATAATTATTATAGGTCTTATTCTTTTTCTTTTCCGCTTATATAAGTTGTATACTTCCTTGAGAAGGATAGAGATAGCAGAACTTCCTGAAGAAGTTGTTTGTAAGAAAAACCTCGTCTAATATAAATATATTTTTCTAGGCTTTCTCCTCTCTTTTGGTTATTCTTTCTTTCTTTTTTAGTTGTTAGGTTTAGAATCAAAAAAAGCTTTTTATATCATAGTTTACAATGATACAAGTTAAGTATGCTCTGTAATTGCCACAGTATTATGGATTTTCTACATTAGAAAAGCTTGTAAAATTGTCAAACGGATCATTAATCCACTTAAGCAAAGAAAAGATACTATACCAAGAAATACTGAAGTAGGCTACTATAGTGAAAAACATGACTCCATAAAAGTCAAGCCACCAGTTCGATGTTATGCTAGGAGGGCACCAAGTCTTGAACACTAGCTAGAATACCTTGGTTATATATCTGAACTATGGACTGCTTATTTTTGGTATTACCTTAATGTGGACAATCGATCCCCTATTTCTTGGTATCAGAGCTACAGTCATGCTTTTTTATATATACTAGTTTTCATGATACAGACTAAGCACACATCATTCTTAATCAAGTTATAATTATAATATAAATTAATATAACTAAATAAATTTAATACTTTTTATAGTAAAAAAATTAAAATAATCATAACAATACTAAATTAAATTGAAAATATAAATTTGAGTTCAAAAAGTAAATAAATATAACATAAATTTTAAAATAAAACTCTAATAGAAAATAATTATAATGTCTAATATTTAAATATATAATCAGTGAATGTTAAAAAAAATGAATATAGCAAAAATTTTAAATATCTAATCTTTCTTTATTTTGATTTAGCTATTTAGAAGTTTTTTTTTCAAGTATTCTAGTGTTATGTCATCATCTTCATTCTTTTTTTATATATATTTTTTTCTTTTTTTGAAACTTTTTTACTCTAGAAATCATCTTCTATTACAACCAAATTGAATTATGCACTTTTTTTCTACTTTATGATTTTTTTAAATCTTTTTTTAGTTTCTTTGATGTGGATCTTTAACTTTAATTTTATGAATTTTTATACAATCAATAATTGTTAAACTCATTCAATCCTTGTTTCCCATCTATTTGATACTAAAAATTTAAATTCTTTGTTTTGATTTGAAAGCAAATTATTGTAAAACTATTGTTGCTTTAAATAAAATAAATATATAATGCTTCATTTTCCATCAACAACTTCCATTTTAACGCATACCTATGTATATAATATATATCATTGTAGTTTCATTTTATAATGAAAAGTGCATACTTACACTAATTTTATTAATTAAGAAATATTAATTTATAAACATGTTATAAAAAAAATGAAGCAATCAAGAAATATTAGTGTCTCAATCTAATCTTCAATGAAATTTATTTATGTATTTGCAAGGAATATTTACTAAAATTACTTTTAACTTCAAATATTGATTTCTTAAAAAACCACTAAATATACATAACTTACAAAAATGTATTACTATAAGAGTTTGAATAACTTACTTGTATATATACTTTATCCTAAATCAAATAGTTTTTTTTTTTTTATGTTCTTTAAACATTGAATACTTTTTTAATTAATTTTGATTCAATATGATTATTGTTTGTTAAAAAATATATGAATTTTAAAATTAATAAGATATGACATTTTAGATAACTGTAAAAAAATATTCTTACATTTTGAAGATAAACTTTGTTTTAAATCTTTTATTAGAATTCAAAATTATTAGTGAATTGTTTTTAATATTTGAATCTTTTGTTTTTAAATTACAATGGAGTAATTTCTTTATCTGATGGAAACTTAATTATATATCTAGTATAGGTCATATAAAAAATTCATCATTTAATTGATATTGTTATTAAATTATGTTAGAGAATTCATACTATTATTAATATTATTATTATTTAAAAATATTACGCATCCAAGAAAATAAACTTATAGATAATTTTTCTATGGTATTTTTTAAATAAGTTTCGAATCATTTCTCTTTTTCATTTCAAAGATATCCACAAAGACAATTATTTTTTGTTTAGTTGCCATTAGTGTTGTAATGGTTACCACACAACATAATAATTAATTTTAGTAAATAGTTTAAGTTAATAAAAATTAGATAGATGACAATTATATACTATAAGTTGGTGAAAATTTACTATGTTATATCATTGATTTACAATTAACATATAAATAATTTACTATTAAGTTATCAATCATTTATTGTTAAATTATCAATAATTTACTACTAAATTATCACTAATTTATTACTAAATTATCAATAATTTATTAGTTAGTTATCGATAATTTACTATTAAATTAACACTGATTTATTATTAAGTTATTATTAATTTATTGGCATCGCTAATTTATATTTAAGTTATAACTGATTCAGTATTAAGTTATTGATGATTTGTCATTAAGTTAACACTAATTTATTACTATTATTGATTTACTATTAACTAGACTCTTGATTTATTGTTAGAATATGTCTTTCCCTTTTACTTTTTAAAATCCTAATTCAACTTTAATTTTTCACACATAATTTCTAAATTTTGGCTACCCTAAGATTTATAATTTGCTTTCTTCTCACTTGTTCAGTAAACTTAATGAGTTGTTAACACTTTTATTTTTTTAGATTTATATTCTTAATTTGACCAATTTGAAATGCAAAAGTCTTTAACTCCTTAAATTTTGAATATTTCTTTCTAATCAAAGCATGTTGACATTTATTATTGTGTCTTTTTCTTTTTTAGTCCCAATAATTTCTTTCCATATTGATAAAATATAATTAAGAAATGTTCAATTGCTTTGTATATTATGCTTATGATATTCATATATTGTGCATATGATATTCATATAATTTTAATTTCTTACATGCTTATACTTATGTTTCTTAAGTTCATTATTTTAGTTTTTTTAAGGTAGTATAGCTTTCATTTTTTGTAAATTATTAGTTTATTATTTTAGTTCATCATTAATTTATCTCATAATAATTAATTACACTATTACAAGATAAATTTTTTTTATTCATCAAAACTTGGAGTTTGAAAAGTCTATTAAAAATATATGGGATTTTTTTATATAATAATATTATTATTTCATTCAAATTTAGAAATTTTTTACTAAATTTTTTTATTGAATAGGTTTGTAATAGGTTTACACTAACCCCAAAAATGAAAGTTTTGGTTTCAGTCTAGCTACTAACTAAGGTTTGATCTTTGATAACTTCAAGAGAAAAAAAAAAGTTATCATTAATTGACAACTAAGCTATCACTTATTAACTACTATGTTATCAGTGATTTACAACGAAACCATCAATGATTGTTTACTAAATTGTCATTGATTTATTACTATGTTATAAATGATTTGCTATTAAAATATTATTAATGTACTACTAAGTTATTAATAATTTTTTATACCGTTATCACTGATTTACTACTGAATTATCGATAATTTATTATAAAATTATAAATGATTAGCTAATATACTGCTAAATTATTACTGGTTTAGAACTAAATTATCATTAATTTACTATTATGTGACTTACTACTAAATTATCAATTATTACTAAGCTAGTGATAATTTGTTACTAAATTATTAATAATTTACTACTATGTTATTATGCATTTATCACTATGTTGTCATTGATTTACTATTAAGTTATTAATTATTTACTATAAAATTATCGTTGATTTACTTCTAAATTATCCATAATTTACTATTAAGTTGTCAATTATCACTAATTAACTATTGAGTTATCAATGATTTACTACTAAATTGCACTTATTTACTTTTAAGTTTCCAATGATTAACTACTAAGTTATCATTTATTTATTTACTTCTAAGTTATTTATGATTTATACTTTTAAGTTTAGCAATTCATTAATATTAAACAAAAATTGATTTACTATTAAGTTATCACTAATTTATTATTAAGTTTTCATTGATTCAGTACTAAATTATTAATGATTAACACTAAGTTTATCACTTATTTTTTATTAAGTTATTTGTGATTTACTACTATGTTATTATGCACTCACAACTATGATATAATTGATTTACTACTATGTTTTCAATTATCTACTAAAAATTATTACTAATTTACTATTAAATTATCCTTAATTCATTATTAAGTTATTATTGATTTACTATTTAGTTATTAGTTATCACTTATTGATTATTATATTATTGGTGATTTACTATTAAGTTATACTAATTTTATTTTTAAGTTTTTAAAGATCAACTACTAAATTATCAATTATTTACTATAAAGTTACATTGATTTATTTACTACTAAGTTATTTATGATTTATACTACTAAGTTTATCAATTAATTAATATTAAATTAAAATTGATTTACTATTAAATTATCACTAATTTACTACTAAATTATTGTTGTAATGTAGAGGTTTGAGAACCCAACCGATAGACGTGAAAACATCCTATGTAAAGAAAACATGCGGATTGACCTTCTACATTTATATGTGTAATACCATTAAGTAAATTTTATGTGTAACAAATTTTATACGTAATAATATTAAGTAAATATATTTTAGATTTTATATGTAATAATATTAAATAAAGATATTTTATGTTTTATTTTATTATATTTTCAAAAACTGTGTTTTTTATCTTTAAAATGTTTTCTTTATTGAATTCTAAAAAATAATTTTTTCTGCATTCAACAAAAACTGTATTTTCTATCTTAGAAACGTCATCTTTCTTAAATTTTAAAAATATTGTTTTTTACATTTTCAAACAAAACTACATTTTTATCTTAGAAATATTGTTTTTTCAACAAAGACTATGTTTTTTATTCTAAAATGGCTTTTTTTATTTAATTTTGAAAAATATTTTTTTTCTCATTTTCAATAAATGTTGCATTTTCTATCTTAAAGGCCTTATCAGTTGCTGTGGTTTATCAAAATTTAAGTTTCCATAACAACAAACATAGTCATTGATATAAAAAAAAATACACTAAAATTTAATTTTATCAATTACTACCTTTTTTACATAAAAAAATGTAGTTAAAAGTAAAAAAAAAAAAAATCATATTTTACTAATTTTATCAATAACAATATAAAAAAATGTTATGTTTCATCAATTACTACATTTTCATACTAAAAAATGTTGTTAATATTGAAAATATAAAATTTATTTTATTATTATTTTAAATGATTAACTATGTTTCATATGTGAAAAATGTAGTGCTTATGAAACTATAAAAAAATTCAAAATCATAATTTTGAAACAATTTACTACGTTTTTCTTTTAAAAATATTATTTTTAGTATAATTAATTTTTTTCATAACATATTATAACCTATGACTATGTTTCTAGCATAACAATGCTGTGTAAATGAAAATTTTTTATTTATTAAGATTTTATTTTATACAAGATCAATTATCTTTATAATTTAGAAAAGTTGTCTTTCTAAAACTTTATCAGTTGAAAACAAATATTTAAATTTATAGAATTTCAAATATACATGATTATTACTAGGTATCCAATCGTTTGGCTAAGAATGCAGTTTTGCCCAATTGTGTGGTTAGGAATGAAGCTTTGCTTGTCAAAATGGCTTTCGATTTCTCATGCAATTATGTTGATTTTAAGGAGGACAAATTTTATATTCCACCAAAAATCTTAAAAAACCTTAGCAAGAGGTGGGATTTTTATTCAGGGCTATCACCCTTATTTTTTAACACTGTTAGTAATCTTTAAAAACCTTGGGATTTAGATTCTGTGAACTAAACTAAGGAATCAAATTACGAGAAGCAAGATTCCAACCAATAATCTAACTTTCTCTCGAACCAAACACCTTTTAAGAATCTGTGTTTAATGTTTGCTAGGAGCTTAAAAAAATTTTCAAAGTTAGAAAGTTAGAGTTCTTGGTTATTTTAAAAGTGTTTAATGAAATAAAAATACAAATTTTCATGACTTTCTCAAGTGTTTGATAAATGGCTATATAGTGCTCTCTAACATGATCTAAGGGTCCTGGTCTTGGCATTGCTCATTACCTTGACTAAGCTCCTCTTTTCTCTCTTATAAATCTTTGAAAGTTGTAAATTTTTAACAATTGCAAATCTTTGAACTTATATAAATCTTAGAAATATTGCAAATCTTGGAATTTTCAACATTGAAACACTTTTTGACTTCACTTATAAATGTTTCAATCATTTATGAATCTTTGTACTTATGTTCGTAAATCTTTTGAACTAAAGCCTTTAAATCTCTAATATGAATCTAAAGCCCTACAACTATGAATCACTTACTCTAGTTGTGAATCCAGAGTCCTACAACTATGAATTGTTAACTCTAATATGAATCCAAAGTCTTATAACTATGAATCGTTAACTCTGATGTGAATCTAAAGTCCTATAACTGTGAATCTCGAGCCTTCTAATTAACCTTTGAATCTAATAAGAATTTAGACAACCTTAATTGTAAATCAAGAGTCCTACAATTGTTAATCATTGATTCTGATGTGAATCTCGAGTTTTCTAATTAACCTTCAAATTTGATATGAATAAAAAGACCTTTAGTTGTGAATCTTTGACTTTGATGTGAATAAAAGTCTTACAATTGTGAATCATTGACTTTAATGCAAATCCCAAGTCTTCTAATTTACTTTTAAGTCTAATAAAAATCTTAAGACTTCTTAGATAAGAATCTTAAGATCTAGTTGTAAATTTTTTACTCTGATGTGAATCCAGAGTCTATCAGTTATGAATCTTTGACTCCATTGTGAATTCTAATTAAAAATTAAAAAAATTAGAAATAAATAATCCAAAAAAAATTAAAAAGTTAAAAAAATCCAAAAAAGTAAAAAAAAATAAAAAATAAACTCCCTAAATCCTTAATTCCAAACAAAATTATTGTCTTTGTTTTTATATTATTTTTATTTTAAAAAAATAATGATTTAGATGTTTAAAATTCATGTTGGATTTCAAAGGAGAAGTGAAGGTACAAAAATGTCATTTAGGGGTATTTTTGTAATTTAGCCTTTTAGGAGTTGGGTTTTTGGGAAGAGCTTTAGATTATGATTAAGGATTTTTTTTCATGATTTTTGGTTAAATAAAAGCACAAAAATCATCATCAAATCATAAAATCAGGAGAAAAAGCATGGAAAAGGCATTTAATAACTAATAAAGGTAATTTGGTAAATATGCATGCAACCAAGGGACTTCTCTATATGTGGTTATAAGATGTTTTGTAATATATTGGAGCCATTAGATTTAAAGGTACAATGATCCAATAGCCCTCATTGCAAGCCTTGGTTATCAAGTTTGAAGAAAAAAAATAAAAGAATTACTACCATTGGATACATTTTGATCTAATGGTTGAGAGTCATGCTTTGACTTTTTAAATTGACGTGCATGGGACTGTAGAGACTTTCTCTTTTACAACAACCAAAAGTGCACCATAAAAAAGCTCTTAAAAAAAATTACTCCTATGGAATAAAGCTTTCTTAAGTAGTATAATTTCTTACTTTTCATGTATTTTTTTTCATCTTCATCCATGTAGTTCTTTTCATTACTTTGATAGTTTGTTGGTTGCTATTACGTGTTTTAATGAGTTTTTGGTAAAGCAATCTTATTATTGTGTGTTTCATTACTTTGTGATTTTATGCCACATGTTTTATGATTTTAACATCTAGTTTTCTTCAACTAGTTATTTTGGTAATTTGTTATGCGTTGGATAAATATTCTTGTTAATAAAAATGGTTTTTTAAATATGCTTCCCAAATGTTTGATAAAATTTTTTCAAAAGAAAAAGTAGTATTATAGGAATTTTCTATGTTTTGATGAAATAAAAATATGGTTTTTTACCATGTTTTCTAAGTGTTTGTGAAATTATCTTTTTCATATAATTGCATGGTAACCTAATTGCATTCATCATTTGCAGTTAGTTTAATTTCATTATTAGCACTTAATTATCATAAGTGTTCGCATGAGGAAAAAGTGAGAATTATGCTAATTAAACTTGTTTCAAAAGTCTACCTAAATTTTGAAGATTTATGAAGATGTTTTAATTACCATTGATGCTTCTTTTTCTAACCCTTAAATCTAAACCTAATGAAACCCTAAACCTAGCCTAAAACCTAACTAGCCAAAACCCTAAATGAAACCTTAACTTGGCCTAAACCCTAAACCTAACCCTACACCTAACCCTAAATTAAATGATAAACCTTAAACCAAGACTTAGCCCTAAATTCTAACTCAAAACCTTAAACCCAAACTACATTCTCTTATGTTTGTATTTTACTTGTTTAAACAATTTATACATGCATTAGCATGTTTAATTGTCATTCTCATGTCATTTTTATTATGATCATACATTTATATTTGGCATCTTATTTTTTTTTCTTGTTATGCATATGATTTATGTTGTCACATTTCATGCATTTTATTTTATGATTCATATCACTTATTTTATTGCACTCATGGTTTTTATAAATAAAGAAAAGAAATGTTTTAGAAATAAATAAGGATATATGCTTAGTAAAGATGATTTTAAGACTTGGCCTAAATATAGGGGAGATTTTCAATAATTATCTTTATAAAGAATAATATCTTTGTTTTGATGGATTATTACAGAATCCTTAAAGTAAAGGGATGTTTTTAGGATTTCGCTTAAATGAAGGGGAGTATAGAAAATTTTTCAATACCAAAGGTTTCCATTTTAATCCAAAAATAAAATGGTTTGCATTTTTAAAAGAAAAAACAACAAAAATAAGATTTGTGGAAACAAATTAAATCTAATGAGTTAATTTTAAAATGTAAAACTACTAGAACTCAAGAATAACATACAATTAATTAGTACCATTTTTAACAAAGATGTTGTGGGGATTCTATTCCTTTCCTAAACGTAGCCATACTCACAAACACAACTCTATTTTCAAAGATCAAAACTACTTTTTTGATAATCTTTAAACTCGTTTTTGGTTTTATTAAAAATATAAACCTTTTGGATAACTAATCACATCTACCAAAAAAAATTAGTGGGGACTCTTTGTTTTGATATCCAAGTTATTTGTCTAAGCAGTCAGGTTTTCAGAGCCGCATGTTGCGACCAAGTAAAATAATGAGTGAGTGACTTAATTTCCTCACAACTTTTATCTTGATCTATGTATATTTATAATTAACTTCTCTGAAATTGATTTAATCTTTTCCAATTATATTAAATTACTTGCATTTTTTGTTGTCCGGATGGTTGAACAAATTTAAGCAAATTATTTTAAGTAAAAAATTACTAAGTAAAGAAAGATTAATTATTTTTGATGAATTCTTTCAAGGTGAAATAAAATTTATTAGAACCATCTTTTAAATGTACTTATGTCAAAGTTACATTCATTCATGAAAATTTATATTGTTAATTTTGAAAATAAAATTGTGATAAATTGCATGGGTTCTATATAATAGGTTTGCTATTCTAATGATTGAAATTTACTTAAGAAGAAAACATGACTAGATATCAAGGTTGGAAATTCATTTTATTTTTTTTAAACTATGTATTTTAATATTTATATAATAAAACTTTACATATAAAAAATATTTTCAGGTAATAGAAAAATTATGCATTCAATGAGTCAAACGTATAATTACATTCAATTGATGAAAGCACCAATGAAGGACTAATTATCCTAAGAGAAAACAAAGATGAAAGATTGACTGGTTATATATGGCTCTATCTTCTCTTTATAACAAATAAGGTTAGTGTTATATGATATTTAATGAAAATTATACAAATGTATTGCTTTTGAAAATGTACAAATGTATTGATTTTGAATTTCTTTAGATTTAATATGAAACTCTTTTTATTAAGAAAAAATTTATATACTCCTTCATTTTCCCATTATTAAGACCTATAATAAATCAATGATAGTTTAATAGTAAATAATTGATTTCTTCAAAGTAAATCAATGTTAACATAATAGTAAATGTATAATCACTTAGTAATAAATAAATTATAACATATGTGTAAATGTATAATAATTAACATAGCAGTAAATCATGCATAACAAAAAATGAAAGGTAACTTAGCAATCAATTTGTGGTAGCTTGGTAATAAATCAATAATAACTGCAGACATTTAATTTTGTTTAGACATGTTTTAATCAATTTTGACATCTTAAAATCAAGACTCAGGTCTGTTCCAAAGTTTGTTGACCTTTATAAACATTCCAAAGTTTTTTAGTGAGTTGATTTTCATGATTGTTGTAAAGAAAAATGATCAAAGTCAAGGAAAAATCAAAACTCAACCTTAAAGCCAACTTAGTAAAACTTGGTGAACTTAATATTTTAAAGACCTAAAACTGAGGGGGAGTTTTAAAATCATTCAAGACCAGGATCATTTGATAACATTTATGAAAAAGTTTCGGTTAAATTTTTAGTGAAATTGATCTAAAAAAGTCAACCTAGGCCTAAAAAGTCAAACTTAATCAAAATAAAAGATTTTGAAGATTTTTACTTAAGGAACCTTTGGATTTGTTAGAACTTGAAAAATGATAAAAATACTCTCCAATCAAAACCTAGGTCAAAATAGGTTAAAATCAAGATGCTTTGGAAATTTTGAGTCAAACAATTGGTTTTTAGATGAGTATAAATGAGAATTTTCAAATTTGGGCAAAATTTGTTAACACAACTAAAATACCCTTGAGTTGGGCTTAGGGCACATTTTGGTCAAAGTTTGTTGAAATTGACCAAAATCATTTATCTAGTTAAGTTTTGTCAAAGCCTGATGTTTAGAAAGAAAATCCTTGAAAAATAGAATTTTGAGTTGAAATGACGAAAATACCTCTATTGCCAATACAAGATGCAAATACGAATAATGTAAATACCCCTCAAATGCAAAGTCTCATAAGAAAATCCAAATTCCATGCTGATGTAAAAAACATTTATCTTTTTTTTTTCTCTTCTTTTTTCAACAAAAATGTTTTTATTTCATGAATTAAAACTTATCTAACCAATTCTTATCATTCATAATCAAAATAATCACACTTAACTAAGCATTCAATACTTTTTTCAAGATGATAAATTGTCCCACATAATTAAATTTCTTGATAAATAAAATACCCTAAACAAATGACCTTTAAGTCTCTTAAAATTAGTAATCATTATCATAAATGAAAGGTGTGACAATTTTCTTTTTCAAATAGATTGAATAGTTAAGTATGTCAAGATCTCAGTTTATTTAAAAAGACTTCACAAATTTAAAGGAAAGAAATAGGTGTGTATTCTTCCATCTAGGCTCACAAGTAAAAACAATTATTTTTCTAAGCAATAGCAATTCCTTGAAAATCAAAATGTTTGACACTCTTTTTAATCTTCAAATGTGGCATTTTGATAAATGTCAAGATCAACTGTGATAGGCTCAAGATTTTGGAATATTATTTTGAAATGGAAGAAAAGATTCAAAATATCAATTCTCTTTAATAATCTCAAACTTTTGAAACATTGATATTCTTAGCTTTCTTAAAGCTTTAGGTTGCTTCATGTTGCCCACTTTTACTTGGTTTAGACTCCCATTTTTTAGGGTTTCACCTTTGAGCCTCATTTGTTTTTCATTTTTTCTTTGTCTTGATTATTTCATCATGCGCTCGATAATTCAAATTTCATCCAAAAAGGTTTGATGGTTCAAACAAGTATTTTGGTAGTAAAAAGAGACAAAAGACTCAAAGGTAGCTCTCTAATTTAAGCATCCACGCTTGATCAAAATAGATTTTTCAAAGGACATAACATAGGTCAAGGTTTGAGGTTGTGAAAGAAATGATAAATATGCCCAAAGCATGGGTTTATGGGTGATCAAACTAATCATCATTTCATATCCAATGAATGATTCCCTTTTAGGGCACTTATTCTTTCATTTTCACATGTTTATCACTTTTTTTAACCTCCAATATGAAGGGTGATCCTAGGTTTAAGT
Organism: Durio zibethinus; assembly: GCF_047325235.1. Lineage (NCBI taxonomy): Eukaryota > Viridiplantae > Streptophyta > Magnoliopsida > Malvales > Malvaceae > Durio > Durio zibethinus. The sequence goes on along the minus strand of NC_143183.1, from coordinate 14,732,964 downwards.
TATTTTAGAATGAATTCATCAAGCCCAAATGAGGTAGTAAAAGAATAATTTCATATTTATGAAGAGGTGATGAAAGACAATCATTTGTCATATCAAGCATGGTTATTTAATTTGATGGGTAAATCTTTTTAAGAAACTGTTCTTAAAGATATTTTTTTCAAAATTTTCTTTTTTGGGAATTTTTGTTTTTCTTATCTTTTTTTTTTATTTTTTTTTTCATTTGCTCTTCCTAGCTTCTTCGACCAAAATTATGTTTTTTTCAAATTTTCAAATCCTTGTTTAGATTTATTCAAACTACTTAAATGCATAAGTCATAATCATTTTTTTGTTGTTTTTTTCCTCTTTTTTCTTCTTTTTCTTTTCTTTTCTTCTCTTTTTTTTTTGTTTTTGTATGCCCTTATAACTCATATATTAATTTATTTTGCCAATAATGCAATTTTATAAAAAGGTGCCCCATTTTAGCAATTTAACTCTAATGAACTCGTTTAAGGTATCAAATTGTTCCTGTTAGTCCATAAATGAAAAAGATTGGTCATAACTTAGGTTATCTTAAGGCAATGAGTGGTCTTGCTTTTTTGGTCAATGCATCCTAAGACACAGAGCAAAGACAATATTTGGTAGAAAGTTAAATGATTAGAGTGCTTAAGGTTATCTAAAAAAATCTAGGTAGGTGGTTTTTAGCATGTTTGGAGATCTAACATAGTCTTAACACATATCAAATTACCAGCAATTAAAACCTTAAAAATGTCATATGATCTTAATTTTTAAGAATCCACAAAAAAATATTTTTCAAATTAACTGTTTCATTATTCATTGCCTAGGCAAAGATTAACACATTTTTTGTTATGGCATGATCAAATGATGGTTTGATTCATAGAATCCAAAAGTATGCCCTTTTAAATATTAAAGCTCTTAAATAATTTTCATTCAAATGGTCTTGGTCATGAAATATTTGAGAGGAAAAATGTAAGGGTATTTATTGGGATGAGTTCATTTCTAAAAGTGATTGCCAACTTTTCTATACTTTTTTCATCATTTATTATAAAATAAAACTATCTCTTCTTTTTTTCTTTTTTTTTATTTTCCCCCTTTTTTTATGGTTTTTTAAACTAATTATGTGAGGTTTTATTCTCACATAATTACTTAAAATCAAAATCTCATAAAAAATTTACAAAGCATTCAATTCTTTGGGAATGAATACAAAGATAATATTGAAAAAGATACATGCAAAAGAAAATAACGATTCAAGTGGACATATTTATTGCATACATAAAAAGAAATCCAAGTAATCCTCAAAACAAATTCAAAAAAGTCTTTTCCAAACTACTCTAGCCTATCTCATCATTTTGAGAATTACACCCCATATGGTCTAATTCAGGTTTGACATCAAGCCTCTTGGCTTATCAAAACTTATTAAGCTTGCTTTGATAAGACTTTGAACTTTGTGCATGAAAGTAGGGCAACTTTCTATTGAATGACCCATGTTCCCATTGTAATAATTGCATTTAGCATTGGCATTATATCATTTAAGAATAAGGAGGTTTTAGTGGTTCTAGATGAATAAGTGATACTAAATAACTCTTAACAAGTTCTGGGAATAACTCAGTATATGACATGGAATTCGGTCAATGTGACTTTTTTGTTGATGATCTCATGCTTTCCTTGAACCACTTATCTAGTTATTAGGCCTTGAAACTAGTCTAATAAATGGTGGAGCAATAGGGGTTTAAAACATATGATGAAAAGCTATATTAGTATTGGTTGATAGGGGTATAGTATTTAGGTCACTTGATTGTTGAAGGGTATTAAGGGGACATGTTGTTTATAGGTGGTGTGGGATAAAAGGCTTTTTGACTTTTAATTTTATTGTTTTTATGGCATTCTCAATATCTCTTCAAAGATCACCATATTAGTGAAATTTTTAATAGTATTACCTACTAGCTTGTTATCAAAATGATAGACTATAAATTCACATTAGAGTAAAAAATTTTCAACTAGATCATAAGATTCTCATCTATGAGGGCTCAAGATTCTTATCATCTCAAAACTAAATTAGAAAACTCAAGATTCATATTAGAGTCAACAATTCACAAATGTAGGTGTCATAACGTATAGATTCGTGGACCTAGCACTTGACACAACCTTAAGAGTTGCCACCAATCTCTTTTGTTTAGGTGTGATTGGCCATCTTGGTAAATCTATCCCTTTAAGAAAGTCCTAAGCTTGACTAAGGATCCATAAAAGAATAGGTTATGGTTTACATTTCAAAACTAAATTCGAAAGTTCAATTACATATAGAGACGATTGTGCCACCCCACACACCCATCCAAAAAATAGTACAACTTAATTTTAAATTATCCTAAGAATTTTTATTCTAATGGTATTCATTTAAATTTTAATGTTTAAATATTGAAAATAATTTCTAAAATTTTTTCATTAATTTGGTATAATTTTTAAAAATATTTTATCACATCAAGAGCATTCAAAAATCCAATTTACTTTCTTGAAAAAGATCCATCGTCAGATTGATTTTGATTAATTTATTGTTAATCATCATTCATTTATTCTATTAAAATTATCTAAACTTTTCACCATTCTGGAAATATTTAGAAATATTTTCCTATTTAGAAATTTAAAAGAAAATAAACCATTCTTGATTTCTTAAAATTATCATTAGATTTATCTTATTTTTATTTCAAAATTTTATTTTTATTATTTCTAAAATTTAATATTTCTATCCTTATTATTTACTATGCTTAAAATAATCATTATTAAAATTATACCTAATTTTACCAATATTCTGGCAAAAATTAGAAATAAATTTCTCATCTACAAAATTTTAGAGAATTAACTATTTTTTATCTCTTAGAGTTTCGTTATTAAAATAATTGCATAATTGAAAATATTTTTTTCAAATTATTATTTTTAATTATTAAACCAATGTTTTTTCAAATCACGAAAACATATCCTTAATCTGATAGTATAAATACATATATAAATAAAAAAAATAAAAGCAAATACATAAATAAATGTTAAAACTAAAAAATAAAATAGGAAATATAATACCAGAATTTTGGCTAAGACACAAATCAAAATCAATTTGGGATGGTTTTAGGCCTGGTTTGATCACAAGTGGAAGTAGGCCTAGAATTGCTATCCAAATGGGCTTAGCCTCAATTGCTATATTGATCAAGTCTAGAATGGGTTGCAATTGGGTTGCCTGAAACAGGTTGTAATGGTAGAAAATGGGTTTGATATTGGTGTAGATCATTTTCTTCCTTTAGACTCCAAACAATGCCATCTCCTATTAGAATAAAATCCCTTCTTTCAATCTTTTCTTCTCTCAAACTCTTTTTTGTTTCTTTTCTTTTTCCAGAGACCTCAGTCGTTTCTACAACCATGGGCCACCATTGATTGTTGGAAATGAACAGCATCGCCTTCTATCATTATAACCACCATAAATCGTTTCTCCTCTACTAACAAAAAAATCTAAAAAAATAAAAAAAACTCATAAGAAAATTAAGCCCAAACAGAGTATCATAAAGCCATAAAAAATTGTTGTTAATTTCCTTGTTATTCACCAACGAAACACCCAAAAAATATTCCTCATCACACCTTTTTGTTTAGTTGTTTGTCACCTTCTTTTAATCTCCAAGCAAGACTAGAAAATCCATAGCCCAGAAGTAGTAGCCAGTCCTTCCTTTCATCATCGTTGGCTATCAACCACCATCGTTTTCTAGTCACCCACGTAGAGAGAAAACCATATCATAGCTTGCCTCAGTCTCTTTTCTGTTTGGCTTGGTAATAAAAAGAACTTTAAGAATTAATTAAATCGAAAACTAAAAAATCTAGCCACAGTTTTTCTTTTTAGGCCAAAAAGCCTCTATCTAATCAAGTCAGTGGAAGCATAATCAAATAATAAATCAATCACACAAGAGACAACAATTTAACGTGGTTCGATCCAACTTACTTACATCCATAGATAAGAAAAAAGATCCATTAGTTGTAAAGAATTACAAACATACATTAAATTAATCTCACTTAACAATTAATACCCATAGGCTCTTTCAATCTACTCTAGACGTATGGAGTATTTTCAACATAAACAAATACATACCCATGTGTACCCTTTCAATACAAACAATACATACTCATATGTACCCATCTATCATACCTATGTGGACTATCTCTATCTCCTCTAGTCCACTTACATGCACTATACTTATGTAGATCCTCTCATAAACATACAAACATATACACCCATAAGAGGTAAATCTTCAGTAATCTTATAAGGTGTCTATCCCATAAAACCCTACAACTTTTTTACATCTTTTTCTCATACCTAATCCTACAGAGACTTCACATATTTATAAGCATACAAACTTGCTTATTAAAAATCCTTTTTCTCTTAAAATTCTTCTTTTGCAAGTCAAAGTTGCCTATTAAGAATCTCTTTCCTTTTAGAATTCTTCTTTTGCAAGTATTCTTGTCCATCAAGCAATATCTAACTAATCCCAAATAAATCTGTTATAAGATTTAAGTTACTATTTCCAACAATCTCCACCTTGACTCAAATTCCATCAAATCCTCTATCTCCATGCTAGACATGTTTAGCTCTACCTATAATAGAAATCTCACAATCATCTTCTCTTATGTATCTTCATGTTTCACACAAACTAATCCTTAATTCTCAAAATTTGAACTCGAACTCTTTTCTTGAATCGAGCTCTTCTGGGCTTGCCTCTTCCCATGCCTTGAACCATGCTCTAATACCACTTGTTGAGGATCATCATAGCTCTAATACCACTTGTTAGACTAAAAAATCTCTATCCAATCAAGCCAACAGAAGCATAATCAAATAATTAATCAATCACATAAGAGACAATAATTTAACATGGTTTGATCCAACTGACCTATGCTCACAAATAAGAAAAAAGATCCATTAGTTATAGAGAATTCCAAACATACATTAAATCAATCTCACTTAACAATCAATACCTATAGGCCCTCTCAATCTACTTTAGTCATATAAAGTATTCTCAACCAAACAAACACATACTCATGTGCACCATTTCAACACAAACAAATGTATACTTATATGCACCCATACATCATACTTGTGTAGACCATCTCAATCTCTTCTAATCCACTCACATGCATTATACCAATATGGACCTTTTCAGTTTCCTCTAATCTACTCACAAACATATAAACATATATACATATAAGACGTAAATCTCTAGTAGTTTTATGGGGTGTTTATCCCATAAAATCCTACAACTTTCTTACATCTTTTTCTTATACCTAACCCTATAAAAACTTCACCTATTTTGAGTATACAAAATTGTTTATTAAGAATCTTTTTTCCCTTAAAATTCTTTTTCTATAAGTCAAACTTACCTATTAAGAATCCATTTACTTTTAGATTTTTTTTTTGGAAATCTTGTTCATCAAGTAGTATCTAACCAATCCCAAACAAATCTATTATGGATATGAGTCACTATTTCATTTATTTTTGGCCTGTGTCCTTTTTTGGATTATTGTCTGATTTTAGGTTGTAGTTAGATTTTGAGTTTTTTGATTACTGATTTTAGTGGTTATGGATTTAGGCTAGATAACTAGGGCTGTGGGTGATTCTGACTTAGCAATAGAGCAGTGATGAAGGCAACGAGATGATGATGTAGTGGCATTTTGCTTGGTGGAGGAATGGTTTCAATTAAGATAGTGTGTCAATTTGGTAATGGGGTGGTGAGGTATTGGTGAACAATAATCTCTAGAGGAAGGGTACATCTCTATTAACACTCACTGTGGTGTATCATTTTTCTCCAATGGTTACTGTCGAGGCAAAAATTCGAGCATTTGTGCTTCTAGGTTTTTGCTAATGCTAGGCTTTCTTGACTGATAATTGAGGCTTGTTGACAATCAGATTTTTTCTTTTTGGGCTTAGGAACTAAGTTCCCCTGTTTTCTGTTTTTGACTTCCCTATTATAGAGATTAACAATAAACTTGAAAAAAGTCCAAGAAAGATTTAAATAAAATTTTATTTTGAATTTCAATTTATCAAAAATACCAACTCAGCAAGAACTCAATTCCAAATTTGGATTTATCTCTATTTTTTAGCTTTTTCAATTTTCCTTTTTTTGAAAAATAAAATAAGAAAGAAAAAAATAATTAAACTTAATTGGGCTCTAAAATGGAAAAGTCCAAAAAATTATGAATTAGGTCCAAAAAGAAACTTAAAGGCCCAAATTTAGACTAAGAGTATAAAAATCCAAATAACTTTGAAAAACCTTAAACTCAATAAGGTGTTTATTGTAGGACCCTAAATCATATTAAAGTAAAAAATTCACAATTATATGTTTATAAATTCACATTGATTCAACAATTCACAATTGGAGAACTTTGGATTCATAGTTGTAAAGCTCTAGATTCACAACTAGAGGTCTCCAGATTCAGATAAGATTCAATGATTAACAATTAGATAACTATGGACTTATAATTAGAGTTAACAATTCATAGTTGTAGTACTTTGGATTCACAACTAAAGTTAATTATTCATAGTTGTAAGATTCTAGATTCATAACTAAAGGGCTTTGGGTTCACATCAAATTCAACGATTCATAGTTGTAAGACTCTAGATTCATAACTATATGTCTCTAGATTTACATTAGATTCAACAGTTCACAATTGTAAGACTCTAGATTTATAGCTAAAGGTCTCTGGATTCATATCAGGTTCAACTATTCATAGTTGTAGGACTCTAGATTCATAACTATAGGTTTTTATATTCATATCAGATTCAACAATTCACAGTTACAGAACCAGAGTTAATGATTCATAGTTCTAGGACTCTTGATTCACAATTGTAGACTCTGGATTCACAACTTAAGGTCTCTAGATTCACATCAAATCAATGATTTACAATTGCAAGACCCTGAATTCACAACTAGAAGTCTCTATATTCATATCAGATTCAATGATTTACAATTGAAAAGCTTGAATTCACAACTAAAGTTAACGATTCACGGTTGTAAGACTCTGAATTCATAATTAGAGTTAACGATTCATAGTATAGGACTCTAAATTCACAACTAAAGTTAATGATACACAATTGTAATACTCTAGATTCGCATTAACAGTTTAAAGGTTTTATTATTATTATTTTTATATGCTCTTATTAGAATCTTTTTTTTTTTTTACATGCTCTTATAACTCATACATTAATCCATTTTGCCAACAATACAATTCATGAAAGATGCTCTATTTTAACATGCCAACCATAACGAAGGTCTATGTGAAAAAAAAATGTCATGGGAAATTAACTCATTTAGGGTGTCATATTGTTCACTCTACAAATAAAAAGGACTGGTCATTGTAGACATCAAATTTGTCCGACCTTAATCAAATTTGCTATTAAAAAATATATATTAATAAGATAATATTATTTTTATTACATACAATAATAATATAAAAAAACTAAAAAAACACAAACTAAAAAACAAAAAAGGAAAAAACAAAAGAGCTAATGGCAGTGGGTGCCGTGCACGGCACCACTGCCACCCCCCATTGTTCACTACCCATGCCCCAACCCCTGCCAAGACCTTATGCTTACCCAGGCATAGGGCCAACACCAGTAAATAGAAAAAATAAAGGTAGATGGAGGTTGGAGCCTATGGTGCCCTACACAGCACCCTCCCTTTGCCAAGCCAAGCATGGGGCATGGTCAAAGCTTTATAAATAGAGTTTCGTGCCAGACCCCAAAAAAAAAAGACAGAGAGGGGGATATTGCAAAAAAAAAAAGTTTTTAGAAAAAAATCTTTCTGTCAAAGAAAAATCATTCAAACAAAAATCACAGTCCTCGTTGAATCAGCGAGAAACCAAATGCCAAGCCAAACCTGTAATAAAAAAATAAGATAGTTAGTTTTTAGTTAAAAAAAAGGGGAGACCAAAATTTTAAACCTTAATCTACATCGATCAGGGTTGTTTTCAGTGAAAATGAGGTCGGATCTGATAAGAAGGGGTTAAGGGAAACGTTTTGGTGTTTTTTGGGTATTTTTCAATGATCGGTCGACGACCAACAATGACGATCGAAGTGACGGATGGTGATCGATCTACTGGTCTAGAGAAAAAAGGTCTGAGAGGTAAAAAGAGAAAGGGAAAAGAGAAAATGAGAGAAATTTTTTTTTTTGGCTTTTATAGAAAGCTAAAAGCCAAAACAATGTCGTTTCATTAAAGGGTCAAAACGACATCGTTTTGACCCGAAGGATCCACGCATCTGCCCACGACCCAACCCAAGATCCGTGCATCCAACCCGATAACATGTTTCTTATTTAGCCTCTGACCAGTCCAACTGAACCGAACCATATCAAGTCAAACCGACCTCGAATCGTTGAACTGACTCAGACTGAGCCGGACCAATCCCGAACCGTTAAACCCGACCAGACCGTCGAACCGTCCGGACCGTTGATCAGTCCAATTCAGGTGATTTTTTTTTAATTTTTTTTATTTTTGTAAATATTATTTTTGTTATTTTAAATTTTATTATTAATATTTATACATATTAAAATATTTAAATTTGCTAGAATAAATTTTTGTTGTTTTATAATATTAATAAATAAGAATAAATAATGAAATACATAGTAAAAATTTTTGATAATTTTGTTATTTTAAAATAAATCTTATAAAATAATACAAAAATAAGAAAGAAAAGAAAAAAATTTTTATCCAACGATGAGATTCAAAGGTACTTTGAGTAGTGATACCTACGAAATCTTTAAATGAGAAGATTTTTTTTAAAATACTGCCAGTGTTTTAGAGTATTTATTAAAAAAATTTCAATACAATAAAAATTTTCTTTTGTTATAAAATTGTAAATAATAATTAACTAATAAATTAAGAATAAGTAATAAAAAAATGAGAAAAAGGAAATTTTATCCGATGACAGGATTCTAAAAGTATTTTGAGTAAAGATGCTTTAAAAGATCCCTAGGTGAAAAGATTTTTTTAAATATTACCAGTATATTTGAATAGTTACAGAAAATCTTCAATATAATAAAAATTCTTCTTTTCTTCAAAGTTTAAAAAAAAATTATTAATTAATAAAAATTAATAAAATTTCTAAATAAAAAAAATGTGTACATTAACGTATTATCATTTGTATTACATGCATGACATAGTTTTTTGTGAAAAAATAAATTTGAGCCTCCGAGGATGAGATTCTAAGGTATTCCGAGAAGTAATGCCTAAGAAATCTCTAGGTGAGAAAGAGTTCTTTCAATGTTACCAATGTACTTGAACGTTTTAAGAATTATTTCAATAAAAAGGTTCTAATTTATTTTTCTCGAATAAAATTTGAATAATAAACTTTTTAATTTAAAGAAAAAAACTAATTTCCAATAAATAAAAAAATAAGAAAATTATTTTTTTCTAACACCGAAAATAAGACTATTTTTTATTAAATCAATGGATAACACATAGTTAATTGATACCGTTTCAAACGGACGTTATGGGAGTGCTAATCTTTCCTTACATGTAACCGACTCCCGAACCCAGACTGTTTCGCAAATCGTTTCTTTTTGATAAATTTTAATTAATTTTAAAATCTTATTAAAAGGATAAATTTTAATAGGTGGCCAATTACACCTAACCAAAAAAGATTGGCGGAACTCTTTTTTTTATTTTCGTTTTCAAATTCATCGGTGGCTCCAAAACCACTACAATAGTTTGGCAACTTCACTGGGGAGGCCATTCGAAAGTTTAGCCAAAATTAACTATATGTTATCCTTAAATTTTGATTTAAAAAACTCTAATTGTTTTTTTACTTTCGATAAGAAAAAAGCCAAAAAAACAACAAAGCGAAAACAAAAAGAAAATTTTTGCACATGGTTTTTACTATGCTTCCTATGCTTTATTTTTTTGTATATATTACTCTTGATAAATTAGGAAACATATACACACATAATCATATGATGCATCTCATGCATGAGCTCTATGCCTGGGCTTCATCCTTTATAAGAGGAAGTAAAGTACCTATGCCCTCGTGAGGTGATAACCTCCGTAATGGCAAGCGAAATACTTCCACTCAAATTGAACCCTTTCTGTTCATAGCTTGTAATGAGTGAGGATCGGGGTACCTTACTAGTTCAGCGAAGATGACAGTAAGGAATAATTTGAGAAACTTTAGATGCATGTCAACCTAAACCCAACATGAAAAAAGCCTAAAAAGCTAACCTTCAGTAAAGCTTTGCCCACCCATTTGTAAAAAAAAAACCTAAGTCCAAAACGAGTAAGAATAAAAGTTGTGTGTACTACAAAACAAAACAAAAATCTCAAAACATAAAAAATGTTTTTTAATCTCAAACCACATCATCACACTAACTCAATTTGTTTGGTTTTTTTTACATTAATCATATCATACAGTTCTACATGAAAGTATTTGATCTGAGATATTTTTCTCTTGAAAAGTCTTCATGGATCTCATAGAACTATAGATTTGCTCAAGTCTCATGTAACAAAAGTTGTATGGAATTAATGAGAATTTTTAGTGCTGAAATTTGTCCAAGAGCAAATATCTTCCATTTGCATTCATGCATCATGTGTACCATTTTTGTTTTTTTCAAAAAAAAATGCAAAGTAAGATTTTCAACACATGGCATTCTGATTTTTTTTTTTTAATTTTGTGATAACAAAGGTTTAAGAATAGCTTGCCCATCAAAAAATTTTGACTCAACCTATTTGCCATTCATACAATACAAGAGTTCAAACAAAAATCATGGAACAAAAACAAGCTAGTTGATTTGAGAGGATAAAAAGGTTCAAAAAGAGCTAAGATGGGTTATTAATAAGATAATGGACATGCTTAAGAATCTTGATAAAGAAAAGTGGTGGAAAGAAATCCCAGTTTCCAAGAGCAATCACCAAATATGGTGGATCCTACATACCCTCCAAGGTTTGGACAACGGCCAACCTAACCTTTTCAAGGAGTCAGAGTTTAAATTTTTACCCTGAGAGGATATGCTTATCCATATCTAGGAATAATGTTCACACCTGCTCTAGGACAATTCCAAAATTTTACTAATCCTGTCATGGTAGAAAAACCATCTAAACCAAACTTGATTCCATACTCAGATGATTCCAATAAGAGAGAAAAACTAAGGTTGAAGACATTTGAGAAAGTAAAAGACACCAGTGCTCAACAGAATATGAAATTATTAGAAGAAAGACTTAAAGCCATAGAGAGAGTGGATTTTTATGGCTCCATAGATGAACTGAGCTTTTTGTAGTTTCAAATGTGGTCATTCCACCTAAATTCAAGGTCCTTGAGTTTGAAAAATATGATGGCATAAATGCCTAATGACTCATATTACCATGTATTATCGCAAGATGACGACACATGCTCGTGATGAGAAGTTGTTAATGCATGTATTTCAGGATAGCCTTACGGGATCTATAGCCAAATGGTATGTTCAACTAGACAAGACTCGTATTCATTCCTGGCAAGAGCTCTTAAGGGCATTCATTACATAATACCGACATGTCATGGATTTAGCTTCAGATCGTTTATCTCTACAGAACATGAAAAAAAAGGTAACTAAAAACTTTAAAAAGTATGCACAGAGATAGAAAGATATGGCTACACAACTTCAACCTCCCTTCACTGAGAAAAAGATAACTGTCTTATTTGTGAACACCTTAAAAGCACCTTACTATGAGAGATTGATAGGCAATGCCACTAAAAGCTTTACAGATATGGTGATATCTGATGAAATTATTGAAAATGCCATAAAGAATGGCAAGCTCGATGCAAGAGAGACAAGCGAAGCAAAGAAAAGTGAAGCCCCTAAAAGAAAAGAGAATGAAGCCCACGCAGTGAACTCTATAAGGCAATAGTTTGAAGGTTTCACTCCATACCCCACACCAATGTATCAAAAGCATTACCCTCCTATAAACAATGTTACATCCATTCCTTATCCTTGTTAGTCGTATCAGCCGCTATAACAACCAGCTTGCACACTCTATTTTCAGTCATTCTTTTAGACACCCAACTATTCATACAACCATTTCACTGCATCTACTAGATCAGAACAAATATCCAATCTAAGTAATGGTCTAAGAGTCTCAAAAAATACTAAAAAAAAGAATCACTTTTGATCTTATTTCTATATCTTACACAAAATTGTTACCCCAACTCATCCAGGATTAGCTTTTGGAACCTGTGCATTTAGAACCCCTTCAACCCCCTTTCTCAAAATGGTATGATCCTAATGCAAAGTATGATTACTATAATAGAAATTAGGGTCACTCAACAAAAACTGTCCTGCATTGAAATACAAGGTTAAAGATCTTATTAAAGCTGAAAAAATAAAATTTGAAACTAATAAAGATTATCGTGTTGTTGAAAACTCTCTACCTTGATATTTTGAAAAAGAAGTGAACCAAGGGTGTTAAAGCATTGATATAAATTTTGATGTGATGGACAGATGAGGATTTGGAGAATGATTCTATGGCTTTTCTCAAAAAATGATGGATACTTCATTTGGTATTGCAAATAGGTGGATTGATTTAAAATAAAAAATGTGCCCCTTTGTTTCTTTTTTCACTTCTGTATTAAACATCTGTATAAACTTCATGACTTGTATGAAAGTTAAATTTGAATGCTAAGAGCCTTATTTTTCTCTTTTTGTCTCAAGTTTTTTAGAAAAGTAAAAAAATTTCCCTCTTTATAACAAAAAGTCTCAAAAACTTTCGTGGTTATTATTATGAACCTAGCCGAATAAAATATTCCCATGTCTTTTTCATGTCCCAAAATCACTTGAAAAAGAAACCTTAATGCTCCAAAAGATAGAAGTTTGAACTTTGTGATGCCTCTCTTAGAGTAACAAATACTAAAATGATCAATCTGAAAAAAAAAACTTTTAAGTTCATTAAAAATCAAGCAAATAATGTTCTTTTATCTAGATGTTGGTGATTTGATAGGTGTCAAGATTATGCTTTAAACAAAAACTCATATAGATAGCCATGAATACCCAAACACAATATTTTTTATCTAGGAGGAATACTAACGGAAGAGCATGATTTTTAGTTGCCTTAAGATTACCTAGTTTAAGGCACAAGGTAATTTCAGGATTATGACCCAAATAAACCCTTTCAACATGATTTTCATTGTCACATAAAGCTTATTACCTTGTTGACTTATCAAGATGGGATAAAGATTGGTTGTGATGTGAGCTATGAAAATAAGAAGAAAAAGAAAAAAATATTGATGGTTACATCGTGCACTCTAGATATTCAAACGATCCAAAAAAAATAACAAGGAAAAATAGAGGTGATAAAAATAAAATTTTGATTTTTCAAGGAATCATTCTTCAGTACAAGTGACCAGATTTGAGATGAAAAATGGACATCTGTCCTTATCCTTTCACAAATAAGAAATTATCCATTTGCTACTCGTTTTAGCCTAGTGAATTTTTTCTAAATGAACCTTGATCAAGGATCATCTTTTACATTAACAGAAAAATACAAAGAAAGATCCATCTGATGACGGCATGCTTCGACAACAAAGTAAGAATGCCTTAAGTTGTAGGGACAAATGTCAAACAAATTGAGTTTAGAAGTTTTGAACATATTCCAGCAAATATTAAAATATACAAGAAAGAGTAAAAGTGAAAGCAAAAAAAAAAAAAAAAAAAGAGAAAAATGAGATGATTAGATGTTACGACTGAAGAAATAAAAAGGATGAATGCCTAAAATAAAGTCCTGCACATGATGTAAAATGGTCATTAGTTTGATCACCTTTAAATACATATTTTGAGCCTATTTATCCATTCTTTCAGAACCTTAAATCCTGGCCTATCTTACATACCTTGAAAAGCCCATTTCGATCAAACATGGATGCTTGAACTAAAGAATTTATTTCTTGTAGAATCTTTCATCACCAACTTCGCTTTTATGCATTTTTGTTTTCACAAGAATACTTTAGTGCATGATGAAATCGTATAAAATAAAATAATAAAAAACCAAAAAAAAGGCAAAAAAAATGAAAGAATAAGCTCTATGGTGAAAACCCAAAAATGGATAGTCTAGAGCGAGAATGGGATTGCAATGTGAGAACTCATCGTAACCAATGATTGAGATGTGTATAAGGGTTATCATAGAAAATCTTGGCCTTGTCCAATATGATCTTGAATTTACCACAGCTGGTCTTGACATCTATTAAAATACCACATTGTGTACTAAAAAGGGTGTCAAATCTGATTTAACCACAAAAAACCTCCCAAAAATTTTTTTTGTGAAGCCTAGATAAAAATTTAATTTTCCATGGAGACCTTAATTTGACAATTAATCATCCAAGCCTTTTGAAAAAATAAAATTGCCATTTGCATAATAATAATCACTATTTTTTTTAGACTTAAAAGTCACATTGCTTCATAAAGGTTGACTAAGGCAATTTTTTTTTTTTAGAATTTTTATCATTAAAATAAAATGTTTTTAGAGAGGAAATAGAAAATTTTAAAAAAAATTGAGTAAAATAAGGGGTAATATGGGAACACAAAAGTATGTTTAATCAATTGAGTTTTTACCATGGTTTAAGGGCACGTTTTTTTTAATTCCCTTTCATCAAGTTTGAATTGGTCATATATATGTTCGATTTGAAGATGAAAATGGAAAGGAAAGTCGAGAAATCCAAATTGTGAAGAAAGAAAGCAAAATTGATGAAAATGAGTAGCAAAGAAAGGATTTGGAATTGAGATGGAAAATTCGAGATTGAATGAAAGAGAACTTTGAAGAAAAGAAGATTTTGGGCAATAGCATATCTTGACCTTTTTAAAAAAAAAAAAACTTAAGCATTTGAACCTTTTAACATTTCATTTGCATCATTAGCTTGTCATTCATTGATAAAGCATGTGTTTATTGGTATATTTTGAAAAGATATTTGTATTTCATGTGCATCATTTTAAGAAAAGACATTTGTATTTCATGTGCATCATTTTAGGAAAAGATATTTGTATTTGCATCCTCATTTTAAGAGAAGACATTTGCATCATAATGGTGTTCACCAATTTTGAAAGCAGAAAAAAGAAAAAAAAAGGGTAAAAACATACTCTAAAGATTAAGATGAAATGGCATAAGATGAGAGCTTTAAACCTAATATAGCTGGCAAGAAAGTTGTTAACCTAGTGAAATCGACATCAGCAAGGAAAATATTGTGATAAATTATTTTCAAAGTTCTCGGTGGTGATATTCAGGTATTAAAGTATGAGTTACATTTTTTTGTGGTGATATCCGTGACATTTTCAAAAATAATCGGTGGTGATATTTGAGTTTAAAGTTTAAATTTGCACTTGCATTCTCTCAGTAGTGATATCCGAGTATCAAGGCTTGAATTACATTTTCTTGATCGTGATATTCAAGTTTCTTTCGGTGGGCGATATCCGAAGTCATTTGCATCTTCTTAGTAGTGATATTTGAGTTTAAAGTTTGAATTTGCATTTGCATTCTCTTAGTGGTGAGATCCGAGTATCAAGATTTGAATTGCATTTTCTCGATGGTGATATCCAAAGTCATTTACATCTTTTTGATGGTGATATTCGAGTTTAAAGTTTGAATTTGCATTTGCATTCTCTCGATGGTGATATCTGAGTATTAAAGCTTGAATTGCATTTTTTTGATGGTGATATTCGAGCTTCCTTTGGTGGTGATATCCAAAGTCATTTATATCTTCTCGGTGGTGATATCTGAGTTTAAAATTTGAATTTGCATTTGCATTCTCTCGGTAGTGATATATGAAGTTATTTGCATATTCTTGGTGATGATATCTGAGTTTAAAGTTTGAATTTGCATTTGCATTCTCTTAGTGGTGATATCCGAGTATTAAAGCTTGAATTACATTTTCTTGATGGTGATATTTAAGTTTCCTTTAGTGGAGATATTTGAAGTCATTTACATATTCTTGGTGGTGATATCCGAGTATTAAAGCTTGAATTGCATTTTCTCGATGATAATATTCGAGTTTCCTTCGGTGATGATATTTGAAGTCATTTGCATATTCTCGATGGTGACATCTAAGATTATTTATCCTTCGATAGTGATATTTGAAGTTATTTTTTTAAAGGTTTAATTTAAAGTTGTTTAGCCTCTACTAAGAGGAGCTTTTTTCAAGATTAGAATTTTTTTAAGTTGTTGAGCCTCTATTGAGAGGAGCTAGTTTCAAGATAGAATTTTTAAAGATGTGGAGCCTCTGCTGAGAGAAGCTTTTTTCAAGATAGATTTTAAAGTTGTTGAACCTCTGTTGAGAGGAGCTTTTTCTAAGGTGAGATTTTAAAGTTGTTGAGCCTCTGCTGAGATAAGCCTTTTTCATATTTTAAATTTTCAAAAGTTGTTGAACCTTGAGTATAAGGAGCATTTTGATTTGATGAGAAAAGCTTTCTGATTAGTTTAAGTATAAAAAAAATATTTTTTTGAACAAAATTGATGTCTTTGTCTTTGCACTATTCCTAATTCTCAGCAATGTGCAAAGAGAGGCAACTGTAGACATCAAATTTGTTTGGCTTTGATCAAATTTGCTATTTAATAATATATATTAATAAGATAATAATAATATTATTAAATACAATAATAATATAAAAAATACAAAAAAATGAAAGCTAAAACACAAAAAAGGAAAAAAACAAAAGAGCTAGTGGTAATGGGTGCCATGCACAGCACCACTACCACCCCCTTGTTCACCACCCATGGCCCTACCCCTGCCAAGACCCTATGCTTACCTAGGCACAGGGCCAACACCAGTAAACAAAAAAAATAAAGGTAGAGGGAGGCTTGAGCCTGGGCTGTCGTACACGGCACCTTCCCTCTACCAAGCTAGGCACGGGGCATGGTCGGAGCTTTATAAATAAAACTCCATGCCAGACCTCAAAAAAAAGATAGAGGGGGGGATCCTGCAAAAAAAAAAAAGAAAAAAAAGTTTCCAGAATAAAAAAAATCTTTCTGCCAAAGAAAAACCATTCAAACAAAAATCACAGTCCTCACTGAATCGATGAGGAACCTAGTGCCAAACCAAACCTGTAAAAACATAAATATAAAATAATTGGTTTTTAGTTAAAAAAAAAAAAGGGAAACCAAAACTTTAAACCCCGATCTAAGTCGATCAGGGCTGTTTTTAGTGAAAAAGAGATCAGATCCGGTAAAAAGAGGTTGAGGGAAATGTGTTAGTGATTTTTAAGTATTTCGGTGACCAGTCGATGACCACCGACGGCGGCCAGAGCGACGGACAGTGACCAAAGATCGGTCTAGAGAAAGAGGGTCTAAGAGTGTAGAGAGAGAGAGAAGAGAAAATGAGAGAAAAAAATTTTTTTGGCTTTTATAGAGCATTAAAAAATATTATGCTTTTAATTTTCAAGAAATCAACCAAAATTTTGTTTTTAAATTAACTGTTTCATTATTCATTGCCTAGGAAAATTATCACCCTTATTATCACAGTATGATCAAGTGAATGTTTAGTCCATGAAATTCAAATGTATGCTTCTTGAAAAGTTAAAGTTTTTTATCTCATTTAATGGTCTTGGCCATAAAATATTTGAAAGGAAAAATATAAAGGCATTTACTATGATTAGTTCATTTCTAATAGTGATCACTAATTTTTTTAGGACTCTTTTTCACCTTTTATGAAAAAAGTTTTTTTTTCTCTTTTTATAGTCTCATAAACTAATTAGATGGGGCTTTATTTGTATCTAAAATTTTCCTTCCTACTCTTTTTTCTTTCATGAAAAATCCTAAAAACCTAAAACTTAAATGAAATTAAAAACTTCAAATGACAATATTCACAAATTCATGAGAAAATATGATGCACCATGTTCATTCATTCAATATAAACATTCAAGCCCAATCCAAAATTCACAACTTCAGTAGTGTTCTGAAAATGACATACAAACTTAAACAAAATATGCCCCGGTTTGTAGTCCCAGGCTTAAAACTTTGACTTCATCATGGTATCATATTTGGCATTGGGATCATATTATTTTATGTAAGGTGATTTTAAGTGTTATAAAGGTATAGGTGCAAAAGGTCTTTTGGACCAATTAAGGATAGAGTTATCCATATAGGATAGGAATATGGTCCAATTGTGCATATCTCTTCTTCTTGGGTTGTTTTTAGGCAATAAATTAGCTAAAAGTCCTAGTATTTGATGGTGGTGTAAAGGTTTGAATATGGAATGTTGGTTGAACATACGGTTCGAAGATAGTAGGCCCAAGATATAAGTTTAGATCTAAACCTTCAGAGGATGCACGAAGTTTGGTGGATAGGTCCTATACATCTAAAAAGAAGGTTGAAAATAGGCATAAAGAGGGTTTGAGTGCAGGTTTGGGCTTGAAATAGTTTGTGAGGGTTATATGAAACTTGGTAACTCCAACTTAGGCATCAAACTTTGTAGTTCATTCATTAACATGATCAATTCATCCATTTCTTTCCTGTGCTTATCCTAACTATGATGTTTACTCGAACTACTATGTGTATTAGTTTCCTTTCAATAAATGTTAGACCTATCAAAGATTGAATGATCTTGGCTTCACAAGTTCTTAAGATCTGGTTGAGATGGAAGTGATAAAAACCCTTGAAGAGAAACAAACTTAATTTCATTATGACTTTTAACCATTTATAACAACTAGGTGAGCTATTGTTTTATCTTTCAAAACTTGTGCTCGAGTTCCTCTTGATTTAGTTTTAATTCACTGATCCTTCTGATTGATCCCCCATTTTGCCCTTCAATACTTCTAAAACAAATATTTTGTTTTAGGGGTTTTAACAAAAAGTCCTTATTATTACTTTTATTTATGAATGACACAATGCATATGTACCAAACACATTTATGAATGCATGTGTAGTGCAAAATGCCATTAGAATGCAAAGATACTTAAAAAAAAATGAAAGTACACACGTATGATGCCTACGTGACAAAAGTCATATGACTATAAATGTATGTGCAAGAAATAAAATGTCCTGTTTACATGGAAGCTGAAATGTGTTCACATGAAATGCAGTTTGTATAATGCAAGTTTTATTACAATTATATCATTCGTGAATCCATATGCATGAAACAAAACTATATACTACTTGAGTAATAAGATATAGGTACATAAATGATGAAACATGTTTACATGAAATGCATTGACACATTATATGCATGATAAGATATGTTTACATAAAATACAATCAATGTACTATACAAATCCAATGAAATTGACACTATCATTTAAATATTTGTTGATGAGATGAAGTGTATTTACAATCTTATTATTTTCAAATATAAAACATGATGAAAATGAATGCAAAAATGATCAAATGAAATACATAGGTACAATAACATTCAAAATCAAAATTTTCTTTTTTTTCATAAAAAGAAATAAGAATTTAAAAAATATTTCATATGGAAAAAAAGCACATAAAATGACCCGAATTCAATGATTCCTTTTTTTTCGCACTTTTGTTTTTTATTTTGGCTAATAAAACAAAGAAATTAAAAAAAAAAACTCTTTTTTTAAAATTTTTTGCTTTTTTTTTTTGTTGAAAAACACATAAAATATCTTTTTTCTAAAAACAAATTTTGAAGATGCAAATCTTGGAAAAACACTAAACAAATTGACCAGTACATCAAAAAAAAAATTTATTGAAAGAAATTTTATTCAAAATTTTCTTATTTTCCCAAAATTTTAGTTCTCTTGCATTATTATCACTTCTAAATACAGATTGTATCCAAGTGTTCCTCATGTGTCTTAATTTGGATAATTTCTACAAAAAGTGTTGATATGGCTCTACTTAAGGCTAGTCCTTTAGGCTTACATTATGCAGGGCTAAGATTTACACATCTAAAGGTTCTTAAATCATTTCTTACATCATTGTCCATTATAGACTAGTAAAGCACTACGATCTTCACCCATGACAGTTCCAAATGAAAATATTTCAATTTGAGTGACAGTGTTTGGTTAGCTATTATGGAAGTATTCACCTCACAATAATGTAGCTACTTTACTTCTTCCTAGAAAGGGTTAAAGCTTTAGTATAGAGCTCATTCATGCAATGTACATGTGAGTTATGTGAAGAAATAAACAGACTTTTAACATTTTTTACCAAAACAACCATATCCTAAATGCCCCCATAATTATTTAGATCAAGATAAATAAAAACAACTCAAAATAAATGACAATATTAAAATGTGCATGAAATGTGAAACCTTTTTTAATTTTTTTAATTTTTTTTTTTATTTTTCTTGTTCTTACAACAAGAAAATTGAAATTAAGGAATTAAACTTAAATATTAATTAGAACTATTAAATAAAAACTTAGGATAACATGCAATTAATTTTTAAAAATGGTATCAATTAATCGCATGTTATCCTTAAGTTTTAATAAAAATGATTTCAATTTTAATATTTAAAATTAATTTATTGGATTTAATTTATTTCCACAAATCTTATTTTTGTTGTTTTTTCTTTTAAAAATGCAAATTATTTTTTGGATTAAAATATAAACTTTGGTATTAAAGCATTTTCTTAATTCCCCTATATTTTTGTAGAATCCTAAAAACATCCCTTTACTTAGAGGTTTCCGAAATAATCCATCAAAATAAAGATAATATTCTTTATAAAGACAACTATTAAGAATCCCCTTTTTGTTTAGAACAAGTCTAAAAAATTATTTTTACCAAGAATATTGCCTTATTTATTTCTAAAGCATTTCTTTTCTTTATTTTTAAAAACCATAAATGCAACAAGATAAATGATATGAATCACAAAATCAAAATGTATGAAATGTGACAACATAAATAAATGACATGAGACAAGAATGACAATTAAAAATGCTAATACATGTATAAATTATTTAAACAAGTAAAATGCAAATGCTTGAAAATGTAGGTTATGTTTAGGGTCTTAGGTTGGAGTTTAGGATTTGGTTTAGGGTTAGATTTACATTTTAGAGTTAAGGTTTGTGATTTAAGGTTTAGGATTTAGGGTTTGGCTAGGTTAGGGTTTAGGTTGGGCTAAGGTTGCATTAGGGTTTTAGGTAGGTTTAGGTTTTAGGGTTAGAAAATGGAGCATCAATGATGATTAAAACCTTTTCATAAATTTCCAATATTTAAATAAACTTTTGAAGTAAGTTTAATTAGCATAATTCTTACTTTTTTCTTAATTAGCATAATTCTTACTTTCTCTTAATTAGTATAATTCTTACTTTTTTCTTAATTAGTGTAATTCTTAATTTTTTCTTATGCAAATGCTTCTGGTAACTAATTGCTTAACATCAAATTAAATTACATGAAAATGATTAATGCAATTAGGCTACCATGCAATTAAGTGACAAAGACAATGTCACAAACACTTGAAAATATGATAAAAGACCACATTTTTATTTCATCAAACACTTAGAAAATTCCTACAATACCTTTTTTTTTAAAAAAATATCAAACACTTAGAAAGCATATTTAAAACACCATATTTATTAACAAGAAATTTATTAAACATATAACAAACTAAGAAATTAACTAGTTGAATGTAACAAACAAATCACAAAGCAAAGAAACACATAATAATAAGATTTCATCACCAAAGACTCATTAAAACACATAAAGGTAACCAACAAACCATCAAAATAATGAAAAAAAACTCCACAGATAAAGATGAAAAAATAAATGAAAAATAAAAAAAACTACCTAAGAAAGCTTTCTTTTACAAGAGAGATTTTTTTTTCAATAGCTTTTTTTATTGTGGTTATTTGATTGCTAGAAAAGCCAGTCTCTACAACCCCATGCATGTCAATGTAAAAAGTCAAACCACCTCTACATCCAAGGGAAGTAATCTTTTGTTTTTTCTTCAAACTTAGTGTTAAGGCTTGCAATGAGAGCCTTTGGATCATTGTGGCTTTAAATCTAATGGCTCTAAGAAATTATAGCACATATTTTAGCAACATACAGAGTCATTTTTTGGTAGCATACGAATTTATTAAATTACTTTTATTAGTGATTAAATGCTTTTTTCATTATTTTCTCTTAATTTTACAATTTACTGGTGTTTTTTGTGATTTTATTAAACCAAAATTCATGAAATAATCCCTACTCATGATTTGGAATTTTACCCAATAAACCAACTGCCAAAAGGCTAAATTACGAAAATGCTACTAAAAGGTATTTTTGTACTTTCACCTTATCTTTGAGTTCCAACATGGCTTCATACTAAGCCTTAATAATCCTAGTCAATTGCAAATTCCAAGGGTTGTCTCAAGTTTGACCAAGTTGATCAAAGGGTATTTTGGTCATTTTATCTCGATATTTAGTTTTGCAAGGATTTTCTTTCTAAACATTAGGCTTTGACAAAACTTGACCAAATCTAAAAATTTTGACCAACTTTGACTTGAGTCCACATTAGGGGTATTTTGGTCAAAATGCCTATTTTTACTCAAAACTTAAAATTTGCTTTAAAAGCTTCACGAATCCAATACTTGGTTCGATTCTCCCAAAATGACCAATATTTGACCTAGTTTTGACCTAAATAGACCAAGTTTGAACAAGTTTGTTTAAGTTTACTTTTAGGTTGATCTTTTTTTTACTTTTTCTTTGATTTTTTCCATTTTTGTTACATCAACCTAAAAATCAACTTATTTAAAAATCTTGGAATATTTGTCAAACCTAAAAATCTTAAACAAGACCTAGTTCTTCATTTTTAAAGCATCGCAATTGATTGGAAATGTCCGAACAAAATTAGGTTTTTACGTACTTAAAGTGAACAATTTTCATGG
This sequence comes from Durio zibethinus, assembly GCF_047325235.1. NCBI lineage: Eukaryota > Viridiplantae > Streptophyta > Magnoliopsida > Malvales > Malvaceae > Durio > Durio zibethinus. Next base: position 14,710,183 of record NC_143183.1, on the reverse strand, counting down.
AAATTTTGTTGGATCCAATCCTGAACTATTGATAGCTTCACCACCTTTTGAATTGTCTAACTCTATAGATGCAAAGTTCAAATGAAATGTTCAAAGTGTTCAATGAATCATAAAGTGCTAAATGTTGGTGACGAGTGTGCAATTAATTTGCATTTGATTTGATATTGGTTTTTACTTATACAAATAACAATTAGAAAATTTTTAAAAAAAAATACAAAAGAAAAATTAATTATAGAGGTCAGATTAAATTGTAAAAATAATATATATTAAATAATTATTTAATGGATTTAAAGAGTCTTTTATTTTGATAAAAGTTTAGATTTACTTGGTTATTTCATTAGCTTCTTTTTTTAGTTGTTCATAGCTAATTATTTTCATCCTAAATATGATATTGTTAAAGTTGGAGGGATTGAAAATTAAAATATTGAATAAAATGTGGAAAAGAAGAAAAATAAAGAGAAAAAATATTTTAGTCATTATTTTTCTCAAAGTGAACAACTTTTATGCAAATTTAGTAGGATCCAGTCTTGAATTAATGGTAACTTCACCATCTTTTGAATTGTCTAATTCTACATGTGGAAAGTCCACTAAAAATATTTAAAGTGTTCAATGAATCTCAAGTGCTAATTGTTGGTGATAGGTGTGTGATTGGTTTGAATTTGATTTTATATTAGTTTTTCTTAATGAGAATAACGATTAAAAATTTTATGAAGAAAAAATACAAATGAAAATTAATTATAGATACCAAGTTAAATTGTAAGAATGATATATATTAAAGAATTATTTAAGGGATTAAAAGAATTCTTTATTTTGATGGAAGTTTAGGTTTATTCGGTTATTTTATTAACTTCTTTTGTTAGTTGATCATAACTAATTATTCCAACTTGAATATGACATTGTTAAAGTTGGAGGGATTGAAAATTAAAAGAATGAATAAAATGTGAAAAATAAAATAAAAAAAGTAGATAGAAAAAATAAATGATTTTGTTTTAAATTAATGAAAAAATCTTAAGTGATTAAATAAAACTTTTTAAACAATAATAATATAGTTTATTTTGCTCTTAATTATGACAAGTGTCATTTTAATGTACTTTAAAATTAAAGTATTCATGATATAATAAAAGAAAAGGAATAATTTAACTTTGAATTTTTTAAAAAAACTTTCATTAAAGAAGTAATGTTTCAAAATTAAAGAGCTTTACTTTCAATAATTTTATTTTATTTTTTATATTTTATTTCATATGAAAATAATACTTTATGTTTCAATAGAAGTCATTACATGAAAATGGAGATTTAGTGGCTATTTTTTAGTGACGGTTTTAAATAAACGCTATAAAGTTTTGTGTTTTAATAAGGTTAGTGACGTTTTTTTTTTAAAACACCACTAAATTCTTATATAACGGCGTTTGGATTTAAAAACACCACTAAAAATATATTTTTGTGGTGTTTGTTAACCTAAATGCCTTCAATAATCTCCTTTCATTTTTTTAGAGATTATTCAAGGTATTTTTGGCTAGAAAAGGTCTTGAATGATCCATTACAAAAAATTGAATGGGGTTATTCAAGGTATTTTTGGCCAAAAATACCTTGAATAATCCCCTTCAATTAAAAAATGGAAAGGATTATTCAAGGCATTTTTGGCTAAAAATAATTTCAATAATCCCTTTTAATTTTTTGGGTATTACTGAACGTATTTTTGGCCAGAAAATACCTTGAATAATCCCTTCCAAAAAATTGAATGGGGTTATTCAAGGTATTTCTGGTTAAAAATATCTTCAATAATCCTTGCTTCACCCTCTTTATTCATTTTAGGATAGAATTTTCTCTAACACTCATAGTTCCTCCTCTCTCTCCCTCACAAAGTTATTTTTCTCCCTTTCATTTTAAGTTTTTGTAGAGCCAAAACCTAAAACCTAACCTCAAACCTAAATCTCTAATAGCCAAATTCATTTTAGGATTTTGCAGAGCCAAGTTCGGGTTTCGTGATATCGATGTCTCCATGTTTAAGCCATATTCATTTTAGGCTTTTGTGTTTTAGCTAGGCCTATAAATAAAGTAAAAAACTTAAGTGTATATGTGTGATAAAGGCTGTGAATGTGAAAACAAAACAGATAGCAAAACGTGAGAGCAAAAATAGAAAGGGGAAATGCTAGGTCGTGTCGTGAACAAGAGAAGAAAAAAATGGGTTGTTGCTTTTAATGAGAGATATGCAAATTTTTGTGTAAGTTTGTTTTTATTCTACTTAATAAATATGTTTGATGTATTTTGAAGTGGAGAAATTTGTTATTTTGATTGTTATTTATAAACTTGAATGTTATTTTTGACCAAAAATGCCTTAAATAATCCCTTTCAATTAAAAAATATAAGGGATTATTTAAGGTATTTTTAGCAAAATGCCTTCAATAATCCTTTTCAATTTTTTAGGGATTATTGAAGACGTTTATGGCTAAAAAATGCCTTGAATAATCCTTTCCAAAAATTGAATGAGGTTATTCAAGGTGTTTCTAGTTAAAAATACCTTTAGTAATCCCCGATTCACCCTCTTTATTCATTTTAGGCTAGAATTTTCTCTAACACTCATAGTTCCTCCTCTCTCTCCCTCACAAAGTTATTTTTCTCCCTTCCATTTCAAGCTTTTGTAGAGCCAAAACCTAAAACCTAACCTTAAATCTAAACCTCTAATAGCCAAATTTGTTTTAGGCTTTTATAGAGCCAAATTCGAGTTTCGTGTTATTGATGCCTCCATGTTCAAGCCATATTCGTTTTAGGCTTTTATGTTTTAGCTAGGCCCATAAATGAAGTAAAAAACTTAAGTGTATGTGTGTGATGAGGGCTATGAATGTGAAAACACAACAAAGAGCAAAATATAAGACCAAAAATAGAAAAGGGAAATGCTAGGTCATGTCATGAACAAGAGAAGAAAAAATGGGTTGTTGCCTTTAATGAGAGATATGCAAATTTTTGTGTAAGTTTGTTTTTATTCTACTAAATAAATATGTTTGATGAATTTTGAAGTGAAGAAATTTGTTATTTTGATTGTTATTTATAAATTTGAATGTTAGTTGTGATTGACAGTTGATTACTTGGTTGCATTGAAAGTTAAACTTAGTTGTTTGGAGATTTTTTTGTGTGAAATTTGAGCTAAAAATTTGTGTATGATTGAGGTGATAAATTGTGATCTGTGGTTGTTGATTAAAGATTGGGTTATTATGTATCAAGATGGTTTATGCAGTGTGCATACCAAGTGTTTGTGAAAATATCTATTGGAGCCTTTTTCCCTACACTTCTATCATAATTCTTGAAGCATCTATCTTTGAATGAGTAGCTCTATTTCATGCAGATGATGGTTAAACTAGAATTGACTTTTTAGCAACTTTCATGCAATATATATAACAACTTTTAATTATTTGATTTAGTGGGTGAATTCATGTGATTTAGCTTAAAAACAATAGTTTTTATCACCACAAACTCTGTTTCTCTAACTATTAATAGCATTATAAGCTAAATAGAAAAATATAGATCCTACCACTTACTTTTGTTAATCATGCTTTGATAGAGAAACCTAATGAGCTTATTTCATGCGCCTTGTAACAAAAACTTAGCCTATTCACAATTTCTTCTTAACTTGTTAAGTAAATTGTAATATGCATATCTACTTTTATATCCCTCTCCTATGTAGTATTTGGTTATTTATTTTGCCTCTACATCTAAAGACACACACACACGCTTTCTCTCTTTTATGGCCAATTAATATATGCTCTTGACTTGTGCCTTTTAGTCATCTGAGGTTTGTTAATACTTTTGATTGCACACCATCAAGCAAACATGGAGTTTATTATGAGAAATAGGGAATTGACAACGACAAGAATGATGTAGGTAAACTAATTGGTTCCTTTTTGCTAGCACATGCATGCATATTCACACATTCAGACATATATATACACTGTTGTTTCATTACTAGCTTGTTAATCTATTTGTATGCATCTTTCTTAGGCACTATGTGAGGAGTTGGCTTCTGCAGAAATGAGAGCAAAAGAAAAACGTGCAGCCCATAATGCTACCAAAATGGTCCATATTTGGAACATTGATTTATTTACTTTTTGTTGTTATCTTGCACTCTAATAATCTCTATTTTTGGAACAGGCTACCATGGAAAGGGAAGTTGAAGTGGAATATTAAGTTGTTGAGGCATCCACAGCTTTTACTGAGATGCAGGTAATATAAGGATTCTTTGTTTTTTATTCCACGGCCAAATCAACACCTAATTTGCATGCATAATATTCTTGTTTTTGCTTTTATGAGTGTCTTCTTTTCTATGTTTCAGTTACAATGCTATTAAAAGTTTGCAATGTTAATGTCTTCAATAATATGTTTATGGAGTTGTTGTTTTTTTTTTTTCTTTTAGAAACAAATTCAAGTTATGTTTATAAATGTCTCTTGGTGGCTTTCCAAGTTCTTAAGCATTTTAATCCATTGTTGCTAGGTGGAGCTCAAGAAGAACTTGTTAATTTTTTGAAAAATGACAATAAAATAATAAAAGAAGGCATTGTGCATGTTTTGGCTAAGGTTGGTGGTACCATCTGATAACAACTTGCAGTATCACCAAGGTGTGACTTTGGAATGCCTAAGTTGTCATATTTAGTCCTTAATTCATATTCTTACCATCTTCCTAATCATTGTTTGCAATTCAATTGATCTAATATTGGAGAGGCTTTGTTTAGAAGATAGTCGAAGACAAGCCAAGTATGTAGTGCATGCACTAGTTGCCAAGTATTTAGTGCAAAGACACATTTGCTAGTCATACTAAAGTCTTTAGAATGTATAGCTCATATTGCAATACTTGTTTTTAAAACTAGAGGGAGTGAAATTGAAGAGTTTATTAAATGCACAATATATTATCCTTTTTATGTATTTAGATATTTAAATATTTATAATATTCAATTTACGAATTTCAATTCATTTTTATTTATTTTGAAACTTTTTTATTTAATTATAGTAATAAATATTGAAAGAAATAAAAAAAAAGTAATTTTTCTAATTCAACAACCTTTATATGAAAAAAAACGCTACTAAATTTAAAAATTAGTGGCGTTTGTGTTTAAAAATGCCACTAAATTTAGTAGCATTTATGAAGACAAACACTGCTAAATTTAGGAATTAGTGACATTTGTGTACAAGAATGTCACTAAATTTAGCGGTATTTGTGTAAAAAAAACCTCTAAATTGCACAAATTAACGGCATTTATCGACACAACACCTCTAAGTTAGTAATGTTTTTTCATAAAATGTCATTACTTTCCTTAACGCAGGTATAAATAACATTCTTAACGATGTTTTTGGCAAACACTACTAATTATTTAGTGGCGTTTATAAACATCGCTAAATATATATAAAAAAAAGCCGCTAAAACTCTATTCTCCTGTAGTGAGTCTAATAATAAAAAATTATTTAAAATAAAATTTATAAAAAAATTTACTAAGAATATGTTAATCAATTAGTATTAGTTCCTTTGAAATTATAATTTTATTAAAAATATTTTAGCCTATCACTTTTAATACTTTTAAAATTCACATTTTTACATAAAAAGGCCTAATATATGTCTCATGTCCAACACACATGATGTTAAATGTTAATTATCATGTATTTGTTGAATAGGTTATGTTCAATAATGAAAAAAATTATTAAAACAGTTCTCACATTGCGGACCATAATTACCACTTCATACAAGTTCAATTTCATATATTTGTTTCAATACCTTAAGCCCGTTGAAAAATAGTATTACTAATATGTTACAGAGAATTAACTTTCAAAATAGAATCCTAGACTAATATTAATCAATCAACCAACAAAAAATGATAACTACTAAACAGAACCAATCAAAAAATCGAAAACAATAAAGCAAGACAAAACATAGTGAAAGTATCAAATCTTACAACCCAATTTAAATAACAAACTAATTAATTCCTCAAAGAAACAAAAGATGACAGATTATGACTTGCTAGCCGATCGACAATACCTACAGTTGCTCGGTAGGCCCTCTACAAACTCAGAAGGGTTAGTTTTAGCCAACACTAGGAAAGTTTAGTGATTGGGATTAATTTCAGCTTGCAACAAGTCTAAGCAATGACATCTTACTTAAACCCTAAAACCAAACCAAATGACTCTAAGTGATAAACGGAAGGTCTTAACTATTAAGTGATAAGTTTTTTTTATTAAATTTAAGCCATATACTTAATATTTAATTATTATAAAACTTTTTCATATTATATATATAGCATGGAATTATTGATTTTAATAAATTTAAAGAATTAGATAAATAAGTTAAAAAATAATTTAATCTATTTTTTGAATCTATTAAAATCAATTATTAAAAAAGTATAAAATTAAAAAGTTTTATATTGATATAAACTGATTATTCATATATATATATATATATATATATGTGTGTGTGTGTATCACATGGAATATTTTTATTTGCATTATGTAATTATTCATCATTTTATGTTACCATTTATATTTATATTATATATAAAACATTTGATGGAGCGACCCTTAAGAATCAAGTGATATCAACTTGATCAAAGAATTGATAAAAAATCAAATAAAATTATTTTAATAAATATAAAATTAAAGATATTCACGTCATCTATACTAGAAATAAAAATTATCTCCTTTTCCAATTTAAAGGAACATATAAGCAAAGTAAATAAAAAAAAAATTAAGGGGTAAATTTGGAAAATATTTTCTCTAAAAGCTTCTCCAAAACCTCAAGCTAGAAACTTCTTTAGGTGGGGAAAAAAACTTTTTGAAGAAGACAACTTGAAAAAATTAAAAGAGAGAAAGGGGGAGGAGAAAGAGATACTGAAAGAAAAGAAGAAAAGCTTGGTGTTTTTGTTACTTTCTATTAGAGATGTAATCGATCAAATTCAAATCGATACAATATTAAGTTCGAACTTGAGTTTAATTTGAAATTGAAAATTCGAAACTCGATCGAATTTTTTTTTTTTAGTCGAGCTTGACTCGATATAGAAATTGAGCTACTCAAACTCACTCAACTAGGTTCGATTATCATATAAAAATAAATTTGATTCTTATATTCGATAAAAGCTCGATTATTTATGCTCAAGCTCGAGTTTGAGTTTGACATAGTTTATTGATTAAAATAATAAAAATACATTAAAATATAAAAGCTCAATTAGGCTTGTGAGCTACTCGAACTGATATAAGAATACTCAAACTTGACTCAATTGATAAGTCAAGTTACTCGAGTTAGAGCTCAACTCGATAATAATTGAATCGAATTTAAATTTTATTCAAATCAAATTTTGAATCGAATCTAAATAACTTAAGAATATTAATACGTCATTTACATCCCTATTTCCCATTCTAATGGTTCCCTTTTGAGTTTTTTTAAAAATGCTACCTTTAAGGCTCAAAATGATATCTACTTTTTCTCTCCACTTTTCACTTTTTTTTTAAAACATAATTTTTTCAGTTAATTATAATGCATAGTTTTTTTTTTCTTTCTTCCTTTTTAAGTTTAAAATGGAAATGAAATAATTTTATCTCGAAACTTTACATTAGCATGACAAATTAGCTATGATTTCTTCTTAGATTTGTAATGATGGTGAAACTTTTTTGTCGGGTGACAACCTACGAATTAATCTCTGGAACCTGGAAATTAGTAACCAAAGTTTTAACATTGTTGATGCAGTGAACTTAAAGAATTGGAAAGACAGTCTGCTTTAAACAGGCGTTGCGCTGGACTTATTAATGAGGCATTGCAGTTATATGAAGACTCCTTTGTGCGTGACCTGTTCCAAGGTAATTTAAATTGCCTATTTAATTATATTCTTTAATATAATATTGCATTAAATCCATGAGCTAGTCTTTGGTATTTGAGGCTGTTAAGGTTTGAACCCTAATTACTGGAATTAATGATCCCACACTCTACCAATATACCCCGCAGTTTGTTGGCAATATACTGCTTTGCATGTACAAGAAATGAGGTTCTGTTTTTGATGTTGCAGACGTGTTATAAAATTATCAATAGAAGCATTTCTGTATTCAGGGCCTTAGCCTCTCGTAATTGTTGAAGCAATACCTCTGTCAAAGAAGACATGTTCTGTATCACTTCAATTGTCCCATTCAAACTCTGCCCATTAACCCAGAAAGACTGAATCATAGAACCCGCAAACTCGGCAGGTAATTCTCCTTCAAGATTGTTCATAGCCAAATGCAGTTCTACCAATGTTGGAAAAGTAGTAGGGTCAAACAAACCTGGAAATCTCCCTTTAATATTAGCCTTGTTGGCAGAGAAGTTTTTCAAAGAAGTTGCTTCCTTTACGCTCTCTGGAATCTCCAACGGTTTGAAAGGGTTTTAGTCTAGATAAACAGAATTCAATGAAGTTAAGCCAGTGAAGAAATCTGAAGGGAAAGATGAGAAATTGTTGTTGTCAAAGTCAGCTTCTTCCATCTGGCTTAACCCAGCAAGGCTTGGGATTGGACCACTGATTTGGTTGTTCATGACTTCGAAGGAGGTAAGCTGAGACAGGTTCTTGAGATCAAGAAGAAGGATTCCACCAACCTTTTTGCTGGGTATTGCGATCCTGGTGACACGGATTTTTTCACAGGCAACGTAGATCCGTACGCAAGGGTCAGGGTCTGACCAGTCAAGGGAAGATGAGATCTTAAGGCTTGTTTTTAGCTTTTCCATGACAGAAGAGTCAGGGTTGGATTGAGAAGAAACCTATAAAGTGAAGAAGCAAAGGACTGAAAGAAACATGGAGGATTTGACTGGTAGGCATCCGTTTTTTAGATTGTCAATTATGGATCTATTTGGATTTTTTATCATTCATTGCTTATGGTTGATTGGTAAAAGAATCAATTCTTTCTGGTGTCCACATGATCTGTTTGCTTTCCCTTTTTTTGTTTTGGTTATCTATCTTCAAGTTTTCATCCTCTTTTCAAGAGGTAATTGCATGTGTTTTTGTTGAAAAATTCATGTTTCTATGAAATTTTCAAACTTATAGCAATGTCTAAAAAATTAATATAAGGGGTATTTTTGACATAGAAGAAGATGAGTTCAAGAAAGAGAGGAAGGGATTTTGTTTCTTAAGTTCAACAAAGAGAAGTGTCATGCACTTCTTCATTTGTCCATAAATATAATTTTCCTGTTTTTGATTTAAAAAAATTTTTTTTCAGTGAAGAAGCTGTTTGTATTTGAATCCTATTGGTTGGGTAATTAAAAATCACATAGTTTTTTCTGTCTTACCAAATCTATGCTTGTCTTTAGCTTGCTATGACTTGCTGAGTGTTTTACAAATGTAAATATGGAGCAGTCATTGCTCGAGGGGTAGCAGCAGAACTTCATGCAGCAGGAGTTATTTGTATTAATATCAAACCATCTAATCTGCCTTCGGATGCAAGTGGTCGGTTTCTGATTTTGGGCTTGCCGCAATTCTGAAGAAATCGGCTCTTTGTTTGGGTACTAATGCAGAATCTAATACTACCTAATAGTATTATTTTAAGGAATTAAAATTGCTAATCAGTCTAGTTGCTCTTGAATAGTAATTATTTAAATGTTGATTGTATAACAAAATAACAATACTATATTTAAATATTATTATTCTTATTTTGTTAATGATAACTGATGTCTCCTAATATTTTAGTTAGAAAGTATGAAACAGGGTCAATCTCTAGTGTCACGGTGGGGAGCAGATCCAGATTCCTTTGGCTGTTATTCATATGATGTGGTTGGCATGGCAGGAAATTTGTATGAGAAGGCTTAGAGCACCCTTGGGTAACATTTTCTTAGGAGGGGAAGCTGTTAGTGAAGAGCACCAAGGATCAGTGCATGAAGCTTACTCTGCTGGAGTCATGGCAACTCAAAACTGTCAAAGCCATCTCTTACAGAGATGAGGTAACTTGAACAAGCTCCAGCTAATGTCTTTTAGGGCTGAATTATTGTTAGAACCTATATTATTTGCTCTCCATATTTCAAGGATGTGAAGATTATCAAATTTTAGAAACAGGGTCCGTCCTTTGTGTGCGTTGTCTAATTTTCTAGTTAGATTTCTTCCCATCCCATACGTTAAACTTAATAGATTATATGTTTGTCAAATAAAATAAATATGTTTGAAATATTCTTGCATTATCTCAATTTAAAAAAAAAAAAAAGTGTTCATATTATATATATATATATATATATATATATAGATCATACAATTATTTACATAAAAATAGACCTTTATTTGTTTGGAGGGGAAACATTGACAGATAATAGCTTTTTTTTTATAGGTATGTGATGTAGATGGCATGGCATGGAATGTGGCAAAGGAATTCCACACCATCTACACTTCGTAGTAATCAAGGAAGCTAACTTTGATCATGTTTTTATTTTAAATAAGGGTTTAAATATTATAAAAAATAAATAAATTTGTTACCATTAAAATATGGGACTCATATGATAAATTTAATTCAATTACTAAGGGGTCTCTTTTATTAGTGTTTTAGCATGCTTAGTATATATTTATGTGTTTGTACGTGTTATGAGAGGTAGTTATTGTAAAATTAGTTTATAGCATTAGATAAAATTTATTGATGAAAACACATAGGTTATGTCAAATTTCTTGGATCAAATGCAATGGAATCATCGTCCGTGTTTGATTTGAAAGTTTTATTTGATAATCCTAATCGTTTGCCAAAGCTCAAGGTACATAATTTGTTCTCTCTTTTTTTTTTTTTTTTTAATTTCATGATATTAATTGATTTATTTGTAATTAAAAAAAAAAAAAGAGAAAACAAGATAATTTTTTTTTGTTTAATCTTTTGTTCTTTTATAGAGTAACAGGTTTTGGTTGTATTCATTGGACTGGTAATAATATCAGAAAAATTAGACATTCAATTTTAATATAAGGCTGCAGTTCAGTCGGAAGCTACTGCCATATTTAGGAAAACAAATCACCCTATTATTTTGAAAGTATGCGCATTTATTTTACAAGTGAATCCTTGAAATTAAAAAGGCGGGGCATAGTATTAATCCAATTATCGAAATTAAAAAGGAACATGTGGGAAATCCACAATATAGGATTCCCATATTTCACCGTAACCACTGGCCCAATGTTTGGGGAGAAATTAAGTGATTGAGTGCCCAATACAATCTTACACTATTCATCTAAATTAAAGCTAAGAACCTTCCGTGAGGAGTAGGCAACAGTAGCAGATTACCAACCTTGAAAAGCAAAGCCTTAACCCTCATTACTCCATAATGAAGCTGAGTTGCCCTTTAAATTTTCCATGATTGAGGAAGGATATTCTTTTTAGATGACATTGTATGAATCAATTGTGATTCACTATTTCAACTTTTTACTGCTCGCATCGCATCTTCTTCTTTGTTTTAAATTTTAGCTTACACATGGCGTTCGAATAATATAAGTTGGAAAGCATGTCCAAACTTTCCTTTGGAATTAAAGGATGACAGTGATAAATAATTTGGTGTTTCTATACAGCAGTAGCTACCTTCCAGGCAAGCATGCCTTTTGATCTTCATACGTCTATGCTTTGATCATTTATCATAAATAATTAAACCAGGAAGCTAATTGTTCATCCAGCCAAAAAAAAAAAAGGGGATAAAAAAGAAATTGGGATCATGATTATATTTTAATGGAGTTCATTTTTGTTGCAGAAGTCATAAGTGACATGCTCCAAAACCAAGAAAACCAAAAGTATCAGAATTATTTTGAATTTAACCTTATCTTCTCTCCACTTCACATGTTTACCTGCGCTTAAGCTCATCTCGTCACCATTCGCCTTATTCTAGATTTAAGCTTTTCACATTAACTGATGTTGCTTTATTAATACAAGATTGATAACTTGGCAAGCAGTAAGAACTGTAACGCCACATTTTATCGGAAATATTCTTTGAACGAAAACGGGCTTTGGTCAAAAGTTGGGCTCGATTGACAAGTTTCGGGCTCAATAAAATTTTTTTTAATTTTAATTTTAATTTTAATTTGATTTATTTATTATTTATTTATTTAATTTTACTTATTTTAAAAAATAAAAAAAGGGAAATTAGAAAATACAAAAAAAAGAAGAAAGAAAAAAAAAATGTTTTGGAAATCAATTGCATCAAATCTGCATAATAATGAAATAATTTCGGAATCAAATTTGTTGGATTTCACTAAAGGAAAATCCAAGATAGATCTTCATTAATCACATATTAAATTCAAATCAAATCCCAAATTAACCAGTGAAAATTTTTCAAAATTAAAAGAGATTTGATCTCTATAAAACCAACAACAATCAACCACACAAAGGAGGGGAAATGATAAAAAGGGGAAGCAACAATTGAATTTCGGGTTTACAAAGACGTTTTTGGAAATTTTTACTTTTCTGAAAAATTCTGGGTTATGTGTTTAAACAGTTGAAATTTCAAGTTTTTTGGACTATGATGATTTTTTTTTTCTGTTGTAGAATTGTCTTGAGTTTATGGGTTTTGGAAAAACTGTTTGGATTTCGGGTTAGTTTTAAAATTTCTGGAAAGTTTTGTTTTTTGGAATTTTTTTTGGGTTTTTTGGGTTTTTTATGCAGATTCTGATAAATCTTTGAACTTTCTGATGAAGTTCACAGTGGTTGCTTTTTGAGTTCTTTTAATTTTTTAGAAAGGATTAAGCTTTCCGGTGGCCGGTTGAAATTTTCAACCTCAAAATTTGGGTTTTTGGCCAGTTTTTGAAATCGCTTGAAGTTTCTAGTGGAAGCCTTAAAGAGAAGGTAGAGAAAAGGGATTTAGAGAGAGAAAGGAGCAAGATATTTTGAGGAGAAAGAAGATTTTTTTTGCTTTTATAGAGGATCAATGAGATGTCGTTTTGGGTTAAAAAGCTAAACCTGCGAGAACCCATGGCAACCCACGCATCGACCTGGCTCCAACCTGACATGTTTTGTAGGTTTTGCTTTTTCTTTTTTTGATTTTTTTTTTGCTTTTATTTTCTTGTTTTATTTTTATGTTTTTTTTATATTTATATTTTAATATATATTTAATTACATGATATTACATTTTGCATGATATGAATAGATATTTTATTTTTATAATTATATTCAATTGTATAATTATTAATACATTTATTTGTATAATTATATATATCATTTTGTTTGTACGATTCATTTTTACATGATTATTAATTAATTACGTGATTGTATTTTATTACATGATAATTCATATTATTACATAATATTTTATTATTATTATATGACATGTATTATTATTTTATGATATTAGTGGCATGATGATTTTTTTTTTGTTTATGTTAATTTTTTTCTTTTGTTCTTTTAAGTTTACAAAAAAAAAATTTTTCAAAAAAATATTTTCCAATTCTATCAAACTATTAAATGATTTAAATCTTGAATTAAGTTTTATTAAAATATTGAAAGATTTAATAAATTTTTTTAAAAAATATTTTTAAAAAATCATATCAACATATTGGATGATACTTTTTAACAGAAAATTTTACCAACGGATTGGGAGATTTTTCTGACTATAAATCTAGTTTATAGATATTTATTTCTATAAGAAAAATTTAAGAAATCCGATGATGGAGTTTTTTCAAAGTGGGACACTAGTTTTTATGAATACTTCTGAGATAAAAAAATTATTTTAAATTATTATCAAAATTATTCAAGTAATTTTAAGAATAATTTTTAATATTAAATATTTTGATAAATCACAAATATGGTTAAGGCTTGGATAAGTTGAAATCAAACTAATACCATCCTTTGAATCAGTGCTGTAAGAGTGTTATAACCTTCTTCATGCATAATCGCACTCTCGAACTTAAAATATGATTTTGTGAACTTGAATCTATTATTTAAAGATACCTAAGTAAATCTTAAGACTCATTTTTAGATAGAATAAATTCAGTTAGGTGATCAATCGCATTTAAATAAAAAAGATTGATGATGACTTCTAAAGCCTATTTCTGATAGTAGGTTTACGAATCTATACGTTATGATAAGAATAGATTTAACTTTTTCAATAATAAACAAAGAAAAAAGCATTATCATAAAATTCCAATATCTTTTTTTTTTTTCTTTATGTTAAAAGCATATATGTTGCCTTTAAATTCTCTTTCTAATCGTGCTTATGATCTATATTTTTTTATTATTTATGTTAGAGGCATATATGGATGACTTGTTATAAGTGATGAGAAACCAAGGAAATGACGCAGTGTTTCTAGATATGGCAGAAGGTACTTAAAACTATAATTAACTATTCAATCTTATTATGTGTTTCTCTTTTGCCACATTTTTACTAACTAATTGTTTTTATGTTTGTTTTCTAAATTTGCAAAATTCAAGCTTCGGTTCTTAGTGAATTTTTAAAAAGTACATATTTTAATTATTGTGCACTTTATTATTTCCAAAATTCATTTATTTAGTGTGACTGGAAATGGTTGGTCAGCACTTCATGAAATTAAAAAATTATATGTTAGTCTAGAGAATATTAAAAAGTATTTATTTATTGAAAGAAAATTTAATTGCTAGAAAGGCTTTCAACATGTTGAAATAATTGTATGAGAAATTCATGAAAAAAGACCAATTAGATTAGTAGTCAGTTAGTGTTTCTTTGAGTATAATTAAAAGTCTAAAATTTTTCCAAGGAATGTCTTGAATATTCACCTTATTGTTTGGGTAGTTTTCAAGTTGGCATAAAATTAAGTCAACTTAGGTAATTGCATGTTTTAATCCTATAATGCATTTTAAATATGTTTGTGTGTGAGAGAATAAGACATTGCATTGGTGTATCATTCATATAGTAATCATGATGGTTGTGTGCCTACCCTTTTTTTTTTATGACAATTTTTAGGAGGACAAGTAATGTGTATAAAGGGTTGTTACCTTACAGTATTACTTAAAAGTGCTTGCAATCAATGACAGATTTTGACATTTAATTTTATTGAGACTAAAAAAATATTTTATAATAATTTTTTAAAATACATAAAATCTATTAATAATTAAAAATAAATGCAAAATATAATAATAAAACTTACAATTATGAGCATGCTAATATATAAATATATATACAACAAAATAGATATATTAAACAATTAATCTCACGATTTTCTAATTATAAATCACTAACAACATTGCTTATAAAATTTAAATCTTTATATTTTTTACAATATTAATACATTGTTTTATCATATTTAATATTTAAAGTATTAAAGTGAAAAAAATCACAATTTTTTTAAAAATAAAAAATTAAATTTTAAAATAATAAAATAAAGACTTTAATACGATGAATTGAAACTTTCTAATTTTTTATGTAGTATTTTTACATTATGAAAAATACAAAGGTATTTAAACTAATCATATTAATTATTGTGACATATAACAATTTTCAAATAAAATGAGAATGCATATAGTAAAAAAATCACAATAGGATATTTTTAAGTCTTTTTTAGTTATTATAATACTTACATATATATATATGTATATTAAACTTAAATTTACATGTGTGTGGAAGTATAGTGTTAGACAAATTTACTAAATTGAAAATCATTAATAATAAGTAAACACAAATTAAAGAATTGTTCTTTTTTTTTTTTTTTTTAAATTAAGAGTTGTAATATTTAGATACAAATGATTTTTGTAACTATATATTCAATATAAATATATAAAAAATAATATATATTAACACAATAAACTTAAGTTTAAGGAGCTGAACTAATTTTATTTTCTAAAAAATTTAAGATTATTATAAAAATTATATATGTATAAAAAAATTCAAAATTCCTTAAAGGGCCTCAAGGATCCCCCATTGCTTGCAATATTAGGATAAGAGAGAAAATGTAACATCTACAGCTAAAATCTTTGCCTTGCAAGAAATACATCTCTCTAACAATATTGATTGACTTTTTGAAATTATGCTTAAATTACTTTATATGTTGTTGTACACATAAATACGCTATAATAATTTAAATTTTAATTATTAAGCATTATTATAGTGATATTGACTAGCTTAATCTCAAACTATACTCTGTTTTTAACGAAATGATGGAGCTTTTGACATCAACAAAAGTTAGCTTCTATATAATAATTCAAATTTCAATTGAGTTTATGATTTTCTTTTCCGTAAAATAGATTTTGTTTAGAGTTCTTCATTTTTTATTTTTATTTTTTCTAAAAGGGGACCATAAGAGATTGGATGGCCCATTAACCCAATATTTTCACTCCACCACAGCCGAATCCGCAATAATTTTTTGACTCCACCAACACAAAAAGGCAAAAGTTTCATTAATTCAGCCGGCGTGAAATGGCGGTTTCGCTGCAATTCCCAGTCTCATCTTCAATAAAAACAATTGCTCCTTCTCCAACCTCCGTACAACCGAAAGCTGCACCTGTCAGTCGCCGTCTTTTTTATTTCCCTTCCAAAACTACACCTTTTCTCAAATTCAGCGGCAACTTAAACAAAAACCGATTCTTTCCTGTCAAGGCCATCGACCAAAACAAAGAGAGCGTGGAAGAGCCGGAGACCGCAAAGGAAGTGGAAGCAGATGCTTCGGCGAGTGAAGAAAGCAAGTTGAGCGAGATAGGAGCGGAGATTAAGAAGGCGATGAAGGAGAGAGAAGGGAACGGTAATAATCTTGCGGGCGGAGTGGCGGAGGAGATAAGGGAAATCGAGTGGCCTGCGTTTGGAAAAGTGTTGGGGACCACCGGCGTTGTGCTTGGGGTCATTGCTGGGTCTAGTGTCGTTTTACTTACTGTTAATGCCGTTTTAGCCGAGCTTTCTGATAGGGTTTTTGCTGGCAAAGGTATCCAAGATTTCTTCAGCTGATGATATTTATTGGAATATAACTTTTTATTTTTAATTACAGTTGTCAATGGAATTTCTTATATCTGCTAATTCATGCCAAAAATAAACGAAATTTGGCTAAGAAACAAATAGATTTGCTGAATACTTATATGCCGGCATATTCATGGAGAAATTTAATGTTGCAATGGGTCTCAAATTACTCGACAACATAGCTAAAACGTCAAAATCTTAAATAAAACTGATGAGATTCAGCCAAGGAAAACTGGCAGAAAGCTCATGGCTCAAAGTCGTGCTCTCTGCTTCCTTCTTACTGATTCAAACAGCACTGAGGATAAATACCTTTCTCCAAAGCTCGGAAATATCGCCTGTGTAAAATTTATGGAATATATCAGTGCAGTTTAGAGTGGTAGAGATGTTCGAATTCATGAAGTTGAAGTAGTACTAGGCAGATATTGCTTTTCATGTCTAACAAGACCCAGAATTGACCTTACAACAATGAGTTTTCCAGCATTCTCAGGTCTCTTTGCAATTTTGATTGCAGCTGCGGTGGCAGCGCCGGATGATATTCCAACCTGTAACAGATGCTTGCTTATCAGCTAAGTGCAGGGGACCATAGAAATGGATCAAGGTAAGCCCCCGGCTTTAGAGAATTTAAAAGACTGAACAACTTACAAGTAAGCCTTCCTTCAGTGCAAGAAGCTTTGCAGCTTCAATAGCTTCATCACTGGATACCTGCAAATTTACAAAATTCTGCAAATTTACAAAATTAATAGGAATGGACGACAGTTGTGGCTTATTAATATTCATTATAATAAGCTTTCATTGAACAGGACAAGAATATAAATAAACCATCTAATATTTAATCTTTTTCATCAATAATTTAGAAGGAAAACTTACAAGAGAATAAGAGGATAAATATTAATGCATGATCAACATTTTGGCCTTGAACAACTTCATCGAGGATATTGACTTCCAAAACACCAGGGAGAAAACCAGCGCCTATCCTTGGATCTTGTGCGGACCTTGATATTCATACACAAGCATGGAGCAACCGTCAGCAGAACAAAAACTTTTTGCTCATCGTAATATCTTAGAGAGGGTCAAACAATAAATATAAGGAAAGCAGACTCGTGGTGAGAAGATGAAATTTCGTGTTGCATAATCCATAGACATGCCTTTTGGCATAATTTCATGTTGTATAGTCCAAGGCCAATGTGCAAAAGAGACAGAAGAATCACTCAATGACTCACGTGAACATCTTTTCAGAACATAAAAAATTTGTGAAACACACTACTACACCCTTTCCATTCGATGAAACATGCCAAAAGGAAATGTGTCATGGCTCAGATTACGACAAATTAATTTGTACCTCAATCATTTTGCCGAACGATGCCAACCGCAACTAAATAATGCGCAAGAATGACGATTTGTAACTTACCAGGCTTTCCTCCAGAGAGAATAGGACTTTCAACTGGCTCAACACCATAAAGCTATCATACACATTACACAGGTAAACCAATGAGAAAGTTAGATTGTATGGGGAACTAGATATGAAAAACAGATTATCACTAATTTATCTGCTTGACCACTGTAAACTAACAAATGATTTAACAGTGAACTAGTAGTAGAATAAAAGATACCAGCTTACCTTTATGTTGGAGTTCTGTTCTTTCAGGTATTTGCCTTCACCTGTTATGGTACCGCCAGTACCTATGCCAGAAACAAGGGCATCAATTTTACCTACCGAACCTTTCCATAACTCTGGTCCAGTAGTCTCGTAGTGCATCTAAACCAACAACATTATGTGTTAATTGACTTTAACAGACAACAATTGGATCCGTTAAAATATTGTTTCAGAAAATACCTTCGGGTTGGCAGGGTTTTCAAACTGCTGGAGCATTTATGCATTAGGTGTCTTAGCCAATATCTCCTCTACCTTCTGTACAGCCCCTTTCATGCCCTTAGCAGGATCCGTGAGAACCAACTCAGCCCCAAATGCTCGGAGAATGATCCTTCTTTCAAGACTCATTGAAGCAGGCATTGTAATGATAAGCCTGTATCTCTTGGCAGCAGCCATAAACGCTAGCCCTATCCCAGTGTTTCCACTTGTAGGTTCAATGAAGACACTCTTCGACAACCATTCATAAAACAAAGTTAAAACACAAAATTCAAGGGACATTTTACTTGAAGCATTCTGCCTTCAGGAACAAACTCATATTATTTTTGTCCAAATTAAATAATAATCAACCATCCCACGGGCAATTAAGGCAAACAACAATTAATAATGCACGTATTTCCATTAAGTAAGAACTCACATTCAAAATTTGCTATTAATTTACAAATTACAACAAAAGGTATAACCAATCCTGCACCGTTAGAAAACACCTGTTAAGTTTAAGCAACCATTCAATAAAAAACAGAAATTCAGATAAGAACATGAAATATTTTGGGGAACTCAGCAATTCTAGCAAGATAAACACACTAATCATGGAAGCAATGAACCAAAAAGAAACAAAAAAATGGGGTACCTGTCTTTGACACTAGAACAGGGTTCCATCGTTTCAAGCTTAGCAGCAATGCGAGCAACACAACCATCCACCACATTGTTCAGATATATCGATGGAGTATTACCAATCAACTTTAACCGCAAAATTAAAACCAAAAAAACAATGGACAACAGTAAGTAAATCACTCTACCAAAAAAAATAAAAAAAGAAAAAGCCAAATAAAATTAAAGCGACATCCAAAGAAAAGAAAGAGAAAAAATTACTTCAGCGACATCTTTGGCAATCCCAATACTCTCGTGCGCCATTTTCCAGACAACTGAAACGAAGAAAACCCCGCTACATAAAATAAATAAAAGGCTCATCTTTTGCAGACTTCAAAGAGTAAAGTGTATGGTAAGATTGCATTTTGTTCGAAGAAAAATGAGACAAAATTAAATTTTGATATTTCCTTTATGTTACTCCATGTTATAGGCACCCAAACAAGTTCTTATTTATGAGAACAAACCCAATCAAGATTAATAAAATCTCTTCTATATCCACAAAAACAAGAGATCAAAATGATTATGATTTTAATAAAAATGCGAATGTAATTAACAGATTCGAAATAGAGGATTAAAAAAAGTCACATTTGATAGTCTAAAAGCGGATGAACTATAACAGATTCTGGGGAAAATCGGCTTCCATCCAAGATGGATCAAAATTATACTGAATTGTGTTACTTCGGTTACATAATTCCCTCGTGATTAATGGTGATACTACTCATGTGTTCTATCCAGAGAGAGGTCTCCATCAAGAAGAACCTCTCTCGCCTTACCTTTTCCTGATGTGCACAGAAAGTTTAGCAGCAATGTTGAATGACAAGCAAAAGCAGGGACTGATACAGGGAGTGAGAGCAAGTAGATCGGGTCCGAG
This sequence comes from Durio zibethinus, assembly GCF_047325235.1. Taxonomy (NCBI): domain Eukaryota; kingdom Viridiplantae; phylum Streptophyta; class Magnoliopsida; order Malvales; family Malvaceae; genus Durio; species Durio zibethinus. Next base: position 14,689,951 of record NC_143183.1, on the reverse strand, counting down.
AGTGAAGCATCTCTTCTTTTTTTATGACAGTCTACTGTTTGCAATGGTAGATAGAAGTGAAAGCGAGAGGGCGAAGCGCGTGCGATAGAAATATGAAAAAAGTTCAGGACGGCAGATAAATTTTGACAAGTCAGCTTTGTACTTCAGTAAAAATGTGGCAAAGGAGCATAAGCACATTACCAAAGACATGTATGGAGCTAAAAGACAAAATTCATTCAAGGTTGAGTGGATGGAGTCATTGATCGCTGTCACAATGGGGGAAGGAAGTATTCATAAAATCCATTCTCTAAGCCATCCCCACTTACACGATGAGCTGCTTTCTATTGCCAGCGTCCTTGTGTCAAGAAATGAACAGCTGTTTAAGCCACTACTGGTGGGGACATGGGAAAGATCAAAAAGGGATGCACTGGGTTCAGTGTAAGCAATTATGCCGGCCAAGGGGAGAAGGTGGAATGGACTTTAGAGACATGGGAATTTTTAATAAAGCTCTCCTGGCCAAGCAATGGTGGAGGCTACTGGCTAATAAAGATACCTTATTATATAGGGTATTAAAATCCAGATACTTTCCTAATGGACCCTTCTTCGACTCTAAACTGGAAAACTCCCCGTCACTAACATGGCGAAGTGTTTCGGTAGATAAAGCAGTCCTCCAACAGGGAGTACGATGGAGAATTGGAGATGGGGAGACCGTGTGGATCTGGAGGGATAAATGGATGCCATTCACAGAGGATTTCAGGCCAAGATCGCGAAAGGGGAGTTGGGATGAGAATAAGAAGGAATCGATGGCCAATCAAAATGATGGAAATGGTTAACACTTCAAGAGAGGTTCTCACTGGAAGAAGCAGAAGCTATCATCGCAATACCACTTAGAAAAACTGGATCATCAGACAGGCAAGTATGACATTTTGACAAATTTGGGATATCCACTGTTAAGAGCACATAAAAAGTCCTTTACAATCTAAGGGACATGAAAGAGTCTGGTGGATATGGAAACCAACAGGGATCGAACACATTGACTGTATGGAGTAGAATATGGTCTACAATGGTGCCAACAAAAATAAAAATCTTCATGCGGTTATGTAGAATTTTCTATGAAGAAGGATGCAGGTCAGCCCATACTGTCCTACATGCGGAGACACCAACGAAACAGTGGCTCATGCAATAATTGGGTGTGAACATGCAAAGAGGGTTTGGAACGTTTTGGACGTGAGCTGAGACGATGGGAATGGTAGCAATACAAACATGGCAGAAAGATTGTGGAGGATTATGGAGAACACAGTGCGCTACATGGTGAGCAAAGGAGAGACTCCACCGAGTCAGCATGGTTTGCAAAAAAGTGCCGGCAGGATTTTAACAATGCCCAACCACAACTTTCATGCATACAGACGCATAGAAAACAGAAATGGGAACCCCCGCCCAGTGGTGTTTGTAAGGTCAATTTTGATGGAGTTGTGAACGTGGTTTGAAAGAATGGAGGAACCGGTGTGATAATCAGAAACTCTTAGGAATTGTGTTGGGAGCATGCACGGCTAACTGCCAAGGATTACGGATCTATTAACTATTAAAACGGTTGCGGTAGTGTGTGTAGTGGATTTAGCAAGAAAGATGGGTCTTTCAGACGTGGTTCTCGAAGGAGACATTGTTACTGTGATTTCAAAACTGGGAGCAGCAGAGCAAGATTTGTCTAAAGTGGGAACACTTGTTAAGGAAGCTAGGACGAAGATGCAACAGTTAAGAAAACAGTCTCTATAAATCATATCAACAGAGAAGCCAACAAAGCAGCGCATTGATTAGCTAAGGCAGGGGTAGACGCTAGAGAAGGTACATATTAGATAGAGGAGTGTCTATTTATGTTCAAAATATTGTAGCATCGATGCATGAAAGTTATCTTTACTGTAAAAAAAAAAAAAAAACACTAAATTAAATTTAATAATTTATTTAGATATAAATCAAATGTTAAGTGTTTATTTAAATGAAAATTAAAATTTGAAGGTTTATTTAGATATAATAAGATATAAATATTTATTTAAATAAAATAATAATTTTAAGAAATTTTTGTTATTTTAACCTAATTACTTTTAAGATAAAATATAAAAAAATTATTTTATAGTTTGATTTGTGAAATAAAAATAAAGTTAGAACATTGTTATGTTTGGTTAATTAGAAGTAGATAAGGAATATGTAAAAAACAAGTATCATTTTACCCTTCACTAAAAATCAATATTTAAAACTTTTATATATATTTAAATAATTTTATTAATATGAATTTATAATTAAATAAAATAATAATGTTTTCATAAAAATATTATTTTTTAATCTAAGAAAAATAGAGATGGTAGGATTTGAATTCCCACCTTACATATCTTTCTAAATTTTCTTATCCACTAAGCGAAGAAACTAAAAGCTAAAAGCTATAAAAATACTATTTTGATTAAAATTTTTTAGCATATATATTTTTTAAATTCATGCAAAAATATCAGTTTACTTTTTTAATAAATATTAACATTTTTATTAAAAATCAAAATTCCTTTTACATTTCTTTATTTTCCCTTGTCTATTTTCCTTTTTACTTTTAGTTTTTAGTTTTTTGTTGTCTTTTTCTTTTTCTTATTTTTTTTATATCTAAATCCACCATTAGTGAGAATTTGTAGGCAAAGAGGCTTTTTGACTCAAATTTGAAGGGATTTCAAAGCACAAGGCTTCGGTTAAGGCTACCAAGGGTCACATTTATTTGTTAACACATTGGATTGGCAATGCTAACGCTAAATCTAACCCTTGATGTGCTAAATCTTGTCTACCAACAACCTATCTTGGCCTAAAGACACCTTGATCTGTGATGAGCTTGATGGAAAATAGTAAGTTCTGCATCAACAAGACTATGACAAAGGTTATAGCAAAGAATGAATAGGAATTACTAAGAGATGAATTGAAAGCAGACAATAGAATAGGTGAATACAAGAAGAAAGATAATGACGTTAGTTATTAATCTATTATCTAAGAATACTAATGGTGATGTTAGTTATTAATCATTAGCTAGGAATAATCTGGAATTTTGTATTTTTTGCACTTTTGTATGACAGTTACATGATAGTTGTATGTAAATAATTCTTTAGTTGCAACTGATTTTCATGAATGAAAAAGATATTTTTCTCCTCTCAATTCTCTTCTATTCTTTTCCTAATCTCCCTATTATCTAAAACCTTAACAAAGTCACAACTGAGTTGTGACAAATTGATATTAGAACTTGTTGCAATTCTATATCAGTGTTAAGAAAAAGTAGGAAACCACTCTTTATGGTTGAAGGGACTCGATTTAATACCTTACATGAATAGGTCCAGAACATTTTAACACAGTTGGATGACATGAAGGCAACACAGACCTCCATGTTAAAGTTATGGGAAAATCAAAAGAAAGAGTTAGAAATCAAGATGGTTGAGAATCATAATAGCTTGACCAAGATGCTAGAATCCTTGCTACAAAAAGAGGAATCTCCAACCTGGCTAGATCTAAGAGGAAACGAACATGTTGGCAGTTTTCATTTGGCTCTGTTGGTGAAAACCAAAAGAAAAGAATCCTATTGAGATAATTGTTATCGATAAATATAGTAAGTTTAGCTATAGGCCTAATGATCCAGTGTTATTACAAAAACTTTGGTAGGATAGTAGCCTGAGTAATATACATAATAGAGTGATGGTAGGCAAACATATTGAAGCTTCACTTAGAACTAACTACCACCTAGGCGTAAATGCTTTTATCCCACGATAAAAAATTTGTTAGCTCAAAGAATTGAAATAAACCAAGAGGGAGGTGAATTGGTTGATAATAAAAATTTCAAAAATCAATACCTAATAAGCATAAATTCTGTAAAACAATTTTTCTAAGTAAATGAACATAATAAATGAAAGTAAACTAACAATCTTAAAAATAAGAGATAGAGATAGAGATTTATACACCAAGATTTATAGAGGTTCGATCCTTCTTTTAGGCACCACATCCTCTCTTTTAGCTTTACTTGCTAAGGAGTTCAATTTACTATGTGTTGAAAGTTATAACCTAGCTTCTCAAAGCTTTGCACAATCAACACCACAAACTCTAAAGGGTTATCTTCCCCCTTAAGTTCACAATCTCACAATACAAAATTTTTAAAGTGTTTTACAAACTTAAAGAACCTCTTTAAGGGTAGGTGTTTGCTAACTTAAAGTACAAAGCAATATTAAAAAGTGGATTAAGAGAAAAGCTGATATAATATGGGGTTTTTTGCACTTTTCTCTCTTTGTACTAGTTTGAATGCTTGAAGAAGATGGTTGATAAGACAATAAGTTCTCTTAGCTTTTCATACTCTTGATTTGCAATGAAAGCCTTTATTTATATGTAAAAAAGAGTAGATAGCCATTGCTTTGTATTTAATGCTTCAAACCTACAAAAAATTAGACAAGAATATAGCCATTAGGGCTTTCTAGGCATCAAGAGATTGATCATCTAATGTAGGAGATCGATTGGGTTAGTGATAGGAAAGCCCATTTTGTACCTTAAAAATGCCTACTCAATCTATCAAGTAACATACCTGATCAATCCAATGCTTAGGTTATCAATCCCCTATGTGGGGGGATTGATCATTTTTATGGATTTTTGACCCATCTTTGCATTCTGGATAAAAAATAATCAATCCTTTAAAGGATGGGATTGATCAATTATGTTTAAAAACCAACCAATTGATCCCTACTAGGAGGGGATCGATTGGTTCTTGATAAATTTGCATAAGTTTAGCTACTGGAAGAAAAATGGATCGATCTCTTTACTCAGGGGATCGATCGGGTAAGGGAGGGGATCGATTTCTCCCCTTAGGGGATCGATCCCTTTTATCCAAAACATGTCATAAACTTGTTTTGTTTCTAAAATTTGTTTGTTTTAGTTCCTAAATGAGTTTTGACAAGATAGAAGGCTGAAAAAATGTTCAATTTGAGATTAAAAGAATTTGATTCAAGTTAAGCAAAATTTTTATTTTGTCAATTCAAAACTTTTAATAAATTCAAGGCTAACAATCTCTCCCTTTTTGATATGACAAAACCAAGTGAAAAATTTACTTAAGAATATTTTTTTTTTCATTTGAAAAGTAAGCTCCCCCTGAATTTAAGCATAAAAAAAATTTAAAAGATTTTAAAAAAACTAAGAATTTTTCATACCATCAAGATCATCGATCAAATAAAAATTTTTCATACTTTTGCCCCTTTTTGTCATAGCAAAAGGATAAAGTCAATTAAAAGAAAATGGCAATCAATTCAAGGCCATACCAATTCAATTTCACAACTCAAGTTCATACCAATCTCAAATCATCAAGCAATTTACCAATTTCACAAGCCAAATTTCAAAGTGATATAGCAAATATCATAATAAAGATGAAACATATATTTCATTAATATAAACATCAAATACCAAAGTTTGATAAGAAAACATAATACAAAGTTTTTTTAAGGAAAAATTTACAACATAAAAAAAATAAAGATGTGCGAAAACATCTGAGGAATGGCATTAGGATGGATCATTAAAGAGGAGGTGGAGAATGAGAAAAATGATAAAAGTGCTACCCCATTTGCTGTTGTGAGTTCTAGATGTGTTCAATATTAGCTCTAACTTGACGAACTTGGGAAACCAACTCTTCTAGGTCATTTCCATAGTTTTCAATCTAAAATTCATAGTCTCAACCACTGAATGTAGACTGTTCATTTGAAGTATAAGAATTTCTAAAGCTCTTTAGGTATCAAATAGTGGGGTAGAAGGTTCTCCTTATGGTGTATAAGGAATATCTAGGGTGTCATGCTTTTTTTCCTTTTCTTACACAACCCTAATTTTAGTTTTTCTAACACATAACCCAGCTGCATTTTGTGTGTAACCTATACTATATAGAGTAAGAGCCCCAAGAATGCTGAATGGATCATTGAACACAATTTCTTTATCACTTTAGTATTAATATTCAATTTCTTCAAAAGATTACTAATTACAAACCCAAAAACTAACGTGTAGTCTCTATTTTGCACTATCTTCATCATATCACTAAAAAAGAAGTGCACTAGATTAGATTTTTTTACATGTTTGATTTTGTACATCCACCAGTAATCTTATTTCCTAATGATTGAGTATTGAGTGCCAAAATATGCCAATACATGAGTGACTATAAGATGTAATAACCTATCATGCATTGAAAGTCTAGTGGCTTGAGTAAGAGTAACTCTTAAATTATCATTTCTAAATATATCTTGAGCTAGTTCTAGCATGTCACACCTAGTGTTGGTGTCTCCCTCATCATCTAGCATAAAGGCTTCAACTAATAATTGCTTACTAACTACAATTTTTTTACCTATCACATAGGTTTTAAATCTATCAGGATAATATCTATTTGTAGCTTTTTCAATTTAATACAAGTAGTATTGCTATAGAACACCTTAACTAGATTCTCATATACAATTCCATTCTTGCACAAATAGTTCATCCAACCAAATTTCTCAAATGCATACAAATAAGGGAACTTAATAGATTGTAAAAATTCAAGAGAGATTACCCTTCCAAGCTTGACTTATCTATGAGGAAAGCGTGTTTTATATCTCTCCTTAGCATCAAGAATTATAAAATTTTGATTGAATGAAGGCCTAATTGATGAACTATAAGCTTCCCTCAGAGGATTCTCCTTGTTCCAACATTTTTTTTAGTATTTGGAGCCATGAAAACAATAGGCTAGCTGAAATAGGTAGGCTTATATGAAATTAATGAAAAAATTAGTGATTGTAGGTGATAAATAGTAAAATATGTTTGAGAGAGGCAAAAAAATTGAGTAAATGTAGTAGTTTCAAAAAGAGGATCAATTTTCTAGAGTGAAAAGAATGAGAGAAGATTTTTGTGTGATTTGAAGATTTTTAAAGATGATTTTTGCAAGAGACCAAATAAAAATGAAGCAATTTGTAAAAGATTTTGGTTAAGAGAGATCAAATTTAAGAGAAAATGAAGTAAGAATTCCTAGGGTTTGAGGACAAGGTGTTTAGGGAAAAAAAAGAAAAGATGAAAAGTTGGAATGATCAGCCAAGAAAGAAGAAAAAACTTGATTTTGAGAGGCCAAAAAGGTGCACATAGTACAAGTTTTGCATGACCTAATGATCGGACGTCAAGAGGGATCAATTAGGTAAAGGTTTGCCATGGACCGATCAATCAAATTGATAGGGAATCAATTAGTTCCTCATGTTTTTCACTTAATTTGGCTATTGGATGGAAAACCAATCTATTTGGTCTAAGGGCGATCGATCGGTTCCTAATTTTTTTCCTTTAATTTGGCTACTGGATGGAAAACCAATCAATCTTGTCCAAGGGGGATCAATCAGTTTTAACATGAACATTCAAATATGTATCATACAATCATATACCAAAAAAAAAAATCAAGATAAACATACATTTGATCAATCAAGGTAGCAACATTCATCATACCATTAAGAAATTCATTTCAAGGAGCATCCATCATACGAAGTTCACCTCTAATTGCATAAAATCTATCTTTATCAAGAGGCTTTATGAAAATGTCAGCTAATTGATACATGGTGTCAACATATTCAAGCACAATATCACCTTTTTGAAAATGATCTATAATAAAATGATGCATAATTTCAATATGCTTGGTTCTAAAATGTTGAATTGGATTTTTGGTGAGATTGATGGCACTAGTATTATCACATTTAATGAGAATGCGATCCATGGTAATTCCAAATTCCTCCAATTATTGCTTAATCCATAAAACTTGAGCACAACAACTATCGGTCGTTATATATTCAGCTTCGATTATGGATTACGCAACACTATTTTGTTTCTTAGAGAACCATGATATGAGCATATTCCCAAATAATTGACAAGTATCGAAAGTGCTTTTTCTATCAATTTTGTAACCACCAAAATCTACATCAGAATAGGCATACAAAGCAAAAGATGAACCTTTTGGATACAATAATCCTATATTAAGAGTGTCCTTAAGATATTTAAAAATTATTTTGACAGCGATAAATGTGATTCTCTATGTGATGATTAAAATCTAGCACACAAACACACACTAAATATTATATCCGATCTACTTGTAGTACGATATAACAATGAACCAATCATAGACCTATATAATTTAGAATCAATACATTTACCTCTTTCATCCTTGTCAAGTTTTGTTGAAATGCTCATATGTGTTGAGTAAGGCTTTGATTCTTCCAATTCAAACCTTATGAGCAAATCTTTGATGCATTTAGCTTGATTGATGAAGGTACCATCTTTTGTTTGCTTTATTTGTAATCCTAATAAGAATCTAAATTCTCTCATCATGCTTATTTCAAATTTACGTTGTATAGTCTTTGCAAATTCTTGGCAAAGAACTTTATTAGTAGTACCAAATATGATATCATTAATATAAACTTACACTATGAAAATGTCTTTTCCTTTTGTTTTAATAAAAATTGTAGTATCAACCTTCCCTCTATTAAAATCATTTTCAATTAAAAATTTTGACAATCTTTCATACCAAGCTTTAGGAGCTTGTTTTAAACCATATAAAGCTTTTGTCAATTTATAAATATGATTTATAAATTTAGGATTTTCAAAATCGGGAGGTTACTTAGCTTACACCTCTTTATTTATAAAACCATTTAGAAATGTACCCTTGACATTCATTTGAAAAAGCTTGAAATTTTTGAAACATGCAAATGCAAGCAACATTTTAATGGCTTCTAACCTTGCAACCGAGGCATAGGTTTTATCATAATCAATTCTTTTTTTTTTAACTATACCCTTGAGCTACCAACCTAGCTTTGTTTCTATTAACATTGCCATGCTCATCAACTTTATTCCTAAAGACCCATTTGGTGCCTATAGTAGGATGATCACTAGGCCTAGGTACAAGATTCCATAATTGGCTTCTTTCAAATTGGTTGAATTCCTCTTGCATAACCAATATCCAATGATCATCTCCTAAGGCTTCATCTATATTCTTAGGTTCAATATGAGATAGAAAAGTAACATAATTACACACATTGTAAGAAGATCTAGTTCTTACCCTTTGAGTTGGATCACCAATAATTTCACTATCTTTGACATATCTCCTTTCTCTATGGTGATTTGGTTCTTCTCTATATGTTGTGGCTCATCTAGAAACTCATCATCTTCCTTTTGAATGTTCTCCTCAATGTCATGTGATGCATCATTGATATATTTTTGAAGTATACCTACATCATCATCATTAAGAGACACTTTTCTCAGAGGTGGATTAGATTCAACAAAGATAATATGTATAGATTCTTCAACAACTAATGTTATTTTATTAAAAACTCTATAGGCTTTTAAATTCAAAGAATATCCAAGGAAAATGCTTTCATCACTTTTTGCATCAAATTTTCCAAGATCATTTTTTTCATGATTCAAAACAAAACATTTACAACCAAAATGATGAAAATAACTTATGTTAGGCCTTTTTCCTTTAAAAAGTTCATAAGAATTTTTCTTCAAAATAGGCCTAATCATAGCTCTATTTATAATATAACAAAAGGTATATATGGCTTTCGCCCAAAAATATCTAGGTAAATTATTTTCATAAAGCATGCTTCTAGCAATTTCTTCTAAAGTCCTATTTCTCCTTTCTACTACCCCATTTTGTTAAGGAGTTTTAGGAATAGAAAAATTGTGGCTAATACCATTTTCACTACAAAACATATTAAAGCCAAGGTTTTCAAATTCTTTTCCATGATCACTTATAATACTAGAAATTAAATAGCCTTTCTCATTTTGTATTTGCTTGCTAAAAGTGATGAATTTTTCCAAAACTTCATTCTTTGAATGCAAAAAGAGAACCCATGTGAATCTAGTAAAATCATCAACAATAACAAACCCATATTGTTTTTTGCCAAGACTTATTATCTTAATAGGACCAAAAAGATCACTATGAAGTAGTTGAAGAGGTCTAGTAGTTGAAATACAATTCTTAGGTTTTCCTTGAGCACATGCATCACAAACCTTATCTTTTCCATATTTCAATTTTGGTAAACCAACAACCAAATCATTTAGAGAAAGTTTTGAAATTACATGCATACTTGCATGTCCAAGTCATCTATGCCAAATCCAACTTTCATTTTCTTTTTAAGTTATAAAGCAAACATTTTTAGAGGAAAGATCATCTAGATGCACTACATAAATATTTCCTTAATGATGTCCAACAAAAACAAGTTTGTTAGTTTTGATATCAATCACTTGACGGCATATGGATTCAAATACAACTCTAAATCCTTTGTCACATAATTGACTAATACTAAGTAAGTTATGCTTGAGTCCTTTTACAAGTAAAATATTTTTAATAGTAGTAGAATAATTGTTACCAATGGAGCCAATCCCTTCAATTTGGCCTTTAGAGTTATCACCAAATGTAACATCTCATTCACTTTTAGTTTTTAAGTCATTAAAAAGAGTCTTGTCTCTGGTCATGTGTTTTAAGCATCCACTATCAAGGTACCATAGATTGTTTTTGCTTGAATTTGTACCATGGATTGTTTTTGCTTGAATTTACTTTGTACCAATGCTTATCCACCTAAAAAAACACAAATAAATTTTTGTTTTGGGTACCCAAACTTTCTTAGGTCCTTGAGTGTTAGTACTAATAATTTTGTGCCTTTTGGAATCCACTTCATTTTAGTAATCTCATCTTGAGATGTGTTATCTCTTTTTGCAATCCACACTCTCCTAATGAGTTTACCTCTATAAATGACTTTCTTTAAGGAACAATATTGTATAGAATGACCCAATTTATGACAATATGCACATATGTTAGATGAATCATTTGGCTTAACAAGGAAATTCTTTAAATGAGTCTCTTTGTTGCCACAATTATAGCCTAATCCATCTTTATCAAAGAATGTTCTTTGTGTTCTAAGCATGTCATTGAGTTTTTTATGTCCCATATTAAATATAGAAAATGAGTTATGCAAATTTTTATTTTCTTAGTCAAATCATTAACATTCAAGTTTAAAAGCTCAATTTCTTTTTCTAAGTCATCCTTTACTTTAGTCAAGAGTTAATTTTCTAGTTTCAACTCAGAGATCATTTTCTTATATTTCATGTTTATGTTTCAAATTCTATGGCTAATTCATCATAAGCATCTTACAATTCATCGAATGTGTATAAATTTAAATCATATAGATTAGAAGTTACCTTGGGCTCATCAAGAGCCATGAGACATAGATTGGCTATTTTCTTTTTATTTGATTCATCATTGAGAAGTCACTATCACTCCATGTTGCAACCATTGCTTTTTTTTTTTTTTTTGGCTTTGTCATGTTTTACTTCTTTCATAAAAGATAATTAAATTTAATATGACCCAATTTATTGCATTCATAGTAAATAATCTAATCTCTTTTTCTTCTACTTGATTCTCCTTTAATCATTTCCCTTTGTGGTTTTTTTCTACTCGAGGACTAGTTCATCCTCATGAACTTCTTGAATTCTTTTGCAAACATGACCATTTTTTTCATATTCATCATCTTCTTCTTGTCTAGAATTTTCTTCATCTTTTTGAAAGGTTGATTTGAGAGCAATGCCACTTTTCTTGATTAGTTCTTGTCACCTTTTAAGCTTCATCTCATAGGTAAAGAGAGAACCCATTAGTTTATCTAAAGAAAGTGTGTGAGAATTTTTGGACTTTTCAATGGCTATCACTTTAGCTTTGCAGCTCTTTGGTATACTATTAAGAATTTTCTTCACCATCGCCACATTTTAGTAAGTTTTCCCAAGAGCCTTTAAACCATTAATGATGTTAGTGAAGGGATTTGACATTTCACTAATGATTTTATTTGATTTCATCTTCAATAACTCATAATCATGCATGAATATACCAATTTTTTTCTCTTTCACTTAATTGGTACCTTCATAAGTGATTGCCAACTTGTCTTAAATTTTTTTTTGTATTTTCACACAAAGAAAGTCTATTGTACTCATAAGGCCCTAATGCACAAATGAGTGTATGCATTACTTTGGCATTGAGTTAAGCTATCTTCATATCATTGACATACTATTCACTTTTTTGCTTGATCACCTCTTTACCATCCATCATCTTTATGGGAATTTGATAGCCATTTATAGTGACTCTTCAAACTTCATAATATTGGCTTGAATAAACAATCTCATCCTAGTTTTTCAATAAGAATAGTTGTCACCAACAAAGAGATGAGGTTTTACAATTGAATGACCTTCACTTCCAAGAGATGTAGCAACTGTTTCATTTGCCATGAGACGCACTTCTTGTTACTCACTGTATTTGTTGTAGCTTGAGGATGGTTGCTCCATATTGATCACCATATATCTTTGAGCCATTTTCAGGATCACTCTTAGGTTGTTAGACCTATAAAAAGAGTACTAGCTCTGATACTAATTGTTAGCTCAAAAACTTGAAATAAACCAATAGGGGGTGAATTGATTGATAATAAAATTTTTAAAAATCAATACCCAATAAGTATAAGTTTTACAAAATAATTTTTCTAAGCAAATAAACATAATAAATGAAAGTAAACTAACAATCTTAAAAATAAGAGATAGAGATAGAGAATTAAACACCAAGATTTATGGAGGTTTGGTCCTTTCTTTAGGCACCTACGTCTTTTCCCTTTGCCTCACTTGCTAAGGAGTTCAATCGACTGTGTGTTGAAAGTTACAACCTAGCTTCTCAAAGCTCTACACAATCAACATCACAAACTCTTAAGGGTTATCCTTCCCCTTAAGCTTACAATCTCACAATCCAAAGTTTGTAAAGTGTTTTGCAAACTTAAAGAACCTCTCTAACATTAGGTGTTTGCTAACTTGAAGTACAAAGCATTATTGACAAGAGGATTAAGAAAAAAAGTTGATAGAATAAAGGATTTTTTACACTTTTCTCCCTTTAAACTGGTTTGAATGCTTGAAGGAGATGGTTGGTAGAGGCAATAAGTTTTCTTAGCTTTTTATACTTTTGATTTATAGTGGAAGCCTTCATTTATATGTAGAAAGGAGTAGATAGCCGTTGCTTTGCATTTGATGCTTCAAACCTACAAAATATAAGATAAGAAAATAGTCGTTAGGGTTTTTTAGGCATAAGAGGATTGATTCTTTCTTGTAAGGGATCGATTGGGTCAATGATATGAAAGCCCATTTCATGCCTTAAAAATCTTACCCAATCGATCAGGTAACATACCTGATATATCCAATGCTTAGGTGATTTATCCCCTATGTAGAGGGATTGATCCCTTTTGTGGATTTTTGACCCATCTTTGCATTTGGGATAAAAAATAGATCAATCCCTTTAAAAAGGGGATCGATCGATTATGTTCAAAACCCTAACCAATCGATCCCTATAAGGAGGGGATTGATTGGTTCTTGATAAATTTGCACAAGTTTAGCTATGGGAAGAAAAATGGATCTATCTTTTTAGCTAGGAGATTGATCGAGTAAGGGAAGGGATTGATCCCTTCTATCCAAAACATACCATAAACCCATTTTGTTTCCAGAATTTGTTTGTTTTAGTTCCTAAATGAGTTTTGACAAGATAGAAGGCTAGAAAAATGTTCAATTTGAGACTAAAAGAATTTGATTCAAGTTAGGCAATTTTTTTGTTTTATCAATTCAAAACTTTTAATCAATTCAAGGCTAACAAAATTGAACTTCCATTATTTAAAAGTGAAAATCTTAGACGATGGGTAAGAAAATGTCAGAAGTATTTCACCATTTTTGAAGTGTCATATCATCAGAAAATGGAAATAACTGCTATGTATTTAGTTGGTAGAAAAAAAATCTGGTTTGATGGACACTTGATGCATAAACCAAGATTACATGGCAAGATTCTCTAATGATCTATGCCACAGATTTTGTTACAAGAATGATTGCACTAAAATTTTAGTATTTTCATACTCATTTTTAGTGCAATTTTACTTATATTTTGTCTTATTCATTAGGATTTTTGGCAAAATTGCTCCTAAATGCAAATTATTCTCATGTGTAGGTACAAAGTATGAAATTGAAGAATTTTGGACAATTTTGATACATTTTTGGAGGATTTTTGGTGCAATTTATGTAAGTGACCTAAACTAGTGTTAATTGGCAATGTTGACACTTAGGGAGTTTTCTTGATTTTTCTTGAATAATGTTTTAGTATTATTTTCATGTTTATTTTTTTAGTAAAATGTAGGATAAAAATATATTCATAAAGTGTTTGAAATTATTTTTAGAAAAAAAATTTAAAGAAGAAAGAAAAACGTGTTACATGGGAGCTGAGTTTAACACCAAAATTGCTAGGTGTCACCAAGGTTCAAAGGCACCAAGAAGAGTGGCTTATGTGGGACTTTAGAGGGTTATGATTGGCCACTCATTTGACTTCATGAATCAGCAATTACATGTGAAGAATAAAGCTTGTAAAGTGGTTGAAGTAGTCAAGCATTAGTGCACTAGAACCAGGTATGGGCACCAGGGGAAAAAAGAAGCTCTGGAAGCCCAACCTCTTAGAAACCTTTTTAGAATCTTTTTAGGAGGTTAAGCTCCTTTCTTTTACCTTTAAATAGGGGAAGAAGGCTGGCCATTAGGAGAGAGTTAGATTAATATTTAGATTTTTAATTTTTACTTTCTTGCACTTTCTTTTCTACACTTTAAATTTTCTTAGTAGACAAATAGATTTATTTCTAGCATTTTTCCTTTGAATTTCAGTGCAATCTTACTGTTTCTTAAGTTTTTTTAAGTATTTTTTTATAATCTTTTAATAGAATTTACATTTTGAATTCATTTTCTAGCTCAAATCTACTAATTTCTCATTGATACTTAAATCTTTTAAATCTACCAGTTCTGACCTACTTGTAATTTTTAGAGTATAACTCATTCAAATCTTGCTTGTTTTTGCTCAATTTTGTTTTGTAGTTTCCTAATTCATAGAGCTCTAACATAGTAAAATTTAGCTTCAAATTCATACCACAACCTTTTAGATCAAGCTTGGAAGATTCATCTAGATGCAGGTGACAGGTGCAATCAAATGTGATCAATCAACTTTGGTATGGGACTACTCTTTCTTTGGTGAGTTGTTTGCCTTCTTTGCACTGTAAATCCTTAGTTGTACTTTTTTACTTATTGATTCTTGCTTGATCCAGTTTATTTCTTTACATTGCTATGTGGATCACATTTGTAGTGCATATTCAATTTTTTGTGTATTTGCATATTGTTTGGATTCTTAGCTAGTTGAGCTATTTTTCTTTATTTTGCTACAAAATTTTTTTGCTGAAATCTATATAAATTTGTTCTTTGATCTTGCTTTAGTTCAATTTAAGCTCATGTTCATTAGTAAATTATAGATCTACATTTTTCTTATGTAATTCATTCAAAATTCTACTTTGGCAACATTTCTATTTGGATGAATTTGATTACTTCATGCAGTTTTTCTTCAATTTTTGATATTCTTTTTAGTTTCTTATCTTGTTCTTAAACTGTTCTTCTAATTTCTAGCTCATGTTCAACTTATTTTGCACATTTGAGATCCATATCATATGTTGAAGTTTAGTGTTCATGATTTTTAGGTAGTTTCGATCTTGCTATTTTTCATCAAAACTTGCACTTTTTTCTTAGTTTTTAATCTTCAATTTAAGATTTCTTATAGTGTTTTCATGCTTTTCAATGTTTAGATTATATTCATCTAGTTTTACATGAATTAGATTTAGAATTTTCTTTTAAGAATATATTTTTCTAGCTTTGAAAAGATCTATGGTTTTTATTTTTTCTTTATAATTTGTGGTTGGTGTTTTTAATTTTAATTTTCATTTGATGTTAGCTTGTTCATTAATTGTTTTTGTCTTTTAGAGTTTATTTTCTTACGATTGAAGTTTATTAGAGTTAGAATTACATTTTATCTTGTTATGCAATTTTTGTTCATAATTGTCCCCTTACTTTCAGTTTTTTTTTATTTTACTTTGAATTGCATTTTCAACTTTTAATTCTCAGTTCAATTCCATTTTATTCTTAGTTAGGCTACTGTTCTCTTTAAGTTTCAAGGTATTTTGATTAATTTCTTAGATTTAGTTATTTTACTTAGTTTACATAATGTAGGGTTTTGTTTGATTTTTTTGTTTCGAATTAGCTTAATTTTCATGTTGATTCTTTGATCAAACCAACTTTAGAAGGGTATGAGGATAATAAGAACTTAGCTTAGGAATGTCTTTAACTAAACTTTATGGGATCAACACCTAGACTTTTATAGTCTCTATATTACTTTAATGGCTTGTGTGCTTGCAAAAGTTTCCCCAATCAAGTTTTTGGCGCTGTTATCGGGGTTAGGATTTAAGAGTCTTAGATTAATATCGACTTTTACCATACTCTTCTATAGATTGGTTCCTTGTATTGTACATACTTTAGGCTAGATCTTAGGTTTGCCTCTATTTTAGGTGCATATATCATAGGATCTTTTGTTGATTTTTTTTCCTTAGATGTATACACTTAGATTTTTATTGTTAGAGTGGTTCATTAGGTATAGTGTTCTTATGACCCATTTATGCACATAGTTAGGAATAGTGAGTTGATCCTTTTAGACCTTAAGCTTGAGGCTACTCGTAAGAGGATTAAAAAAGAGAGACAAATCGATTTTACCATCATCATGGTTGAGCAAGACACTAGAGCTCTTAAGGATTATGCTTTGCCCGATCTTCATGGTTTTCAACCTAGTATTAAGAGGCCAACAATTCAAGCTGATAATTTTGAGATTAGCCTTACAATCATCCATATGATACAACAGTTGGTGCAATTTAGTGGACATTCAAGTGAGGATCCAAATGCTCATCTTTGGGATTTTTTAGAGATTTGTGATACATTTAAATAGAATGGTGTTACTAAAAATGCCATTAAGCTTAGGTTATTTCCATTTTTCCTTAGAGATAGAGCCAAGAGTTGGTTAGCCTTGATGCCACCAGATTTCATCACCACTTGGGATGATTTAATGCAAAAGTTAATGGCTAAATTTTTTCTTTCAGCCAAGATGGCCAACCTTTGTAATGAGATTACTACTTTTGCCCAGCATGACTCAGAGACCTTATATAAGGCGTAGGAAAGATACAAAGAGCTCCTGATGTAGTATCTACACCATAAACTACCAAAAAAGATAAAGATCTAGATTTTCTATAATAGGTTAGTGTCTAACACTAAGACACTCGTAGATGTTGCATCAGAAGGTGTTTCAATGAGTAAGACTTTTGACGTAGCTTATAAGTTTATTAAAGATATGGTGACTAATAATTGTCAGTGGTTTAATGAGAGATGGCATCCAAAGAGAGCTTTGGGGGTGTACGAGGTTAGTAAGCTTATAGCACTTAGTGCTAGGTAGATTTTCTAGTCAAATTTGTAGAGTTTTTACATTGTTAGGTTACACCCTTAGAGCTGAGTCCTAGTCATTTTAGGTTTAATCATATCTATAGTTTCTTAGTTATATATAAGGTATGCGAGGTAGGTCACCTGGGGGAGTCATGTCTGAGCACCTACCTAAAGAGTATCCATTATTTAAGACAAACCTCTAGGTAACTCAACAACTCTCATGTTCCCACATACAACCCAGGTTGGAGGAATAACATAATTCTGTCTATCCAATCCCTTTGGTACTATAGTAACCTTAATACATTAGACCACCTTATCTACTAGGTTTTTACCAGCTACCTTTTCAGCAACAGCAACACCCATAACACTACACACCTTAACATCTATCTATGCCAACCCTTAAAAAAAAACCCTTAGTCGAGAATCTCTGAGGTATCATGATTAGGACTCATATCTCATTTATATAAACCCAAAACACTATCTTTTAGAATCATTCTACATCAATCAAGAACTTAGAGACCTAGATTGGTCAACTAGAGATCTTTCTTAATACCTGACCATAAAGTACGTTATCTAGTAAAACATAGCTTAACCCTAAAAGGGAGAAGAAGAATCACTATAGAGCAATCACATGTAGGAGTGGTAGGTAGTTAGCTAATGGCTAGGGCTTTTTAAGGTTTTAAGATGTGGCAATTAAAGAGTTTGATGATGATGAGCCTGCTAGAGATCTAGTTCATGATAGGGAAAAGGTAAAAAAAAAGATAAGGGTGTAGTATTTGTTCCTATCTAGTTACCACAGACATCATCACATAATGCTTTACCTAATTTTTCTAGGCCAACTCCTCTTAAATTTAAGCTACCTTGACCTTATATTCTTTTCCCTCAGAGGTTTGAGAAGCAAAAAAAGGAGAAAAAATTCTATAAATTTTTTGAGGTATTTAAGAAGCTGCATATTATATCTTATTTATAGATGCACTTGACCACATGCCTACCTATGCAAAATTCACTAAAGATATTATCTCTTAGAAGAAAAGATTGAAAGATTATGAGACAGTTGCACTTACTAGTGAATGCACTTTTATGATTCAGAGAGGACTACTTATAAAGTTTAAAAATCCTTGTAGCTTTACCATTTCATGTACTATAAATAGTATATCATTTTATAAAGCCTAATATGACTTAGGTGCTAGCATTAACTTGATGTCTTGGTCTTTTTTTAGAGATTAGGTATAAAAAGGCTAAACCTACCTTAGTTACTCTGTAGTTGGCTGTAGGCCATTAAAATACCCTAGAGGGATTGTGGAAGATATCTTAATTAGGATAAAGAAATTTATTTTACCTATTGACTTTATGGTTCTATAGATGAATGTGGATTATGAGATTTGTTTTATTCTAGAAAGACCCCTTTTAGCCATTACTAGGACTTTGATTGATGTGCAAAAATGAGAATTAACTATGTAAGTTCAGGATTAAAAGGTCATTTTTCATGTTTTTAAGGTTTTACCATTCCTTGATGATTTTAATGAGTATTTAAGGGTAGAGGTATTTAGTAATATGATTTATGATGTTTTATATCTAAAGTATCCTATTTTGTATTTTGAGGACTTTCTTATAGTTGATGAAGTAGAAGACATGGATTTAAGTGAGGATGATGGTTAGATAGTGATAGCCTCTACTTTTTGATTCACACCACCTTTTAGTAGCAAGCCTTTAATTGATCTTGACACTCTCCCTAGAGTGATTAAACTTTTGAATTTAGATTCACTAGATTATAAGACATTCCATTTTGATGATATTTATCAGAGTCCTATGAAGTTAGGGGTGAGAGTCTAGTTATTATTGATAGGATCTCATTTTTAGTTAATTTATCGGTCTTTGAGTAGTTTCAATTTAATCATACCTATCATAGTCCTTCTAGAGGGATAGTGTGGATATGTTGCAAGAAGGATATGATATGATTTATGTTGATAATAGACCAGTTGATTAGATGCCAAAACCAAAACGCATTTACCTTAGTTCTTCTAGGTGTAAAGTTGAAAGTTTCCTTGAGAAGTTTACTGTTACTCCTATTTTGTCACATGTTCCACCATTAGACCATATTTCTAATGAAATGGTAAAGAAAAAAGGTCTTGAAATGGTTGGATTTGAGAATTAAGTGTGGAATGATCACTATGAATATATAGTGTGAGCTTATTTTGATAGTTTAGCTTTTAACTTTAAATAAAGCTCTTTTTTAAAAGCAACCCAAGTTTTACTTGTTATGCTATTTCTTTTTATACATGCTTGTGTACATATGTGTTTGCATGATTGTTTTCTTTTACACATTTGGTTTTTCTCATTTGTACATAGTTGTCATTTTTGTTCATTTAGTTAGGTTGTATATACTTGTTGATGTCTTCATTTTTTTTTCTTTTGGTTATACTTTTGATTGTACATATTGATGTAGTTTCTTTGTGTAGTTGTTTCTTTGTTTTGTAGGTTGAATAAGAGCTTGAAATGGATACACTAGTTTCAGCTAAAGCTTATATGGATGATTTGGCCACCATGCCTCCATGATGATAGGAGAGTTTCCTTGTTCTTTTCTTTTGTACTTTATTTCTTTTTGCTTATACATTAAGGACAATGTGTTGTTTAAGTTTGAGGGTATGGGAAAATTGCTTAAATTTTGAAAATTTTTTCAAAATTTTCTTGATTTTTGCCTTGAAATTAAGCTTAACATGTGGTAGCTTGAGTCATTATTATACTTTCTTTTATTAGTTTTTCATGAAACCAATGATAGGTAGTGATGGATAATGAATATAGTTTTAGGAAAAGATTGAATATGTGTGAAATATGAGATGATACTTAGGTTTAATGAATTCTTGAATATGATATTCATTTGTGAGTGATGCTTTTGAACATTGAATTGCATTTTTTTATCTAGTATTAATTATGTGAGCATGAGATTATTTTTGCATTAGTCTTTAGAGTTTTGTTTTATGATTCTAGAATTTGTTTTGATCATCTCTCAATGCAAAATCCTAGAGGAAACATGATAAAGGAAATGATATAAGCCATCTTTGGATCGTTTGAGCTTTTCAAGCCATCCTTGATATAATTCTTTCATAGTCACTCCATTTGAGCCTTATGATATCCTTTTTTTGTTTTGAAACCACATTACAAGCCTATACTTCTAGCCTTATTTTGTATATTTCTTATCTTTTTTAGTCTTGTGCCCTATATGCGTTAGACATTCATGCATCATTTGTGAACTATACATTATTAGGGAAGAAGGATGGAGCTTGGAAAAAAAAGGAAATTGAAAAAAAAAAAGAAGAAAAAGTCAAGTTAGCTTACAAAAGAAAAAGAAAAAAAAGAAAAACACGAAAAAAAAAAAGAAAAAGCAATAAAGTGGTGAAAAAGCAAAGAAAAGAAGAAAAGAAAGAAAAGTGGGTAAAATTAAAGTTTGAGGGGTGATTTTTTATTCAAGCTTACCTTTCTTATCTTGAAGTACAATTATGGATGATCCTAGATGTGATGCTTTATTAGGTGATAATTTTATTTTTTTAAGAATCATCATGTACTTAATTGGTTGAATTTTACTTACTTGATTTAATTTTGCTTGATTATCCACTTAAATTCTCCAAATTTCATATGTAGGAAAAACTAAAACACCATGTCCACACCTAGTGTCATCATGCAAGCAATGGTTGATTTAGTAGGAAATTGGCCAAGGCAATTCAAGAGCCCTTAAAAGACAAGGAGAGCTGATTTCCATGAGAAAATGGAGCCATGAAGAAGAAGAAAAAAATGCCCAACCATGACCATGAAGCCTTAAGTTGTGAGCCACTAACAAAGGCTTGTAGAGCTTTCTTTTCTTGCATAAGATGGCTTGCTTGAGTGGACCTGCTATACAAGCTAATTTGAAGGAGCTTAGAGCTAAAATGAGGATAAAAAACAAGCCAAAAATTAGGCAAATTTGACTAAAAAGAAGTGGCAAAGAAGGAGAGCAAAGGGAACAAATTACAAGTTAAGCAACAAGTGGGAACATGATGAAAAATAAAAGTCAAGCATGGTTGTTGGTTTCCATTATTCAAGAAACCATTTATGGGCTGAGAAAAGACCTAAGATAGTTGGAAAATAGGAAATTTTAGGGGGACAAAAAACGAAAACCAAACCTCTGATTTCTTGTAGGAATTTTCTTCTTTCATTTTTCTGTTTCACGTCATTGGTGAGGCAGTAGACTTGCTGACCTTAACCTTGACTTTTATGGTTCTATTTTAGCTATTTTCTTTGACATTTTGAGAGAGGACCAAGCTACCAACATGTGGCAAAGGTGGAGGCATGAAGAACCCTCATGGACCAACTAAGTAAGCATCATATAGGATAGAGCTGAGCTGGAAATTCCAGCTCATGTACTCATGCCTAACAGCCTTCAAAACAACCCAAAAATTACCCTGGCTGTGATGATTAAATGGAGGGCTAGGATGGCTTATTTTGGATGGTGGATATGTTGTAAAATGTCCTAGCTTTTGGCTATAAAAAAAAAAAGAGAGGGCAAGCCTTATAAGTTTTTCTTTTTCATTTTTTTCCTTTGTTTAGTTTAAGACGTCTTTGAGGACTGGTGGCAGCAACATTGTTGGTCGATCAGCCCCTCCTTTAAGACTTCATTTCCTTTCCTTTGTACCCCATTATCAAACTCTTTGAATTTTTGTTTTTATTTATCTTTTAGCTTGTTTAAGTTTCCTTCAAGTTGCAACACATTCTAAACTTTCTTTTATATGCAAGTTCTTATTTTTATTTTTTGTCAGTTTCCAGATTTAGTTTTTTCCAGTTTCTAGCTTTGGTTTCCTTTATTTTTCCAGCAAGTTTTGCATGATATTTGAGCTTTTTGGAGCTTGGAAATGATGGCTTTGGATGGTAATTTGATGGAAACATCATAGGGCTTCATAAGCTTATCATTGTGTTTATTTACTTGCACTTTATATTTCTTGCTCTTTAATTTTTCTGCCCAGTTTTTATATTTAGCCTTTTAATTTTTGTTGCTATTTACATATTGATTTTATGCTTCTATTATGTTATTAAATCATGTTTAAGTGTTTATTACATGGTTGATTAAATGCCTTAGAAAGAGGTTTGTTGTTTCATGTATTTTTTGTCTCATTCTTCATGCTTTTTTTCAAGTAGTTTTTCTTCACTTTGTCCTGGGTTTTTGGTCTGAGTGTCCTGCATATTCTTTGTTCATTTTTTAGTCTATTTTGAGGTTTTGTTCATGGTTTTCATGTGGCATGTACCTAGGTTAAGTTTTGGTTACATTTAGTACATTAGGACAATACCATAGGTTAGATTTCATGTTACATCTTGTGTATTTTTTTTTTTGAAGCATTTCTGGTCAGTTTTAGGTAGATCTTTCCTATACCTGTTTGGCTTGTTTTTATGTCTATTTTAAGCTAGTAAAGCAGTTTTTACAAATTCCTAAAGTAATGTCACTTTTTCCTACCATCTTAGTTCATAGGTCTTAGTTTTCATGCATTCCAGTATTTTGATTTGCATGAATTTTATTTCCATTTGTGTTCAATTTTTTCTTATAGTTTCCTATAGGTTTTTCATTTTATTTTAGTTCTATATTAACCATGTAAAACAATTTTTATTTTTATTTACATTTCATGCATGTTTAGGTGGTAATTAGTAACATAGGTCATGTAGGAATTTAGGTTACTTTATTTGCAAAATTTATTTTCTGTTTTTATTTTGATTTTTTGCTTTTAAATTATTAGGCTTTTATTTTTAAGTTCCTTTTTGAATGTGTTTAAATTATTAGGCTTTATTTTTTAATTCTTGTTTAAGTGTCTTTAAATTATTAGGCTTTATTCTATTTTTAATTCTTGTTTAAGTGTGTTTAAATTATTTTTCATGCCTTAGTTAATTTTTGCTTAATTGTTTAATTTTTTGTTTTTAGCAACTTTTCATTTTTAGTAATTTCTATATTTAGTAAGCTTTAGTTCTTAAGTAGTTACCTTTTTCGTAATTTGTAGTAATTAGATTTTAAATATTTGGTAATGTTTAATTTTCATGCAGGTGAATTAAAAAAATAAAATCTTTCGGTTTGACTAGATATATCTGAAGTGTAAAAAATTGGTACTTACCCATTGGTCTAAAACTTTCAATCCCGATGAGATGTAAACCATAATACTTTTACTCTTTATTACTTTTGCAACTCGTACACTTGCGGTACTCCTTATGGGTAGCAACATTAGGGTACTTGAACCTAAATGACTTTTATCATACCTTGACCTTAGTCTTACATTACAAGCTTAATAAAGTCCTAAATGATCCTTGGTCATGTGTTTATCTATATTAGTAGAGAGAGACAAACTTATGGAACATGAACATACTTTATTGATCCTTGTTACTAAAGTTTCATGTTTTCCATAATATTACTAGATTTCATGCAAGGATATGTGAGAGGTGTTGTTTGCTTATGGAACCATAATTAGGAATGATCTTAGCCTAGATATATTTTTATATATTAGCACTTGCTTATAGTTTTGTTTTAGTTATATTTATTGATCAATCCATGAGGCATTCATGTTGAATAAAGCATTGAGAGTATAGTATGATTCTTGCTCAATCTTATTTTGCTTGAAAACAAGTAAAAGCTTAAGCATGGAGGTTTGATTGCTCTAAAATTTAGTATTTTTATACTCATTTTAATGCAATTTTACTTATATTTTGGCTTGTTCCTTAGAATTTTCGGTAAAATTTTTCCTAAATGCGCATTATTCTCATGTATAGGTACAAATTATGAAATTGGGGAATTTTAGACAATTTTGATACATTTTTGGAGGATTTTTGGTGCAATTTGTGCAAGTGACCTAAATTAGTATCAATTGGCAAATTTGACACTTAGGGAGTTTTCTTGATTTTTCTTGAAAAATTTTTTAGTATTATTTTCATAATAATTTTTTTGATAAACTGTAGGATAAAAATATATTCATAAAGTGTTTGAAATTGTTTGTAGAAAAAAAATTAAAGGAGTAAAAAGAAGGTGGTGCATGGACGTGTGAATGGGAGTTGAGTTGAACACCAAAATACGCAAGGCATCACCAGGGTTCAAATGCACCAAGAAGAATGGCTTATGTGGAACTTTAGAAGGCTGTGATTGGCCACTCATTTGACTTTATGAATCAACAATTACACGTGAAGAATGAAGCTTGCAAAGTGGTTGAAGTAGCCAAGCATCAATGTATCAGAACCAGACGTAAGCATTGGGGGAAGAAGAAGGCTCTGAAAGCCCAACCTCTTGGAAACATTTTTGGAATCCTTTTAGGACCTTAAACTTCTCTCCTTTAACTATAAATAAGGGGAGATAGCTGTCCATTAGGAGAGTGTTAGATTAGGATTTAGATTTTTAGTTCTTACTTTCCTGCACTTTTTTTCTACACTTTAAATTTTCTTAGTAGACAAACAGATTTATTCCAGCATTTTTCTTTCAAATTTCATTCCAATCTTACTGTTTCATAATTTTTTTAACTGTTCTTTCAAAGTCTTTTAATACATTTGAATTTGTTTTCTAGGTCAAATCCATTGATTTTTTATTGATACTCAAACTTGTTTTTGAATCTATTAGTTCTTACATAAATGCTTTAGAGCATAACTCATTCAAATATTGCTTGTTTTTGCTCAAAATTTTTTCATAGTTTCCTAATTCATAGAGCTCTAACATGGGAAAAATTTAACTTCAAATTCGTACCATAGCATTCCAGATCAAGCTTGATAGATTCATTTGGATGCAGGTGAAAGGTGTAGGTTAGATGTGATCAATCAACTTTAGTGTGGAACTGCTCTCTCATTGGCAAGTTGTTTGCCTTTTTTTTCACTTTAAATCTTTAGTTTTACTTGTTTACTTGTTGATTCTTACTTGATCCAGTTTATTTCTTTAAATTTCATTGCTATTTGGATCATATTTGTAGTGCATATTTAGCTTTTTACATTTTTGCACATTGTTTAGATTCTTAGCTGGTTGAGCTATTTTTTTTATTTTGCTATGAATTTTTTTTTTGTTGAAATCTATAGTAAACTTGTTGTTTGATCTTAGTTTAGTTTAGTTTAAGCTCATGTTCATTAGAAAATTCTAGATCTACATTTTTCTCTTATGATTCATTTAAAACCTTGTTTTGGCGCCATTTTTGTTTGGATGAATTTGATTACTTCATGCAATTTGTCTTTAGTTTTTGATATTCTCTTTAGTTTCTCATCTTGCTTTCAAACTGTTCTTCCAATTTCCAGCTCATGTTCAACTGATATTGCACATTTTAGATCCATATCGTAAGTTGGAGTTTAGTGTTCATGATTTTTCGCTAGTTTCGATCTTGCTATTTTTCATTAAAATTTGCACTTTCTTCTTAGTTTTTAATCTTTAATTCAAGTTTTATTGTAGTCTTTTTCATGTTTTTCAATGTTCAAATCATATTCATCTAGTTTTACATGAATTAGATTTAGAATTTTCTTTTAAGAACTAGTTTTTCTAGCTTTAAGAATGATCTATAATTTCTATTTCTTCTTTATAATTTGTAGTTAGTTCTTTTAGTTCTCATTTGAAATTTGATGTTAGTTGGTTCATTAATTGTTTATGTCTCTTATAGTTTACTTTCATACGATTGAAGTTTACGAGAGTTAGAATTACATTTAGCTTGTCATGCAATTTTTGTTCATAGTTGCCTTTTTACTCTCAGCTTTTTTTTTTTTTATGTTGCTTTGAATTGTATTTTCAACTTGTAATTCTTACTTCAATTCCATTTTTATCTTAGTTAGGCTACTGTTCTCTTTATATTTCAAAGTGTTTTGATTAATTTCTTACATTTAGTTATTTTACTTAGTTTATATAATGCATGGCTTTGTTTGATTTTATTATTTTAAATTAGCTTAATTTTCATGTTGATTCTTTGATCGAACCAACTTTAAAAGTGTATAGGGATTATAGGTACTTAGCTTAGGAATGTCTTTAACTAATTCTCGTGGGATTAGCATATAGATTTTTATAGTCTCTATTATTACTTAAACAGTATATACGCTTGTAGAATTGTTTTAAATCAAAGGCCTGTTCGGATGTGATTGAAGAATTCAACAAGTTAACTCAAAAGACCACAGTGGAAGAATATCAAGAGAAATT
Organism: Durio zibethinus; assembly: GCF_047325235.1. Lineage (NCBI taxonomy): Eukaryota > Viridiplantae > Streptophyta > Magnoliopsida > Malvales > Malvaceae > Durio > Durio zibethinus. Next base: position 14,663,439 of record NC_143183.1, on the reverse strand, counting down.
TGAAGAGCTCAGCCATTTATGCTTCAGAATAACCCTTATTTAGGTGAGTTATATTTTGTATCTAGTTTTATTAGTGGCCTAAAGGATAATCTCAAACCAAGAGTTAAGGCTAGTGAGCCTCTGACTTTGGCAGTAGCCTATAAGCAAGCTAAGTTACACTAGTTTGCCTTAGAAGTTGAATACAAATGAAACAGACCATGCACTAAACCCAGCTCAACCAATAACACCTATACTTCTTTCAAGAACCCTTATAACCCCTGGTCCTAACCACAAAAAGTCACCCCTAATACAACATCAACTATTCAAAAGTAAACTCTCCTAAAGTAAAAAAGATTGCAGAACTTGTATTTTAAATGTGGTGAAAATTCTTTCCTGGCCATATTTGTAAGAATAAATAGTTGAACTCCATCGTGGTAAAAGAATTTTTAGTAGAAAGGAAGGACGTTAAGGAACTAGTTGACAATGGTCAGGATATCCATAATGAAGTAGACCAACAATATGGTAATTTGGAAATATCTAAGTATGCTTTAATAGCTAGCATTAGGTACAACACGCTAAGGATCAATGAGAATGTCAAGGGGAAACCTTTGAATATACTTATAGATAGCAAGAGTTTATAGTTTTAGGACTCCTAGATTAGCCAATGATGGAGTGGAGTTGACATGTACTAATCATTTGGTTAAAACTGTGGCTAATGGTGAGAGGTTGTATAGTACAGCCAAATGTAAACAGCTTGAATGGATAATGCAAGGGCTTAAATTTACTCATGATCTAAGAGTTTTGGCATTAGGGGGTTGTGAAATCATGCTTAGAGTTGATTGGATGAGGAAATATAATCCTCTTGTATTTAATTTCAATGACTTGTTATTAAGTTTAAAAAAAAAAAAGGTAAGAAGTTACATTAAAAATTGATCCTAGTAAAGCTAGCCTGAAGCTTATTTCTAGAGATAAATTACAAAAGCTAGCCTACAAGGATCTTAAGATGATGGATGAAATGTCCCTGATTAGTGGGGAATATGGTGATGTGAAAACACCAGTTGTGCTTGAGCCAATAATAGCTTGTTATAAGGACATATTCATGATGCCTATAGGATTATTACTAGAAAGAGTGGAAGATTATTGCATACCTTTAGAATTAGGCTTTCAACCTGTTAACCTAAGACCTTACAGATTCAACCATTAATAGAAGAATAAGATTAAAAAGCAAATAGCAAAAATGTTGTCTTTTTCTATCATACAAACTAGCAAAAGGCCCTTTGCTTCTCCATGTTTGTTAGTCAAGGAAAAGGATGACATTTATAGGATATGTATCGACTACAAACAATTGAACATAAAGATAACGAAAAATAAATTCCCTACACCTATAGTGAAAGACCTCTTGGATGAGTTGAAAGGAGCCCATTACTTCTCAAAAATAGACCCCAGACTAGAATACTGACAGATAAGGGTGAAAAAAGATGATATTCAGAAGAAAGCCTTTATAACTCATCATGGCCATTATGAATTTAAGGTAATGCAATTTGGACTTACCAATGCACCTACAACTTTTTAGTCTCTCATGAATGATATATTTGCTCCTTACTTGAGAAAATTTATGCTGGTATTTTTTTATGATATTCTTGTTTATAGTTTTAACTTGAGAGAACATGCAAAATATTTAAACATTGTATTTGAAACACTGAGAAAAAATAGACAATGTGTAAAAAGAAGAAAGTGTTTCTTTGGTCAAAGGTAAGTTGAATATTTGGGGCATATTATATTAGCTGAAGAGGTATCTATAGATTCTACAAAGGTAGAAGCAATACAAAATTAGCCACAGCCTAAAAGTCTTAAGTCTTTGAAGGGATTTCTTGAATTGACTGGATATTACAGGAAGTTCATAAAAAGCTATGAGGAGATTAGTAAACCACTCACAAATATGTTTAATAAGAATGGGTTCAAGTGAAAACCTATGATAGTATCAACTTTCAATCGACTTAAGGAGGCCATGTGTTATGCCCTTATCTTAGCATTGCCTAATGCTAGTAACAATACTAGGAACTAATGCTAGCAACAATGGTATTAGAGCTATTTTATCCTAGGATAGAAAGCCAATAGCTTACTTAAGCAAGGCTCTAGGTCTTATACAAAGAGACCTTTCTATTTATGAAAAGGATTATTTAACCATACTAATAGTAGTAACAAAATGGAGACACTACTTGGAAGAAAAACCAGATAATGAAACCTTAAAACATTTGCTTGAGTAGAAGTTGACGACCACCATTAAATAAAAAGGACTAACCAAATTACTTGGGCTAGATTACACTATACAATACGTAGGGCAAGATGAATATAATAGTAGATGCCCTATCCAGGTAGCATGAGGAGGAAACACAAAACTATAACTTGCAATCAACTACATTTTTATGCCAGAGTGGGTGAAAGAAATCAAGTATAGCTATAATGGTGATATAATGGGATAGGAGCAAACTAAAGCTTCTATTATCCATTCTCTTGATAATTCTCACTATTTATTTAGCAACAAAGTTTTGAAATTTAAAAGAAAAGTGTATATAAGTAAAAATGTGTAATTAAGGGAAAAAATTTTGCAAGCCATGCATGATTCAACCCAAGGGGGCATTCAAGAATTCAAGCCACCCACCACAAACTTAAATTGAATTTTTATTAGCTTGGGATGAAGAAATAAGTCCTAAGTATATCCAATAGTGCAATACTCATTAAATGAACAAAGATGAGCATGTTCCTTATCTTGGTCTTTTGTAGCCAATTCCTATACCATAGCAAGCCTGAGATGTAATCAGTATGGATTTTGTTAAAGGGTTACCCTTATCTAAAAAATTTAGCTATATTATGGTAATAGTGGATAAATTCACTAAGAATAATCACTTTTTTTCCTTTGTCCCAATTTTTTACAGCTGTGGAAGTAGCTAAAATATATCTCAACCAGGTTCATAAACTACATGGGATGTTAAAAATTGCTATTTCTGATAGGGATCCAGTATTCACTAGTCAATTTTGGCAGGAGTTAATGAAATTATTAGAAACTATAGTTTATTTGAGTATAGTTTACCATCCAAAATCTGATTGGTAAATTGAGAAGGTTAATTAGTGTTTAGAGCAATATTTATAGTGTATGTGTTTTCTCAAGCCTAAGAGTTGGGTGTAATGGCTACCGGTAGCTGAATGGTGATATAATACAAGCTATCACACTTATTTAGGAATGTCTCCAATTCAAGCTTTGTATAGTTATAAACCATCAGCCTTAGCATGAAATATAAGTAGTCAAGCAAGAGTGGCGAATGTGGAAAGTTACTGAAAGATAGAGAACAAGTCAGTAGGTTGATGGTTGATCAGTTGAATAAAGCTCAACAAAGGATGAAATTATATGCTATTAGGAAAAGAAGTGAAAGAGAGTTCCATGTGGAAGATGAAGTGTATTTAAAACTACAGCCCTATAAACAAACCTTTTTGGCCTTTCAAAAGAGTTTAAAACTTTCACCCATATATTATGGTCTATATCCTATATTAACTAACTTTGGTTTAGTTGCTTATAAATTGTAGTTACCTCCTACTTTTAAGATTCATCCAGTGTTTCATGTCAGCTTATTAAAAAGAAGCTAGAAAACAACATAGTTCCCAACCTAGCTCCACCAGAAATTAATGAGGATGGGCAATCACTTGTATATCCTACTATTATGATTGATAATTGAATGGTTAAGAGGCATAATAGGGTTGTCACTCAACTTTTGGTGGTATGGTCCAATTTAGGGCTTGATAATGCAACCTGGGAAGACTATACAATATTAAAGTTACAGTTTTCAGATTATGATCCTTGAAGATAAGTATCTGGTGAATGAGAGGGTATTGTGATGAGCTTGATAGAAAAGAGCAAGTGTTGTATGAGCAAGACTATGGTAGAGACTATGGCAAAGAATGAGCAGGAATCATTGAGAGATGAGTTGAAAGCTGACAAGGTGAATACAAGAAAGATGATGGTGATGTCAGTTATTAATCTATTGGCTAGGAATACAAATGGTGATGTCAATTATTAATCTATTGGCTAGGAATACTAATGGTGATGTCAGTTATCAATCTATTGGCTAAAAATACTCTGGAATTTTATATTTTTTGTACTTTTGCATGACAGTTGCATGATAATTGTATTTAAATAATTCCATAGCTATAACTGATTTTCATGAATGAAAAATATATTTTCTCATCTCAATTCTTTTCTGTTCTCTTCTTAGTCTTCCTATTCTCTAAAACCCTACCCAAGTCACAACTGAGTCATGACATTATCCATCCCAAAAGTTACTTATTTTTGTCGATAGTAAAAGTTTTTATTTTGGTAGCAGCCAAATCTTGTTTTATAAAATATTTTTCTATGCTGCTAGTGACAATATATAGCCTCTAACAATCTGATATTATTGTGAATTGAATTTAATGGTTGGTGCATTATTTTTCAATCGACTTTGAAAAAGTAAGAAAAACAAAATGAAAGCACTAATAGAAAAAGAATAATATTATAATTATGTAAAATAGAAAAGGATAAAATTGTTTAAGAAACAGTAATGTTATCACTTAAAGCTTATAATAGCCATTATCATAGGAAGTTTGAGAATGGTTAGTCATGATGTAAGGGGAATGATATTTCATATAATAAACATTTCAATCAACCAAATATTGGAGTTATTGTACATATTGGGATAAGGGGGATTTGAATAGTCATTCATCCAACCAAACCTATTGTAAAGATGGGTAAATGCATATTGGACTGGCGTGACATCATGCCATGTTGATATACCCTAAATGGGTGAAATATAAATCGTATTGGCACTGCTTATGTCTTGAGGCCAATAGGCTCATGTCGAGCAAGCACAACCAATATATTTTATTCCTTTCTTGGAGTTTTATACATATATAATTTTTTCATTGATTGTTATTTTTTATTTTAACATCGTAATTATGAAAAAAAAAATAACTCACAATGCCTTAAGTTAAAATTAGTGTTTTTTTTTTTTATATAAATGAATTTATGTGATTTGACTTAAAATGCTTAAGTTTAAGAGAAAAAGGAATTTTTTATTATTAATAAATAAATTAAACAAATATTAATTAAATCAAATAAATATTAATTACAAATAACAATTAACATATATCACTTGATCCAAATCATATTTTTCTTTCAAATATATCTCTATATCATATCCTTGTGAGCAATCTTCAACTTTTTATAAATCTTTGAAGAGAAATCAAATTTTAAGTGTTATTGATAAGAAATTTTCTATTTGCACTAAAATAAAGATTTTGATGGAACTACATGTAAGCATTAACCCAATATCATTATATGATAATCAAGACACCATAAATAAAATGGAGAGATTTGACAACTCTATTTGGGTGGTCAAGATCAATACACGAAAGCAAAATAGTTCCTAAAGTGGTTAGGTCTTCCTCTTCACTCTTTTTTTACTGGCGACACTCAATGAGTAGTAACTGTAACTCGTAGAAGTGAAAAAGAGACCTTAACCTATTTCATTAAAACCCCAAAAACCATCCATTAAAGGCTTATTGGGCCAAATGCCCATACACCGCCAAACCATACTAACCTAGTATGATGTGCAAAACTCACACTTAAGGGATTATTTTAAATTATTTGGGGTCTCATTAAACTTATCAATTGATTTTATTAAATTATTACTATCGCTAATTAATAGCAACCCATTTATGGAAAATTCTAATGTTCTCTCATTTGGGCAAATATTAATTGGGTTATTTGAATTTTTAAAAACTTTATTCAAAAAGCAAAGCTCCAAGCTAATTTATTTTACTTTGATGTGGCCACAAATTTAAAAAACAATTTAGCCATTTGAGATAACATTTTAATAACCCTGTTTAATAAAATAATCTAATACCAAATTATGATAGCCTTTATGCCCTTTATTAACATAAGACCAATAAACAGTTATAAGTATTAGTGACTTTATTGACAAAGAATCTTAGTGTGGTTGTGTACAAGAAAAAAAATAACATCTAAATGTGATCTAAATGTGTTATTTTCATTGTCAGTCCTCTTACCTATTTCTTTAAACTTGTTAAGAAATCTTACAACATCTAGATGTGCCTGTATGTCTTCTCCTTATCCTAGAGGTTTCGTAATGGTGTCATATATGAGACATACTTAAATGACAAAACAATCATACTTAAGACAAACACTAAATCTTAAGATTTCACAATGCATATAACAAACTTTAATTTTCCAAAGTACATGTACTAACAAAATAAAATAATAACATAATATCAACCAGTGATGATCATCATTCAAGCATGGAATCAAATTTCATATAGATATTCCTAACATAGAAAAGAAAGGGTCCAATGACATAAAGGCAAACCATGATGTGTGAGTATGAAATAAAAATGATATATTCCCACTAATGAACTATTTTAAAAAATCCCAAAATACCTAGGCTCTCAACATGTTTACCAAATACAATGCCTTAATCCCTTAATCAATGGGTCAACAATCATGTTGTCAATCTTAATATGTACAACAACAACAACAACCAAACCTTCTTCACTAAATCCCTAACTTTAAAATATTTTATCTCTAAATGTTTAGACCCACTAATGCTCTTGTTATTTTTAGAGAACGACATAACAAACATATTGTCACAATAAATCTTCAATGGTCTAAAGATGGAATCAATAGTACAAAGGTCTGAAATAAAATTCTTAAGCCAAATTGCTTGCGCATAACTATTCCATAACATGCAATAAACTTAACCTATATGGTGGAAAAAGCTAATAGCGTTTGTTTCAAACTCTTCCAATACATGCTTTCTTTAGCCAACATAAAAATATGCTTTGAAATGGACTTCATGTCATGCTGACAACCAACAAAATCAAAATTTATATACCTTACTATCTCAAGATTGTCCACTTTTTTGTATACTAACATATGATTTTTGGTTTTTTACAAACTCCTCATCACTTTCTTAATAGCAATCCAATGATCCATAATAGGATTAGAAAGATATCTTTCAACTTAAAAAGCAATATCTTACTTATTGCAAACCTAAGAATACATGACATTCTTAACTACACTAGAATATGTTATGTTTTTCATGTATTCTTTCTCTGACTAAGATTAAATCTATCACCTTTCATAATTGGTGCATTATCAACTTTATAGTTTTGTATGTTAATTCTACAAATACACGATCAATGTAAAATCTTAACGATAGTCCCAACATACTTTGAGATCTATCTCTATTAATTTCAATCCCAAGAACAAAAAGGACATCCTTAAGATCTTTCATATCAAAAGTCTTGGAGAACAAAGGCTTAGTTTATGCAACAAACCAATATCATTACAAGCTAGGATGATATCATCCACATATAAAACAAGAAAGATGTACTTATTCCCACTAATTGTAAAGTATATGAACTGGTTAACATTATTTTCCTCAAAACTCAAGGAAAGTTACTATCTCATTAAATTTCAAATATCACTATCTAGATGCTTGCTTAAGGCTATAAATTGACCTTTAAGCCAACATACTAAATACTCCTTTTCATATTCCTGAAAAGCCGTTCAGTTGTACCATATAAACCTTTTCTTTAAGATCATCATTGAGACAAGTCATCTTGATATCCATCTAATGAAGCTCTAAGTCAAAATGTGCTACTAAGGCCATAATGATCTTAGGGGCTGGTTCGTGGAATCTTAGATTTTGAAAAAAAGTATGATAGTTGGGAAAGTGTGATTCCGGGAGAAGTGTAATTTTTCATGTCATCCCATTTTTAGATTCCTATATTTGGTTAGAGAGAATCTGAGATTACTTAATCATTTATTTTTACTATAATTTCCTTCACTACATAACAAACACAACAATATGTCAATTATTGTGTTAATTTCATCCAAGAAACAAAAAAAACACTGTATTTAAGTGGCCAATTATGAAAAAAAAAATAGTTATAAATTATTGCGTTAATTTCATCGAAGAAATGCATGAAATACAGTAATTGAACAAATACAATGAACAATTACTATGTTTAGCTTCAAAGAAACGCAATAATTGACAAACCCATAATAAATACTTAGTAAATTAAAAGCCATCAAGTTAAACATAGAAAAAAATTTAAATGCCAAACACTACATTTCTATCTAAAGAAATATAGTAATTTCCATACCCATAATAAATACTCATTAAATTAAAAGCCATAAAGTCAAACACAAAAGTAAAATGAAATGCCAAATACTATGTTTCTGTTCAAAGAAATGTAGTAATTGCCATACCCATAATAAACGCTCATTAAATAAAAAACCATCAAGTTAAACAGATAAAAAATTAAAAGCCAAATACTATGTTTATGTTAAAAGAAGAGCAGTAATTGCCATACCCATAATAAATGCTCATTAAATCAAAAGCCATCAAGTCAAACAGATAAAAAATAATTAAATGCCAAATACTATGTTTTTGTTTAAAAAAATGCACTAATTGCTATTCCCATAATAAATACTTATAAATCAATTGCCATCAAGTTAAATATTGCATTTTTGTTCAAAGAAACACAGTAAATAATCACATTTACTATATTTCAAGGCCTACAATGCAATATTTAAATGGAAAAATATAAAAAAAGAATACTCAAGCCTAAAAAATTTAAACAAAAGTAATCCACAATTACTTAATTTTCATACTTTGATTTTCATAAGAGTAAAATAGAAAAAAAAAAATTTTTTATTAAGAAAATATAGGATAAAAGTAACTTTCCTCTTGAAATCTTAAAAAATCACAGGGAAAGGTGGGTTTCTATTTCCTAGACTTTGGGTATTGTTGGAAATTTAAGATTACCTCTAGGAATTTGATACCCTAAAACCAACCATGGGAATTTGAATACCCAACAGCAACATTCTGGGGGAAAAAATCTCAAATTCCCCTAACTAAATGCCTTTAAAGTAATCTTTGAAAAATTGATAAAAAGGTTTCATTGTAATCTACTCCTTCTCTCTGAGTAAATCTTTTTGCCACCAATCTAGTTTCTCAAAATTTCTCTTAGAATCTTTCTTGGTTTTATACACTCATTTACAACCATTGGGTTTACACCCTTTGGGTAGTTCAACAAGCTCCCAGACACCAATTTGAGCCATAGAATTCATCTCATTTTTTATCATATCCACCTATACATCAAATTATAGACTACTAATAGCATCACCAAAAGTCACAAGATCAACAATATAATTGAAGTCATAGTCACTCTCTCTAAGATAAATTACATAATCATTAGATATGGTAAATCTTCTTTGTCTGGAAAATCTCCTCAAGGGCATTTCAATCTTAGTTTTTTAAACTTAAGGCACATCAACAAAAGCAATATCAGTACAAAAAGGGTTTGTATCTTGTTGCCTTTAATCTTCTTCTTAATGGCCACTAACACAATACTACACTTTGTTATAGACAAAGGAATAAAGATGTGTCTAATAGATTCATTATTATCCACAGCCTTTGTCACACCCTTATTAGCAACATCTAGCTCAAGAAATTTTGCCACCTATGATTCTACAATCTTAGTTCTACATTTGTAGAATGTATATCCCTTGGAATGGTCTGGATATCCTATTAAAAGCAATGAGTACTCCTAGGTTCAATCTTTCTTTTAGAAAGGTTATAGATTTTAACTTTTGTAGGATAAAAGCAATGAGTACTCCTAGGTTCAATCTTTCTTTTAGAAAGGTTATAGATTTTAACTTTTGTAGGACATCCCCAAACTTGAAAGTGGTTCAACCAAGGTTTCCTATCAGCCCACAATTCAAAAAATGTTTTAGAAACATATTAACTAGGTACGTTATTAAGTATATACAAGGTAGTTTTAATAGCTTCACCTCAAAAAAATTCAAGAAAATTGATCTTACTTATCATGCTCCTCATCATATCCTTAAGGGTGTGATTGTGCCTTTCAACCATACAATTTTGTTAAAGATTACCAAGCATAGTATATTGGGCAACAATCCCACACTCTTATAAGTATTCGACAAATGGTCCAATGTGTTGTCTAGTTTCACCATGTTTGCCATAATACATACCATCTCAGTCAAACCTAATGACTTTGATGACTTTCCCTAATTGTTTCTCTATCTCAGTTTTAAAAATTTTAAATTTTTCAAAAGCATTAGATTTTTTGTTAATCAAGTAAAGATACCCATAGTCAGAATAGTCATTAATAAAAGTAACAAAACCTTTGTTAGCACACAAGGTAGATGTTAGAGATCCACTAATATTAGTGTGCATAATTTCCAAGAGGTCAAAACTGCGAATTGCCCCTTTTTTCTTAGTCTTAGTTAGTTTATCACTTATGCAAACACAAATGCCTAAATTTTCAAAATCAAGAGAAGGAAAAGCACCATTTTTTTAAATTAATCTTTGGCCTCTTTCATTAGAAATGTGACCCAACTTTTTATGCCACAACAAATAAGAGTTTTCTTTAATAAAAAATCCTTTAGACTATTTTTTCAACATTATTGCAACTATATTCATTCTTGTAGGCCAAGCACAGTTTATATAAATTGTCAACTAATTTAAATCGACTAACAATATTTGAATTAAAAAACAAGTCAACACTTCCATTTCTAATGCCAAAATGGTAAACCACATTTGTTTGAAACAAAAACTAAAATAAAATTTCTCATAAATGAAGGTACATGAAAAATATTTTCCAAAATAAGTTGAAAAGTAAATTCTAAATTTAAACATATTGATCTTACATAACTAACATCTACTTCAACATTGTTTCTAACTCTAAGTTTAGCTTCTTTTTCACTTAGCTTTCGTTTGCTTTTAAACCCTAATAAGGTAACAACAACATGAATAATTGCACCACTATTAAGCCCTCATGAATTTGGTGGGACACTAAAAGAATAGGATTCCAAATAAATGAGTGCTAGGGAGTTACCTTCTTGTTTATTCCTTTTCTCTAACCAAGCTTTATATTTGAGGTACTCATGTCTCGTGTGACTTTTTTTCTTACAAGAAAAACACTTGATATATTTCTTAATAATAGCTTTAAGACATCCTACCCTTTTAATCTGACCACTACCTTGTCCTTTGCTGTCCTAAACTTTCTTACAAGCATCAAGGACAAATCTTTCTGCTATCCCAAAATTCCTCTAATAATTAGGTTCAGAGTAAATAATAAGAAGGGCACTCTCACTTTTTTCCTTCTTGGATTTTTCTTCCTTAGAGATACATTTTGAAATAAGATCATTAACATTCCAAATTTCATTCATAGCATTATAGGTAGTTTTGATCTAACTGAACTCAATAGGTAAGGCATTAAGGGCATGATGAACAATGAATTTGACTGATAGGATAATTTTATAGGAAGTCAATTTGGTTTGAATGTGGACCATTCTCATGATAAAATCTCTAAGACCCTTTACATTATCATACTTTATACTCGTAAGCTCACTCATAAGGTTTCTAGCCTTAAACTTACTGGATTTTTTGTATCTATTGCCTATAACATGGTAAATATCCCTAGTAATTTTTGTGGTCTCCAATCCACTCAAAAGGTGTTCAAAAATAGGCCTTTTAATGGCATTCAGACACATACGATTTGCTTTCTCCCATTTGGCCAAAAGATCTTTTTGTTCAATAGTACTTTCATTAGTAAGTTTAACAGGCTTTAGAAGATACAAGACAATGTCTGTCTCATTCATAACCAAAGCAAAATACAAATATTCATTCCCTCTCTTATAATTAAACCCATGAAGAAATTGAATAGTGGCTTGATTGTTATTAATAGTAAAAGTCACTATTTAAGACCAAAATGCAACATTAGTCAATAGGCAATATCATAAAATATATAGCAACAATTTATGATTTGCTAACAATTATCGAAAGGTCCTAGTGCATCACCATAAACTCTCATTTGGACAAAGAATGCAACATGTGAGTAGGAACTTTCCACATAAAGCTAATATGAGAATGCCTTAGTTTTCAAAAAACCCCTTTAGGCAAACAGATTTTTAAATTGGTACACCATCAACCGTGATGCTTTATGTTTCAAAACAAGTTACCTTACACATTAACCTTTTTTAGGCAAACAACTACATAAGATAATTTAATAATCATCCCATAGCCATAGAATGATAAAATATTTCATAAATTTCAATAAATGAGCCACTTTGGTAGTCAAACACTTAGATCAATTAATGAAAATTTTTTCAAACCTAAAAATTTTGTTAATTGCCCAAAATTTTCAATTTGCATACTCGACCACAATGTATGCAATGGACCACTCCAGCTAAGATACTAAATTTTGATGCATCTCATTCCTACAAAATATTCCATTAATTTCAATAAGTGGGCCACTTTGGCAGCTAAACACTTATATTAATTAATGAAAAAAAATTTCAAACTATGAAATTTCATTAATTGCCCAAAATTTTTAATTTTCATACTCAAACATAAAGTATGCAATGGACCACTCTAGCTGAAATATTAAACCTAGATGTATCACACTAGGTCCTATAAGCAATGTGTATTGCATTTAAACTTGGGTTTTGAACTTAATTAAAATTAATTTTAATTGCTAAATCAATTATGCACATAAAATTCAATTCGAAAAGTACATAAATATTGAGGCTTATTTAAGGAGAGTGCCTACAGTTGTTAAACTCCCAACATGCTACAATATTTTATCATAAAATAAAATAGCCAATTACGTGCATAAATTATAGTAATTACTAAACAGTGCATGAATGTCAAATAATAAATATTTCATGCAATTTAAAAATTTTAGAAAATAATGGGAAAAACAAAAATAAATTCCATGCATGTTACAAGAAACTGAAATAGAGACAAGCTTGCACGTATCACTCCCTAGTTGTAAGCTTCATCTAGCATAAAAAGGTCTCTTTCAACCTTTAAACTTGCTTTACCCAATCCAACTAAAGCCGTTCTCAACTTGTTTTCGGTCTATTTGTGTTTTTTCACCATTTTTTATGCATTTTCTTGATATTTTCATCAAATTGAAGTAACCAAAACTCAATTAAACTATTTTTCAATCAAGCCCATGTAAAAAATGCATAAAAAAACAACAAAAACAAGATCAATTGGGAAAATTTTAGGATTAATAAAACCCATATTCAACCCATTTTTGTTTTCTTGATATTCAGCTACCTAAATAAACAGTTTATGAAATTAAACAATTTGCTCTAACTTTATAACACATGAGAAACACGATTCAAGAATCAATTTCAGATTAAACACATGATATGTTAATGTTTTAGTCAAAACAAGAATTTAGATTAAAATTTGAACCAAAACTTTCAACCCCAATTTCTCTCTTTATACAAGGAATTAAATAATGTTTTTGATATGGTTTTAATATTTTTTATAGAAAGGAACAAAAACCCTAAATTAATTTTGAAAAGTAAAGATCAAAAATTAAGATTTTGGTAACAACTAAATTTTGCCTCAAACAAGCAATTTACTTAAAAATCAAATACAAAACATGATTTATAAGGTCTTAATATCACACAAAGATGGCATGATACCATAAGCAAGCATTAACATAAGATCATCATGTGATAATTAGGATACCATAAGTAAATAAAAAGATTTGACATACATGTTTGGGTGGCCATGATTAATATGTAAAAGCAAAATAGTCCCTAAAGTGGCTTGGTTTTCTTTTTCATTCTTCTCTTACTGGCGGCATTCAATGTGTAATAACCGTAACTCATAGAAGTGAAGAAATGACTTTACCCTATTTTATTAAAACCCTAGAAGCCTCTTTATCAAAGAGTTATTGGGCCAAAGGCTTGCACAACTGTCAAACTACACTGGCTCAATAAGATGTGTAAAGCCCATACTTAAGTGATCATTTTAAATTATTTGGGCTCTCATTCTTGTTTTATATTAGAACTCAATTTACTAGGCTAGCCTTAAAGACAACTTCCCTTTGCCCTATATCGGCACTCTGGTTGAAAACATAATAAAGCATTCGATATTTTTCTTTATGAATGGATTTCTTGGTTATAATCAAATCAGGATGGCATAGGAAGATATGGACAAAACCATATTCGTGACAATGTGAGAAACATTTTGTTATAAGGACATGCCATTTGGATTGACAAATGTCAGCACTACTTATCAAAAGGCTATGGTTACCTTTTTCCATGACATGATGCACAAGTAGATTAAAGTTTATATTAATAATATGATTACAAAGTCTCGAAAAGGTGAAGATCATGTGGAGAACCTTAAAAAGCTCTTTGAAAAGTTATACAAGTATTAGTTTAAGTTGAAGCAAGCAAAGTGCACATTTGAGGTAAAATCAAGAAAATTAGTGGGATTTGTGGTTAGCAAGAAAAAGAATTGAAGTAGATCCTAACAAGATCTAGGCAATTATGAAGTTGGCTCCTCTACAAACACAAAAAAAGGTAAAGAGTTTCTTGGGGAAATTGAATTATATTGCCATATTTATTTCTCAACTTATAGTAAAATACGACCTTATATTTAAGCTACTTAAAAAGTATGATCTTGGTGAATGGAATGAAAAATGCCAAGAAGCCTTTAACAAAATAAAAAAAAACTATCTAATAAAACCACCAGTGCTAGTACCCCTTATAACGAAAAACCCTTTAATTTTGTACTTAATTATGGATAAAGCCTATATGGGATGTGTGGTTAGGCAAAGAGATAAGATTGCTCATAGCTTGAAGTCAAGTATTCACAACTTGAAAAGATCTGTTATGCTCTAGTGTAAACTGTTCACTAGATAGGCAATATATGTTTTATCACACAGTTTGGTTGATATCTAAGTTAGAACCCCTCAAGTACATATTTAAAAGCCATCTTTATCGGGGAGAATAGCAAGATGACAAGTCATGCTTTCCGAAGATGATATCATATATGTGGCTTAGAAACTTATTAAGGGATAGCTGATTTTCTTATTGATCGAGCTACTAATACTTATGAGCCAATAAAGTTTGAATTCCTGAATGAAGATCTAATGGCCATTCTATCAGTAGAAAATGAAGAATCTATTGTCACTACATGGAAAACGTTCTTTGATGAGGCATTAAATGCTTTTGGATATGGTATTAGAGTCATATTGATATCTCCATAAATATAATATTATGTAATACTATGAGATTATCTTTTCATTGTATTAATAACATAAAAGAATATAAGGCATGCATCTTGGGTTTACAAATGGCTTTGGACGAAAAAATCAAGACATTAAAAATCTTTGAGGATTCAACATTGGTTCTTTATCAGTTGAAAGGTGAATAGGAGATGAGAAACCTTAAACTAGTTTTACACCAAAGATTTATTACCGGGTTGATAAAGGAATTTGAAGATATTTAGTTTCAGTATGTACCTCAAGAGAAAAATCAAATAGTTCATGCTCAGGCCATATTATTGGCAATGTTTAAAGTGAATGTAAGTGCTAAAATTCAGCCTCTTTAGATACAAACTATTGAATTCTTAATGCATTATGCAAGTGTATAAGAAGATGTTGATAGTTAGCTTTGGTATCATGATATATTACAATACATAAAGCATCATAGATACCCTGAGCATGCATTAAAAAATGATAAAAGAATTTTGAAAAGATTGGCAATGAAATTTGTTCTTGATGGAATAGTTTTGTATAAGAAAAGCAAGGATCGAGTATTGTTAAAATGTATAAATGCTGCAGAAGCAAAGAAAATACTTGAAAAAGTACATAAAGGGATATGTGAGACACATATGAATGGCCATATAATGGCAAGACAAGTAATGAGGGCAAGAAACATTGGTTGACATTAGAGAGTGATTGTATAAATTATGCAAGATGATGTCATAAATGTCAGATTTATATAGATAAGATCCATGCTCCTTTGGTACTATTATATGTCTTGATGCCTCTATGACTTTTTTCTATGTGGGAAATGGATGCAATTAGACCCATTATCCTAAAGCTTCAAATGGACATTGATTCATTTTTATGGTAATTGATTATTTTATGAAGTGGATGAAAGCAATCTCTTTTTCTAGCATAACTCAATCGGTTATATGTAGATTCATAAAAAGGAAATAATTTATCATTATGGACTACCTAAAAGAATCATTACTCATAATGCCAGCAATCTGAACAATAAAATGATGAAAAAAGTGTGCACTAAATTCAAGATAAGTCACCATAACTTAACACTTTATCATTCTAAGATGAATAGGGTAGTGGAGGCTATCAACAAAAAAATCAAAAGGATATTGGAAAAAATGATAATACCTATAAAGATAGACATGAGAAGTTACTATTTACTTTGCTTATGTACAAACCATTAGTCCATATTTCTACTGGGGCAACTCATTTTTCTCTAGTATATGGAATTAAGGTAGTTTTGTCAATTGAAGTAGAAATTCCTTTCTTAAGGGTCTTGATGGAAATACAATTGGAAAAAGCAAAATGGGTTTGCAATCGCTATGAATAGTTAATTTTGATTGAAGAAAAAAAGCTTATAGCATTCAGTCACGGCCAAATGTATAAAGAAATAATGATAAGAGCACATGACAAGAAGATAAAGCCTAGGCACTTTCATAAAGGAGAATTATTTCTAAAAAGAATATTATCCAATCAGCATGATAATGAAAAAAATGGGCTCCTAATTGGAAAGGTCCATGTATGGTTAAGAAAACCTTTTCTTGTAAAACATTAATTTTGACAAAAATAGACAGAGATAAGTTGCCAAATCTTATAAACTTAGATACTGTCTGAAAATACTTTGCTTAAAAAAAGAAAAAAAAAAGAAAAATAGGGGATTCAGGTTAAAAACCCCAAAAAAAGCAATTTGGGTCATAGGAGGAGATCCCTAAGTTGAAAACTCGAAAGAACTGCTTATATATAAGGGGGAAATTGGAGAAATGATTGGGCCACTAACTTGAATCAGAGGGATATGGGGGCAACAACATGTTTAGTTTGAAAGGAAAAAGAGACAGGTCATCATTGTTAGATTAAGGGGCATGATTGCAGTTCAATGGATCAACATGGGTTAAAGATGTTAATGAGACAAGATTTTTTGAAAGACGATATGAGGTAAACAACCAAAATTCATCCTAATGTTCAGTTTTCATAAATTTGAAAATAAATTCTAAATACCATCTCATTTGTCCACTTTTTCTTTACATTGATTGCCCAATCATTTTCCTCCTTCGAAGTAGCTTGTAAACCAAACTTATCCAAAATTACAACAAATACCTTTTATTCTCTTTACTTAAATCCCTATTACTTATCTCTTGATTGAAAATTGTGTTGCATTTGGCATAATATTGTTGGTAAGATTGATAATTCTCATAACCAAACTTGAAGCATGTTCCAAAAAGGTTTTAAGATAATAAAGATAAATAAATAGAGGTCACAAAAACAACAAAACATGAAAAAAAAAATGAATGAATGAAAATGAAAATGAAAAAAAATGATGTATGAAATGAAAAATGATGAATGAAAGAATGAGGAAATGAATGCAATGGGAATGATGGATGAAATGATGAAAAATAATGATGAAAAATAATGATGAAATGATGAGTAAATGGAAAAATGATAGAAGAATGAATGAAGAAAAATGATGGAATGATAATGATGAAGACAAAAAAGAGAAAGTGTTTTAGGCAAAAATCAACAGAAAGTTACTGAAGTGATCAAAGCAAAAAAGATTTGTAAAAAAAGGAAAAAGAAACAAACATTTAATTGAAGAAAATTTTGATTATGGGTATGATTTGACTACTGATGATTTGTCCATAACCAAGAATTTGAAAATAGTTGTGGTCATAAAAACTTTGTTAGCATGAGCACATGATGTGAAAAAAATTGTTTGAAATCAAATACACTATGTATCTTGCATTCATTACATCCATTGCATGAAGAATGAAGTTAATTTTGGAAAAACAAACACATCATCAAAAAGTGAACACATTTCGAGAAAAACTTAAAGAGAAGAATCATTTTTCTTAAAAGAAAAAAGAAACCTTTATTGAATGCCTCAGGTATAACTAAACCTTATTTTCAAAATAAGATTTTTAAAGTTCCCTAACCTATGTTTATAGAAGCCTTTTTCAAAATGAATTTTTAAAGTTCCTAGCCTATGTTTATAGGAGCCTTTTCAAAAATAAATTTTTAAAGTTTCTTAACTTGTCTTTATAGGAGTTCTTTCCAAAATGGGATTTTTAAAGTTCCCTAACCTATCTTTATAAAAGCCCTTTTTAAAAAGAGATTTTAAAGTGTCTTAGTCTATTTTCATAGGAGCTTTCTAATATTAAGATTTTTAAAGTTTCTTAGCCTTTATTTAAAGCAGCTTTTCAAATTTAAGATTTTTAAAGTTTCAAAACTTCTGTTTAGATAAGTTTTATAAAATACAAGATTTTTCAAGTTTTTAAAATTTTTTATAGCAAAAAGAAAACAAAAACAAAAACAGAAACAGAAACAAAACAAACAAACAAACAAACAAATAAACAAACAAACAAAGCAAGTAAAAACCTTTCACCTTGGTCCCAAACAAAATTGATGTCCCAGTCTTTGCATTATTTTTTATGCTCGAAAGTCTGTAAAAAGGGACAACTATAAACACTTAATTTTTTCATAGTAGATTCTAGCTAGTTATGAGGCTCTTGAAATTCAACTTAATTCAAAGCTAACATTTCTCTAATTTTGAAAATTTTTTAAAATCAAATTTGGGATTAATTTGAGCTAAATGCCTCAAGGTCAAACTTGGTCAAATCTGGTAAAATAAAATCAAATTTACTTAAAAGTGGTTGAACTCAGTCAAACTGGATTGAACTTGGCTTAATTTTCAAAATTCATAACCAATCGAGATCAATGTGGAGTAAAAATTATACTTGTGATTTTAATGCACTAAAAACCATAATTACACTTCGAAAAAGGTAAAATTATCAAAATGCCCTCCAAAGGTATTTTTTTAATTTGACTTTTTCAATGTTAGATTTTCGTGAAAACTTTTAGATCATGTATTTATAATATTTCATGATTTTTGATGTACTAAAAACTTTGATTGCATCTTGAAAGGTGTGAAATTACTAAAATACCCTTAGGGATATTTTTTTAAATTGACCTTGTCAAGGTCCGATTTTGTTAAAAGCTCCACATCATAATTTGATATTATTTAATGATTTTTGGTGTATTGAGAACCTTGATTGTACCTCGAAAAGTGTAAAATTACTACAATATCTTTTAGGGTATTTTTGTAATTTGGCATTCTTGAGGTAAGTTTTTTTCAAAATCTTCCATATCATGTTTTCAAATTATTTTATGATTTTTGGTGCATAAAAAACCTCGATTGCAGCTTGAAAGATATGAAATTTCCAAATTGCCCTCTAATGGTATTTTCATCATTTTACCTTCTTGAGGCTGATTTTTCACGAAAACTTTTAGATCATAATTTTATATTATTTTAGGATTTTTGGAGCATTAAAATCACAAAAATGAAGAAGGGATCATGGTTCTCCAAGAAAATTGCATAAAAAGAAAAAACTTTCTAATGGGTTTAAAATTGTCTTTTCACTTGGTTTCAGCAACAATAAAAAAGCAATCTTTGGCCATGAACATTTTGAGCTATTGCATGATTTTGAAAGGTTGAGTCCAATGGTGAAAGGTGGCTCTTTGCATAAATAAATGAGGGAAAAAGGATGGCTATTAGATGAAATTACATCCAAGGGCTTGCATGCATTGTGCATGAATATTTATTCATCTTTTAGGGCTAAAAAGAATGAAGGGGCAGTTGGGAATTGGCATGAAAGAGGAAAAAAATAAGGAAAAAAATAGAAAAAATTTTGAAGTTTGCTTAGAGGTATAATCTTCACTAGTTTTCTTTATTGCAGTTCATCACATTTCTTTGCATTTTCATATTACTTCATATTATTTTTCCATTAATTTTTTTCATTTTCTTGAGAAAATATATAGTTGTTCATCTTTAAATCTAAGCTTGAATCAAGGTTTCATCCAACAAAGACAATAATTGTGCTTGAAACAAAAGGAATTAAGCAACAAAAAAACAAACCACCATTGTTATAGCCATTGAAAGGTTCCGGCCAAGCTCTCATTCTCTAAGGCCAAACCTCCTATTAGTCCTTCTTAGTTGTTTTTCTTTCTTCTAATGATGATTATGAATGGTTTGTGTTATTTCATATCTTTAATGCATGTATGTTACTTAGTTTAGTGGTTTGTGTGTAGTGTTTAGCTAAATAAGTATGTTTTCATGGTTTCCTTACTAGTTGGTTTACTACATACTTGTTTGATAAATTTCTTTCATGATGAAAATACCTTTATTTTATAGTATTATATTGTTTTGATGCATGATTTAATTAAGTAAAATGATTAATGCTTGTGGTTTTGCTATAGAGGCATTCAACCAACCCATTCCCATGCTTGGCTTAAGCCTTCTAGCTTCTTTCATGGCCAAATGTTGGTTGATTCATCTTTGTATGCTTGTGTTCTTGCTTTGTTCTTCAAGTTTTCTATATGTTTCATCAAATTTTCAAAGAATAAAAATGTTAGATCAGTAGATTTTTGGTGATTTTAGTTTGTTTGCATGAATTTAAAAACAAAAAAAAAAATGGTGGAACATGTCTTTCAATTTTTAAAACCCTTGGTCTTTCATCCATTTTTATCATATTGTTGCATACATGTTTAATTTGTAATATATTTTTAAATATGCCTGAATTTGTAATAAATTTTTTTCCCATGGTCATGCACTTTTTATGCGTCAAAGTTTGTAATTTTATTAATGGCATTCTTGTTATTTTTATCATATGCATTCCTATGAAACCCCTAACCACTATGCAAGACCCCAAATCACCATGTAAAAAACTAAACCCTAAACTCCAAACCTTAAATCAAACCTTAAACCCCAAACCCTAAACCTAACTCTACACCTAAACCCTAACCCTAACCCTAGCTTAGACCCTAAACTAACCCAAACTGAATGCTAACCTAAACTTGAACCAATTCCTAAACAACCTAAAACTAACCTTTGCCCCCATTCACGTTTTTGCATTTCATTTTACTTTGAAGTTACATGCATTCTCATATTGTTATGCAATCATACATTATCATTCATGTTTAGTATCATGCATTCATCATATTATCATTATGTTTATGCATATCATGCATATATTTTCTAAATGAGTTTTCAAAAAAGAATGGTTTTAATAATAAGATAATATCTTAAGTAAATATAGTATTTGAGATCCAGCTTAAATATAAGGGGACTCTCAATGGTTATCATTTATGCAAGCTGTTATCTTGGTTTCCATGGGACAATTTGAAAACTCTTAAATTATATGTGGTTTTGAAGCTCTACTTAAATATAGGAGAGAAAAAGTGGTGTCTCAATACTTAAAACATTTTCATATTGATCCAAGAATAAAATGTTTGCTTTCAAGCAATTTTTAAATGACTTGCTCACTAAAAAAAAAAAAAAATCAGCTTTCCAAATAAACAAATGAAAGAAAGGAATTAACCTCTAACCACTGAAGTGGGATCATTTTTACTAAAATTTAAGGATAACATGTAATTAATTCATATCGTTTTCGATGAATGCTATAGGGGTACTAATATTTCTCTACTCAAAACCGACTCTTAGAGCCAACATTATTTTCACAAACCATAAAATGTTTTTTTTATGAAACTTTAAACCTTTTTAAATGCTTTATTAAAATGACAAAATTTTCAGATGGTCAATTACACTTTAAAAAAGATTGGTGGTAATTTCTTGTTTCTTTTGTTTTTATTGAAAATGCATTTTTAGTCCTGTTTTATTTTTCATTCCTCACATCCGACAATCGAATTCTTGAACCCGCATGTTGCAACAAGATGTAAGGTTTCATGATTATAAGTGGTTTTTTTTCACTCATTGGTATAAAAAAAAAATTATACCTTCAATTTTCAGTACAAAATGAATCTACGACTTTAACTTATCATTGCATTTAAATTTTTTTTTTAAATATAACTTTGGCAATTCATTGACAAGCTTACACATGATAATAACGTACATATTAAAAAATAAAAAGGAAATAAGTATGAGTCTAACCCATTTATAATTGCAATTTAAGATAATCTATACAATATAAGAAAGAAATCTTCTTAGAAATTACCTGAATATCCTTGTCACTATTTGATAAGAAATTGACATGTAGACAAATTGACTATAATATCCCTCATCCAATAATTGGTCAAAATTATTGTAATGTCCTTTTAACATAATAATGAAAATATTATCTATTATAATTAACCAAAATTACTATAATACCCCTCTGACCATAATTAAGAAAAATATCCCTATTATCATAATTAATCAAAATTACTATAATGTCCTTCTTATTATAATTACAAAAATATCTTTGTGGTTATTTCATAAGAAGTTGACATAGGATGTCATTCTGTTTGAAAATTACTATAATACTCATATTAAATTATGCATTAAATTTTAATATAATATAAAATTAACCATATATTAAATTATTAAAATACTCTTATGATTGGTTTACAAAAAAATTATCAGATGGTATTTTTTTAAAATTTTACTATAATATCTCTATTAAATTACAAATTAAATTTGAAGATTTCTATTTACACCCTAATATTTTCTTTTACACCCACTTTCTTTCTACACAATATTCGAAACTTAAATAAATTAGGGTGTAAAAAGAGCTTTTTAGGATGTATTTAGAAGTACCCATTAAATTTTAACATATTATAAAATTAACTACATATTAAATTACTAAAATATTCTTGCCATTGCTTTATAGAAATTTGACATGTGTTATTTTATGAAAATTACTATAATTCCCCTATTAAATTACATATTAAATTAATTGCATAATAGTTAACAACATATTAAAGTTTTATAATAAAATAAAAATTAAAAAATATAATGTAATAAGTATAAATACAAATTACATAGAAAAAAATAAATTATTTTTATTTTGTATTAAATATTTTTACAAAAAAGGTTTATAAACTATAATAAATTAAATATCATAAACTTGATCAAATGATTAACAAAAATACAACAAGAAATTACAATATAAAAAATACTATATATTAATTTTATTACTTTTATAATATTTTTTATTTTTTTATTTGTTATTTTTATTCAAATGTTTGTTGGCTTTTTTCCTTTATTTAAAAAGAAAAGAAAAAAGATAAGAATTTAAAAAAAATAAAAAGGGAAATTATGTAAAAGAAAGAAAAGCAAGAGAAGAAAGATTTAAAAAAAATAGTGAAAAAGAATGTAAAAAAAAAATAAAAGAGAAAAGGGTTGATAAAAATTTTAAAAATGAAAATATGTTTAAAATAAAAAAAATTAATATTTTTTAAAAAAAATCCTTAACGAAGCAAGTGATTATAATTTAGTTAAAAAGAAAACAAAAAGTATGAGCTTATAAAAGATAGATATGATTATTTGTATATTTGTGTAGTTAAAAATATGAAAATTTATATATTCATGTCATATTTTACACGAAAATTACGTGTCATAATTTATATCAATACGAAAAAAAATAAATTGTATTTTTTGATTTCATTAAATTTATATATAATTAATACTAAAATTTTAAATTATATTATTTTTATGTTTTTTATCATATTTATGTCATCTCATTATATTATATTTTAGATTATAATGTATAATAAAAAAGGTCAAACTGTTAGGAGTACTTTACATTTGTCAAAGCATCCGACCAGGTCTCTGGGAGGAAGAAAAAAATTTGGAAAAACCTTATCTTTTCTAGCACCTCACCCCTCCCTAACGCTCAAAAAAGGCTTTTCCTCATTGTCCTTGCCAGAAAAAAACAATGGCAACCCTTCATTTCACTCCATCTCCTTCCTTCATTCTCACCAAACCAAGACACCCCGCAAGAGTTTTTACCCCCCACTGCCACCTCTACCCCAGAGCCGGCCATGGTCCTCTGAGATTCTCAAAATTCGTTGTAAGGTCTTACAACGTGGTGATAGAGCATGATGGTCAGTCCACAGAGCTGGATTTGGAGACTGATGAGACCATTCTATCCAAGGCATTGGACTCTGGCTTGTCTGTGCCACATGACTGTAAGCTTGGCGTGTGCATGACTTGCCCTGCTAAGCTCTTAAACGGCACGGTAGATCAGAGTGAGGGTATGCTCAGTGATGATGTTGTGGACCGTTTTATATGCTCTGCTATGTGTATCTTATCGAAGATCAGATTGCCATATTAAGACAATCCCTGAGGAAGAGCTGCTGTCACTGCAGTTAGCAACAGCTAATGACTGAATTGTTGGCTGTGCTTGATTTTCAGTTTCTAAAAGTTTTGTATACGTTGGATACTGTCTTTGTTCATGAATGAGTTGGCTTACCTTATTGGATGTCTTCAGAATTGAAATTCGGTTGCAAATTTATGAGAACGAATAAAATTTTACCTTAATAAAATTTTATATCGACATTTATATCTTAATCAAAAATTACCACTATGATATAATCATGTGGACTTTGATTAAGAGAACCAAGATAGCCAAATAAATGTATTTAACTTGTAGATGCCTGCGCTGCTTTCTTGGGTCTTCTTTGTTTAAGCTTAACCTTCACATTTACGCCATTACCAATTATTGATTGAAGAGCTATCTGAAGCTTCCCCTCTAGTCTGTTCCCTTTCCTTGGTGTGTAAATCACATCATGGATATCGTCATCCAAAGCTTTCCAAGCTAAAATTGTTCCCACAGTAGCACAAATAGATGCATTTCTAGTGGAACCTAAGTCAAATTTCATATCCGTAGAAATGAAATGAACTATAGCAACAACCTTGCTAGTCGCCCGGTGAATGATACAGGCACGAACAGATGCTTTTGATATATAAATGTCCAGGCAAAACGGTTTATGGTAAGGACCCGTAAGTTGATTAAAAGTGGCAGACTTTTTCTCAACAGAACAAACCTCCACTTTGTCAAGAATATTAGTAACACTTCTATTTTCAATAACTTCAAGCAATTTAACATTTGACTTCTTAATCCACTTGCTTTCTTTAGGATCACCTTCTTCTTCTTTAAAGACTCCTTTTCGCTTTCTTTGCCATCATCCTTACTCTTGGAAACTTTCTTCCCGTTAAAGTAATAACTATACTCCTAAAACTCTTTGGAACCACAATAAATTTTATAAGGCTAAATACTCAATTTTAGATTAAACATTTAGATGGTTGCTCAAATCAAGATAAAATATTTTAATTTATACAAATAAAGATTAAGCGTTATTGACTTGTAACAACTTAAGATTTTTTTCAACAAAAACTTGGTTGTGAAAGGTACATGTTATACTAACATGTAAAAAGATTAAAATTCAATTGATTTGATACTTTAATGCTGATTTGGCTATTATTTTTTAATATTCAATCAAAAAATTAAATATATTTATCAAATATATATCAAATGAATGACAAAAGATTTGGTTTTAAGATTCATTGTTAACGTTAAATTGGTTAAATACTCAATTTGGGATTAAATATTTTAGTGGTTGTTCAATTCAAAACTAAACATTTTAATTTATACAAATAAATATTAAAATTTTAAGTTATACAAATAAAAATAAAACGATTTGTAATAATATAAGATTTTTTTCAACGAAATTTGAGATTTACATGATATGCACTGTTAAGTTTAACAGCCATTACAAATAAATATGGCGTGGAATTAAATTGCGCACATGTAATGACAGGTGAAAGGGCTCTATTGATCTCACTGTGTGTTTAAGCTTTCAAATTCTTCATCTATCACTTGACCTCCAAAGACCACTTTCTGATCCCATCCAATAACTACCCTTAATAATAATAAAAAAAAAAATCAATCAAAACACAAATGCACTAGCACAAAAAAAAAAAAAAAAAAAAGAAGTACTTGGTGAGGCCGAGTGGAGCGAGCTGCGGAGGCAACGAAATCAATGTGAAGAGTCTCAGACCAAGTGAGCAAATTTTGCTATGGAAGAGTGTGGTTTCCTAACTGGAAGGCTCCTCCCCATTTTCTTTGGGTTTTCTCTAATTTCATTCTCAAAACTACCCATAAAAAAATCCTTCATGTTCAAATAAAATGAAAAAGGGAAAGCCTTCGATGCCTCTAATCCTACTCCTTGTCTGCAACAACAAAAAAGGCAGTGTTTTCAGAGGTTTGAAATAATGAAAGAAAAATGGGATCCTAGAGAAAGAGAAAGATGCAAATGACGATTCAAAGCGGATTTGCTCTAGGTTTGAGTTTTTTAGTTTGGATTTTTTGGCTTTTTTTAATTATAACGATTTTCTTAGTGATGATCGAAACACATTGCGGTGACCATTTTTTTAGGTCTTGCAATTAGTTTTTTGGGTCTTCAAACTCCACTAATTCATCTCATATTCATTTTGTTTATGAGTTTCTTGATTTTGCAGTACAAAGAGAGGTGGGTCTTTTGATTTTATAGTGCAAAGAAAGATGGGTTTTTGGTTTAAGCAATTAGTTCTTTGGATCTTTAAGCTTTAGCAATTAGTTTTTTTGATTTTGCAGTGCAAAGATGAGCAACCTAAACAACACGTCCAAGGCATTTGCTTTTCCAACACCATCTACTCAAAGATCGCGCAGTGCTGACTGCTTCCTTTGTAGCTCATTTTTTGTGGAGCTTTGAATCTGGAGCTCTAAGCTTTTAAATTGATTGGAAAATTTTTTTTCTTTGGTTATAGCAGAAGTTTCAAGGGAAACCTTAATGCTTATAAAAGTGTCTTCAATGTTTTCTAGGTTTAGATTTTCACCAATTGATGCTTAATTGATTTTTTACTATTTGAAAGACAAGCGGGATTCTATGAAAAGTGTGTTGAATTCTAAGATTGAAAGTTGTAGATGTGAGCTTGAGTTTGAGCTTGAGTATTATCAGATTTTTAAAGGTATCCAAAATTTTTAGTGCAAATAACAAAAAGAGGCCAAAAATTTTAGTTCAAATGAAAAGGCTTGATCAAATGAAGAGGCTTAAAAATGTTAATTGCATTTAAATAAAAAAAAAAGCCACATCATCATCATATTAAAGTTCTCACATTCTTTAACCATGTGTGTCTTTCACATCTTATTTTTTATTGAAAAAAATTCTATATTATTATAAGTCAATAATTATTGATCTTTATTTATACAAATTAAAACGTTTAGTTCTAAATCGAGCAATCACTCAAACGTTTAATCCCAAATTAGACATTTAGCCTCATAAATCTGTTTCTGTTTCAATCATTGATTCTGTTTCAATCATTGATTTTGGAGTTTTGTCAAAGAGTTTTCGTTATTCAAATTTGAAGAGTTATTTGCAATCGTATTAGACTCTAGAAAAAAGAAATTTTAAAGGTTAGTTCTCATTGTTTTGTTCTTAAATTTGTGTGAGATAAATAATATTTAGGCATTTTGTGATTCTGTTGTTCTTCATAGTTAGGCATTTTATGGTTCTATTGTTCTTCATTTCTTGAATTTGTGTTAATTTTTCATTTGAACATTAAATAGTCATTTGAATATGTTTATGATGGATGAGTGTTATATTATATGGTAAATAAATTATATATTGACACAATTAAATTTTCTTGCTTTTGCAATATGAGTTTTGATTATTATATTCTACGATTTCACTATGCTAGGGCATTTATTGGTGATGGTCTTAATCTTATGTATATAAATGAGATAATTGAGGACTTGACAATTGATCCTGATAAGATATCTTGCTTTGAGTTATTAGACATTTGTAATGAGATTAGCTATATGAATATTAGCTAGATATTGTATTTGAAACCTAGAAAAACACTAGCGAATAGGTTGATTGTACTAAATGATGATAAAAGCTTGTCATAACTCTAGATCCGGGGATCTATCGCTAGACATTGACTTGAAGAAGTCGCCACCAATCTTTTTTATCTAAGTGCGATTAGCCACCTAAAAAATCTATCCTTTTAGCGAACACCTAAGTTTAAGGGTCCCTAAAAGAATAAGTTCAGGTCTACTAACCAGAACCAGGTTCGAGAGTTCGTTTACGTGTGAGAAAGGTTATAGCACCCTCACAACGCCCATCGAAAAATGGTACCAGCTTAATTTTGTGTTATCCAATAAGCTTTAAAAATTTACTAAGTAATTAATTATTGGAAATTATTCTCAATTGACTCTAATACTTTTAGCAGAAATTTGAGAAAATTTCATCACCTCAAGAGTATGCAAGAAAACTATTGTTTCACTTGCTGAGGCTCTATCGTCAGATTATTTAACATTAAAGAAAATTCAAGAAAATAAAAAGGAAAAAAATAATTGCTTTTGTATAAGGAAAATTGATACTTTCAACTTTTCCTCAAAAATCCATTTTTGAAAACTTATTTTTAAGAAAAATTGATATTTTCGCCTTTTCCCCAAAAATATTCTTTTGGAAAGCTTATTAACTTTCAACTTTTCCTCAAAATTATTTTTTGAAAAACTTATTTTCAAGGAAAATTGATACTTTCAACTTTTCCTAAAAAATATTTTTTTGAATTTTATTTAAAGAAAATAAAATAAAAATTAAAACAAAAAAAATTAAACAATTCTAATCTAATAATAATAACAATAAATAAATAAATAAAACATGGGAACGGCTTGGCTCAGCGGCTCGGCTCGACTTGAGGAAGAAAAAAATGGTTAGGAGACGCGACTCGAGGCATCGGTTTGGCTCGAAAAATGGCTCGGAGACGCAGGTCGCATGCGAGTCGAAAGTGGGTTGATGCTCGAGTCAGGTCGCTCGACTTCAAAACGTGCGGATCCTTTGGGCACAGTAAAGCCAAAACGACGTCGTTTTCAGAGGGTATAAAAGGCTATCCCTTTTGTTTTTTCAGCAAACCAATCCTCCCCTCTCTCTCTCTTTCTTTCTTTTCCTCTCCCCTCTCTCTAAACCACGAAGAACTACGATTGAATCTCATCGGATTCTGAAAATTTTCATCGAAATCTGGGTTTTTCGTCAGAAGTTTATCGAAAAACTGATTGGTTTCTAGAAATTATCGTCAGAAACTGGGAAATTGGCCAAAAAATTCAAACTTGGCCGAAAAAGTTGTTGAAAAATTCAAACCTCACCAAAAAATTCAACCGAAATCTGGAAATATTCTAGAAATTTCCAAAAAAAAATTTGTCAAAAATTTTAAAAAATTTCCATTGATTTCTAGAGCTGTTCTAACGTACCAAAACCCTTTTTTAGCTTCTGTTTCTTCTTTGTTCACTCTCTCTCAGCCAGTGTCTGCCTTTTTCTGTGTGTTGGTCCTTTGATTCGTGGATCTATTTATAAGGATTGATCAGAAGAGTTTCTGATCAATCCCAAATCCTCTTTGGATTGGGATTCATTCATTGAATCCAATATGAACTCTGATTGAATCTTCATTCACAGTAGGATTCTCCAAAAATATTCCAATCTCAGCCGAAAAAAGAAAAAGAAAATAAAAATCAAATAAAAAATTTTAATAGATAATTAAAAGAAAATAATCAGATAAATAAAAATACTAACAGATAAATAAAAATAATAGATAAATTATAATAGATAAATAGATAAATAATAATAATAATAGATAAATAATAATATATAAATAGATAAATAATAATAAATACATATATAATAATATATAAATAGCTAAGTAATAATAAATATATATATGAACATATAAATAATAATAATAATAAAATAAATATATAAATAATAAATAATAAATAAATAAATATTAATAAATAGTAATAATAAATAAATAAATAATAAATACATAAAATACAAAGAAAAAGAAAAAATATATAAATATAAATATATAAATATAAAATATAAATAAAAATAAAATGGGCCTACCCATTTGGACCAGGCCCAATTGATCCGGGCCTGGACCAAATTGGGTGTCTACAGCTACCCTTCTTTGCACATTTTTTATAAAACAAAAATTACGCAAAGACGTAAACACCCATTCAAGACTCAACTCGACCTCTTTTTTCATTTTTTTTGTATTAAAGATTTGATCAAAACTTCTCTAATCAGAGGCTTGACGACTTTGAAAAACATAAACAAAGCTCCTCTAATCAGAGGCTCAATAACTTTGAAAATAAATAAAGCTCCTCTAATAAGAGGCTCAACGACTTTGAAAATAACTAAAGCTCCTCTAATCAGAGACTCAACAACTTTTGGAAAGTAAATGGCTCCTCTAATCAGAGGCTCAATGACTTTTGAAAAGTAAATAGCTCCTCTAATCAGAGGCTCGACAACTTTGAAAAATAAATTGCTCCTCTAAACAGAGGCATCACAACTTTGAAAAATAAATTGCTCCTCTAAACAAAGGCATCACAACTTTGGAAGAATAGATTGCTCCTCTAATCAGAGGCATCACAACTTTGGAAAATAAATTGCTCCTTGACAATCTTGTCCAAAGGAGTTGAAAATCGTATTTGAAGGAATTTCAAGAGATTATGCCCAAAGGTCTTACAAATCAACCCTGATACCGAGAGACACCCTATTTCAAGGATTAGAAACTTATCTGACAAGCTTTTTCTCAAATTTGAAAATGTTTTCCCATCTATCTTCTCTATGTGAGATTTTGGAATACCCTTGCTTCTTGAATTTATGCACTATATTTTCTTAAATGTAGTATATGCTATGCAATGCATGTGAAATTCAATGCATGCTATGCGAATGTTGGTTACTTGATTCCTGTTCAATTATGGTACTCAAGTTTCTTTGGGCCCCGAACCCTTGATTCTTCAAAGACCCAATTACGCTGCTCTTCTAAGATCGAGCCAATGTAGCTCTCAATCATCTCTTCCACTCACATTCTTCCTGTAAGAAATCTCTTTCCAAATTCAATATCCTTATCAGGAACTGAACATCTCGATTCTACCTTTATCACGCTTGACTTATTCAATGTAATGTAAAAATCTTTCATGCCATTATTCATTCATTAATCATTATTTCAAACTCAAAAAGTAAGAATGCATTTGCACATTTCTTTCATTGTAGGGTATTAAGAAAAGAATAAAAATGGTTGAGAAACCGTCAACAAAATAGGGACACAAAGAGTGAAATAAAATGTCTTTTATTAACAAAATGTTGGCTAATTTTGGCCAAAAGAGAATTATAAGGATAAGTATGGGGCACAAAGCCCAAAAATGAACAATCGGATAATCATGATAACACATCTCAAGGTTTTCTAAAAACCCAACCATCCGATGTATTTAACAACTTGGAGCTCCTTCGAATTTGCTAGTCTCCATGCCAATGGATTTTCAAATTTGATACTGTATTCTCTTTATCTAAGCTACCTTTTCAGGTTTTCAACTTAGACAAACCCACTGTGACTCAAACTGCCCTTTTAGGGTTTCCACCTTGAGTCCTCTTTTTTCATTCACTTTTTCATTTTATTTTATTTTTTTAAGCATAATATTTCTTCATAACATCAGAATTTATAGGATGGGGTAAATCATTTCCATCCATCTCAGTCAGTGTTAGCGCTCCACCCGAGAAAACCTGTTTCATCACATACGACCCTTCCCAAATCGGAGTCCATTTTTCTCTATTATCGTGCTGGATTGGAAGGATTCTCTTCAAGATCAACTCTCCTTTTCGAAAGCAATAGGGTTGAATCTTTTTATCATGAGCCTTCATCATTCTTCTTTGATATAGCTGACCATGGCACAGTGCAGTCAATCTCTTTTTTTCTATGAAATTTAACTATTCATAGAGTTCTCAAATCCATTCAGCTTCTTCCAACTCAATTTCTTTTAGAACCCTCAAGGATGGGATCTCCACTTCCACTGGTAGTACAGCTTCCATCTCATAAACCAAAGAAAATAGGGTTGCCCCAGGAGAGGTACGCACTAATGTTCAATATGCATGCAGCGTAAATGGCAACTTCTCATGCCAATCTTTATAAGTTTTCGTCATCTTCTCAAGAATTCTTTTTATGTTCTTGTTAGCAGCCTCAACTGCCCCATTCATTTTCGGACGGTATGGTACCGAGTTATGATGCTTGATCTTGTATTGAGCATATATTTCTTGCATCATCTTACTATTTAAATTTTTGGCATTGTCTGAAATAATTCTTTCTGAAAGTTTATATCTGCAGATAATCTCTCTCTTTATGAACTTACAAACCACAGATCGTGTTACACTTGCATATGATGCTGCCTCTACCTATTTTGTGAAGTAATCTATAATCACAAAAATAAATCTATGCCCATTAGAAGCCTTTGGGGTGATAGGACCAATGACATCCATGTCTCACATTGAAAATGGCCAAGGTGGTGCAATAACATGTAAAGTAGATGACGGAGCATGGATCTTATCAGCATATGTTTGGCATTTATGGCACTTACGAGCATAGTCAATGCAATCACTCTCTATTGTCAACCAGTAGTATCTTACTCTCATGATCTGTCTCGCCATCATATGTCTACTGGCATGTGCCCTACATATTTCATCATGCACCTCTTCAATGATTTTCTTCGCTTCAACCTTACTTACGCACCTTAGTAATACTTGATCCCGACTTTTTTTGTACAAAACATCCCCGTTCAGAAAAAAGCTTATAACCAATCTTCAGATGGCCCTTTTATCATTTTTTGTTGCTTGAACTGGGTATTGCTGATCCTTAATATACTGTAGGATATCATAATACCAGGGCTTCCTATCTTTCTCCTCTTCTACATTGGAGCAATAAGCTAGCATATCCTTAACATCTAGCCTGATGGGCTGAATGTCAGTATTGTCATTAATTCGATCATTGCAACCAGAGTAGCCAATGCATCAGCAATCAAATTTTTTTCTTGAGGTAAATGCTCAAACTGGATATCTTCAAATTATTTTATTAACTCTAAAATATACTTATGATATAGAACGAGTTTTGAATCTCTCGTCTCCCATTCCCTTTTCAACTGATATATAACTAGAACTGAGTCTCCAAACACTTTTAATGCTTTCACTCTTCTATCTATAACAGCTTGTAAGCCCATGACACATGCCCCATATTCAGCGATATTATTTGTGCAATTAAAATTTAACCTTGCTGTTACAGGGTAGTATTGTTCCTTTTGAGATATCAGAATTACCTCAATTCCATGTCTCAAGACATTGGTAGCTTCATTAAAATACATTTTCCAATATTTTTCTTCATGCTCCTCTTTCTCCAATTGAAAAATAGTCATTAGATCTTCATCAGGGAATTCCAACCTCATTAGTTCATATTCTTTAGTAGCACGATCTGCAAAGAACTCTACTATAGCACCTTCTTTTATTACCTTTTGGCTCACATATATAATATCATATTCCGAGATCATAACTTGCCATCTAGCAATTTTTCTAGACAAGGAAGGTTTCTCGAAGATATATTTAATTGGATCCAACCTTACTATAAGCCATGTGGTATGATAGAGCATATACTGTCTGAGTCTTTTAGCAGTTCACACTAATGCACAACACATTTTCTCCAATGAAGAATACTTTAATTCATATTCTGTGAACTTTTTACTCAGATAGTAAATAGCTTTCTCCTTTCGGCTAGACTCGTCTTGCTGTCCCAGCACACATCTCATTGAATTTTCACATACTGTTAAGTATAGAATTAAAGGTTTTCCTGGAACAGGTGGTACCAACACTTGAGGGTTTGACAAGTATTGCTTAATTTTATCAAAAGCCACTTGACATTCCTCATTCCATTTTCCAAGATTATTCTTATGGAGAAGCTTAAATATAGGATCACATTTATGGGTAAGCAGAGAGATAAACCGAGAAATGTAGTTCAATCTTCTCAAAAAATCTCGAACTTCCTTTGGTGTACTCGGAGGTGACAAATTTTGAATGGCCTGTATCTTATCTGGATTGACTTCAATTCCTCTTTCACTGATCACAAAGCCTAGTAACTTTTTTGACTTTACCCCAAAGGTGCACTTGACCGGGTTTAACTTGAGTTGGAACCTTTTCAATCTCGTAAATAACTTTTTGAGGCTGGTAACATGATCTTCATCCTCACAAGATTTTATAATCATATCGTCTATATACACCTCGATCTCTTTGTGTATCATGTCATGAAAGAGTGTTACCATGGCCTTCTAATATGTTGCCTCAACATTCTTTAACCTAAAAGGCATGACTTTGTAACAAAAGGTTCCCCACATGATCACGAAAATGGT
This sequence comes from Durio zibethinus, assembly GCF_047325235.1. NCBI lineage: Eukaryota > Viridiplantae > Streptophyta > Magnoliopsida > Malvales > Malvaceae > Durio > Durio zibethinus. Next base: position 14,629,246 of record NC_143183.1, on the reverse strand, counting down.
CTTTTCCATATCATCTGCAGCCATTTTTATCTGATTATACCCTGAGAAACCATCCATAAAGGAGAAAATTGAATGCCTAGCTGTGTTATCTACCAGTGTGTCAATATGAGGCAAAGGAAAGTTATCCTTTGGACTAGCTTTATTCAAATCACGATAGTCTACACACATTCGTACCTTTTCATCTTTCTTAGGAAAGTGTACTATATTGGCTACCCATTCTGGATACTTAGCCACTTATAGAAAACTTGCATCAAACTATTTTCTCACCTCTTCTTTGATCTTTAGTAGCATTTCAGGCTTCATTCATCTCAGTTTTGGTTGGATAGGCTTACATTCTAGCTTTAGGGGTAATCTATGCTCTACTATCTCCATGCTCAGTCTTGACATATCCTGGTAAGACCAAACGAACACATCTATAAATTCTTGAAGTAAGTCTATCAAACGTTGTCTATCTTTTGATGAAAGTGAAGTGCCAATTCTGACATCTTTCTTATTCTCTTCATCTCCTAGATTCACTAAGTTAACTATCTCCTGATAAGGCTCAATTGGCTTATTTTCTTGTTCAATCAATCTCATTAGGTCCAGAGGCATAACATATTCTTCAGAATTCTCTTCATTGTCAAGTTCATCAGTGTTAATTGAATTCTCAAAACTAACCTCTTAATTGTTATCATAATTATCTTTATGTTCATTTAAGGACCTAAAATTGAATGAAATGGGATATGTTGGCAAGATGTGTTTGAAAAGATAGAAATAATGAAGACCTAAGAAAAAATGAATGAAAATGCATCCTTTCTAATTTTTATTAAAAATAGTAAAAGCTAAATGGCCCAAACAAGAAAGATCACCCTAATGTCTTGGGCAATAGCTATTGGGATGTTACAATTACATTGTATTAGTTTCAAAAGTCACAGGCACTTTAATGACACTCTAATTGCATAGCTCATAATCTAGCGGACAAAGGCGGACCCACCCCTCTTGATTAAGCCCCACTTCATCTTCAATAGCATTAATGGTTAATTGGGCAAAAGCCTTTTCCATGCTTTTTCTTGTATCTAGGTACATGAATCCTCTAGGTCTGAAAGCCTTGTATAGGTGTGGGATAACCATTAGTCTTGCTATTTTTCCTACTGACCTTTTCTTGATCTCCCATTCTGCTACCTCATATCCTAGGCCTAACCTTTCGCTATTGTCTATCACCGTCGGGGGTTCTTTTCTTCCCTGTAAGTTTTTGCCTAACCCTAGTCCTAGATACCAACCCTTATTGATGACTTGGCTCATCACTATCCTTGAAAAAAATTGATTTTTAAGTCTTTCACCTACAGAATTAACTAGTTCAAAAGATCGATAGGAGTATTCTAATGTTTCTTCGACAACATTTACATATGGAGTATTCAATGGTTGGGTCACTAGCATGTCTTCCTCCTCAACTAATACTACTAGTTGACCTTCTACATTAAACTTGATCTTTTGATGCATGGTAGAAGGCACAGCTCCTGTCATGTGAATCCATGACCTTCTCAATAGACAGTTGTAGGATGGAGAGATATCCATCACTTGAAACTTCACATTAAAAGTGCATGGCCCAATTTGTAAGGGTATCTCGATATCCCCCAAGACTTCTCTTCTGGTCCCATCAAAAGCCCTCACGATCATCTTACTGTCTTTCATATGAGAGTAGTCAATGGGTAGCCTCACTAAAGTTGACATAGGCATGACATTGATAGCAGAGCCATTATCAATAAGAACCTTGGTTATGATATGGCTCTTACACTTGATCGTGATATGCAAAGCCTTAGCATTTCTCTTTTCCTTCAAGGGAATCTCATTATCGCTGAACGAAATATGATTTAGCATGACTAGATTTCCAACCAGGTGGTTCACATATTCAATAGATACATTATGTGCCACGTATGCCTGATTTAACACTTTCAGCAGGATTTTTAGGCGTGGCTCTGAGTTTAGCAGCAGTGATAGTAATGAGATTCGAGCTGGCATTTTGTTTAACTGTTCAATAATTGAATACTCACTATGTTTTACCAGTTTCAAGAATTCACAAACTTCTTTTTTTGATATTGACTTTGGGCGATCTTCTTCAGGTTCTACTTCAGGGTTATTTTGTCCTTCTCTTTCCTTGGCTTTCTCTCTTCTTGCCTTTTCCAACATTTTTAGAGTGTTGCACCTTTCACTTTGGGTAATACCTCCTACACCAGTTATATTGAAAGTGTTAGTTTTAGAGAAATCCTCTTCTTGCCCTTGAACTATTGTATCACAGCCATATCTTCAAGGTATAACTTTATCATCCTTGTACAGGAAAAGAGTCGAAACTTTAAAAGTTGCTGACCTGGGAATGAGTTTGTTTATGATTGACTTTGGCTTGTTCCCATAATAAATTGTCACTGGCTTTGGAAACAGCTTTGCAGGCTTATCAGTCATGGACACCTCCATACTTCTTAAGTCTTTTTTTCTTTCATAAACCTTCATCTGGTATAAATTCAAGAGTTTTTGTACCTCTTAGTGAAACTATTCACAAGTTTCGATAGAGTGGCCTATTACTCCACTATGATATTTACAACTAGTATCGACTATAAATACTCCATGATAATTGTGTGGACTCACTAGTTGTATCATGTCAGCTTTCACAAGATATCAAACAGCTGACTAAAAGGTGTCTTAATCTCTGCCATTTCTTTCCTCAAATGGCGCTCCTGTTCTTCACTTAGAGCATTCACATTATGATTAGCAAAGGATTGCCACTAACATTTGGTGCAGTCACCCCTGCTGTATCAAAGCTAATCATTTCATCCTTGATTAATCGTTGCACTTTGTGTTCAGGACAGTGCAATTTTCGATAGAGTGACCAGCAATCCCATAGTGATAGTCACAATGGGCTGTGGGATCGTACCACTTAGGGTAAGGTGGCTTGAGGGGTTCTAACTTACTAGGAGCAATTAAATGACTGTTGTAAAGCTCTCAATATAATTCTATATAAGTAATTGGGATTAGGTCAAATACAAGTTTTTCACGAGTAATTCGTTGCTCTCGCGAACCACTTGCCAGGCTAACAGGATGAATTTGAGGTTTTACAGGAGTTTGAATGTTAAGACTGTATGTGGGGGCTTGGGGGATAAAAATGGGCTGGTATGTGGATGAATTAGGTGATTGTGGGGCTGGTTGGTATGGATAAGATGAAGCATTGTTCACAGTAGGATAGTAGAGAGAGTAACCTTGGGGTGGATAAGGTTGATATCCCCTAAACTGTCTATCAAAGCCTACAGCTTGAACTTCAGTCTCTTTCTTCTTGGGTGCTTTCTTGGTTTCTCCTCATTTCAGCTTGCTATTTTTAATGACATTCTCAATGATTTCGCCTAAAATCACTATGTCAGTGAAATTCTTTGTGGCATTCCCTATCATCTTTTCATAATAAGGGGATTTCAAAGTGCTGACAAATAATATGGTGGTCTCTTTTTTAGTCAAAAAAGGTTGCACCTGAGTAGCCATGTCCTTCCACCTCTGGGCATATTCTTTGAATGATTTAGTTGCTTTTTTTCCCATATTCATCTAGCAACAAAACCAGTGAGGTTGTCTTAAAAGACATGCATCAAGAGCTTTTCATTATTGGCATGGGCAGCCATTTTTTGATAGTACATAGTAATGTAAGTTTTCGGACACCTTGTACCATCATATTTCTCAAACTCTAATACTTTAAACTTCAGAGGGATAACCATATTCGGGACTAAACAGAGTCTATCAGCATCGGTAAAACCATAAAAACCCACTCCTTCCACTACTCGTAACCTTTCCTCTAACAAGTTTATCTTTTGTTCAGCTTTTAAGGCTTCTACAAGCTCTTTCTCTTTGGGCCTTAATTTTTTTTATTCTTTTAGATCATCTAAATTGGAGACTGATATTGGTTCTACTACATTTTCAGTAAAGAAAGAATTTATATAACTTTGGTACTATCCTTGATTTGAATCTCATGGCATTCTGGGATATCCCTATAAAATAGGTGAACTACTATGATGGTGGACTTTGTGCAGGTTGGACTTGATGTGGCTTGAAACCAGGAAGGTACAGTGGGTCATCCTCCTCTTGTAGGGGATGATCTTGTTGGCTAGCATTCTCCTTTATTGCCTTTCCCTTGTTTAACTTGTTCAAAGCCTCTAAAATCTTATTCAACTCCTCTTTTAACTTCTCCTGATCTTTCTCTATTCTCTCGAGACAATTGAAATTTTCTTGTTTCATAAGTCTGGCTTGAGCTCTTGTATTGTATTGGTGAGTGGGGTTGCTTGGTAGAGCTATCCTTGAACTTTTAGCACCACAATTATGATTAGAAATGCTATGCTATGCTTTATGTATGATACGTTGATGCACGAATGAAATGTACATTTTTATGGATGAAACTAATATGAAATGGATGCAAATAATTATGTTAAAACATGATCATGAAAATAATGCAGATGCATAAAATCAAACAAACAACATAGTTAGTTTCATAAATGAAATGAAAGTGATGCCGATGCATAATGTTACATATGATAATGAAAATGATGCACAAAGTCAGACAATCAAAATGATTAGATAAACATTCTTCTTGTGTCCTAGTTTCAGGGTATACCTATCATTAGGTAGAAAGGGCTCTATCTTAGGGTTAGGCATTTCTAAGGTTCACTTATATGTAGTTCAAGGCTAAAGTCTAAAGGTTCCCAAATTGCTCCTTACATCATTGTCCATCACAGACTAGTAAGGCACCCTAATCCTCACCTATTACAGGCTACAAGTAGAAAAGGTTCAATTTGAGTAGGAATATTTCGCTAGCCATTGCGGAGGCATTAAACCTCACGAAAGCAATAGGTACTTTACTCCCTCTTAGAGGGACGGAGCTCGGGTATGGAGCTCATGTTATGCATATGCATATGAATGACATAATTAATAAAGTAAATAAACATGAATGAATAATAACATATATATACAAAAAGGTTCAATTTTATTAGGCTTTTGGATAACACAAATTTATTTACTAGCTTGACTCTCAGAGGTCCCCAGTGGAGTCACCAAGCTATCATAACGTCTAGATCCGAGAATCTATCGCTAGACATTGACTTGAAGGAGTCACCACCAATCTTTTTTATCTAGGTGCGATTGGCCACCTAAAGAATCTATCCTTTCAAGGAACACTTAAGTTTAAGGGTCCCTAAAAGAATAAGTTCAGGTCTACTAACCAGAATAGGGTTCGAGAGTTCAGTTACATGGGAAGAAGGTTATAGCACCCTCACAACGCCCATCGAAAGATGGTACCAGCTTAATTTTGTGTTATCCAATAAGCCTTAAAAATTTATCAAGTAATTAATTATTGAAAATTATTCTCAATTGACTCTAATACTTTTAGCAGATAATTGAGAAAATTCCCTCACCTCAAGAGTATGCAAGAAAACTATTGTTTCACTTGTAGAGGCTCTATCGTCGAATTATTTAACATTAAAGAAAATTCAAGAAAATACAAAGAAAAAAATAATTGCTTTTGTACAGGGAAAATTGATACTTTCAACTTTTCTCTAAAAATATTTTTTTTGAAACTTTTGATTTCGAGAAAAATTGATACTTTCAACTTTTCCTCAAAAGTTCACTTTCGAAAACTTGTTTTTAAGGAAAATTGATACTTTCGACTTTTTCTCAAAAATATTCTTTTAGAAAGCTTATTGTCAAGGAAAATTGATACTTTCAACTTTTCCTTAAAAATATTTTTTAGAAAGTTTATTTTCAAGGAAAATTGATACTTTCAACTTTTCCTCAAAAATATTTTTTTGAATTTTATTTAAAGAAAATAAAATAATAAAATAAAAATGAAAGTAAAAATAAATAAAAATAAAAAATATATATTAAACAATTCTAATATAGTAATAATAATAATAATAATAAATAAATAAACGAAAAAAAAAAAACCTAGGAACGGCTCGGCTTAGCGGCTCGGCTCGGCTCGACTTAAGGAAGAAAAAAATGGCTCGAAGACACGGCTCGGGGCGTCGGCTCGACTTAGGAAATGGCTCACAGACGCGGGTCGCACGTGGGTCGAAAGCAAGTTGCTGCTCGAGTTAGATCGTCCAACTTCAAAACGCGCAGATCTTCTGGGCACAATAACGCCAAAACGATGTCGTTTTCAGCGGGTATAAAAGGCTATTCCTTTTATTCTTTTAGCAGATCGATCCTCCCCTCTCTCTATTCTTTTCTTTTCCTCTCCCCTCTCTCTAAACCACGAAGAACTCCGGCTGAATCTTGTCGGATTCTGAAAATTTTCGTTGAAATCTGGGTTTTTCATCGAAAGTTCATCGAAAAACTGATTGATTTCTGAAAATTATCGTCGAAAACTGGGAAGTTGGCCTGAAAATTCAAACTTGGCGGAAAAAGTTACCAAAAAATTCAAACCTCGCCAAAAATTTCAACCGAAATCTGAAAATTTTTCAAAAATTTTCAGAAAAAAAATTTGCCAAAAATTTTAAAAAATTCCCACCGATTCCTAGAGCTGTTTTAACGCACCAAAATCCTTTTTTAGCTTCTGTTTCTTCTTTATTCACTCTCTCTCAGCCAGTGTCTGCCTTTTTCTGTGTCTTGGTCCTTTGATTCGTGGATCTATTTATAGGGATTGATCAGAAGAGTTTCTAATCAATCCCAACTCCTCCTTGGATTGGGATTCAATTATTGAATCTAATATGGACTCTGATTGAATCCCCATTCACGGTAGGATTTCCTAAAAATATTCCAATCTCAGCCGAAAAAAGAAAAAAAAATAAAAATCAAATAAAAAAATTTAATAGATAATTAAAAGAAAATATTCAAATAAATAAAAAAACTAACAGATAAATAAAAATAATAGATAAATTAAAATATATAAATAGATAAATAATAATAATAGATAAATAATAATATATAAATAGATAAACAATAATAAATACATATATATAAAATATATAAATAGCTAAGTAATAATAAATATATATATGAACATATAAATAATAATAATAATATAGTAAATAAATAAATGAGTAAATAATAAATAAATAAATAATAAATACATAAAATACAAACAAAAATATAAAATATAAAAATAAAAATAAAAAATAAAATAGGTCTACCCATTTGGATCAGGCCCAATTGATCCGGGCTTGGACCAAATTGGGTGTCTACAAAGTTTTCTTGATATTATTAGGTGTAAGGTAGATCATGGTGTAGTTGATGTGTACATAGTACATAATATAGACATCAAATTTGTCCGAAACTTTTAACCCAATTTTTAACCCAGAGACCCAATTTAGACCCAATCGGGCCTGAGGCCCAATTTCATTGTTTAGGCCCAAATCCTACCTTTTTTTTTACATTAATATTAATTTATCAATTTTACACAAAAAAAATAGAAAAAAATAGAAAACAAGCAGAAAAATACAAAAAAATGAAAAAAAAACAAAAAACAAAAGGGCTAGAGGCAGTGGGTGTTGTGTACGGCACCACTGTCGCCCCTTGTTCACCCATGTTCACCCCTATTTAACCTTGCAAACACTGCCCCCCCGTTCACCCCTGTGCCCATGTTCACCAAAGGCCTATAAAGCTCAGCACCCCACTCATGCCCCAGAGGCCCTGAACCCATGCCCGAGGCCAGATGCCTACACCCAAAGCCCCCTTAGCATCCCACTCATGTTCAGAGACCTAGTTCCACCCCCTAGCCCAGTTCCCTTTGAAATAGACACAACTACAAACAAAAAAATAAAAAAATATTTATAGTCCTCCCCATAGGGAGGAACTATCAATGCTAAGCCCCTGCAACGAAAAAAAAAAAGTAAATTTGAGTTTAAATAAAAAAAAAAGAAGAGAGAAGAAAAACTGAAACTTTAAGCCTCAATTTACATCGATCGAGACTGTTCTCGATGAAAAAGAGATCGGATCCACAAAGATCCCATCGAGGAGAACATATTGGTATATTTTAAGATTTTTGGGTGTTGATAATGGCGACCGACAGTCGACACGATGAAAGGTGACTGGCAGGTTATGTTTAGAGAGTGAGAGTCTGAGAAAAGGAGAGAATAAAGAAAGAAAGAACATGAAGAAATGAGTTGAAAAAAAATTGGGTTTTTATAGAAACTTAGAAAAGCCAAAACAACGTTGTTTCAATAAACGACCAAAACAACGTTGTTTTAAGCCCCAAGATTCGCGCATCAAACCGTCGACCCAACCTAGGGTCCGCGCGAACGACCTGAAGACCCGATTGCACTCTTCTTGGATTGGTCTAGTTGGACCGGTGCTAAAATGACTCAGATCGATCCGAACTGTTAAATGCAATTAGACCGCCCAATCACCCGAACTGGCATTGACCGAACCATTATCCGGTCCAGTTCAGGTAAAAAAAAAATTTATTTTTTTAATTTTTTAAAATATTATTTTTGTTACTTTAAATTTATTATTAATATTTATGCATGTTAAAATGTTCAAATTTACTAGAATAAATCTTTGTTGTTTATAATAATTAATAAAAAAATAAATGATGAAATATTTAATAAAAAGTTTTGATAATTTTGTTAAAATTTGAAATAAACCTTGTAAAACAATTAAAATAATAAAAATATAAAAAAAGGAAATTTTTATCCGACGATAAGATTCAAAAGTATTTTGAGTAGTGATACCTATAAAATCTCTAGGTGAGAAGATTTTTTTTAAATACTACCAGTGTATTGGAGTATTAATAAAAAATTTTCAACACAATAAAAATTTTCCTTTTTAATAATAAAGTAAAATAATAATATAAATAAGGAAAAAGAAAATTTTATCCAATTATGGGATTCTAAAAGTATTTCGAGTAGTAATGCTTTATGAAATTTTTAGGTAAGAAGATTTTTTTTTAAATATTACCAGTGTATTTGAATATTTATAGAAAAACTTCAATATAATAAATTTTTTTCTTCAAAAATTTAAATTAAAAAAGAAATTAAATAAAAAAATCAATAAAATTTCTAAAAAAAAAGAATAAAATACATGCACCAATATATCAGCATTTTACATTGCATGCATAATAAAGTTTTTATGAAAAGTAAATCCGAGCCTCCTAGGATGAGATTTTAAAGTATTTCGAAAAGCAATGCCTAACAAATCTCTAGGTGAGAAAGAGTTCTTCTAATGTTACCAACGTAATGGAACATTTTAAGAATTATTTCAATAAAAGGATTCTAATTTATTTTTCTCAAATAAAATTTGAACAATAAATATGGAACAATAATAAAAGAAAAAAATCAAAATTTCAATAAACAAAGGAAACCAATAAAATTATTTTTTAAACACCGAAAATGAGACTATTTTTATCAAAATCAACAGATAACACATAATTAATTGGTATCGTTTTAAACAGGTGTTGTGGGGGTGCTAATCATTCCCCACACGTAACCAACTCTAGAACCCAGACTGTTGCACAGACCCTAAAATTATCTTTTTAATAACTTTTAATTAATTTTAAGATTTCATTAAAAAGATATGTTTTAATAGGTGGCCAATCGCACCTAGTCAAAAAAGATTAGTGGCAACTCCATTATTTTTTATCTCATTTCCAAATTTGTTGGACAGACACAAAACTGTTACAATAGCTTGGTGACTCCATTGGAGATGCCATTTGTTTTCGAGAGTCAGGCCAAAATTAACTACGTGTTATCCTCAAATTTTGATTTAAACAATCTTAATTTGTATTTTGTTTTTAATTCCTAGATTATTTTCACTTTAAGAAAAAAAAAAAGCCAAACAAATAAAAAAAAACCAAAAAATGAAAAGAAAAATTTTCATGCACGTTTCTTTTATTTTTTTTTTATATGTATTATTCTCAATAAATTAGGAAACATATGCACACACAATGACATGATGCATCTCATACATGAGCTCTATACTCGGGCTCCATCTCTTATAGGATGAAGTAAAGTACCTATGCCCTCGTGAGGTGATAATCTTCACAATGGCAAGCGAAATACTTCCACTCAAATTGAATTCTTTTCATTTCGTAACATGTAATGGATAAGGATTGGGTGCCTTAATAGTCTAGTGTAGATGACAGTAAAGAACAATTTAAGAACCTTTAAACGTATGTTAGCCTAAACCAAGCATGTAATAAGCCATAGGAAGCTAACTTTAGGTAGAACTTTGTCCACCCTCTTGTAGAAAACACCTAAGTCCAAAACATGTAAGAATAAAAGTTGTGTAAGAAAAAAACAAAAAAATCTCAAAATTTTTTTTATCTCAAACCACATACTCACAATAACTCAATTTTGTTTTTTTTTTTTACATTAATCATATCATACAGTTTTGTGATAAAATATATGCTCTAGGACATCTTTCTCCTAAGAAGTCTTCATAGATCCCATAGAACTATAGATTGCTCAAATCTCATGTAACAAAAGTTGTATGAAATTAATGAGAATTTTTACTAGTAAAATTTATCCAAAAGAAAATATCTCCCACTTGCATTCATGCGTCATGTCACCATTTTTTTTAAAAAATTAAAAATCAAAAAATAAAATTTTTAACACATGGCATTCTAATTTTTTTAAAAAATTTTATGGTAATAAAGGTTCAAGAATAGCTCACCCACCAAAAATTTTGACTCAAGCTACCTATCATTCATACAACACCAGAGCTCAAACAAGAATCATGAACAAGAATAGGCTAGTCGATTTAAGAGGATGGAGAAGGCTCAAGAAACTTGATAAAGGAAAAGCAAATGAAGGAAACCTAGCTTTCAAGAGCAACTACTAGACATGGTGGATCATGTTTACCACCCTTTAGGGTTTGAGCCATGACTAACTCAACCTTCTCAAGGAACCAGAGTGCAAATTCCTACTCATTGAGGATATTCCAATCTTTATCCAGGAATGACATCCACACCTATTCTAGGATAATTTCAAAAATCTACCAATCCTGTTATGATAGAAAAACCACCCGAGCCAATCTTAGTTCCTAATTTGAATGATCCCAAGGAGAGAGAAAAGATAGGGATAAAGACACTTAAGAAAGTAAAAGATACCAATGCCCAACAGAAGATAAAAGTATTATAAGAAAGACTTAGAGCCATAGAGGGAATGAATTTTTATGGCTTCATGGATGCAATCAAGCTTTTTTTGGTCTTAGATGTGGTCATTCCATCTAAATTCAAAGTTCTTAAATTTGAAAAATATGATGGCACAAAATGCCCAATGACTAATGCACGTATTTCAGGATAACTTTACAGGATTTGTAACCAGATGGTATTTTCAACTATACAAGACTTGTATTCATTCTTGGCAAGAGCTCACAAGGGCATTCATTACACAATATCAGCATGTCATGGATCTAGCTCCAAATAGTCTATCTCTATAGAACATTAAAAAGAAAGCAATAAAAAACTTCAAAGAGTATGCATAAGGATGGAGAGATATGGTTGCACAAGTACAAGCTACTTTCACTGAGAAAGAAATAATTATCTTATTTGTGAACACCCTGAAAGTACCATACTATGAAAGATTGATATGGAATACAACTAAAAACTTTACAGATATGGTGATATCATGTGAAATAATTGAAAATGCCATAAAGAATGGCAAACTTGATGTATGAGAGACGAGTGAAGCAAATAAAAGTAGAGCTACCAAAGAGAAAAAAAATGAAGCCCAAATAGTAAACTATACGGGGCAACAATTCAGAGATTTCATGCCATACCCTGCACCAATGTACCAAACAAATTACCTTTCCATAAACAATGTTACATCTATCCCTCATCCGTATTAGTCATATCAACCACTACAACAACCAACTTATCCACCCTATTTCCAACCATCCTTTCATACACTTATCTATTCGCTGCACCTATCAGACCATAATGGAGACCTAGTCTAAGTAGTGATCCGAAAGCCTTAAGAAATGCCAAAAAAAGAATAACTTTTGACCTTATTCTCATAGCTTACATCAAATTGTTACCCTAATTTATTCATAGTCAGCTTTTGAAGCTTGTGCATCTTGAACCCCTTCAACCTCCTTACCTAAAATGGTATGATCCTAATGCAAAATGTGATTACCATAATGGAAATCAGGGTAATTTAACAGAGAACTATCCTGCATTGAAATACAAGGTTAGAGATCTCATTAAAATCAAGAAAATAGAATTCAAAACTAATAAGGATCATCATGTCGCTAAAACTCTCCACCCTGATATATTAAAAAAGAGGTGAACCAAGGGTGTTAAAGCATTGATATGAATAATTTGGATGCAATGAACAAATAAGGAGTTGGAGAATAGTTCTATGGCTTTTCTGGAAAATGATAGTCCATTTAGTGTTGCAAATAAATGGATTGATTCAAAATAAAAAATGTGCCCCTTTTGTTTCCTTTTTACTTCTGTATTAGACATGCATGCGAACTTCATGACTTGTATGAAAGTTTGAATCTAAATGCCAATTGAGAGAATTTTTTTCTTTTTTGTTTAAAGTTTTTTTCTCTTCATAATAAAAAGTCTCAAAAAATTTGGTGATCGTTATTATGAACTTATTCGAATAAAATATTCTCATGTCCTTTTCATGTCCCAAATCACTTGAAAAACCTTAATACTCATCTCATCAAGGTAACAAACACCGAAATGATCAATTTGGAAAAACCTTCTGAGTTCCTTGAAAATCAGACAAATATGATACTTTTTTATCTAAATGTTAGTGAGTTAATAGGTGTCAAGACTATGCTTCAAATAAAAAAGGTCATCTAGATAGCCACGAATATACAAATGTACCTTTTTATCTAGGGGCATGTTGACAGAAAAAAATGATTTTCAATTGCCCCAAAATTACCAAGTTCATGCCACTATCCAATTTGGTGATGATGTGCATAATCGGACCTAAATAAACTCTTTCAACATGATTTCCATAGTTGCATAAACCCTATTGACTTACCAAAATAAGGCAAAGATTGGTTGTCATATAAGTTGTGAAAAAATATGTCAATGGTTACATCGTGTGCTCTAAATACTCAAATGATCCCAAAAACAGAGAAAAAAATTTTAAAAAAATAGAGGTGATAAAAACAAATTTTTAGGTTTCTCAAGGAATTATTCTCTAGCACAAGTGATCAAGCTTAAAATGATAAATGGCCATTTTTTTTCATCTCTTCATAAATAAGAAATTATCCATTTGCTACCCTTTTGAGCCTAGTGAATTCTTTCTAAATGAACCTTAATCAAGGATCATCCTCTACATTAGGGGAAAAATACAAATGAACATTTTTTTGATGAAGTTATGCTTTGACAACAATGGAAGAATGCCTTAAGTTGTTGAAGCAAATGTTAGACAAATTGATTTTTAAAAGTTTTGAACATATTCCAGCAAATGTTGAAATATGCAAGAAAAAGCAAAAGTGAAAAAAAAAAAGAAGAAGAATGAGATGTTTGGATGTTACAACTAAAGAAATAAAAAGAATAAATGTCCAAAAGAAAGTCCTTCACATGATATGAAATGATCCTTAGTCTGATCACCTTTAAACACATATTTTGGGCCTATTTATCCATTCCTTCAGAACCTCAAACCCTAGCCTATGTTACATACCTTGAAAAGTCCATTTTGATCAAACATGGACACTTGAACTAAAAAATTGTTCCTTGTAGAATCCTCATGACCAATTTCTCTTTTGTCTATTTTCTTTGCAAGATTTTCTCTTTCACAAGAGTACTTAAGTGCATGATGAAATCATCAAAAAAATAAAAATAAAAGAAGGGAAAAATAAAAGAAAAATAAAAAAATAAAGCTCTAGGTGAAAACCCAAAAAAACAAAAGCACAATCTAGAAAAAAAATGAGATTACAACATGAAAACTCATTGCAACCAATGATTAAAATAGAAAACTTGGTTTTTCCCAATATGATCTTGAATTTACCACAATTGGTATTGACATCTATTAAAATACCACATTGTGATACTAAAAAAGATGTCAAATCTGATTTAACCACAAAAGAACCTTTAAAAAGAATTTGTTGTTGAGCCTGGATAAAAATTCAATTTTCCATATCAAGTTACGACATCAATTTGATAATAAATCATCTAAGCCATTTGAAAAGATGAAATTACCATTCTGTTCAGACATGTGCATAATAATGATCATTATTTTTTAGAGACTTAAGAGTCACATTGTTTCATAAAGGTTGACTAAGGCATTTGTTTTTTGTGAGAATTTTATCATTAAAATAAAATGTTTTTAAGGAACAAAAATAAAATTTTGAAAAAAATTTTTGAGGCAAATAAGGGGTAGTATGGAAAACACTTTTTACAAAATATGTTTAATCAGTTGAGTTTTACCACAGTTCGATGGCTCATTTTCTTCAATTCCCTTTCACCAAGTTCGAATTGGTCATATGCATGTTTGATTTGAAGAGAAAAAATGAAAAGAAAAGTTGAAAAAACCAAATTGTGAAGAAAAAAAGTAAAATGAACAGCAAAGAAAAATCTAGAATTGAGATGAAAGATTAGGATTGAAAGAAAATGAAAAAAAAAGAAAGAAGATTTTGGGCAATTGCATATCTTGATTTGTTTTTTAGCATTAAAATCTTTCGACTTTGCATTTGTATCATTAGCTTGTCCTTCATTGATAAAGCATGTGTGTATTGGTATTTTTAGAAAAGACATTTGCATTTCATGTGCATCATTTTAAAAAATGACATTTGTATTTCAAGTACATCATTTGGAAAAGATATTTACATCTCATATGCATCATTTTAAGAAAAGACAGTTGCATTTCATCATCATTTTAAGAAAAGACATTTGTATCATAGTGTTGTTCACTAATTTTGGAAACATTAAAGAGGAAAAAAGAAAAAATAGCAAAAATATATTCAAAAGATTAAGAATTTTTAAGAATTTCAATGAAATGGCACAAGATGAGACCTTTAAGCCCAATCTAGCTGGCAAGAAAGTTGTTAACCCAGTGAAATCAACATTAGTCAAGAAAATATTTTGATAAATTATTTTCACATTTTTTCGATAGTGATATTTGAGTGATAAAGTTTGAATTGCATTTTCTCGATAATGATATTCGAGTTTTCTTTGGTGGTGATATCCGAGTGCTAAAAAATCATTCGAGGTTTCTTTGGTGGCGATATCTGAAGTCATTTACATCTTCTTGGTGGTGATATCCAAGTATTAAAGCTTGAATTGCATTTTTTTTATGGTGATATTCGAGTTTTCTTCAGTAGTGATATCCAAAGTCATTTACATCTTCTCAGTGGTAATATCCGATTATTAAAGCTTGAATTGCATTTTTTTTTTGTGATATTCAAGTTTCTTTTGGTGGCGATATCCGAAGTCATTTGCATATTCTCGATAGTGATATCCGAGTGTTAAAGCTTCAATTACATTTTTTCTATGGTGATATTCGAGTTTCCTTCGGTGGTGACATCCGAAGTCATTTACATATTCTTGGTGGTGATATCTAAGTGTTAAAGGTTGATTTATATTTTCTCTATGGTGATATTGGAGTTTCCTTTGGTGGCGATATCCAAAGTCATTTGTATATTCTCGGTGGTGATATCCGAGTGTTAAAGGTTGATTTATATTTCCTCGATGGCGATATTTGAGTTTCCTTTAATGGTGATATTCGAAGTTATTTGCATATTCTCGGTGGTGATATTCAAGTGTTAAAGCTTCAATTGCATTTTCTCGATGATGATATTCGAGTTTTCTTCGATGGCGATATTCGAAGTCATTTACATATTCTCAGTGGTGATATCCGAGTGTTAAAGCTTCAATTACATTTTCTCGATGGTGATATTCGAGTTTCCTTTGGTGGCGATATCTGAAGTCATTTACATATTCTTGATGGTGATATCCGAGTGTTAAGGTTTGATTTACATTTTCTCAATGGTGATATTCGAGTTTCTTTCGGTGGCAATATCTGAAGTCATTTGCATCTTCTCGGTAGTAATATTCGAGCGTTAAAAAATTATTTACATTTTCTCGGTGATGATATCCGAATGTTAAAAATCATTTGCATTTTTTTCAATGGTGACATTCGAAGTCATTAACATCTTCTTAGTGGTGATATCTAAGATCATTAGTCCTTCGATATTGATATTCAAAGTTATTTTTGGATGATTTAATTTATCTTCGTTAAACCTCTACCTAGATAAGCTTTTTTAAGATGAGATTTTTAAAGTTATTGAACCTCTACTTAAAGAAGCTTTTTCAATATAAGACTTTTAAAGTTGTTGAATCTCTACTTAGAGAAGCTTTTTTAAGATAGAATTTTAAAGTTGTTGAGCCTTTACTGAGAGAAGTCTTTTTTCAATATAAGACTTTTAAAGTTGTTGAGCTTCTGTTGAGATAAGCCTTTTCAAATAAAACTTTTAAAGTTGTTGAGCCTCTACCAAAAGGAACCTTTCTTCATATTTTTAAGTTTCAAAAGTTGTCGAGCCTCAAGAAAGAAGAGCATTTCGATTTTATGAAAAAAGCTTTTTGATTAGTTTAAATTAAAAAAAAAATCTTTTGACTTCAGACAAAATTGATGTCTTTGTCTTTGCACTATTCTTGATTCCCAACAACACGCAAAGAGGGATAGCTGTAGACGCCAAATTTGTGCAAAACTTTTAACCCAATTTTTGACCCAAAGACCCAATTTAGACCCAATCGGGCCTGAAGCCCAATTTCATTATTTAGGCCTAAATCTTGCCCTTTTTTTTTTTTACATTAATATTAATTTATCAATTTTACACAAAAAATACAAAACAAATAGAAAACAAGCCAAAAATACAAAAAAAATGAAAAAAAAAGGGGCCGGTGGTAGTGGGTGTCATGCACCACACCATTGTATCCCCTTGTTCACCCATGTTCACCTTTATTTAACCCTACAAACACTGCCACCCCTGTGCTCTTGTTCACCAAAGACCTATAAAGCTTAGCACCACACTCACGCCCCAAAGGCTTTGAACCAGTGCCCGAGGCCAGACGCCTACACCCAAAGCCCCCTTAGCATCCCACTCACGTTCAAAGACCCAGTTTCACCCCTAGCCCAGTTCCCTTTCAAATAGACACAGCTGCAAACAAAAAAAATCAAAAAACCAAAACAAAAAAAAATAGTCATCCCCGTAGGTGAAACCATCAGAGCCAAGCGCCTGCAACACAAAAACAAAAAAAGGTCAATTTTAGTTTATATAAAAAAAAGGAAAGATAAGGGAGACCCAAACTTTAAGCCCCAATCTACGTCGATCGAGACTGTTCTAAGTGAAAAGGAGACCAGATCCACACAAAGCGCATCGAGAAGAACATTTTGGTATATTTTGGGATTTTTCAACGCCGATGACAGTGGCCAACGACCGACGCGACAGACGACAATCGATTGGTTATGTTTAGAGAGAAAACGTTTGAAAGAAAGAGAGGGTAGAAAGAGAAAAAACCTGAAGAAATGAGCTGAAAAAAATTAGGTTTTTATAGAAACTAAGAAAAGCCAAAATGATGCCGTTTCAATAAGCGACCAAAACGACATCATTTTAAGCCCCAAGATCCGTACGTCAACCCGTCGACCCGACCTAGGGTTCGCGCGACAGACCCGAAGACTTGGCTCCCCTCTCTCTGGACCAGTCTAGTTGGGTCAGTGTTGAACCGACCTAGGCCGATCTGAATTGACCCTAAACCGCTGAACGCGATCAAACCGTCCAACCGCCTGGACCGATGTTGACTAGATCGTTGAGTGATCCGGTTTACGTAAAAAAAATTTTATTTTTTTGATTTTTTTAAATATTTTTTTGTTACTTTAAATTTTATTATTAATATTTATGCATGTTAAAATGTTCAAATTTACTAGAATAAATCTTTGTTGTTTATAATAATAATTAATAAAAAATAAATGATGAAATATATAATAAATTCTTTTGATAATTTTGTTAAATTTTGAAATAAACCTTGTAAAATAATAAAAATAATAAAAAATATAAAAAAAAATTTTCATCCGACAATGATATTCAAAGGTACTCCAAGTAGTGATACTTATGAAGGAGAAAATTTTTTTTAAATACTATCAACATATTGGAATATTTATAAAAATTTTCAACATGATAAAAATTTTCCTTTTTACTAATAAATTAAAATAATAATAATATAAATAAGAAAAAAAGAAATTTAATCAAATGATGGGATTCTAAAAATATTTCAAGTAGTGATGCTTTACGAAATTCCTAGGTAAAAATATTTTTTTAAAATATTACTAGTGTATTAAAAATTTATAAAAAAATCTCAATATAATAAAAATTTATTTTTTCTTCAAAATTTTAAATTAAAAAAATCAAATAATAAAATAATAAAATACATGCATCAATGTATCAGCATTTTGCATTACATGCATAATAAAGTTTTTGCAAAAAGTAAATCCTAACCTTTGAGGATGAGATTCTAAGGTATTCCGATAAGCGATGCTAAATAAATCTCTAGGTGAAAAGAAGTTCTTCTAATGTTACCAACGTACTGAAACATTTTAAGAATTATTTCAATAAAAAGGTTTTAATTTATTTTTCTCAAATAAAATTTGAACAATAAATATGGAATAATAATAAAAGAAAAAGAATTAAAATTTCAATAAACAAAGGAAACCAAGGAATTTATTTTTCAAACATTGAAAATAAGACTGTTTTTATCAAAATCAACGAATAACACATAATTAATTGGTACCGTTTTAAACAGGTGTTATGGGGGTGCTAATCCTTCCCAACACGTAACTGACTTCTGAACTCAAACTATTGCGCAGACCTTAAAATTATCCTTTTAATAACTTTTAATTAATTTTAAGATTTCATTAAAAAGATATGTTTTAATAGGTGGTCAATCGCACCTAGCCAAAAAAGATTAGTGGCGACTCCATTATTTTTTATTTCGTTTCCAAATTTGTTGGGCAAACACAAAACTGTTACGACACATAGCATAGATGAAACTGTTTAACTCATGCACTCTTAATAGGACTTGAAATGGAAAATGTAACTGAGGTAGTAAGGAATGAAGGGATAGAAAATCAAGATGTAGTTAAGGCAATAAGGAATGAAGGGACAAAAAATAAAGATATAGTTGAAGTAGCAAGGGTAGGAAATGAAGATGCAATTGTGGTAAAAGTTGAAGATGAAAATGTTAGAAATATTAGTGAAGGGGAAAATCATACTTACTTTATACAAATTCAATATTTGAATGGTAATAATGATGAAAAAATAGTTGTTGCTACATCTAAACTTAATGCTATGTTAGAAAAGGGTTAAAGGTAGGAAAAATGGAATGAAAGAGAAAGTACAAATTGGTGTGAATATTGCTGGGTATGGAGTTGATAATAACAAAAGAATGGGACTAGATTCAATTTAACCAATTGAAGGAAATATTAGTGATATTGATGAGAGATATTAGAGTAAGTGCTATGACTCTGATGAGTATGGTAAGCCTATTAGTGATGAGAAGGAAATGGTTGATGATACTACTAAGATGAAAGTAAGTTTCTAGTGTATAATCCTAATGCAAAGACCCCTTATATTAAGGTAAGCATTAAGAATGCAAAACAATTTAAACATGTTGTGTCATTACTTTCTATTAGAACAAATATGAGTATCATTTGGGCTAAGAACCATAAGAGTTTTGTTAGAAATAAGTGCGCTGTAAAACAATATCCTTGGGTAATCTATGTAGCTTAAGATAAAAGTTACAGTCATTTTAAGTGAATATTTACAATAACATTCATAAGCATAACAAAGTTTTTAAAAACCTAAAAATGAGTCAAGCTATTTTAGCTTAGTTATACATAAATTGATTTATGAAGGATCCTTCTATTAAGAGTTATTAAGAAAAAAATTGATACAAGGGTGAATATTAGCATGATAAGATGGACTAAAAAAGAAATGGTTAATAAGGTGATTAGCAACTATAAGGATAAGTTTGAACTTTTTTTGGGATTATGTTAATGTAATCAAGGAAACTAATAAAGGTAGCACAATGAAGATACAAGTTCATAGGCCATTGGTAACCTCCCCACCTGTATTTCAAAGGTATTATATATGTTTCTAAGCACTTAAAAAAGATTTAGAGAATGGTTATGGGCCTTTTTTGGGACTAAATGGTTGTTGATTGAAAAGCTTAACAAAGGGTGAGTTGCTATATGTTGTTGGTAGAAATGAAACAATCAAATATTTCAATGGCTTAGGCATTGATGGAAGTGGAATACATAGCTTCATGAAAATGGTTTTTTGAATTATTGGAATCAGACATCATGTCTTTAAGAAATGGAATAAGCTAAAAAATCATGATAGATCAACAAAAAATAAATATTTAAATATTGATTTAAATTAAATTATGTACTCAATAGCTAAATTAATTACTAATTAGTTTCATATTACCTGTAGGGCCTTCATAATACAATTGCAGAGTTGCTTCCAAACACTGAGCACAAATTTTATGCTAGGCATGTATGTGTGAGTTAGGCTAAAAGGAGACGTAGAACCTAAGAAAAACAAGTCCAATCCTTTTCTTTTGTCCTTAGTTTGGCCCAATCATGATAAGCCTAAGAAAAACAAGTCCAACAATATAAATCTATCAAGCAAGGGCTTGATAATGACATATAAACTATGTCATCAATTAAGTCACAACAAAAGAGGCTTTCCTATGAAAGGCAAAAAGGTAATTTCATACTATTTTGTTTTTGTTTATTATTATAAACATTGTACTATTATTAGATTTAACTATTAAATGTACAAACCCTAAACCATCAACTCAACTTTTATTTTTCTTTCTATGACAGCTAGTTTCTTATGTGCTCAGATTTGGAGACTTAAACATGGACCAAAGTGCATCAAGTATAGCAAATACAACTATAGATACTATTGAAGCTAGAAACAGTCTAAGCAACCATGTTACTATTTTAGCTATTACTTTTGCTACTACTTATGGTGCTTTTGCTTCAGCTTCTACATCTAGATCTAGTTTGGCATTTACATATGTTTCGGCTAATATCTTTGGTTTTGCATCTACATCTACAATTGCAACTGCAACTGCATCTATACATGTTTCAAATTCAATCAATGCTATTACTATTATTGCCATTGAAAAAACAAAACTCAAGTCCAAAAAGCCAACAACATCTAATGGAAAATGTTTTGTAGATGAGGATGGGAGACTTTATGGGATGACTAGTAGAAAAACAAGTCCCTTATCAACGTCCAAATCTTTTATAACAACCATTGGGAAAAAAGCAATTTTAGCAAATAGTACGGAAGTCAAAATGACAAAAACATTGTAGGAGCTTCAACTAGAAGCAAGATAAAATGCATGCAAGGTTATGGATTATATACAAAGTTAAAAATAGGGAGAAATATTAAATGTGAGTGATGTTAGATCAAACATATATATTTATGATTTTTTTTATAAAATATTATCCATTCTAACTTGATAAATGTAATTCAACAACCTGGATTGCTAAGTTAGAAAGTGATAACAATTGGGACAAGTAAAGGCAATAGGAAGGTTGTTGAGGATATAACTATTACTCAAGAAAGTCAAGTTGTAGTTTCTAAAGAAAGCAGGGGAAACAAAAAATTTGACCACATTTTTGTTGATTGTTCCTAATGGAATAATTTGGTTTTTATGTTGTTTTAAATGTTTTTATGTTATTGTTTTAAGAACAATTTTTATTTAGACTTCTGTTAATTGAATGTTATATGTAAAAACATGTTATGTATAGTTTAATAATGATGTAGCAATATTGAACATGCATTGCTATTTCTATTTCCAATACAACCATTTTCATTATCAGATTACATTACTCAGAACATATTACAAATTTACTCATTTTCATTATCAAATTGCTTCTATATATGCAGCCATTTTCTATTACTTCTATAAATGTAGTCATTTTCTATTGCTTCTATCATATAATGAAATAGAAAATACCAAAAAAGTTTGAATTTGTAGCTAATAATATTGTTTCAATTGGCATTAATATAATAGGAGTTTTAATCAATATTTACATTTCAAATATCATTCACATTCCTAACCCATTATCAAGCATACAAGATAAGTTCCCTTCCTTTTTTTGGGCATTGAAAATAATTACACAAAACAAAAGTATGAAAAAGAATGATATAAGCCAAATTATTTTTCAGTTTCTGTCTCTGCTATGTCCACCAACAATTTTACTGCTTTCTTTCAATTTCAACCTCAAAATACTAAGTTCTTTCTTTACCTATAGATTCTCTACAATAACTTTAGCTTCAACAATATTTTTCTTCAATTTTGAAACTTCATATTTCAAACTTTGAACATGATTATATAAAAAATTTTTTCTTTTTCAACTCTAGAATAATCTCTTTTACTCTATCAAAAATTTTAAAATTATGCCATAAATGAAATCCAAAAACAATACCCTATAATCACACTAAAGTAATATCAGCAAATTTAGCCAAAAAATATATATTTTATTACAAATTATTTTGTTCATAAATTTACTAAAAAATGTGAGCATCTATAAAATCTTTTACTAGAATTACAATTCGTCCATAAAATCCACTTAACTGCTTTTATATTAGTAATAAAAAATGGATTCTCCTTTAAAATCCCATTTTACAAGGTTACTATTTACATTATATAAGACCTTCTTTTAGAAACCTTACAGTTTTAATATTTTGAAAAATAAATTCAAAAAAATCTTAACCCAAATTAAAGCATTAAAAATCAAAATTTATACTAATCTTGAATTTATGTTGCTAGATGACTCATATTTTAAGTAGACACTGTGTTTCGATTCTACTTTGAAAATAAATTTTGACTTTGTACACTAAAAAATAAAAAGTAGAGTGGCTATAGACTTGCAGTTCATGAACCTTGAGTTTAGAATAAAAAGGATAAAAAAGAAGAGAAATGCAATAGGCTTAGGGGAAAAAAAAAAGAAAAGGCAAAAAGCTTTTCATCTGTCATTCCATGTGAAAAACTTAATTTCACATCATTTTTATCCATAATGATTTTTAAATTTAATAACGCATATCTTTCATGGCTAAGTTTCTATTGAAAAAATTTTTACATTATTACAAACCAATAATTTTTAATCGTTATTAGTATAAATTAAAACATTTAATCCTTAATTTTGCAATCACCCAAAAGTTTAAATCCAAATTGAGTATTTAACCATTTTTTAAAAAAGATTACCCCGAATTCTCATATTATCAAAGTCATCAAAGTCTTGATCATATTCAATTGTAGGATAAACAATCATGTACCATTTGATCAACTGCTTCCATAAAGGTCTTGTTTCCATTTCCCTATCAAATCCTTTATTAGCATGAGCTAAACCCGACGAGACTTGCCAGGTTTCATCGTCCACAAGCTCGATATCAAAATGATCCAAGCGAGAAGAGAGATCATTGAACAAAGCAGAAAGATGAATCCTACTACAGCAGTTTGTTAATGGGGTTGGCTTGATATCTTCGTTATTGATAATTGGAGGAACCCTTGAGCAAAAACTACAAAATCTTGTAAGGAAACCAGAATTCCCATTAGGTGGGAAGGTAATGGCTTTTCCAAGTAATTGTAACGTCATCTTGGATTTGGGGCTTGTTAGTTGGAAGAAAAGGAGCGAAATTGGCAGGACTGAAGAAGCTTTCAGTGGCAAATCATCAAATAGTTGGTGTACCAAGAATGATTTGCCTCTTCCAAATGCATATGAAGTTGATTTTCAAAGTTGGAGGTCTTTTTTAATGAGAAAATCCTACTTTTACTTCAAGAAACGATCCCTTAAGCTCCTAAAATAGATGGGGTCTATGGGTGCACACAGTTTGGAAAAAGGAGAAAAGCTGAAAGTGAAGAAAAGACTGCTTTTATAATTGTGGGATGTGAGAAAATAAGTCGGATGTATCAGCCTTCATTTTTTTTTTTTTAATACAGCAGAGATTGAATTATATCAAGCACACAGCTGTCAACCATCTTATTCACAGCTGTCAACCATCTTATTCACAATCACCCAGTCTTGGTTCACGATAACCCAAACACTTGATTAAAAGTATGGCGTGAAGAGGTCCTTAGGGACAGGTGGTTTACTTCGGTGAGTAGGTTGATACTGTTTTAAGTTTTAACAGCTCAATTCTGGGCCGCTTTCATGGCATGCGATTGAGGTTCGGTTCTTCAAATGCTGCTCCACCGTATTTCGAATTCTCGATTTTCTTTTTTTTTTCAATTTGTTCAGTATCGTTCAAGATTTGTTAACTGGTAATTGATAATTGAAGATTAACTTCAGCTTAGATGATTGTGGATGAGATCATGGATGGAACGAAATATACCGAGATTTATGTCTAAAATTATCTGTGTTTTATTTAACTCTTTAATTAAATGCAAGACTATATATTCATACCTAAGTATTCGGTATAAGGTATGAATTATATCAACCAAAGTATTCAAAGAGATTGATTAAGAATAAATAGGAAAATTACATCAATAGTAAATGGTCTTAAATTTAATAGTCCGTTTTAATATTATTCAATGAAAAAGATAATTCCAATGGTAAAATCTAAATGTAAGATTTGGAGTTCTAAATTTAGTTTTACGAAAAGGTGCAAATGAACCTCGTATATGAATTGCATTTGAGTGTATGAATCAATTGATTGATACATAACTCCTTGTTCAAAAAGCAAAGTTCTAAGTATTCTTTTTCCAACTAAAAAAAATTTATTGTATATATGAATTAAAATTGAATATTGAACGGTGTTTGGGCATTATTGCATGGCGGCATATGTGCAAAACTATGAATTTGATAAGGTTTATAAATGGACTTAAAAATGCATGGCCTATAGATGCCGATTAATCTTTGAATTAGTAGAAATGATATCAAAATTGACACATGAAAATTATTGATTCGAAAGAGTTTATACATATAATATCATTTTTACTAATCTTTGGATCAATAGAGAAAACATTAAAGTTTGCAATTACGAATTTGAAAGAATTTATACATATAATATCTTTCTTAATTAGAAAAGTTATTATTATTCGTGATATAAAGCTTTTATGTTATAATGTATGAATTATTATATTTTACGCACAATTGGCCATGAAAACAATTCCAATTGGACAAGAAAGATTCCAAGGGAATTTAAAAAAAAAAAAAAAAAAAAAGACATAGGCTCCATTTGATAATCCAAAATGAATTTTTGAAAAGAAAATATTTTTAATGAAAATTTTCTAGAAAAAAAATAATTTCAACTATTTAGTAAACTCATTGGAAGATTTTTTGGCGTTTGGTATTTAATGAAAAATACCCACATTTTGTAGCACTAAAATCCAAAATTTTACAATTCAATATCTAAAAAAATCACAATCCAAAAACCTTCGTACAACCAAAGCAATTGAACAAAAGCTCCCGCCTTTCACAACTTTACCAAAAAAAAACCCACTCATTGTTTTCCTTACAAAAGCCAATAAACATGAGAAAATGAAACCAATCAAGTAAGACCTCAAAACCCATTCATCCTTATCCAAGAAAATGAAAGGTTTCACAAAAAGAAATGGAAAGTCAAGGCCAAACTTCTATAACATCTATGAAAATTGGGCACTAGAGCTTAGTGAAGTAACAAATAGCGGAAGCGAACAAAAATATTATGGGTCTTAGGCAATCTTGGCCATGGTTATTGGAGAAAGGGATAAAGAGCAAAGAAATGTAATAACATATATGGGATGATATTTCATTTGACCCTTGAATTATTACATTTTTTTTTAATATGATACCTAAACAAAAAATAATTCTAATAAGGTACTTAAGTTACGTTTTCGTGTATTAATTTACTCCAATCGTTAATACCATTAACTCTAAACGTTGACGTAATATAAATATTTAATAAAATACTGACACGTATTAAAAAAATTCAATCAATGTCACATTATTAATGTCATATCCGCATTAAAAGAAATTTTCTAAAAAATTTCTAAAAAATTTTGAAATTTTTTGTAAAAAAGTTTTTATAAAAATTCTAAAAACATTTTTATAAAAATTCTAAAAAAATTCAAAACTTATAAAAGCTAAACACTTTTTTATTTCATTTATTCCTTCCACTCCACAAAAAAAAAAAAAAAAATCCTTTCTAAATTGTAAACACCCCATTTCGTTTAGAGTTTTGAAACTTTTTGGATTTTTGAGTCCCGAAGTTTCTTTATCCATTAATCAAAATTTTAAAGTTGTCTAATTAAACTCGATTTTAGGTTTGGGTCTTAAACCCAAATAAGTGTTGATTTTTTTTCCCTTATCTATTTGATTACTTTGTAGTGTGTTCCTGAAAAAAAAAAATTAAA
This sequence comes from Durio zibethinus, assembly GCF_047325235.1. Classification (NCBI taxonomy): domain Eukaryota; kingdom Viridiplantae; phylum Streptophyta; class Magnoliopsida; order Malvales; family Malvaceae; genus Durio; species Durio zibethinus. The sequence continues at coordinate 14,602,935 of NC_143183.1, read as the reverse complement.
AAGCAAAATTTTGTAGAGAAAACCTGAATGCAATAGGATTGAAATTCTTACATAAAAGAAATAGAAGTTGTTTTGCATTAAAGTTCTTATGGAGAACAAATTTCTCGATTTGAATTGATGATCAAAATTTTAGTAAAACAAGAAATATTTTTAAACCAAAACTATTTTGGAGATTTATAGTTCTCTTTGGATTAGGATTAATCCCTATAAAAGAACCTAACCAAGCACATAGAGTGGACAATCAAAATTTATATAAATAGGCAGCAAGAAAAACAAAGTAAAAAAAAAAAAAAAAATTGGTGAAAAGAGTTTTGCGGTGAAAGTTCAATATGAAGAGAATTTTGAAGGAAGATCACAATAAAAAAAAGAAAAGCAAGGAAAAAGGGTTATGGCATTATAGATTTCAAAATCTTGGGTAAATTTTGGCAGTTTTCTTTTGAGGTTTCTTAAGCCAAAAAAGAGAAGAATCTATACAATTTAAAAAGAACTAAAAACATTCAATCAAAAACCCATAGCCTTGATCAATCCCAATCAATCCACAATTTCCAAACCCAAAACTTCAAACAAAACTGAAAGTCTTAGTAACCATAAAATAAGTTACAATTCATTAAAACCCAGAAACACAGCTTAATATAGAAAAAACTCAACAAAAATAGAGGAGTCAAGAGCTATCACAATACACATCACAAGAAACCCAAAATCAAGGGTAATAAAACAAGAAACATTCACTAACCAAAATCAAGAAAATTCTTAGTTTGTGTTTCCAGTGTTTTTTGCCTTTAGGATTGTTTCTAGGTTTTAGCTTTCTAAGAAGAAGAAGAAGAATTTTATGTGGTTTTGGGTTAGTGGGTAATGGTTGAAAGTGTTTTAAGTAATGAGTATTGCAAGATTGTTTTTTTAGATTTGTGTTTTTGGTTAAGTTTTCTCATAAATCTAATTTGGTGAAGAAAAGAGTGGAAAGGAAAAAGGCCAAAGCTAGCATTAAATAGCGGAACAGGTGATAACTTTTCTTGTTTGTTTGCAAAAAGAAAGCAGAGAGGATTGAAGCTAGAGAGAAAAAAAAGGAAAAATAACTTTTTAGAATTTTTAAAAATTTTTAAAAATTTTTTATAACTTTTAACAAAAATTTATAATTTTTTAAAAATTTCAAAATTTTTAAATTTTTTTTAGAATTTTTAAAAATTTTCTTTTAATATTAATGTGGTAATGATGATGCCCTAAATGATTAATTTAGGATTAAAAGTTTGAGTGATTACTCAATTAAGAATCTCAGCTTTAATTTGATTCAATGTAAGATATAACGTTTTCAAATTTGTTCAAATAAGTACTAAATTACGGCTATGGCTTACATGTGTCATCAAGTCTATTATCTGTTAACATTTTCTATTAAACTTATTAACTTTAATGAACAAAATACAAAAATTGATCATAGTAAGAATTGATGATCAATAGGGAGGTAGAGAATAAAATTAAGCACAACAATTAGCCTCAAACAATTAAGTAAGGCTAGACAATAGCAATTCATAATCAAAAGTCATTGAAAAACATGAAATTGGGCATAGTTTTTGAATCTTTGAAAAAAAGAAAAAACACATAATAAATCAATTTTCTGAGAAGCTTTTTGGGCTAAGAAAAATTTTTTTGTTAGGCAATCAACAAAGCAAATTCATTAGCAAGATTAACAATAACAACTAACCTCAAATAAGCAATTGATCCAATAAGAGGGTTCCAATGCACAAAGCATCCACAACAGCAATATTCTAGAATTCATCAACAATGGTTTTTTCTGGGTTTGATTTTTTTTTGAAAATTTATCAAGCTTTTTTTTAGTTTGATTTTTTTTGAAAATTTTTTAGTTTTAAAACAAAGTTAGAAAAAGGAGAAAATGCTGATCGATCGACAACATAATAAATGACAAACGATATTGGATTCTGGCAATGAGATTTCGTGATTTTTGAGCTCTTCATTTTCTGGGTTGTAGTTGAATTTTGATTTAGAGATTTAGAGAGAGAAGAACATAGAATAGGGGTTCAACCAAAACTTTTAGTTTCAGCCATGAAGAAGCTATGCTGTTGGTGAAGGACAAAGACCAATAATGGTCATTGGCAATAAGATCAATAGAGAAAAAGGTTGATTTATGAATGTTTGCCCTTCGATTAGAAAGAACAAGAAAACAAAATTCACTTGAAAAGAGAAGTAGGAAAAGACACAGTTTTTGGCTATTTATATTGTTCATTATATTGTAAAACAGTGATTCACGTTTTTTTTTGTGCGTGTAAATCATAATCGTAACAAAAAGCCTTATTTGAACAAATTTGAAACGTTACATCCTACATTGAACCAAATTAAAGTTAAAATCCTCAATTGAAAATCATGCAAAAGTTATATCCTTAATTAAGCATTTAGCCTTGATGATGTGATGTTGACTAAATTTTTTTAACACATGTTAGCATCTTATTGGATGTTTATACCATATCAACGTTTAGGATTAACGATGATAACTATTAAGGCAAATTAACACATGAAAACGTAGTTTAAGTACATGATTAAATTTTTTTTTGTTTATATACCATATTAAAAAAAAAATACAATAGTTAAAAGGCCAAATGAGACATTATCACAACGTAGATAAATAAAAAACAAATGAGACATTATCACAACATAGATAAATAAAAAAAACGAAAAAAATGAAAAATGAAACAGATATTGTTACTCTCAGTAATCTTATAAAAGAAAAAAAAATGAAAAATGAAAGTAAAATGAAGATCAGAGGAGATTAGAGGAGACCTTTGCCAACAAAAGGGAAAAAGGGCATTGGCCGATTAGGTACTTGCTAGGTTGGAATCTTGGTAGTACATAGCTATTTCATGAATTAGAGTGTTGATATGTTTTGAAAATTATTTTTTTTAAAGAAAAAAAAGGCCAAAAGATAATTTTTGTTAGTAAGCATTAATTTTTTGCTATTGAGCAAAAATTCGTTTCTGTTAATCACAATTTTTTGACATCCAAACAACAAAAAATTAAAAATTAAGGTTCAACTTGAGAAAATATTTTTTTTTTATTTTTTATTTTTAAAAAATGTATTTGCTAAATGAAAATAAAATTTATTTTTTAAAATGCATAAATAATGAAATAAATAAATATTCAATATTATTATTAATGATATCTAATTATAATTATAACGTATATTTATTTAGTTAATGATATTAAAAAATGTTCAAATATGTTAACTTACCCAAAAAGTACTATACATCTCTTGTTTTTCAATCAAAAACAATTTTCTTTTTATTTTCATATTTCAACTCCTTTTTATTTTTATTTTTTAAAAATTTATTTTCATTTTTAATTATCAAACACGTTTGGACTAATGTTTTTTTATTTTCCAAAAAAAATAAAAATAAAATTAAACTTTATTTTTTAAAACCAAACATTACCTAAATTTTTAAAAATTATTTTCATGACTACGAAAGGATGCCATAGTGATTATTATTTTTCAAATACTAATGATGGGTACATTTGCGGATACCCCAGCATTTTTTTGTTCACTACCCATACAGCCGATGAAGGTTAGGTTAACACTAGAGCCCCTCAGCCTGCAGCTGCTACAAAACCAAAGGGGCATTCCCGCTTTCAAGTTCTCGTATTCGCACCGCATATTCTCAATCCAAATCAATCCCATCCATTGTTTCAAGGGAAATGAGATTTATAAAATGATTCAAAAAAAAGGCTTTCTTTTATTATGCAACCTAATATCATGTGTTAAAGAAATTGAATTCCATTTTTTTTCTTTTGGGGAAAAAACTGTAGCATCGTTGACTATCTTTTCTTTAACTATGTAACCTAAAGAAAAAAGAGGTTAGCATTTTACAAAGGGTTTAATAACTAGATACATGAATCCCCAACGATGTGACTTGAGGTAAACTAATAATCATGCGATTCAAAGGCCAATGTCACAATAAACATAACAAGAAACAAAATTGCATACATTAATCTTGTCATATCAACTTCTTTACGTTAAGGATCCTATACTATAATCAACGTACAGATCATTATCTACAAGCTATCAGCCTAAAGCGACTTGGCAATGAATCCTTTCCAAGTCATTGATCAAATGATCACACCAATTACCCTATTTCAAACCTGCCCTTCATTCTTTAACTTCGAAGAGAAAACAATAAAGAGAAACCTAAACTTCTCACTTTACATTATTGCGCCCCTACTTGCATCAGACAGAACTGGAGGCTGAAACGGAAGAAAAAGGACACAAATACAACAGAGAAAACTTTTCCAAGGATAGGCTCCTTGAATAAGCAAAATCCGAACATGGACTAACGGAAGCAATCTGATCACTAATCCACCCACATACATGCAGAGAAGATATTTTTCTCTGGAGGCTAGCTAATTCACACTCCAAGATCAAAAACCTTGTGAAACAACCTAAATTTCCCTGGAGATGAAGAATAAACTAACTTAATATGGCAAGATTTGAAAATTCTAAGCATCAGAAATGTTATTACATTTTCGACAAGCAAAGGGGCAGCCAACTCAACACCAATTAATGTAGTCAATTAAACAACCAGGCGCTGAAGTTCATTTTGCGACACCATGAAATGACCGGTATCTATGGACCAGTTATTCAAAGGATTAAATTACTATAATTAAATACATTACAGTACTTTGCAATGTTAGCCAGACTTATTACCTGGGTCCTTTATGCTCTCTCCGACTCTCAATCACAGCCCTCTTCCTCATGTCAAAATCAACCTTGTCCAGTTCAGCAACCGTTCCAAGATAGCCATAAAAGATCCTCTTTTTTTCTCCAGTCCTCTCATCCACCTTTACAAGACTAGGATTTTTTTCATCATCCTTGCCCAAAGTCAAGGACTGTACATGGGACCAACCCTTGCGGCCATGGTTTTCCTTCTCAAAGTATTCAGCAAGCCTGACAGCATCCTTCAGGCCCGACTGATCACCAGCAAACTTAACCACTATAATACCAAGATGACCTTCTCTACCATACATAGCCTTTGACTTGCCACTTCCAAATCCAAGATCTGAAAGCACAAGCATCAGAGTAAAATGAAATGTTTCCAAATAAACTAACTCATTGAAACTTTTTTACTGCATGGTGAAGCTCATTAGGAATATCATTTGTCCAGGGTTGATAAATTAATACATTTTTGCAAGATATTTGGAATCATTGATGTTGATTCCCCAAATAGTCAGGAGAAAGCATTTAAAATCACCAGTAGACAACTCAGATAAACAAACATGCTCGAGCAAAACACTGCATTTTTTTCTGCCAACATAAGACCCCTCAAAAAGTTTTGATCTCACAGTGGCTGCTGACAAGATGTGAAAACACTCAGATGGTGCAAGTCAAAACATGCAGCAGACTGGCTCACTTATTGGAATCAGTCAATGAAAACAAATAAACAAGAGGTCAAGAAACCACTGGCATTGGCTGGCACCAAACAGTAACATAATGACATGCACCCATCCAGCCAACCACCTATATATTTTAGTCTAGAACTTGAATTCCAATAGGTAAAAAACATAGTTCTGAAAAATAAGAAAATCAGAAACAAAATTTATTCATAATGCCTGGTACAACAGAGTATAAGTAAATGATGCAGCAATCCAGATTCCAAACTTCAAGGTGGTCAGATGGAAAACTATATAACACAAAAAGTACTTAACCGAGTAATGGACAGGTTTGTGAATCACAACAAACAAGTTTACAGTAATATATCGAAAGAAAGAGATTACCATCCATAAAGGCCACAATAGAATATGACTGCATGCACCTGATGTGCTGGGAAAGGATCATCTCCATTACTAAAAATGAAGTAGAAATATCCAGTAATTTGTCTAGGGTTAAAATTTGTTCAAATCATTTTTTATCTTTATACTCAATTTAAGGCCATTAAAATTTCAGCCATGGATTAACTTCAATGTAAATTAGTCACCCCAATATAAAGTAGTGGACATCTCCACTACTTCACGTAGTGGAGAGTATCTTTACCTTTGTGTGCCAGTCATGTTAAGGAGAGGAAGGAGGGTTGTTTAAAGAGAATAAAGGTCACTCCCATATGCCGCCAGTGGTTTTACAATGCTACAATGAATGATCTAAGCATAAAAACTATCAACATTCTAGTGAACATTTATCAGTGAGATATAGATGCCCACCAAATGTCTAGTAAACCATATGAAATGAAATGTAACAGGGTAAAAAAAATTAATTTATTTATATGATTAATGACTAGTTATCTCAATTATGATACCTTACTACTGATGGTAACTCATTCAACCAAACAAGGAGGTAATAATTGGCCATTAATGAGGTCAGAGATGCTTATATGAAACACCTCCTTGCCCAATGCCCACTTTTCCTCCACCCACCAAAGAAAAAGAAACCTTTCTTTTGTTGTCATTACACAATTATTAGCAATAAAAAGAAAATACAATATCTTCCTTGCTACTCCCAAAGACAATACCAACATCTGAATACCATCATTTCAGCAGGCTACCGAAAAACACTCCAGAATTCAATTAAACATACCTGACTTGAGAATGAATTATTATCCGCAAAAATACATGAACATCATGAAGAAACCATGGGCATTGAGTATTTGAAAAAATATGTAAGGCATTTTCTCCTACATTTTGCTTAAGTAGTCAACTAAATGGATGTCTGCAGCTGTTTAAAAAAAAAGAAAAGCTAAACACCGTCTATAATGTAGAGTGGAACCTGGCATTCTCTAGTAGTCATCTTCTCCAAGCATTTTCTCCAGAAAAGATGGGAGGCATGTTGCCGAGATCAAAATTTTTTATACTCTCAGGCATATCCTAGAATTGTTTCCGGTAAATACAAAAACAAATATCCACAAATCTAAAACCATCAATTTAACTGTTACTAAGCGAACATGCCAAAAACTGGTATAGCCTGACTAGAAACATAAACCTCCAGCTTAACTTCTCATGCACAGGTTGAAAGTGAACTATGATTAGCAACAGTGCTTGCAACAAGAAACTACAACCAATATTAGGAATATGCACATATCAAGGCACCACACACAAGCTTACAACGTCATCTAGAAGCTCTCAAGAGAATTAAGTAAATTTGGAAATATGGAATCCTCTAACCTAGCCACGACAGAACTATGGCTCTTCCTGAGACCACCATAGGTTCCTCTAAACACAATTAAACCAGCATTCATGAATTTCAACAAAGTAATCTTCTTAACCCTCATCACCTCTGTATCCCAGCCGAACAGGAACACCAACAACAAAGCAATCTATCACTTTCTTAACCAAAAATAAATAAATAAATACTAATCCAAATGAAATTCGACCCAAAAGCAAATGTGAGTGGATAGTATAGGTCTGACTGCACTATACTTTAGGAGAAAAGTAACTTATCGCATATACATGAATGCTTTCCCCTTGGTATTGATACTTATCATAGCATCAATCAGAAGAATTAAACAAGCAATTATATGAAGGTGAAAAATTACAAAGATTGAATGCTGCATTGAATATTGCAACTTTATTGAGTACCAAAAAAGTGACATTTAGAATCAATGCCCTAAAAACTACAGTTATTAAATTCTAACCCATAAATAGCAAAAGGGCAGAAAAGTCGACATGGGATGAAGAGGAAATTAAACCATAATATTAATGCAGTGTAACATATAAATAGAAGTAAATAAGATGTAATAGTTTGGGAACAGGCTTCTGGGACATAAAACTTTTAGAGCTCCAGCAAAAGGGTGTTATATGACAGAAAATTGTTGATGATTTCATAGAAAAATATTGATACTGACATGAGATAAACTGTTTCTTGACTCTACAAATAATTTCACCATCAAAGATGCCTATAGAATAAAAACATCCAAACTCAAAGAAATGCTAAAAACAAATAACTATACTCCTCTACAAATAAAAGAGGTGTGCATAAACAAACTTTGCATCATGTTATAATAAGCATGAAAGCCAAATTGAAGTGGCTGCAAACACAACAGAGGTGGAGTCAATCACGTCAGGATTTTAAACCCCCTGCTTACCATTTCTTAATAAATTTCATCTTTACACCAAAAGAGAGGAAGCCAAGCTAGTTTATTGCAAAAGCAGATGGTTTCACCAGGTTATAGGTTCAATAGGCAGGTTCAAAAGGTTCAAGGAATTTTTATCAAGATGGTGTTTTTATCTGGATTGCTATTAAGACCAGTTAGAGAAGTATCTGCTCAAACTGCCGAGTCCAGTCCAATTACAATAACATCAGGTGAGCTTAAACCCATGGAATCATTAGCTAAATTTTTGACAGAAAATTGGCTCAACGCCTCAGACCTATAGGACCAGGTTGGAAGGAGGTTTTAGCCAAACTTGATATTAATGCAGTGATAAAATTTGGACCCACTTATAGATCAGATCAAGCAAACATTGGCCCATTGGCAAGTCCATGTCACACAAACATGGCAGAGATCCCATCAGGCCAGATCCACAAAAAACAACACTTCGCAATAGTGGTTAGAGACAATTTAGAACATCAACCAAGAAGGAGAAAACAAATGTAAAGGAATTGAATGAAAGAGTATGCACCAGATAAAAGTAAGACCTTAATAAGTGCAATTAAAGGTTCAGGATTGGCCACACAGACCATTCAAGCAAGAAACAATGAAGAATAAGAACAAGCAGTATCAGAAATATTATCCACAACTGAGGATAACATATATTCATGTCAATAAAAGGACCGAATGAAGGAACCGCATGCACAAATTGCTGTCTCAGTTTTCAGCAAATTTCATAGTATTAACCTCTCCCTTAGTTTATTTTGTATGTTAGTTGCTTTTATGGGTTGCTAGACATATAGCTTCATGAGTTGGAAGAATTCTCAAAAAGACCCCTTACTCGTAAGTTTCTCAAGGTCAATATAAATAGCACAGTTGTGTAGTATCCTCAAAAACTTGTTTTATAACAAAATGTAGTTTAACTAATCTAACAAGAAATTTAAGCAATGGCAAATTATAACCAATCTATGCACTATGAAAACATAACTCAAATCTTATACCGAAAGACAAGTAATTAGATAAGATGGATTTCCTAAACAAATCACTAACCACCAAGCAAAACATCAATAATAATGAAGAATAAAGGGGCGCATTTATACCTCTTAGTTTGCCATCCATTGCTTTGTTTCCCAAACCTTCCATGCGCCCATCTTTACCCTTTCCTGTAATTGTATTATGTACTATCACCACAGGAGGCCACATAATCAAATCCTCTTGGTTAGCAGCTGCTTCATCTGCAGGTAAGAACCGATAGGCCTTTGAATTATTAGGAGGCTTTGAGTAGTTCCATCCCATTAATACACAGAGAGCCTTGTGAAAGCCTAAGTGATCCACACGCAAGTCAGCATTATCTGAGTAGTATGTGTGCATTATCAGACCATGCATATCGGGGAAGTCTTTAGAGGACCTGTAATTTTGCATATCAAGGGCATTGAAGAATAAAAGCTCTAGTCTTCCCCTTGCACATCACTATGAATTAGCCTATAAGATTTAACTAGCGCAATGAACAAAAGATATTCAGCAGTTTGAAAACAAGTTGAACGCATAAAAAGAGCAGAAGTAATGTACATGGCATAGAGCCAATAAACTGCAGACTGTCATCAAAGTAGACTGCAAGCATCAAAGAACTTGCGTGAAGAGCAAATTTGAACACTGGATTATGGTGAACCTATTCTGTGTAATAGCATTTCCACAGGACTGTTTCCTTTTTTCTAAATTACTGAAGAAAAAGGTATTGTCATCACCCAAAAAATAATCACTGTAACAGGGTTTGAGGAAGAGTGGGGGTGAAGGATGGGATTGCAATTTGATGAATTGGGCCTCCCAAGTAAGCACCAATTAGAAAATACATGAAGGTTTCAAAAGCTAGAGCTTTAACAACAAGTGTATTAAAAGATAGACAGTCAATTGATCATAAATAGTTTTTGAAGAAACATACAGCTACAACAGGATGCCAGATCTTAACGTCAGCACAGAAATTACACTACAGACTTGCAACAGTTGAATCAAGATCATGAAAAGTTTCTCTCGCATGTAGGAGAACAGTATCAAAGAAAAACAAGCATACAAGGTGAATATTTGGTTCCTCTGATATGAACCATATATACACTCTTTATGCACCAAGACTTTCATCTCTACTTCATGATAAGAGAACAATAACGAGGATTCCATGTCCAGTGCTATAAGCAATACAAACAGAAAGATGACCCAATAACTTTAAAGCATGGCAGCAAACAGAAAGGAAAATCCTACATGCTCTAAATACATGCCTGCATGTGGACATGCATACTTAGCAAATCAAACAAATAATACCGAAACTCAGATGAGCCTACAGTCAAACTCAAACAAATAATAATCACCCAAAGGGCCACTCTAAGGCAGAGTAGTAAAGTCACAGAAAAGAAGAAATTTTCAAAAAGCTAACATCCAAACTGCTGCATGCAAGTTAAAGGCAAGAAAAACAGGGGAATGGACTACCTTTATTATCTATTAGCCATTCAAGAGGGAACCTTTAAGCCTTCAACTTCAGTTTACTTTTAATTTATATCAACTAACAAAAAATAGCTGTCATAAATTACCACTTATCAGGCCAAACCAGCCATGTCATGCCGGTGAGAAAGAAGTTACAATCCAGAACATATTAGTACCAAGCAGCAGAAAATATCGGCCATAAACTATAACTACCAAGCCAAAGGAACTGACCTCTATGAGAAATATCCAGATTAAAGCCTATGATAATCTATGATAATTATAACATGCTCCAATAAAAAAAAAGGTAATTAGAATATGCAAAAAAGTGTAATTTCGTTGCAAACTACAAAAGCATGATGAAAAAACCTTGAAAAGGAATATGTAACCTCGTTTTCCAAAATCAACTATGAACATGCTCATTACTCAACAACTGTGACAGGTGCAAATAGTCACAGACTCATAAAAACTGATCCCATCCAAAAATTAAATTATAATATATTATTGAATATGAAGGGAAATCTAATACTAAAAACCATCATTAAAACAGCATAACCAAATATGAACAAGCAACCATACAGGAAACATGGAGAACATTCATCAACAGAAAAAAGAAATGCTGTAATAAAACATATATACACGCAAAATTATCTCCCATACAGCCATACGTATTTTCTGTTGCATGGATAAATAAACTGACGTACTTATGTACTACTCCAAACACCATCTATCGAAGCACTAGAGAGAAACAAATATCTGTTACAACATACCTTCATTTTGTAAATAAATTATGCCACTAAGTCATTTAAATTCTCAACTATGAAGAATTATCAACACAACAATCCAGCACCCAAGCTTGCAAGCAAAAATAACCATTTTTCACTTTTATGAAGGACAAGTAAGCTGACTTGGGTGTTTGATATGCAATATTAACAGGAAACAAGACAAAGCAATGCCAAATGGGACGCAGCTCTCTAAACCAGTTAGTAAAAGCAAGCAGCGAAGCTTAACTATATCACATACAAAGCAAACAAGCAGAGATATTATAGCAAATCCCAGATTGAAGTTCTAGCTAAATAGATCAGAAAGCACAACTTAACTTAAAACCCTAGTAATGTCAGATTGTTAAGAACCTGACTGTCCCACCATTTATGAAACGAATACAATTCTGCATCAGCATTGCCTCACCACACCAAATTTAACAATTACTTTAAGTACTATCAATAAGTCATCTGTTTATTCAGAACTTATTATTAGAACTCATCGGTTAATCATTATTGATAAAAGTTTATACTATAAAATATCTATAACAAAGAAAACAACATCATATTCTACCAAGAAATAATCCAAAGAATAACAATTGACAAATAGTCAGAATTCTAGAAAGAAATTGGCAACAAAATCAAAACACCCATGGCACCAGCCACAATTTCTAGTCCTTTGTGCCCAAGCAAACGTCATACAAGTCAACTGAACACAAATTCAAGACAGAAGGCATCCACATCCTTAAGTCGATAACAACTACTCCCTCTAAACTATTAGTAGAGCATCCAATACAATATGACACCCTAGCCTCAAACATTAAAATGTTAATAGGCAACATAACAAGTAATCTAACTAGTTGCATCACCAAACACCTAAGCAGTAAAGAATTCTATTTTGGCTTCAAAACATAGTATGGAATTCAAACGATGAAAAATAACATTCAAAAAGATAATTCCAAATCGGAATCAAACCTAAATTTATCGTCAAACCTGCCACAAGCTAAGCATTGAAGCCGACCTTGTTTCCCATCATCCAAGTAATTCTTTTTCTGCTCAAAAACCGCCTTCACAAAGTGTAAAAACGCCTTCTTTAGCGCGTTTTGATCAACTTCCAAATGCTTATTACTAAACCCCAAATTATGATATTCAAATCCCCCACCAACTCTCATATACTTGGCTGCCCTCGTCTCCTCATTTCGAAACGGGCTACTCGTTCCAGCCAGCCGATCCGGGCCGCCTGTACCCAAAGTGTAGACTTTGGCGTTCCCGTGCCCGGACCTTTGCCTCGCTAATTCTTCCTTCTTCTCCTCTCTTAGATCTTTTTCTTCATCGCCGTACTTTCTCTTTAACGGGCCCGGCCCGTTCCAATAATCACGATTATCGCGCAAGCCCAATGTTGGGCTACCGTAGTCGGGAGGTCCAAGTAACGGTCGGGTCGGAAAGTCCAGGTAATCGAGTGGAAGAGCGAAGTAGGAGCGGACGCTGCCATCGTAGAGGACGATTGTCCGACGCTCCAGCATGTGGAAGCCGTACGCCGGTGGTGGCGGAGGGCCTAAGGCGGCAAGGTCGGGGAAGGGAAAGGGTGGAAGGGGAGGACAGGTTTGATTTAGGTCAGATTTGGTTTGGGTGGCGATGCTTGGAGATGGGCCGGTCTTGGGGGATGGGTTGGGCTTGGTGGAGGATTTGGGGTCGGTGGTGGCGGTAGAGGAGAAATTTTTATTGGGGGTGGAAGAGGAAGATTCCCAGCGGGATTTGCGGTAGTTGTTGGAGGAGGATGACGGTTGTTTTGGCGGGTTCGGACCGGCCATCCTCAGAAATTTAGTTGGCTTTTATGGTTTTTTTGAAGGTTGTGTTTTTTTTGTGCATTTAGGAGAACAGAGGAAGAAGAAGCTGTTTGAAGATGTACTCCAAGGGAACATACAAAGGTTTCTTTTTTTTTTTTTCACTATTGGGTGGCATCTGTCGTGAGCCACCGTTGTAGTAAGCTAGCCATGCGCTATTTGATCCGAAAGTATTAATTTTTGGCCGCTGTAACTTCAGCCGTTAGATGTCCTGACAACTTCTAGTGTTCTAACCGAAAAATGAGAGTTGAACGTTGCTAAAGGGTCAAATCATTCTAATGAAATTATAAATTAGGTTATGGATTAAAAGCTCTTATTCCTTACCATCATCGAGAATGATAATTAGTCTATTAAAGCCCATGTGACGTACGGTAATGATTTTTATATATAGTAATTTTCTTAAAATAGAATAAAATTAACAATATAGATTTAAGAATATATGCAGGACAATGTCTAAAAAATATTAATAGTTAAAAAATAAATAATTTTAATGAAAATAGTCTGATATCACTACCATAAAACATTGATTAAAGAAAATTAAAAAATTTGTAATAAATTAAACTATCAAATTATAACAATAAATCAATAATTCAAGCAAAATAAAAAGTAATATATTTGTAATTCAACTACCAAAATTCCATGTTCAATACTTTTTATTAAAAAAATTATGATTAAAGGAAAATATGTAATTCCTATCATCCAAAAAAAAAAAAAAAAAAGAGAACAAAGCAAAATCAAATAACTTTCATATGCATGGCAAGATACCTCAATTTATATCAATGAGATTGTCAATAATAGTATGAAAGGTTTTTTTGTCGGGGGCATAAAATGTTGATTGCGATTTATTTTGTGAATAATTTAAGGAAACAACAATGGTATTTAACTTTTGAGGGTTAAAAAAATATTATTTGAGAAAATGGAATTTAATATTTTTTTTAAATCTAGTCTAACTAATGGTAATAAATTATATAAAATTAATTCCGTCTTACATAGCTAATTTTAAAGTTTTCTAGAGAAATATGAGGAAAATATTCTTTTAATATTTAAATTTTGATATTAAATTATCATTTATGTATTAAGTGAAATTATCGCCAAGTTTAAAACCACATTTAATGCAAAGAACATTATATGAAAAGCAATTTAAGAAACTACTTAAAGATATTATTAATTAATAAGGATGTTAATAGGTAGAGTATGGGTAAGGTGAGTATTTTTCATCCTCATACTCGAATCTTTATATTATATCCATCCACATATTTATACCTAACTAGTATGTCAAATCTATTCCTATTTTCATACTTATGAAAATTTAATGGGTATGGGTAATCTCTGTATTCATAATTTTTTTTACAAAAATAAAATAAAATATATATTTTTAATTTTTTTAAAAAAATTTATCTTGCATATTTATGTAATATTTTATAAATATATTAATATATATTTTAAATAGAAATATATTAATTTTAATTAATCTAAAATAATAATTTATATTATTTAATAAAAAATCTATTTACTAAATATGTAGAGTATTGGTACGGGTACAAGATGGGTGTTTCATTAACCCTCCCATACTCGGTAAAAAAATTTAAAATGATATTTCCATCTCCATCCACATAATGTAATACCCATTCCATCCCTATTCAAATAAAAAAAATCAAGTTTTTCATTGGATACGGATAAAATTGACATCGTTATTAAATGGTCATAATGTCATTCAAAATTGTTTTCACTATAAGAAATAATGCCAATAGCGACGGAAATTAGAATTTAAGGTTTAGGATTATAAATTTTCCTCACTAATGCTAATTCTGTTTATAAAAGTATTAGTTTTAGCGACGAAAGTTTTCATCGCTGAAAAGATTATTCAAAAAATATTTTTGTTTATTTTTTGAAAAATGAAAAATAGTCATAAATCTTATTGGCGACAAAAAAAAATCTATCGACAATAGTTGGATGTATTCCATCGATAAAATAAATTAGTGATGAATTTTTCGTCACTAATAATTGTTTTAAAATTATTTAAAAATTTGTTGGTAAAAAGTTTTAGCAATGAAAACTTTGTCACTAATTCATTTTTATTTATTATATATATATAATTCTCAGTAAAGGTTTTTGAGATGGTTTTTCCGTCGCTAATTGTAATATTTAATTTTTTTTGGCAAAAAATTACTTAATTATCATCACTAATGCCTTTTTGCAATGGAAATTCCATTGTTAAAAGCCAAAAATAGTAATTATTTTCATGTTGAGGCCTATTTGGAGGCCAAAACTTGTCATAGAGGATCAATCGTTCCCTCTAAAGAATCAATCCTTCAAGGTTGTAGGCCTAATTTTACATTTCCAAACCCATTGAAATCATCGTTATATATCAAAATACTCCTATATTATTCCATAATTCAAATTTTAGTTCATTTTCATAAAAATTTACCAAAGTGCCTATATCTAGACTCACTACCAACATTTTCATTCTCGTTAAATTTTGAATTTAGAGCATCTATAACCATTATGGCATATGAATTTTCTTTCTCTACGTGACACATTTGATCAAATTTTTGATCTTCACTTCTTAATGATTGACCTTGTTCAATTTCACTATTGACGTACCAATTCATGTAACCGATGATAAACCTTTATAATAAATGTGCTTATCCACATCATCTACTCAATAGAATCATTTATTTTGACATTTGTTGCAAGGATACTCAATTCTATCCCTACTAAGAAAATTCATTTAAGAAAATGCAAAATTGATAAACTCTTTAACTCTTCTAAGAACTCATTGATAATAAGCTTATTTGCATCTAAACATTATACATCCAACTTCTATCCTTGTCCATTTTCAAACCTAATTGAGTTTAATTCAAAAAGTTCATTAGCTCATAATTATATATAACTTAATTAAATTAAATAAATTCTAAAATTCCTCAAATTCAACAATTTCAATAATTCTCACAATAATTCTCCACGAATTTCCTAAATTCAACAACAATTTCACCTTCACATATTTCAAATTAACAAAGTCCAAATTATTCACAAATTAAAATCCACAAATTCCACCAAATTCAGTATCAATTTCACAATTTCCACAATAAGACCACAAACCAAATTAAAAAAATGAGTACAATTGTCATAATTTTATAGTATTTCGTACCAGTTTCACAAATCCAACATCATTTTCACAATTTCCACAATAAGATTGCATATTAATTTCAAATTCAGTATCAATTTCACAAAATTAGTAACAATTTCAAAAATTCTACAACAATTTTGCACCAATTTCCCAAATTTAGCACTAATTTCATAATTATCATAATATTTCACAATATTCAAAATTGATCCCAAAAACCTACCCTGTACAAAAAACCCAAACAAAAAAAAATTTTGATAAGGAATTATACCATTGTTTAGGTGATATGCATAACTAGAAGAGGTTGAGAGGAAAGATTTTGGCGAAGAAAATTAACGATGGGCCTACGATGTAGCTAGAAAAAGGAAAAGAGAAGAGAACATTTTGGAGGGGGCGAAACTAGCAACAAAATGGGGCTAGATTGACAATAATCGGCAGGAAGAACTCTAGGGAGGTGTTGACTATTGCAGGGAGGTTACATGGCTAGAGATAGGTAGGAGAGCTTGGGTTGACGTAAGGTGAGGGGAGGGGTCAGGTTAGGAAGAGAGAGAAGAGCGAAAAGGAATGAGGAGAGGAAAGAAGAATGGGGTGATTTTAAATTTAAACATTTTAGAAATGAAAATTTAGCAACAGAATTCCGTTGCTAATTATCCTAAATTCCATTGCAAAAAGTTATTGTTGACACTTAGTGAAGGAATTTGTGATGAAATTCCTTCGTTAATGTTGCGAATTCCCAAAAAAATTTTCAAAATGCATTTAAAGGGAATTAAAGACTGAATTTTCATCACTAGTTTCTAAAAATAAATTTATTTTTTGAAAAAATAAAAATTCTTAAGGGAATTAGCTACGGATTTCCTTTTGTAATAAGAAAATATAATTTTTAAAATAAATTTATTTTCTTGCAAAAATTAAAATTTTAAAGAGAATTAGCAATGGAATTTCCATCGTTAAATTTGGCGCCTTTCAAGTTTTTTTGGTGCATAACTTTTAGTGATGTAATTAATTCCATTGGTAATTTTGGGTTTTTAGTAAAGAAATTTCCTTGCTAAAAGTTAGATACAAATTCACATGAAATCGTTGCTAATCTTTTTAGCGAGGGAAAATTTTCATTGGTAGTTTTTCATCACTAATTCTAGTTTTCTTGTAGTGTCCAATGAAAAAGTGTTAGAAAATTGGTTAATAGATTTAAAAGGCAAAGAACATATAAGGCAATTTATATTAACTAGTTAATAATTGGTCAAAAATCAAAATTGTTTTATAAAAATAAATAGTCAAAGTTGTGTATATTTTGAACCTAAATTTAAAACTTTTGTGAACAAAAAATTCAATAAAAAGAAATAGCATATATTAAAAAGAAATTTTTATGAATAAAAAATTCAATAAATGATTGTATACATTAAATTTAAACTTTTAAAAAATATTTTGGTAAACATAAAAAATTCAATAAAAAGAAATAGCATATATTAAAAAGAAATTTTTATGAATAAAAAATTCAATAAATGATTGTATACATTAAATTTAAACTTTTAAAAAATATTTTGGTAAACATAAACTCTCTTCTTGAAAAAGTATAAATGTTTCACATTTTCATACAATGACTAACAAAACTTTATGTCACACCATACGAGTCTAGGAATCCGATCGTAAGATAAAAAATTTAAAAATCAAATAAAGAGTCATCACTAAATTTTTTTAAAAGGTATGATTGGTCATCTTAAAAGTTTATGCTTTTAATAAAACAAAAAATGAGTTTAAGGATTATCAAAAGACAGTTTTGGTCATTAAAAACAAAATTAGGTTTAAGAGTATGATTATGTATGGAGAAGAATTAGCACCCTCATAGTATCTGTTTTAAAAATAGTATCAATTAATTGCATGTTATTCTTGAGTTTTGATTAAAATGACCTTAGCTTTAATGTTTAAAGATAATTCCTTGAATTTCATTTATTTTCACAAAATCTCATTTTTATTGTTCTTTTGTTTTGAAAATGCAAATCATTTTTATTTTTGGATTAAAATGGAAACCTTTGGTATGAAAATATTTTCTAAACTCTCCTATATTTAGATGGACTGTTTTAATAACATCCCTTTACATTAGGGTTTCCATAAATAATGCATAAAAACAAAGATAATATTCTTTATAAAGACAATTATTGAAAACCTCCCTTATATTTGAAATGGGTCTTAAAGATTACCTTTATTAGGAATATTACCTTATTTATTTCTTAAATATTTTTTTTTTATTTTAAAACCATGAATGCAACAAAATAAATTATATGAATCATAAAGCAAAATGCATGAAACATAAAACATATATCATATGCATGCTAATATACAATACCAAATATGAATAAAATGACATGCAATGACAATATAAAAATGATAATGCATGTGTAATTATTAAAAAAGTAACATGCAAATGCATGGGAATGAGATTTGGTTTAAAGTTTTGGTTGGAATTTAGGATTTGGAAAAGGGTTTAAACAATTTTTGGGTTTAGGTTTGAGGTTTAGAACTAAATTAGGGTTTAAGGTTTGGGTAGGTTTAGGGTTTCGTTTTAAAATTATGTTTTAAGGTAGGTTTAAGGTTTCAAGCTAGGATTTGGAGTTAGGTTTAGGGTTCAGGGTTGTAGACACCAAATTTGATCCAAGCCCAGATCAATTGGGCTTGGTCCAAAGAGAATCAGGATCAAGCCCAAGAATTATGGGCTTATTCGTTTATTATTTTGAATTTATTTTATTTTGTTTTGTTTTATTTATTAATTAATATTTGTTAGATAATAATTTAGAAAAAAAAATGGGTTGCCATGAATTGTGGCTGGTTGGGTTGAAGTTGGATTCAATTTGTTTAAAGATATTTTTCATGTTTTCTGGGAAAATTTAAAGAGGGAATTAGGGTCAATCAGGAACTCTTCTGATTGAACCCTATAAATACCCATGGATCATATACAAAAAACACACACGAAATAGGGAGAAATAGAAGCAAGTCATAGAAAACAAAAACAAAAACAAAAGGGGTATTTGGAAAAGCAAAAGTAATTTTAGAGTTTTTTTTAGAAATTTTTTGGAATTTTTGGTAATTCTTTTTAGAAAATTTTTGAAAAATTCCAAAATTTGGTGAATTTTTCGACGAAATTCATATTTTTTGATAGCTTTTCCCAGTTTCTGGTAGAATATTCAATCAGATTATGGGTTTTTTAAAGAGAATGGGAGAGAAAAGAAGGGGAAAATAAAGAAGAAGAAGGAGAAATTTGTTGAAAAGACTGAGATTTTAACCTCATATACCTTGCTAAAATGACGTCATTTTGAAGTTTAATAAACCCAGGATCCGCATGTTTTACCGCTGGGTGACCTGACCTGAGCACTTGACCTGCTTCAACCCGTGTCCCTACCTTTGGCTCTAGTCGAGCCGAGCCGCAAACCCAGCCGCCAAGCTGTACCTTCGAGCCGCCTTTTATTTCTAAAGTCAAACCATTCTGCAGCCGCAAGTTAAGCCGTTTTTGGTATTTTTTGGGTATTATTTATTTATTTTTATGTGTTTATTTTTTTAGTATTTTTGCATGATTAAATTCAAAAATAAAATAAAAATTTTGAGAATAAATAATAATTATCCAATGATAGAATTTTTTAAAATTTCAAATGGTAAATTTCTATAAAATTCTTAGTTGAGAAATTTTGTCTAAATTTGTCCCAAATTTTGAAATAATTTAGATAAAGTTTCAATATCAATAATTAATATTTATTTTCAAACACAAAAAATATAAAATATAAAACTTTTGAAATTAAATACAAATTATCCAAGGATGAGATTCTTAGAAATTTCAAATGGTAAATTCTTAAGAAATCTCTAGGTGAGAAATTTCCTCTAAATTTGGCTCAAATGATGGAATAATTTAGATGAAATTTTAATACAAGTAATTGTATTCTTTTTCAAATAAAATTTTGGTTGAAAATATGTGATAATTACCCAATGATGAGATTTGTAGAAACTTTAAATGGTAAATTCCTATGAAATCTCTAGGCGAGAAATTTTCTCTAAATTTATCCCAAATGGTGGAATAATTTAGATTAAATTTCAATAAAAATAATTGTCTTATTATTTTCTTTCTAAGAAAAAAAAAGAATTTATAAATAGGCCCAAATGGTGAAAATTTTAGAAATAAAAAAAATAAAAAAAATTTCTAAATAGACCCAAATGGTGGAGCATTTAGAGATTAAAAAAAAGAAAATATTTCTAAATTGACCCAACAGGTGAAAAATTTAGAAACAAAAAAAATAAAAAAAATTTCTAAATAGGCACAAATGGTGGAGAATTCAGAGATTCAAAAAGAGAAAATATTTCTAATTTGGCCCAAATAGTAGATTAATTAGATATATTTTTGACAAAAAACCCAAAAAATTAAAACCAACAAAAATTTTTTTGACGACGGAGCCTCTCAAGAAATCAAATGGGATTTTTGAATACTCTTAACGTGAGGAAATATTTTTAAATATTTTTAAGAATTTTACCAGATTGATGGAGAATTTTAAGAATTATTTCCAATATTTAACATAAAAATTTAAAACCATTAGACTCAAGACCTTAGGATAAATTTAAAATAATATGGTACCATCCTTTGGTTGCACTTGTGGGGGTGCTATAACCTTTCTCACATGTAACTAAACTCCTGAATCTTATTCTAGTTAGTAGACCTAAACCTATTCTTTTAAGAACCCTTAGTCAAGCTTAGAAGCTCCTTAAAATGATAGATTCTTTAGGTAACCAATCACACCTAGTTAAAAAAGATTGGTGGTGACTCCATTTATTAAATCTAACTATAGATTTACGGATCTATATGTTATGATAGTTTGGCGATTCCACTGAGGATAGCCATAGAGAGTCAAGCCATAATTTTTGAATTTATCATATCCTTTGGTCTAATGGTTTTAAATTGTGATGATTTATGTTATTTGTTTACTAACATTTTTTTTGTCTTTTATTTTTGGGGCATGAAATCTATATGTTCCTTCACACACACTATCACATGCATTTGCATTAAATGAGCTCTATACCCAGGCTCCATCCCTCTTAGGAGAGAGTAAAGTACCTAAGCTCTTGTGAGATGATAATCTCTGTAATGACTAGCAAAATACTCCTACTTAAATTGAATCCTTTCTGTTGGTAGCCTGTGATGGGTAAGGATTGGACTACCTTATTAGTCTGTGATGGATGATGATGTAAGAAATAATTTGGGAACTTTTAGTAGTCAAAATCACCTAACATTGCATATAGTCTACCCTTAAGAGGCCAGCCTTAAGATAGAGCCCTTTCTATTCGGTGATAAATATAACCCGAAGATAGGACATAATAGGAAACAATTGGTATGAAATATTGACTTGCTAACCATTTTGATTGTTTGACTTTGTGTATCATTTTCATTGTCATATGTAACAATGTGCATTTGTATCACTTTCATTTCATCCATGAAACGAACCATTTTGTTTGTTTAACTTTATGCATTTGCATTACCATATCATGCATCATTTTTATTGTCATATGTAACATTGTGCATATGCATCATTTTCATATTAGATTTCATCCATGAAAATCCACATTTCATTCATGCATCAACATACTAAACATAAAGCATAGCATTTTATTTTTTTTATCATAATTATGGTATCAAGGTTCAAGGATAGCTCCATCAATCAAGAATTCCACACAATCAATCCACTAGTACAACATAAAAGCTCAAGCCAGACAAATGGAACAAAAAAATTCTAATAGTCTCGAGAGGATAGAGAAAGCTCAAAAAAAGTTAGAAGGATAGTTAAATAGGATTTTGGAGGCTTTGAACAAATTAAACAAGGGGAAAGGTATAGAAAAAAGTACTAGCCAATAAGACCATCCATCATAAGAGGTAGATGACCCACTATACCTTCCTAGTTTTGGGCCACATCAAGCCCAATTAGCACAAGGTCCATTACCATAGCAGTTCACTTATCTTGTAAGGTACATATACCCCAGAATGCCATCAGTTTCAAACCTTGAACAATATCAAAGTTATATAAATCCTATCTTTACAGAAAATGTAGTAAAACCAGTTTAGGTCCCTGATTTAGATGATCCAAAGGAGAATAAAAAGTTAAAATCGAAAAGGGGTGAGTCACTGAGGGGCTCGAAAGCTGACCAAAAAATTAGTATGCTAGAAAAAAGGCTACGAGCAGTGAAAAGAGTTGGTTTTTATGGTTTTGTGAATGTTGCTAAGCTTTGTTTAGTCTCAGATGTGGTTATTTCTCCAAAGTTCAAAGTACCAGAGTTTGAAAAATACAATGGTATGAAGTGCTTGAAAACCTACATTACCATATACTATTGAAAAATGGCTACGTATGCTCATAATGAGAAGTTATTAATGCATGTATTTTAAGGCAGCCTTACTAGCTCTGCTACTAGGTGGTATGTTCAACTAGACAATAATCGTATTTGTTCTTGGAGTGATATGGCTCATGACTTCATTAGTTAGTATTGGCATATCATAGACTTAGC
Organism: Durio zibethinus; assembly: GCF_047325235.1. NCBI lineage: Eukaryota > Viridiplantae > Streptophyta > Magnoliopsida > Malvales > Malvaceae > Durio > Durio zibethinus. Next base: position 14,580,140 of record NC_143183.1, on the reverse strand, counting down.
CCTTGATTGTCTTTTTTTATAGAATATGAAAAAAAAAGGTGATTGAATCATTTAAAGAGTCAGCCCAGAGGTTGAGAGATGTAGCTTCTCAAGTGCAACCCATTTTAACTGAAAAAAAGACCACAGTTTTGTTTGTCAGCATTTTAAAATCTTTCTATTATGAAAAGATGATAGGAAATGCAACAAAAAATTTTATCAATATGGTGATCTCAAGCAAAATCATTGAGAATGCCATTAAAAATGGTAAGTTGAAAGGAGGAAAAACCAAAAAAGCGTTAGAGAATAAAGAGACTGAAGCTCAAGCTGTAAGCTTTAACAGATAGTTTAAGGGTTATCAATCTTATCCACTACAAGGTTAGTCCCCATACTATCCTGCTATGAACATTACCTTATCCTACCCATACCAGTCAGCCCCATTGCCATCATATCCATCAATATATCAGCCTATTTTTAGCCCTCAAGCTCTCATATACAACCTCAACATTCAACTGCCCACAAGACTCTAAATTTATCCTGTTAGTCGACAAGTGGTTCATAAGAGCAATAAATTACTCGAGAAAAACTCATATTTGATCCAATCCTCATGACTTATATGAAATTATACCAAAAACTCTACAGTAACTACTTAATTACCCCCAACCGTGTGGAGCCACTTAAGCCACCTTATCTCAAGTGGTATGATCTTACAACCTACTGTGACTACCACTATGGAATTGCTGGCCATTCCACTAAAAATTGCACTGCTCTAAAGCATAAGATGCAATGATTGATCAAGGATAGAATGATAAGTTTTGATCAAAGAGAAACAATAACACCTAATGTCAGTAGCAATCTATTGCCTAATCATAATGTCAATGCTCTAAGTGAGAATCAAGAACACATTGATCTAAAAAGGCTTAGAGAGTTGCAGTGAGTCAAAAGGTAAGATGTCAATAAATATTTTTCACCTGATTACATAGGGCCATAATTTTGAAGAATAAAGATAAGGCTGATGGGAAGATTCTTGTCATTTTAGGATTTCTTTTAGAGTAATGTTAGGATTTCTTTTATACAATAGGATTTCATTTGTTATCATTTTAATAAAAGGCAAGGATAATGCATTTTATTACATTTTCTCTTTCATTACATTTTCTCTTTAATTCAACCATTGTTCCACGCTTTGTCACCTTTCATAACTTTTCATTCCCATTCTTAAATTTTAAATTACGAATATTTAGACAATGATAACAATAATTCTAGGATTTAATTTTGAGAACTCATTCATATTGATCTAAGAAGATTATTTGAGCAAAAGAAGCTAGCTATTAGCAGATGTGGAATAGATATATCTTGAAAATGTGCAAGGATCCATGAGTTTGCTTTTGTTCAATTGAGCTTGCTTATGTTTAAGGAAAGCATTCACATTTGAGATAAAAATGGCCATATTTCTTTTACCATTTGAAAAACCATTCATTACTATCCCTTTGAGCCTATTATGATTTTTTTTTCTAAAAAACCCTAACCAAAGATCACCCTTCACACTAGGGTGTAATTTTTGAAAAAAAAAAGAGGCAAAAGATCATAAAGGTCTCAAAGATAAAAAGCAAAAAAAAAAAAAAAAGCAAGAGAGAAGAAAAATGAATGCCACGAATGATTTAGGGTAAAGTAATGCAAATCTTTTTGTGAGGAATGAGATGAATAAAAAAGAAAAAATAAGTGAAATGATGTGAAATAGGGCAAAATGCCAAGTTGCATCAAATGATGAATGATTCTTTAGTTTTAAACCCTCTAAACACAGGTTTTGAGCCTATTTTATCCATTTTTTTCATTACCCCTCACCATGGCCTACATTATAACATTTAAAAGTCTATTTGGATCAAATGTGAATGTTCGAATTGAATGATCATATGTTAGACTAAGACATGCTTATGATGGAACAATGGAATCATACTACATTGCTTTAGAGATTGAAGTGTGAAAGATACCACTAATGGATGGAAAAAGATGAAAAAGAAGAAAAAATGAAAAAAAAGAAAACAAAAGATGAAAATAAAAAAAATAAAAGAAAGAATTGAAAAAAAGAGAAAAGAAAGACTCAAATTGAAAACTCAAAAGGGCGATTTGAGTAAATCTCTAAGTTAAGAGTTGGATAGACAGTTCACATGTATAAAAGGTCTAAAAGACATTTGAAGATCCTTTAAAGCTGGGGCAAAGTTTAATGAGCACAATGTGATTTTGAAAAGTCAATGGAATGAGTTTTTAAAAAAAAAATTCTTGATTAATGTTAAAAGTTGTTTGAGTATTCATTATTGTTACTCCATTTATTCAATACCATTCCCAAAGAGATGCTTTAAATTTGATCCTTTGCCTAAACTCGTTTCTCATTGATTACCTTTCACCTAATTTCCCTTGTGCTCCCTTACTGTTGTATCCCTAAAATAAATCGAGAAAGTGTATGGTTACATTATATTTTTCATGATTTAAAATGATGATGAATGAATGACAATGTGCATAAAAGAGTGTTGCATTCCTTTGAAAAGAAATCCAAGATGATAAAGGAAAAAAAATAGAGATGATAGAAACCTAAAAAAGATGATTTGAGAAGACACATGATGTGACCAAATGATGAATATGATGATGGATTGGCCAACAAAATAAAAAGATGGCAAAATTTGAAAAGATGATATGACCAAGTGATGAATATGGGGATGAATTGGTCGACATAGCTTGTTAATGGTGATCAAGTGATGAACATAATGTGGATCAGAAGATAAAATTTATTCTACAATGGCTAGTATTGAAAAACCTATGAATTGTGATGAAAATAGTGTGGGTCAATAGATGAAATTTATGCTAAAATTACTAGTACTTATGAGCCTATGAGTTGTGATTAAATTATATGGGGCAATGGACGAAACTTATTCTGGAATTGTTAGTGCTAAAAATCCTTCGAATGGTGATCAAGTGATGGAAATAATGATGATCAATTTATGAAACTTGTTCCAAAGTGTTGAAAGCCTGAACAAGGAAAAAACATGAGATGGTGGAGTCTTGAGGACCATATTACCACATTTTGATTAGAATTTCATGACTTTGATATCTGCATTACATTCATTACGTTAGCATTATTTTTTGGAAAATGTTTAAGACTTTGGTTTGGATAAGCATTTGCATTATGCAGTAAACATTTGAATCATGATCAAGAATATGGCATTATGAGAATCTTGATTGTTGCATTTGCATCATTAAGAAAATATTTGCATCATTGATCATGACATTCATTACATGCACAATTTTAATTATGAATCTTTTGATGAGAATTTTTGAGTTCTCAAATAGGAGTCTTTGTATTTCAAATGAGAATCTTTGAGGTGTGAAACTCAAAATTTATCGAATGTGAATCTTCGAACTCAAATGAGAATCTTTAAGATGTGCAACCCTAAAGTTCATCGAATGTGAATCTTCAAACTAGAATGAAAGGATTTTAACTTTTGGATGTGAATCTCCAAAATTCAAACGAAAAGCTTTAAACTTTTTGGATGTGAATCCCAAATTTAGGTGAACCTTTAAACTTGAATGAGAAGCTTTGAACTTTTGGATGAGAATCTCCAAAATGTGAATGCAAATCTTTAAATGTTGGATGTGAATCTTGCAATTTGCAAATGTGAATCTTGAAATCTTGCATATCTGTAATTTTGTGAATCAAATTCTTATGAAACTAAAATTTTCATAATCAAGTTTTAGTGAACTCTTGCAAAGTTGAAAAGTTTTTGCAAATCTGAACCTTTTAATTTGAACTCAAATTGTGAATCTTTAAGTTCCCATTATAAATTTTATCAGATCTGATCTACGACTCCTTTAGACATGATCATTAAGGAGCATTTTATTTTTCAAAGTTGTGGTGTCTTTGTTTAAAGGAGCAATTTATTTTTCAAAGTTGTGATGCCTCTATTTTAAGAAGTAATTTATTTTTCAAAGTTGTGGTGCTTCTGTTTAGAGGAGCATTTTATTTTTCAAAAGTTGTGGTGCCTCTGTTTAGAGGAGCAATTTATTTTTTAAAAGTCATTGAGTCTTTATTTAGAGGAGCTTTGTTTACTTTTTTCAAAAAAAAAGATGATCATATGTGGGGTGGCTACTTCTTTGTGCAATTCCTGTTGCACAAGAAATGGGCAAATAAGGGTAGTTGTAAATATCCAATTTGATCTCGGCTCGGATCAATTGGGCTTGACCTAAAGGGAATCAGGATCAAGCCTAAAAGTTATGGGCTTATTCATTTTATTATTCTGAATTTTATTTTATTTTATTTTGTTTTTTTTATTTATTAATTAATATTTGTTAGATAATAATTTAGAAAAAAAAAAAGAGTTGCCGTGAATTATGGTTGGTTGGATTGAAGTTGGATTCAATTTGTCTAAAGATATTTTTCATGTTTTCTGGGAATCCTATTTAAAAAGGGAATTAGGGTCAATCAATAACTTTTTTGATTGAACCTTATAAATACCCGTGGATCATATACAGAAAACATACACGAAATAAGGAGAAATAAAGCAAGTCACAGAAAACAAAAACAAAAGAAAAGGGGTTTTCGGAAGAGCAGAAGCAATTTTAGAGTTTTCTTCAAAATTTTTTAGAGTTTTTGGCATTTTTTTGGAAAATTCTAGATTTCGATGAATTTTTTGGCAAAATTCATATTTTTCGGCTTGTTTTTCTAGTTTTTGGCAACTTTTCCCATTTTTGGTAAAACATTCAATCAGATTCTGGGTTTTCTAGATAGACAAAAGAGAAAAAATAAAGGGAAGAGAGAGAGGGAAAATGAGAAATCTACTGAAAAAGCTGAGATTTTAGCCTTATATACCTTGCTAAAATGACGTCATTTTAAAGTTTAATAAACCCAAGATTCGCACATTTTACCACTGGGCGACCCAACTCGAGCACTTGACCTGCTTTAACCCTATCCCTGGCTTCGGCTCCAGTCAAGCCGAGCCGCAAACCCAGTCGCCAAGCCACCTTTTATTTATGAAGTCGAGCCATTCTACAGCCTCAAACTGAGTCGTTTTTGGTTTTTTTGTATATTTTTTATTTATTTTTGTGTTGAATTTTTTAGTATTTTTGCATGATTAAATTCAGAAAAAAGAGAATAAATAAAAAATAAAAATTTTGAGAATAAATAATAATTAACCAATGATAGAATTTTTAGAAATTTTAAATGATAAATTTTTATAAAATTCTTAGGTGAAAAATTTTATCTAAATGTGTTCCAAATGGTGGAATAATTTAGATAAAGTTTTAATATCAATAATTAATATTTATTTTCAAACACAAAAAATATATAATATAAAAATATAAAAACATAAAAATATAAAAATTTTGGAATTAAATACAAATTACGCAAGGATGAGATTCTTAGAGATTCCAAATGGTAAATTTCAAAGAAATCTCTAGGTGAGAAATTTCCTCTAAATTTGGCCAAAATGGTGGGATAATTTAGATGAAATTTCAATACAAGTAATTGTATTCTTTTTCAAATAAAATTTTGACTGAAAATATGTGATAATTACCTAAGGATGAGATTTTTAGAAATTTCAAATGGTAAATTCCTATGAAATCTCTAGGTGAGAAAATTTCTCTAATTTTGTTCAAATGGTGGAATAATTTAGATTAAATTTCAATAAAAATAATTGTCATATTATTTTCTTTCCAAGAAAATAAAAGAAATTTCTAAATAGGCCCAAATGACGAAAAATTTAGAAATTTCAAAAAAAAAAATTTTAAATTGACCCAAAAAGTGAAAAATTTAGAAATAAAAAGATTTTCTAAATAGGCCCAAAAGGTGGAGAATTTAGAGATTCAAGAAAAGAAAATATTTCTAAATTAACCCAAAAGGTGAAAAATTTAGAAATAAAAAAAAATAAAAAGAATTTCTAAATAGGCCAAAATGGTGGAGAATTTAGAGATTCAAAAAGAGAAAATATTTCTAATTTGGCTCAAATGGTGGAATAATTAGATATATTTTCGACAAAAAACCCCAAAAAATAAAAACCAACAAAAAATTTTCTAACGACGAAACTTCTTCAAAAAATCAAATGGGATTTTTGAATACTTTTGAGGTGAGAATATTTTTAAGAATTCTACCAAATTGATGGAGAATTTTAAGAATTATTTTCAATATTTAACATAAAAATTTAAAACCATTAGACTCAAGATCTTAGGATAAATTTAAAATAATATGGTACCATCCTTTTGATGGGCATGTGGGGGTGCTATAACCTTCCCCACATGTAACCGAACTCCCGAATCATGTTCTGGTTAGTAAACTTGAACCTATTCTTTTAGGGACCTTTAGTCAAGCTTAAGAGCTCCTTAAAAGGATAGATTCCTTAGTTGGCCAATCACACCTAGTTAAAAAGGATTAGTGGTGACTCCATTTATTAAGCCTGAACCTATTCTTTTAGGGACCCTTAGTCAAGCTTAAGAGCTCCTTAAAAGGATAGATTCCTTAGTTGGCCAATCACACCTAGTTAAAAAGGATTGGTGGTGACTCCATTTATTAAGTTTAACTATAGATTTACAAATCTATATGTTATGACAAGGGTTGGTTTAGTTTTAGAGTTTAGGGTTTAGGGTTTACGGTTTCGAGTTACATTTAAGGTTTTGGTTTGATTTAGATTTAAGATTTAAGATTTAAAGTTAAGGGTTTACTTTAGCGTCAGGTTTGGTTTAAGGTTTAAGGTTTTGTTTAGGGTTAAGTTTAGGGTTTGGGGTTTGGCTTAGGGTTAAGTTTAGGGTTCGAGGTTTGGCTTATCGTTTAGGGTTAAGGTTTGGTTTAAGTTTATAGTTTGGTTTAGGTTTATGGTTTAGTTTAGGGTTTAAGGTTTAAGGTTTGATTAAAGGTTTGGTTTAGGGTTGGACTTAGGGTTTAGGGTTTGACTTAGAGTTTGGGGTTTGACCTAAGGTTTGGGATTTGACTTTGATTTTAAGGTTTGTCTTAAGGTTTAAGGTTTGAATTAGGGATTCAGTTTGTTTTAAGGTTTAAGATTTGACTTAGTGTTAGGGGTTTGACCTTGAGTTTAAGGTTAAACTTTAAATTTTAAATTCTAAACCCTGAACGTTAAACCCTAAATAAACACTACTAAAAACATTTTTAATTTGAGACTTCAAAGAACAAAAAAGCAAGCAATGTAAGGCCATACATAAAAAGAGGTCTAGGCCAAGCATGGGGAAGGCTTAAGCTGAAACCTCTATGGCCTTTAAGTGTCATTTTAGGTCATTTTTACTAAAAAAATCTAAACATTCAAGCATCATTTCAAGCATTTAGATAACTAATATGAAAATGAAGAAAAGCTATTCGAATCATTTATAATAAACTCACATCCAAGAACATGGTAGAACAAAAAATGCAATCATAAAGTTCTAATCATAAAAAACATAAAAAGATACATAAATCAAGGAAAACATAAAAAAAAAGGTAAGGGAAAATGTTAAATAATGATTTTTTTGTTATTTCACTTAGAAAATTATTCTACCATCAATGCCTTACATCAAATAAAAGAAGTCATAATATATTTATCTTTCTCAAGAAATAAGAAAAGGACTAAAGGAAGAGAGATCATGAAACCAAGCCATTCAAGTCCCTTCACCCTTTATTATCTTACTAGAAGAACAACCCATAAAGGTGTTTCCATTCTTGCAAAACAAAAATAAATAAATAAAAAAGAAAAACACAAACTTAATGCATGGATAAAAGCTACATGAATGAAAATGGATGTAGGATAAGATGAAGATGAAAAGGATTATAGAGCCTGCCTTTAGGTTTTTTTGCAACTTTTTCTTGGTTTTTTAGGGTTAGTCATAAGTATGAAAAAAAGACGGGAGGAAAAAAATTTTTAGTCTTGAGAGTAGGATGGTTGAATGGTGTAGAAGAAGTTAGAGAAAAGTCCTTCTTTGGTCAACTTTTCATACTCTATTTATAGGGAAATTTAGGGATTTTTGCAACCATCATTGCCTCCAAAAAACCAAGTAAGCCCTCAAAATGGTTGAAAAACTTGTACACTACAAAGACAAAATAGTGGCTGGCAATAATAAGTGTTCTTGCTTACTTGTCATTCATACAAGCATTTGACATCATTTTATACTATGTGTGACTTTCTTAATAAGCCAATTAGCATTCTCATTCATGCCACTTCATCATCCAACTCAACCATTTTTGTTGTAGCTTAAAATTCCCTCCCAAACTCATGTAATCAATTACCAACAAAGAAAAGGTTAAACAATTTTTTTCAGCCTTTGTTCCTTCTTTTTGCATGGTATAAGTGGTCACTAAATGAGGTAATCCTTGTGTCTTCATTTTGGCCAATGAGAGAGCAAAAACACTCCACATAAGCTCAACAATTAGGGCTTAACGTTCTTCTTTCAAATTGAGAAGGAAACAAACAATAGCAAAAATTTGTATAAGTGGTCCCTCTTTTCTTGTGTTTTGCTTTTCCATTTGTATGTGCTTTGTGTTTAGCTTACTTGGATTATTTTTGTACATAGTTATGCCTTTAATTTCATCTATATAGTTGTATGTTCAGTCTTTATGCCATGTAAAATAGCCTATATATGCAAAAGAGGTTATCCATGCATAATAAGAGGGGTTTCATTTTTTGCTTATGTTATCCACCTTTTTAAGCACCCACTTGAAGTTCTAAAATCACCAAAAAATCTTGAACATAGGTTATCTAGTGTAGCACACGTGTGAAAAAAATTCATCCCTAAATTCTCATCCCAAGTGGTTCAAAATTAGTTTGAAATGCTGCTTACATAGCTTTATGAAATTCTAAACAAGGCTTTTGTTTTTTTGAGCATCAATTTGTGCTTTTAAAATCTCCCAAAAATTCTTGAACATATATTATCTAGTGTAGCACCTATGTGAAAAAACTCAAGTCCAAATTCTCATCCCATATGGATCAAAACTAGCTTGAAATGCTACCTATGTAGCTTTAAGAAATTCTAAACATGGCTTCTATTTTTAATTCTTTCGAGCACCAATTTGTGCTTCTAAAATAACCAAAATATTCTTAAACATAGGTCATCTAGTGTCACACATGTGTGAAAAAATTAAGCCTAAAATTCTCATCCCAATTCAAAATCTGGCTTGAAAATCTTCATGAAACATGCTTTAAAATAACATTAAAATGTAACAAGTTTTAAGCTCCAATTCTTCACCTTCTACTCGTGCATTGATATTCAATAAATTTTTACTCATTCATCATGTAATCCCATGCAGTTTCATGCATAAACATTTACATAAAATCTCATAAAATTTGCACGAGAATTTTTGCAATGCAAGTAGGAAGATTTGAGAAACTAAAAATTCTATAACTTAGAATTTTCCAAAATAGTACTTTAAAAATTTTGCAATTGTCTTCTAAACTCAAATCATCACATTCCACGTAATTTATCATCAAAATGAATCAATTTCCCTTGGGATGCATATTTTTCCTACTTGCTTAAAATTTTCATGCTTTGTAGTTTTCTTTTCACAAGCCTGCGTAATTCAATCAACTCGATATTTCAAAATTTGACCAAGGCCTTGACTCCGAGTGACGAATTTTACCTAAAACCTACCCAAACAAAATTAAGTGTTTATAATTGCCACTCTTTGCATATTCTCGAGAATCAAGAATAATGCAAGAGAAAGATAATAGTTTTCTTTTTTCTTTTTTATTTTTTAGAGTTTTGAACTTTTTAATTTTTAGGGATGTTTTTTATTTTTAGAAAACTCTTCTCATTAGAGGTTCCACAGCTTTTGAAAATAAATTTAAAAGCTCATTTCATTAGAAGTTCCATAACTTTAAAAACAAATTTGAAAATACTCCTCTTATTAGAGGCTCCACAACTTTTGAAAATGAATTTAAAAACTCCTATTCTTTTTAGTTTTCTTTAGCTTTTAATTTTTTTGGTTTTTTTTTAAAAACTCATTTCATTATATGCTCTACAATTTTTGAAAATAAAATCTCATCGTTTTAAAAAAACTCCTTTAAACAATGACTCGACAACTTTCAAAATCTCATCTTAGGAAAAGTTTATTTAAACAAAGACTCGATATTTTAAAATTTTCATCTCGAATAAAAAAAGTTCTTTTAAATAAAGGCTTGACAACTTTAAAAATCTCATCTTAAGAAAAAGTTCCTTTAAATAAAGGCTCAACAACTTTAAAAACTCATTTCGAGAAAAAGCTCTTTTAAACAAAAGCTGGACAATTTAAAAATCTCATATTAGGAAGAAGCTCTTTTAAATAAATGCTCGACAACTTTAAAAGATCTCATCCATAAAAATCTCCTTTTATACAAAGGTTTTGAAACTTTAAATGATCTTATCTATGAAAAGTTTGTAGGTTATGTTTGAAATTTTTCACTAAAGGTTTTTCTAACCCAAACATTATTTTCTCACCTCAGTTTTTCTTTGAAAAATTCTCTTTTCTCTTTTGACTTGTCTAAATTTCCAAAACCAAATTTAACTTGCATGCAATGAATGCAATCATTTAATTTATACCCTAAATTTATAATTAAGGCAACAAGGTTTTTATGACCAAATCTGTGTTTCAAATCTTAGGCTCATATAATTCATTTACAACTTCTTGGCACTCATATAACATTCTTGTTCCATTGAAGTCATTTTCCTAGATTCAACTTCCATTTCCTTTTTCTCTCATTTCTTTTCTTTATTTCTTTTTCTCTTTATTTTCCAAATAACGATGAAATTAGTCTCTATGAAAATATGTATTTATCAATAAGCACTAACCATTTTTTAGTCACCTTTAACTCCCCTTTTTAAATTCTTTTCTTTTCCAACATACATTTTTTTTTAATTTCATTTTCAATCCCTGATTTTCATTCCTTATTTCCCAACTTTTTTTTCCTTCTATTTTTTTTCCCTTTGTTCTCATTATTTTTAGCCCATAATAGTATTATAAAGGTTTATTATGAATGCTATCAATCACTATCCCAAATTTATGACAAATGCAATGATTTCATGACAAAGAATGGACATAGAGAAGTTTAATTAAAGAAAAAAAAAAAGGTATTCATCACTACTTGGGAAAGACTAAATTTTTCAAGGTTCAAAAGGAAAATATAAAACTCTTGAAAACAAAGAAAGCAACTAAGACAATATTAAGGATTAATCTTCAATTTTTTGAATAATGAGCATTAGGATAATTTGAATCCATTTATTCCAGATCCTTCTTAAAAAATCCATTCCAATGACAACCTTGATCCTTGGAGTTTATCAAACTAAATGTTACCCTATAATCTAAAACTCACGATGGCATATTTTCAAACTAGTACTACCCATATGCAATTTTGATGATACCTTTCCTCATATCTAAGTTGTTTTTTTAGGTTTTCAACTTAGAAATCTTCTCAGGCTTTCTTTTGGCGAATGAGTTGGCTTTTTAGATTTTTAGTTTATATGTTTTCCCTCTTTGATTTAAATAGCCCTTTTTAGATTTTCAACCTAAATTTTTTTTTCTTTTCTTTTTTTTTTTTCTCTTTTGTTTGTTTTTTATTTTTAAGTGAATTACTTCTTGATAGCATTTTAATTCATAGGATTTAGCAACTTATCTCTATTTATTTCAACCAAAATCAAGCTCTGCCTGAGAAAGCTTTCTTTACCACATATGGGCCTTCCCTATTTAGTGTCAATTTTCTCTTATTTATCATGTTGGCTTGGCAGCATCCATTTTAAAGCTAATTCACCTTCATAAAAGCACCTAGGCCGTATCTTTTATCATGTGCTTGAATCATTCTCTTTTGATATATCTAACCATGACATAATGCTATGAGCCTTTTCTCTTCAATAAGATTTAATTGCTCATAGCAACTGCTAATTATTTTGTTTCATCTAGTTTCACTACCATCAAAATTCTCAAAGAAAAGATTTCCACCTCAACTAGTAGAATGGCCTCTATCCTATATACAAATAAAAAAGGAATAGCTCTGATGGAAGTGCAAGTTGATGTTCTATAAGCAAGCAAAGCAAAAGGTAACTTCTCAAATCATCTTTGTAAGTGTCAATCATCTTTTCTAATATCTTATTAATATTTTTGTTAGCAACCTCTATTGCACCATTCATTTTTGGACTATATGACACTAAACTATGATGTTTTATCTTGAACTGTGTTCATATTTTTTTTAATTATTTTATTGTTTAAGTTGCTAGCATTATAAAAAATGATCCTTTTCAAAAATCTATACCTATATATTATGTTTTTCTTTATGAATCTGCATACAATTGATCATGTAACACTAGCATATGAGGCTATTTCTATCCATTTTGTGAAGTAATCAATCATCACGAAAATAAATCAATGTCCATTTAAAGCTTTCGAGATAATGGGACTATTCATATCCATTCTTTTCATAGAAAACGGCTATAAAGATGCTAAAACATGTAAAATAATTGGAAAGGCATGGATCTTATTAGTATAAATCATACATTTATGGTATTTTCTTGCATAATTGATATAATTGCTTTCCAACATCAACCAATAATATCCTAACCTCATCATTTGTTTGGCCAGTATATATCTATTTGCATGCATTCCATATATCCTCCCATACACCTCTTCAAGTTTCTTTCTTGCTTTTACAACATTTACACATCTCAATAGTATTGATCCTAACCTTTTTTTATACAAAATTACCCTATAAAAACAAAGTCTATCACCAATCTTTTCAAGATTTTTTTGTCATTCTTTGATGTATGCTCAAGGTATCTTTGGTATTTGATTTATTATATGATATCATAATACCATGGGGCCATCCACTTCTTCTTTATTATTTGTACAATGTGTTGGAGATTTCATGTTAGCATTCTAATAGGCTAAACATCTGCAATTGCAATTAATTTAAACATTACTGCCAGTGTAGTCAAGGCTTCTGCCATCTGATTCTTTTTACGAAAAATCTGTTGAAATTGAATTTCGTCAAAACTTTCTATCAGCAACTATATACTTATGATATAAAACCGACTTTGAGTATCATATTTTTCATTCATCTTTCAATTGATAAATTACCAAAGATGAATCCTTATAGACTTTTAGCACTTTGATTTTCTTGTCAATGGTCATTTGTAGGCTTGTGATGCATGTTTCATAATCTGTGACTAATTGTACTAAAATTTAATGATTTATCATACATTTTTAGATCATTTTATGGTGTATATTTGCTTGATCCTTGATAAATTATGGTAAAGATACTCCTAATAGCTTAAATATTTAATGTGTAGGTAAAAATTTAGAAAAAGAGGAAAAATGTTGTTTTGGACTCAATTTGCATGCATTTTGGTGCAAAAATCAGCAATTGGCTGAACCTAGTGTGAAACTTACTTAATTGCCACTTTTGGGAAAATTTTCCTAACTTTTCTTCATTACTTCCTATGCATGATTGAGCTTATGAAACTTTATTTCAAGCTTAAATTCTTATATTTTTCATGATTTTTAACCCCTTTTATCTTATGAAAGTAATGATCACATTTATAGTAAGCTTACATAAGCTAAAAGAGGAAAAAAGCTTATTTGGCATTTACTTGTCTTGAATTTTCTAAAATTTTTCATGCTTTATTTGGCATTTAGGTGGCTGTTTATTGGTTGGAATTTGAAAAAAAAATGGAGCTACAATTGGTGCCTAAATGGAAAGGAAGAATTCAAGCTCAATCATTGATGTAAGTTTGATGATTATATAAAGTAAGCACAACTTCTTGGATTCAAAGGGAAGGCCAATAGGCAACTACTTAGCTGGAAATTTAAGAGCTCCTAATTGGTCATAATTTTGACTTTTTGAAGCTTACAAGATCAAAGGAAGAGAGCTTGAAGTAAAGTGAAGTGAAGTAAAGAAAAGCAAACTATGAAGCTTATAAAGTAATATTGAAAGATATGGAAATATCTAGCTTATGTGGCATTCTAGCTGGCTATTTTTTGCAATTTCATTAGTTGAAACACATCAACCTTAGCCTATAAATAGGAGTAGTGGATGGCCAAAGAAGGAGAAAGAGAGTTTGATTAGAGTATATTCTAGATTTCCATTTCTTCTTCATTTTCTCTCAAGTAGTTTACTCTTTATTCTTTTAAGGGCTATTTGGGAGAAAATTTCTTTAAATTTTTAGCAAAATTTACACTTTTTGCATTTACTTGTCATGTACTTTAAGATTTAAGCAATGCAATTTACTTTTCTTTAAGTTTTCTTGCAAAATTTCAAGTTTTTCCATTACTTTCTAAATGTTGTTTAGCTATTTTTAATAATGCACTACTTTCAATTTTCATATCAGATCTTTATGATTTCTTACAAGTTTTGATCCAATATTTTTTTTTACAAAGTTTCAATTCATAGTATTTTAAATATAGAAGGTTTCATTTGCAAATTAATTCTACAAATTTTTCTAAAAATCTTGGAAATTTAAGCTAGAGATCTCATTGTAGCAAAGGTGGCAACAAGTGGTGACAGCACTTGTGGAGTCTTCTTTCATTCCTTAACATTTGATCCAGTCTCTCCTTGATTTAAGCTTGTTAATTCACTTATTTGCTTGCTTTATTTCAATTCCTTGCTTTGAATTTTTTGTTTTTTGTGGCTGTTTAGCTAGTTTTCTTTTTAATTGCTATGTTTTTACATTTTTTGCACTTGATTTTTGTTGAAGTTGATTAAGCTTGTTACTGTATTGTTTCGATTGATTTCTTTGCTTGATCATGTAGTTAACTTGTAGATCTATGTTGTCTTAGCTCATCTTAAGTTCATATGCACAATAGGATTGTAGATCTAGGTTTTAATTTCAAAATTGTTGTATTTTCAATTTTGAAATTAGTTTCATTTTTGCAAGATTTCAATCTTCCTTTGCATTTTCTCTTTAATAATTTTAGTTCCATTGCTTTTTAATTCTTACTTCATTGAAGTTTTTTCATCTAAGATTTTGTTTAAGGAAAAATTTGATTAGAATTAAAATGCATTTACTTTTGAAGTTCAAGAGTTTGTTAGTGTTGGTTTAGGTAGTTAAGTTCAGTTTACATTCAATTTTCACATTTAAGACTTTTACTTGTTGTTTTTTAATTCTAGCTTTCTAATTCATGTTCATTAGTTTAGAATCACTTTTAATTGATGTTTAATTTCTATTAATGCAATTTAGCTACGTTGGAATTAGGATTACTGTTATGTTCTCTTTACATTTGCTTAGTACATTTTTGGTTATGTGCATGTCACTTTTTTGTTTTTACTTTCTTGTTGAGACTAGCTTATTAATGGTTCCTCTAATCAAATGAATTAATTTTAGATAGAGTGTGACAATAATAGATGCTTAGCCTAGATTTTTTAGCTAATCATCATGGGAACAATATCTTGATTTAAGTCATTATTTTTACTTGAACGATTTGTGCGTTTGCAAAAATCACCAATTAGCGACATAATTGGTGTAGTTAAAATTCAACCTTACAGTGCTAGGATAATAATCTCTGTCCAAGGATATCAATAATACCCCAATGCCATGTCTCAAAGCATTGGATGCCTTATTAAAAAACATTCACAATTTCACCATAAGTTTTTCATTTTTGATTGACAAAATGGCCATAAAGTTTTCATTCAAAAAGTCAAACGTCATCAACTTATAGTCATCTGTAGCACAACCAATAAGAAAGTTGTTTATTGCACTTGCTTTTATAGCTTTTGATACCATGTATAAGCATCATACTAAACAATCATTGCCTAAAACCATGTTATTCTCCCTGACAAATATGGTTTCTCAAAGATTTACTTAAGAGGATTCAACTTTAACACAAGTCATGTTGTATATATAGCATATAATGCTTGTAAGCAATCAAAACCAATGCATAATACATTTTTTTCCAAATGAGAGTACTTGACTTCATAATCAATGAATTTTTTACTCAAGTAGTAAATGACTTGCTTTTTCTTACCTATTTCATCTTTTGGCCCAACACACATCCCATGGAAGTCTCATGGACAATCAAATACAAGATAAAGGGCTTTCCTACAATGGGTGTTACTAGCAATAGTGGATTTGTCAAATAATTGAGAAGATATTTTATCAAAACATCTTGGCATTCTTTATTCCACTTTTTGGAATCATGCTTTCTAAGCAAATTAAAATTGTGATCACATCTCAAGATGAGCTAGGAGATAAAATGGGCTATATAATTTAGTCTCCCTAAGAAACATCTTTCCTTTTATGTACATGTAAGGGCCAAGTTTATAATTACTTGAATCTTGTTTGAGTCCATCTGATTCCTCTTTCACTAACCACAAACCCCTATAGTTTGCTTGGCTTCACTCCAAACGCGCATTTGACTGAATTTAACTTAAGCTAGTATTTTTGCAACCTTTAGAAAAGCTTTCTAAGGTTGACAACATGATTTATCTCTTTACAAAAATTTTCGATCATATCATTAACATATACTTCAATTTCTTTTTTACACATCATGTCATAAAAAAAGGTTACTATCGCCCTTCAGTAAGTAGCACAAATGTTTTTTTAACCCAAATGGCATAACTTTATAGCACAATATCCCCTACATTATCACAAAAATGGCCTTCTCCATATCCTTCTAGGCCATTTGATCTAGTTATAGCCAGAGTTCTCATCCATAGATGAGAACACAAAATTCTTTGCTATATTATCAATAAAAGTATCAATATGGGGTAATGAAAAATTATCGTTTGATCTCACATTATTCAAATAGCTATAGTCCACACAAATCCTTACTTTTTATTTTTCTTATAGATTAGGACTATATTTACTATGCATTTAGGATATTTGGCCACTACTAAAAAGTTGGCATCATATATATATTTTTACATTTTCTTTGATTTCCAATACCATATCTGGCTTCATGCATCTTAACTTCTATTACACTGACTTACATTTTAGTATTAATAGCAACCTAAGTTCCACAATATCTATACTGAGTTTTGGTATGTCCTAATAGGACTATGCGAACACATCTATATATTCTCGAAGTAGATCCTCTAACTTTTGCTTTTTAGTAGGCGAAAGAAAGTACCAATCTTGACTTCCTTTTTATTCTCATCATCTCCCAAATTAATCATATCAATGAATTCTTGAAGGGATTTTATCAATTTCTCCTCTTATTCCATAAACCTTATCAAATCAAGAAGTAAAGCATATTATTTTGAGTCCTCATTATTATCAAGTTGATCAATGTGAAAGAAATTTTCAAAATTGAATCCAAGATTATTGTCATAATTGTCCATAATGTTCATTATTCAAAGACATGAAAATAGGCAAGACCACAAAGAATATAGACAAGTATTGGTATTGATAAAATATAAGAAAAATAAGAGAAATGAAAATGGACATAATAAGAGATGAAAAATTGCATTTGTCATATTATTAAGAGATAATAAAAGTGAACCCATACATTTGACTTCTACATGCTCTTTGGTAGAAGCAATTGAAATTTTTAATTTGCTTCAAAAAAGTTCAAGTGTAACCAAAAACTATATTATTTTTTACTCATTTGACATGTTAAAAGGGATACATAGACACTTATTCTTTGTATCATTGCTTCTCTTCTACCCTCATCATTAATTTGAACTTGAGAGAAGGCTTTCTCCAATCTCACAGTTGGTTTCCCTATTTCAAACTCTAATGACCTTAGGTGAACTATTATACTAAAACAAAATGTGTTATGAAGGTATAGGAAAACTAATTTTCAACCATCCCATTTTTGCCCCTTAAGACAAGCCATTCTCCTTTTTGTTTTTTCCATCATCATTCTCTTTTTTCCAACTATTGTTACCTTGTAACCTAGACCAAATCTTTCCTTGTTCTTCATTACCTTTAGGGCCATCAAGATTCCTTACAAAACTCTTCCCAAACCAAATTCTGCTTGCTACCCTTTACCAATGGTTTATTCAATCACCATAAAGTAGTATTAGACAAATGCAAAACCAGTATCTTTGATCCTTCTCAAGCTTAAGTGACATTGACAAATTCAAAAGACATGAATGAGCATTTAGTTGCCTCAACTATATCTTTGACATAAGGAGAAGTCAGGGTTTTGGTTACTAATGTCGTTTTCTCTTGACAAACAAACTTGCTTCCCTTATATAATGAACTTCACTTTCTGATGTAGGGATGATGAAACTACACCTGCTATATAAATCTAAGACTTTCCCAATAGGCAACTATATGATAAAGACATATCTATTACTTGAAAATTCCTATTAAAAGTATAAGGGCCAATTTGCACTTCCAGTTAGGATCCATCAAAAGCTCTCATAACCATATGGCTATTTCTTTTATAAAATGTGGTAACTTTACCAATGTAGTTATGGGTATGACATTGATTAATAAGTCGTTATCGATTAGGACCTTAGTCATAATATGGCTTTTGCATATGATAGTAATATGGAGAGATTTGATACTACCTCACCCTTTAAGAGGAATCTCGTCATTAATAAAAGTTGTAAAATTTATAGTTGCAATATTTCCAACAATATGATTCACGCTTTTAACGAAAAATTATGCTTAACATAAGCATAATTTAATACTTCTTACAAAGCATTTTGATATCAATCTAAATTTAATAGCTGAGTTAATAACAAGATGTGAATAGGCATCTTGTTTAATAGGTCTACAACACTATACTCGTTGTGTTTAATTATATTTAAAAATTCACAGGCTTTCTTTTCTATCACTGGTTTTTTATACTATATTTATAGGTTCACTACAGACTGGGTTCTTTTCTCTTTATTTCTATTCTCTTCTACTTCTTTTACCTCTTATTTTTTAGCTTGTTTCAATGCTTTTAAAGCATGGCATTGATTACCTTGAGTCATTACCCCAATTTTTGTTATGTTTGTACCATTCTAGTGTTTGAATTGTTCATGGTAGTATTGACATTAGGTCCATGGATCACCACATCATAATCTTATTTCCAAGGAACCACTTTATTACTTTAGTGTGGGGATGAGCTAGGCACATATATTGTCACTGTAGTTTTAGGGAAAGAAATAGATTCTTCTACTACTGGCTTTGGCTTTTCTTTATAAAATATTGTCATTGGCTTAAGGATAAAAGATCCATTCAAAAGTTGTCCTGATTCTATGTTTACAATATTCTCTTAGCATTAATCATAAAATTTTATTAATCTTGAATCCACCAATCTTTGCAACACTTACATGAAAACTTTACATCCTTGAATGGAATGTCCAACTATTCTGTCACAACGTGCAGGTTTGAGAACCCAACCTCTAGACATGGAGAAAAAACAATTAAAAATATTTTTAATAAAATCAAAATTGATGAGTTACCACTAATCTTTTTTAGGGCGTGATTGACTACCCAAAAAAATTATCATTTTAATAAAACAATTAAAATAAGTTTAAAGTTTGCTAAAAGAAATTTGTGGCCTGTGAAATCAAAGCTAAGTCGAAGTCGATTACGCATGGAGAATGACTAACACCCCCGCAACACTTGTGAAAATGGTACTAATTGATTGCATGTTATCATTGAATTGTGGTTAAAATGGTCCTATTATAACATTTAAGAATTAATTCCTTTCTTTTACTTGTTTATTCCAAAAATTGAATCTCTTTTTTTTTTTAATTTCTTTTGAAGGGAAATCTTTTTTTTTTTTAAACAAAAACAATTTATGTTTGGATTAAGATGAAAAATCCTAAGTATCAAAATGCTTCATTCACTCTCCTATATTTAGGCAGAGTTTCAAAAGTGCATCTAACTTTAGTGGTTTTCAAATTGTCCCACAAAAACTAAGGTAATACTTCACATAAATGATAACCATTGGAGTCTCCATATATTTAGGCCAAATTTCAAAGACTATTTTTATTTAAAATATTACCTTATATTAAAACACTTTTTTCATAAAAAGACATTTTTTACACAACAATATATAATATATGCATGATAGTTTAACATGAATGATGAAATGTAAATGCATGATCGTTATAACATCTAGATCCATAGGTATATCGCTAGACATTGATTTTAGAAGTCGCCACCAATCTTTTTTATTTAGGTGCGATCGGCCACCTGACTAAATCTGTTCCTTTTTAAAGAGAAATCCTGAGTTTGACTTAAATATCCTTAAAAGGTAAATTCAATATCCATGAAACCAGAACTAGGTTCGAGAGTACGATTACGTGTGAGGAGGGTTATATCACCCTCACAACGCCCATCAAATGATGGTACCAGCTCGAGTTCATGTTATCCATTAAGCCTTGAAAATTTTGCCAAATAATCAATTATCAAAAATTATTCTTAATTGACTCCAATACTTTTGGTAGAAAATTAAGAAAATTCCCTCACCTTAAGAGTATGCAAGGAAACTACTGTTTCTTTAGCAAGGGCTTCGTCATCAGATTATTTTACACTAAAAATTTTCAAAAAAATATTGGGACTTTCAACTTTTCCTTAAAAATGCTTTTTGAAAATTTTATTTTTATGGAAAATTGATATTCTCAACTTTTCCTCAAAAATATTTCTTTTTTTTTGAAAATTTTATTTTAAGAAAAATTGATACTTTTAACTTTTCCTTAAAAAAAATTTAGAATTTTATTAAAAAAATCATTGAAAATTTAAGGATGTTTAAATAAATAAATAAATTAGCTCAATTTAGTCAATAAATAAATAAGGAAAAAAATAATAAATAAATAAATAATAGAAAGAAGGAAAAATAAACCTTTGGCAGCTTGGTTGAGCGGCTGAACAGGGACGTGGCTCCAGAAACAAACTCGATCGGAACAACTTGGAAGCACCTTGGCTTGATGGCTCAATAGCAGCTAGATGACACAGGTTGATGGGTCAGTGAGCTACGGGTCAGGTCGGATCTTGACAAAACATGCGGATCTTGCCTAATTGCTGACTTAAAATGACATCGTTTAGTTTGCGTATAAAAGGCAAAAAAATTTTCTTTCCCTCAGATGCTTCCCCATGCTCTCTCTCTCTTCTCTTTTTTTTCTCTACATCTCTCTCTAGGACACAGAGAACTCCGGTGAAACTCATCTATTTTTGGATCTTTACCACCAAAAAACTGGGTTTTTGGTCGGAGTATCGTCGAAAAACTTCAATTATCATCGAAAAATTCAATCTGATTCTGGAATTTCCAAAAAATGATAGAAAAATCTCCAAAAAAACTAATCTTTCAACCACAACAATAAAATCACCAGAGACTACTTCAGAAAACTAATCCTCCTTGAAAATTTTAGCCTATGATTCCTTTCATTTTTTTTTGTTTTCTTTCCTATCTCTGCTCTTGTGATTGATGGGGTTTATATGGGGCTAGGTACACGGTTGAATGGGATTCAAAAATCAAACTTCCCCCTCATCCAATCTGTTTATCCCTTAAAAAACCAAATCCTTGATCCTGTTTTCTTTTTAAAAAATAAACTTTTAATCCTAGAGTTTCACTAGGATTGAAATTTTATTTTTATTTACTTATTATTTTTTTAATTAATAAGCTCGTCCAAAAAATAGGTGTTTACAGTTGCCCCTCTTTGCATATTCTCTGTGAATCAAAGATTAGGCAAAGACATAGATACCCGTCATGACCTTGTTCGAGAAAGAAAATACTTTGGTGTAACTGAATTGAGTCTAAAACTAGAATAACCTAAAGAAGGATCTGGCATAAGCTAAGACCCAAAACACAATGACCTAGATTAAACCAAAGTTTGAAATAAACAACTTGGACTGAACTGAAGAAAGATTTGGTGTAAGTCAAAATCTAAAAACAAAATGACCTGGATTGAATCAAAGTCTGAAATAAACAACTTGGACTAAGCCGAAGAAGGATCTAGCATAGGCTAAAATCTAAAAACAAAATGACTTGATTGAACTGAAATCTAAAATAAACAACTTGGACTGAGCCAAAAAAAGATCTGACCTAGGCCAAAACCCAAAAACAAAATGACTTAAATTGAACCGAAGTCTGAAATAAACAACTTGGACTGAGTTGAAAAAGGATCTGGCATATGTCGAAATTCAAAAATAAAATGACCTGGACTGAACCAAAGTCTAAAACGAATGACTTAGACTAAGCCGAAGAAGGATCTGGCATATACCGAAATCCAAAAAAATAATGATCTGGATTAAACTGAAGTCTGAAAAGAATGACTTGGAGTAAGCCGAAGTCATGACTTCAATTACGAAATTTCAAAACTTCAAAGGTTCACGATTTGAAGCATTCAAAAATTTCATAATAAAAAATCCACAATACAAGTTTGAAACTCAAAGATTCACAATTTGAGTTTCATAAAAAATTGAAATCCAAAGGTTCGCAATTCAAAGATTCAAAAGGTTCAAAGATTCATAAGATTCACAAAAATTAAAGATTCATAAGATTTTTAGATTCATCAGAGATTCGTAAAAATTAAAGATTTTCAAAATTTTCGGTTCACAAGAATTGAAGATTCAGAAAATTCACATATTCATATTTGCAAAAAACTTCGAGAGATTCACGACTAGAATTTCAATGGTTCTCATTCAAAAATTTAGAATTTCATCCAAAATTTTCAGGATTCTGATTCAAAAACTCTGGGTATTCACATCAAAAAGTTTTTAAAACTCAAATATTCTCATTTGAATTATTAGAGATTAATCTTAGAGGTTTTACAAATCATCCTTATCATTGAAAAGGTTTCTTCAAAAGGATTCACAACTTTAAAAGTTAGGATGTTTTTCTCATAAAAAATCTCATCATGAAAAATTTTTGAAGTTTCAAAGTTCAAAATTCCCTTACCAAAGTCAAACTTTTGTATGATAATGATGCGAATGCTTTCTTAATGACGCAAATGCAACAACCTAGTTTCTCACAACAATGCAGACGTATACTCTAAACCATGATTCACATGTTCACTACACAATGCTAATGTGTGATTAAACCATGATGTGAATGCAATGTAATGCAAATGTCCCTAAAATCAACACCATAACATTTTAATTGATTGTGGTAATAAGGTTCTCAAGACTCCACCATCTCACATTAACTTCCCATTAGTAACATTTTCAGAAGCAATTTACCAATTTTGCTAACTGATCCATGTTATTTTCAGCATTTGGTCACAACTCACATATTATATTGGTTGATCCATCACCATATTCACCATTTGGGTGCCATATTTGCCTTTTCAAATCAACTTCTCAACCTTCTTTCATTTTTTTCATTTTTTTTGCCCCTGTAATCTTGGATTTCTTTTCAAAGGAATGCATGAATCTTTTATGAATATTGACATTCATCGATTATCATTTCAATTCATGACAAGCATAATGCAATCATATATTTTCTTGATTTATTCTGGGAATGCAAAAATGAGTGAGGGTAAGGTGAATTGAGAGAAAAGGGAATCAATATAAGAACAAGTCTAGTACAAAAATAAATGGATCAAGGAACAAATTTCAAAGCATGTCATTAAGGTAAATGTTTGAATGGTATAACAATGTCCAAACAATGAATATTCAAGCAATTTTAACATTAATCCAAGATTCTTTTTCAAAAACTCATTTCATTGACTTTCAAAATCATTTTGAGCTCTCATATTTTGCCCTAATTTCAAAGGATATTCAGATAACATTGATTTTTCATATATTGAGTCGTTGTTCTGGTTTTCAGCTTAGATGTTTTTATACTTAAATCGCCCTTTCGGGTTTTCAATTTAAGTCTTCCTTTTTCTCCATTTTCATATTTCACATTTCATTTTTTTCATTTTTCTTATTCTTTCATTTTCTCTTTTTTCATTTTATTTTTCATTTCTCTTTTTTTCTTTCTTTCATTCTTTCACCCATTATTGGTATCTTTTCCACATCAATCTCTAGAGTAATAAAGTATGATTCTATCTTTCCATCACGAGCATGCCTTAGTCTAGCATATGATCATTCAATTCGAGCATTCATATTTGATCCAAATAGACTTTTAAAGGTTATAATGTAGGCCATGATGTGGGGTCATGAATGAAATAGATAAAATAGGCTCAAAACATGTGTTTAAAGGATTCAAAACTAAAGGATAATTTTCCATCATGCAATGCAATTTGACATTTTACCCCATGTCACATCATTTCACTATTTGTTTTTCATCTGCTCCCTCACAAAAAGACTTTCATTACTTTACCCCAAATCATTTGTGGCATCATTTTCTTTTTCTTCATTTTTTTCTTTTTTTTTCTTTCTATTTAAGACCTTTTACGATTTTTTGCCTACTTTCTCTTTCAAAAATTGCCCCCAGTGTAGAAGGTGATCCTTGGTCAAGGTTTTTTAAGAAAAAAAATCATAATAGGCTCAAAGAGGTAGTAATGAATGGTTTTTCGAATGGTAAAAGAAATATGGTCATTTTTCATCTCAAATGTGAATGCTTTCTTTGAACATCATTTATTGAACAAAAACAAGCTCATGGATTTTTATAAATGATTGCACATCTTCAAGACATATCTATTTCACATTAGCTCACTTTTTTGCTCAAATAGTCTCCATATATCAATGTGGATGAGCTTTCAAAATTAAATCTCAGAATTATTGTTTATAATTGTCCAAACATTCACCATTTGGAATTTGGGAATGGGAATAAAATGGATATAGAAAGCAATAAAGAATAATGAAAGAGAAAATGTAATGATATGCATTAACCTGTCTTTTATTAAAAAATGATAAAAAAATGAAATCTTATTACATAAAAAAAATTTAGGATTTCTCTAATAAAAATCTAAGCAATTTTCAGCTAGTATCAACATCTTTATTTTTCCCTAAGACTATGCCCCAATTTGATCGAGTGAAAGATTTTTACTACCATCTTATTTTTCTAATTCATCGAAGCTTATCAAGCTTTTTTGGATTAAACTTTGCACCTTGTGCTTGAAAGTGGGGCACGTTTCTATAGAATGACCCACATTTCCATTGTGCTAATCACATATGGCATTAGCATCATACCATTGGGGATAGGGTAGCTTTAATGGTTTAAGAATAACAGGAGATACTAAGTTATTTTTAATCAATTCTGGGAAAAACTCAATGTAAGTTATGGGGATAGGGTCAATGTGTCCCTTTCTTGGTTATTTCGAGATCTCTTCAAACCTCCTACTTGGTTATTAGGCATTGAAGCTGGTGTAGTAATAGGACTGGGCCTATGTGTGGGCATTTTAAAAATTGGTCGAAAGACTGATTGTGGAACATGGTGGTAAAAGACTGGTGCAACATGATTAAAGGTCAAATAATAGGTAGGATATACTGGCTGTGGGTATGAGGCATAACTTTTGAACTATTGTCCTTTCAAACTCACAGCTTGAGCTTTACTTTCTTTTCTCCTGAACATCCTACCCTTTTTTGTATTAAAAGTCTCTCTTTCTTTCAGCTTACCACTCTTAATGGCATTCTCTATCATTTTCTCAGAGATCACTATATCGATGAAATTTTTGGTGGCATTCTTAATCATTCTCTCATAATATGGAGGCTTCAGAGCACTCACAAATAAGATAGTAATTTTTTTTCAGTGAGAGGTGGTTAAACTTGAGCAGCTACATCTCTCCACCTTTATGCATACTCTTTGAAGCTTTCAAAAGGTTTTTTTTTTTATACTTTGTAGAGATAGATGATCTGGAGCTAAGTCTATATTGTGTCGATATTGGGCGATAAATGCCTTTTCCAAATTGTTCCAGGATTGAATGTCGATTCGATCTAACTAGACATACCACCTCGTGACTGAGCCAGTGAAACTATCTTGAAATACATGCTTAGTAGTTTCTCATCATGAGCATGGGCAGCCATTTTACGACAATATACAGTAACATGAGTTATTGGGCATTTTATCCCATCGTATTTTTTAAATTTTGAAGACTTTAAATTTTGGTGGGATGATCACATCTAGCACTAAGCATAGTTTGACAGCATTTACAGAGCCTAAATAATCCATTCATTCGATAGCTTACACTTTCTCTTCTAAAAGGTTCATTTGTTGTATGCTCGGGTCTTCTATCACCTTAGAAGTTTTCATCTTCAATCTTTCTTTTTCTTTAAGATCATCAAAATTAAGGGCCTCAATTGGATCACACACCTTTGCCTTAAAGGTAAGGTTAGTGTAGCTATGAAATGGCACTTCAAGATATGCCCCAAAAAATGGCATCCATGGGGCTTGTGTATTTTGAAAAGATTGGCCTTGATTTAGGCCAAGCCCAGAAAGGTGTAGAGGATCCACAATATCTTGCCTTTCATTCGGATGAGGGGTCTCTTCTACTGTCTTACCCTTACCCAATTTTTTCAACATTTCCATCTTTTTTATCAACTCCTCTTTTATCTTTTCCTGAGCCTTCTCAATTTTGTCCATACGGGTATTTTGTTCCTGTTCCATTTGCCTTACTCATGATGGAGTATTATATGGGTGATATGTAGGTAGACTTGAATTTACTGACGGTTGAGCTATCCTTGAACCTTTGATTATCATAAATTAAGATGCTTGCATTACTACATGCTCATATCGTGAAAGCAGGAGTATAAAAATAATCTTAACATGATTTCAAGTTAACATATACGAAATGAATGCCAAAAATATATGTAGCCTAATTTTATTTTGCTTTAAATGAAAAAAAAATAGATGAAAGAAAAAAAATCAACTAACATACATATTATCATGACAATTTATACAACATGACAACAACAGTTAATTTCCACTCAAGAAAAATCAATCATTGTAAAAATGTAACTTAGCTGTTGGATTTTTCTACGAAAAGGGAAGGTAAGGCTCTAACTACAGGTGAGGTTCCTTATGCTCACTATATGTGGTTTAAGGTTGATAGTCTAAAGGTTCTCAAATTGCTCCTTACATCATTGCCTATCACAAACTAGTAAGGCACCCCAATCCTCACCCATTATAGGCTGCAAACAAAAAAGGTTCAATTTGAGTGAAAGTATTTCACTGGCCACTGTGGAGGCATTAGAACCTCACAAAAGCATAGGTACTTTACTCCCTCATAGAGGAACAGAGCTCGGGTATAAAGCTCATGTTATGCATATGCATATGAATGACATAGTTAGCAAAGTAAATAAATAGAATGAATGACTGAAAGATCTTTACAAAAAGTTCAATTTTATTAGGCTTTTAGAACACACAAATTTATTTGTTGGCCTGACTCTCAGCTTATCCCTAATGGAGTCAGCAAATTGTCATAACGTCTAGATCCGTAGACCTATCCTAGATATTGACTTGAGAAGTCGCCACCAATCTTTTTTATTTAGGTGCAATTAGCCACTTGACTAAATCTATCCCTTTTTAAAGAGAAATCATGAGTTTGACTTAGATATCTTTAAAAGGTAGATTCAATATCTACAAAATCAGAACTAGGTTCGGGAGTACGATTATGTGTGAGGAAGGTTATAGCACCTTCACAATGCCCATCGAATTATGATACCAGCTCGAGTTCGTGTTATCCATTAAGCTTTAAAAATTTTGTCAAGTAATTAATTATCAGAAATTATTCTTAATTGACTCCAATACTTTTGGCAAAAAATTAAAAAAAATTTCCTTACCTCAAGAGTATGCAAGGAAACTATTGTTTCTCTAGCAAGGGCTCCGTCGTTGGATTATTTTACACTAAAAATTTTCAAGAAATATTTGGACTTTCAACTTTTCCTCAAATAGACATTTCCTGAAAGTTTTATTTTAAACGAAAATTAATACTCCCAACTTTCTCTCCAAAATATATTTTTTGAAAATTTTATTTTCAAGAAAAATTAACACTTTCAACTTTTCCTCAAAATATTTTTTTGAAAGTTTTATTTTCAATGAAAATTGATATTCTCAACTTTTCTTCCAAAATATTTTTATTTTAAAAATTTTATTTTCGAGAAAAATTGATAATTTCAACTTTTCCTCAAAAACGCTTTTTGAAATTTTTATTTTTAAGAAAAATTGATATTCTCAACTTTTCCTCAAAAATATTTTTATTTTGAAAATTTTATTTTCGAGAAAAATTGATACTTTCAACTTTTCCTCAAACAAAATTTAGAATTTTATTAAAAAAATCATTGAAAGATTAAGGATGTTTAATTAAATAAATAAATCAGCTCAATTTAGTCAATAAATAAATAAGGGAAAATAATAATAATAATAATAATAATCAATAAATAAATAATAGAAAGAAGGAAAAAAAATCTTTGGCAATTCGACTAAGTAGCTCAACAGGGACGTGGCTCCAAAAATGAACTCGGTTGGAATGGCTTGGAAGCGGCTCAGCTTGATGGCTTAACAGCAACTAGATGACACAGGTTGACGGGTTAGTGAGCTACAGGTCAAGTCAGATTTTGGCAAAACACACAGACCCTGCCTAATTGCTGACTCAAAACACCGTCGTTTAGCTTACGTATAAAAGGTAAAATAATTTTCTTTCCCTTAGATGCATCCTCATGCTCTCTCTTTCTTTCTTTCTTTTCTCTGTGTCTCTCTATAGGACGCAGAGAACTCCAATGAAACTTGCCAATTTTTGGATCTTTACCGTCGAAAAACTGGGTTTTTGGTTGGAGTATCGCTGGAAAACTTGAATTATCATCGAAAAATTCAATCTGATTCTGGAATTTCCCAAACATTTCCAAAAAATGATAGAAAAATATCCAAAAAATCTAATCTTTCAACCATAACAATAAAATCACCAGAAACTACTTCAGAAAACTAATCTTCCTTGAAAAGTTTTAGCCTCTAATTCTTTCGACTTCTCTCCATTTCCTTTTCTATCTCTGCTTTTGTGATTGACGGGGTTTATATAGGGCTGGGTACATGGTTGAATAGGATTCAAACATCAAACTTCCCCTTCATCCAATTGTTTATCCTTGAAAAAACCAAATCCCTGATCCTGTTTTTTTTTTTTAAATAAACTTTTAATCCTAGAGTTTCACTAGGACTGAAATTTTATTTTTATTTACTTATTATTTTTTTTAATTAGTAAGCTCATCCGAAAAGTGGGTGTCTACAATAACAATTCAAGAATGTATGCAACAATAAAGTAAAATGAGATGTAAAAGCATGAATGAGATCAAATGTTGGTTTTTGGGTCTGAGGATTGCTTTGACTTTTAAGGTTTAAGGTAGGTTCAGATTCAGGTTTAAGGTTGGTTTGGTTCGGTTTTAGGGTTAGTTCAGTTTAAGGTTGGGGTTGGTTTAAAGTTTGGTTTAGGATTTGGAACTAGTTTTGGGTTAAGGTTATAGTTTGGGTTTTGTTTTGGTTTAGGGTTTTAGATAAGGGCATTTTGGTAATTTTACCCTTCTCAAAGTGCAATCAAGATTTTTAGTACATTAAAATCACAAATTTCAACCAAAAGCCTTGTTAATCGCATTTAGTTATGAATTTTGAAGAATGACCCAAGTTCGATCCAGTTTGATAGATTTTGACCAAGTTTGGCTTTATTTGACTAAGTTTGATCGTGTGGCATTTTGATCAAATTGGTTCTAAATTTGATATTAAAAACTTGTTAAAATTAAAAGAACATTGGATTTGAATTGAGTTGAATTTGAAAGATCTCATAATTGGCTAGATTCCACTTAGATAAAATTAGGTGTCTATAACTGCCCTTGTTTGCATATTTTTTAGAATTAGAAATAATGCAAAGACAAAAATATCAATTTTTTCCAAGACTAAGGTTTGAAAAGTTTTTGCCTATTGTCTATTTTGCTTCTTTTTTTTTTTGTTTTATTTTTTTTAAATCAAGATTGACAACCAAGTTGAAGATTCAAAGCTGAGAGATTCTAGATTCTCATTAGAGAAAACAATTCATAGTTGAAGGACTTTGGATTCACATAAGAGAAAATGATTTATAGTTGGATGACTCTAGATTCATAAAGTATACAATTCACAATTGAAGGATTCTGGATACATAACAGAGTAAATGATTCATAGTTAGAAGACTCTAGATTCATAACAGAGTAAACGATTTACAATTGGAAAACTCTAGATTCATAATAGAGTGAAAGATTGACAGTTGGAATACTCTAGATTTGTGACAGAGAGAACAATTCATAGTTGGAGGACTCTAGGTTGATGACAAAGTAAATAATTCACTGTCAAAAGATTCTAGATTCACAATAAAGAAAACGATTTACAATTGGAAGACTCTGGATTCTGGATTCACAATAGAGTAAACAATTCATAGTTAGAGGACTCTGGATTCACAACAAAGTAAATGATTCACAATTGGAAAACTCTGAATTCATAACAGAGTAAATGATTTACTATTGAAAGACTCTGGTTTCACATTAGAGTAAATGATTCATAATTGGAAGACTCTAGATTCACAACAAAGTAAATGATTCATAGCTAAAAGACTTCAGATTCATAATAGAGTAAACGATTCACAATTAGAGGACTCCAAATTTATAATAGAGTAAATGATTCACAATTGAAAGACTCTGAATTCACAACAGAGTAAATGATTCAGAGTGGGAGGACTCCATATTCATAATAGAGTAAATGATTCACAGTTGGAAGACTATGGATTCATAATAGAGTAAATGATTTTAGTTCAAAATATTTGCACATGTAGGTTCAAAGATTTACTAATGATTCAATCATTTATAAGTGGAATTGAAAGTGTTTCAATATTAAAAAATTTCAAGATTCGTAAAAGTTGTAAAAGTCAAATATTCCTAACTTTTGATGATCCGCAAGAACAAAAAATTCACAAATTCCAAAGATTTGAAGTGACGAAAGATTCACAAATTCCAAAAATTCGCATTTTTCAAGGACTTGTAATTTTTAAAGTCTTGCAAGAAGGATTAAAAATTCACAAATTTTAAAGATTCATAAAAGTCAAAGATTTATAAATTTCAAAGTTTCACAAAAAGAGTTAAAGATTAACAAATTTCAAAGATTCGTAAGAGTTCAAAGATTTATAAATTTCAAAGTTTCTCAAAAGGGGTTAAAGTTTCACAAATAAGTAGCATTGATCCTTTGAACCATCAAAATGTAAATACAAAATCTTATTCCAAGATTCACAAAAAAAAAAAAAGATGATCAATTATCAAGATGTGGAATGCCAATAAGCTCTACTATAATGCAAATGCAAGTGTCTCTAAGCAAATGCAAATGTTCTTTCAAAAATGTACATGCAGGAATATGAATGCCTTTACAAGGATACAAATGCAAATACTTATTCTAATGATGCCAATGTTTTCTATAACTATAGAATTTTATTTCAAAAATGCCAATGCCAAAACTTCATCATGTATGTGCCCTAACATGAATGCGAACACCTAAAATACTCATTTTTTTAAGAAAGTCTTTCTCAATTTTGTTTATTTCCCATTGCCCATTTAATTAAATCTTCTTCTTCTAAAAAGATCTCAATTTACCATTATCATATTCCTTCACCTATTTCATCTTGTTTTTTTATCAATTTCTACCAAGTTTTTTTTTTTTATTTTACTTTCGTTTTTAACATGTTTTCTTTTTTATTTTTAGTTTTAAACATTCAATATACAACATGCAACATGTGCTTTGAACTCGATTGCAAAAACAAGAAGACTTATCGCCATTCTTAAAATGATTTTTGTTTTTCTTTCATCTTTCCTTTTCAATAACATTAATTCTTCAGTGCAAAGCTTTTTTCTTCCTTAAATCCAAACTGGTCTAAAGATTAGAAATTCATGATTTTCTTATTTTACACAAAAACATGCGATTGGTTGTTCAAAATTTTTCAAAATGGTCAATAAAATTGCTCCATATAATTAATTCCTTAGAACAAAATTTCTAAATAAACCATAACTTTGGGAGTCTCTTAAAAGTTGATGTTTCCCATAAGAAATAAAAAAGGTAAATTTTTTTTTTCAAATAAAATGAATGGTTCAACATGCGAAGGTTTTAGTTCATTTCAAAGGAATTCACCATTTGAAGGGAATAAAAAAGGTGTATGCTATTTAATGCAGGCTCACCAATGAAACAAATTTTTTTTTAAAAATGTGAATCTTTTGGAAACCAAACATGTTCGATACTTTTTTTAATATCCAAATATGGCATTTTGATAAATATCAAGGTTAGCTATGATGAATTCAAAATTTTGGAAGGTAATTTAAAGATAAGGAAAGAAGGCTCAAAATTTCAAAATTAATCACTTTTTATGCAATTCAAACTTTTAGGACCTCGATATCTTTGAATCTTTCAAAAGGGTCTGGGTTGCATTTGATTAGCATCTATCCACTTAGTATTAAGAGTGGCTTTAAGGCCTTCAAGATTTATTCTAGATTGTCCTTTTGCAGGGTTTTTACCCTAGAGACACATTCATCTTAATTTTCTTTTCTGATTATTACACTATGCACTTAAGAATTCAAACTTATCCAAAATGAATTAATGGTCCAAATGGGTAATTATGTAATAAAGGGAGGAAAAAATGTCTATGGGTTTTATGGCTATTCCCTAAAGAGAAACTCTTCACTTTTAAACATCCATGCTTGATCAAATATTGATTTTTCTAAGGACATAACGTAGACCAAGGTTTGGGATTTTTCAAAGAAAGAGATAGATAGGCCCAAAATAAAAGTTTTTAAAGGTGATTGAAACTAAAGATCAATCTTTCATTTGAAAGATTTACTTTAGGGTATTTGTCCTTTCATTTTACCATGCTTTCCACTTAATCTTTCATTTCATTTCATTTTCTTTTTTTTTTTTTTTTGCTTTTTCCCTTTGTTTTCATTTTTCATTTTTTTCCTTTTTTTTTCATATTTTCATAGTCTTTTTTTTTTCTCCTTATTTTTTCACTTGTTCTTTTCCTTTTTTTTAGGTGGATCCAAAACTTTGAAAAACTTTTATTGGGTATTTTCCCTCTAAATATATGATTCCTTCTTAGACTTTGCCATACTTAACCCCTTAGTGTGAAGGGTAATTTTTGGTCAGAGTTTGTTTTGAAAGAATTTTATTAGGCTCAAAGGGATAGCAAGAGATAAATTTTTATATTTGTGAAAGGATGATCGAAAGGTAGCCATTTATCATCTTAAGCAAAGTTACTTAATTTTGAAGAGCAATTCCTTTTAGAAAAAAAGTTTTGAAGAAAAGTTTTTTTTTTTAATTTTCTTTTTTTAGGACTCTCCCGATTTTTCTAACTTGTTTTGAACTCTTTATTTTCTCTCTACAGTCTTTTTATAAATTTATTAAGATCTTTTTATTTTTGGATTCATTCAAAGCCTCAAGTGCATGATGTCATAATCAAAAATTTTCTTTTTTTTTTCTTGCTTTTCTTTTTGCCTTTTTTTCTCTTTTTTCTTTTCTTCACATACACCTAACCACCATTTGAGAAATATGTCTTATATTGAGAAACCATTCCTAATGAAGTTTGACATGAGAAAAAGGTTCATGTGGAATAAGGTGTCAAGGAGTTCACATCACTCCACAAAGAACAAGTTGGTCATAACATAAGTTGACTTAAAGGTAATAAAGTCTTTCTTTTTAGTCAATGTGCCTCCAGACATTAGACAAAGTCCATCTTAGGGTAAAAAACTAGGAGGCTGGTATATTTAAGGTTATTTTAATAGATTTAGTTGGCTTTGGTTTTTAAAATTCTTAAAGCTACAGCATAACCTTGCCACATCAAATTACCACATCCAAATTCTTAAAAAGAAAATGTTGTGTTTACTTGATTTTTTAGGAATCCTACTTTTTTTTTTTTTTTTGAAATTGGTTGTCTCATTGTTAATTGCCTAGGAAAAGGTTATCACCTTTTTATATTACAATATTACCAGACGAAGGCAAGGTGTAGGAATTCAAGTTCATATCTTTTAAAGGGTTATGATTGATGAGTGAAATTAATTGCTTTGAAAAAGGCATGAAGGTATTTAGTGAGCTTATCTCTAATATTGATCGCCAACTCTTTCGAGACTCTTTTCACCTTTTATTACAAAAAAAAAACTTTTTTTTCTTTTTTATTTTTTTATTATTTTTATTGCATTTTTTTTCTTTCTTATAGTTTTGGAAACTAATCATATAAGGCTTTATTCTTAAATCAAAATCTCAAAACAATTTTACAAAGCATTTAATCTTTTGATTGTGAACACAAAGATAATATTAAAGGAAATGATGATCTAAGTAAATGAAAGTGGAAACACCAAGAAAATGCATCATACATAAAAAGAAATCCAAGTAACTCTTAAAGTAATTTCCAAATGACTCTAGCTTGTTTCATAATTTCAATAATTATAACCATGCACAGTTTGATTAGAATTTGACATCCAACCCTCATTGTTTATCAAACTTATGAAACATGCTCTGATCAAACTTTGAACCTTATGCTTGAATGTAGGGCAACTTTGTATAGAGTGATCCATGTTTCCATTATGGTAATCACATGTAGTATTAGCATAATACCATTTGGGATAAAGAGGCTTCAATGGTTTCAAATGAACAAATGATACCAAATGACCTTAACGAGTTTTAGGAATAACTGAACATTTGACATAGAAATTGGGTTAATGTACTTTTTTCTTGATGAACTCATGCTTTCCCGGAACCACTTGTCTAGTTATTGGGCTTTGATATTGGTCTAGTGGTGGGTAGAGTAATAAGGATTTAAAACATAGGTCGGTATTAGTTGAAGTATGATATTTATGACACTTGATTAGCTAAAGGATACTAGGGGAATGGGTTAGGTAAGGGTGGTATGAGACAAAAGGTCTAGGTAACAGGCTTCCGAAGGTTAATGCATGGATCTCTGATTCTTTCTTTTTGGGGACTGGGGTTTCTTTAGCACCAAAAGCCTCTTGCCTTTCCATTCTATCATTCTTTATCACATTTTCAATCATATCCCATGATATTACCATATCGACAAAGTTTTTTGTGGCATTATCTAACATTTATCATAATAAGAGGCTTTTCGAGTACTCATAAAAAGTATCATAATTTCTTTCTTTGTTAGCAACGGTTGGACCTAAGTTGCCATATCTCTCTATCGATAAGCATACTTCTTGAAAGTCTTAGTAGCCTTTTTTTTCATGTTTTACAAGGTCAACCTATCTAACGTCATGTCTACCACATGTTTATATTATGCTATAAAAGCACTAGCCAGTTCTTTTTAATAATGAATTCTACTCCAATTTAGTTAGACATGCCACCTTGTTGTGGATCAAATGAAACTATCTTGAAAATAATGAAGTAATAGTTTATCATTATGAGTATGACCTATCATCTTTTGGCAGTACATGATGATATGAGCCAATGGGCTTTAGGTCCCATCATACTTTTCAAAATCTGGCACTTTAAACTTGGTCGGTATGACTAGATTAGGCATTAAACTTAGCATGTTAGCATCAATACTTCCATACACATCATGCCCTTCAATGGCTTTAACCTTTCATCCAAAAGGTTACACTTGTTTTTCATCTTTATGTTTTCTACCAACTCTAGCACCTCTTTTAGCTTCTCTCTTTCTTTGGAATCATTTGGTTAGGTGTTGCAATGGGATCATATGAAGTAGACCCAAGATTGACATTTATCTAAACCAAAGATGGTATAGTAGAAGTGCCAATATAAGTGTAAGGTTGGTGGTTTTCTAATGGTTTTTGTGTTGTATGAACATTTTAAACATAGGGATATATGAACCCAAGTGGATATAATGTTTCTTCAATAGTAACTTCTTCCCTTGCCTTAGATGTTTCAACAATTCCTTTTCCTTTTGACAATCCTAACACTATTTGTTTCAACTCCATTAACTGTCTTTCAATATCTTGCCATATTTCTACAACCTTTTCCCTCATCTCTTCTTGAGCTTGTTCAACCATTTCTATTATAGCCCAACAATCTTCCATGTTGTGAACAAAACTATTATTAAAAGATTTAGCAAGAAAACAACACTATTGAATCTTTTTTCTTTAAAAAAAGCTAAATTAACTCTACTTTTCATTATGATGAATGTGCCCTACATGATAATGGATCCATGAGTGGGGTAGAATGCTATTGAGATGTATGGATTTTTAAAAGACGATGCCTAAGTGACAACAATCATACCACCTATGTAAATGTGTATGCATGGGATACAACATCATGTTGCAATGGTGGTGAGATGTGTTCACATGAAATGCAATTTGTACAATGCATATTCTATAGAATCATATCATTCATAACTTCACATGCATGAAATATCATGGCATATTACATGAGTAATGAGATGTATGCCTATGACAAATGAATCATACTTATATGAAATGCATTAACATATTACATGTAATGAGATGAAATGCATTTACTACCTTATTAAGATATGTATGAGATAGAATGCATGTATCATCTTATTATTTCCAACTTCAAATACATGATAAAAAATATATATATAAAGGATAAAATGAAACGCAAAAAGTGAAACAACATTCAAACTTAGAACTTTCTTTTTTTTTTTTTTTTGGTAAGAGGAAAATTTCTCGAACACATTTATAAAAAAAAAATCACACAGGATGACTAGGATTCAAAGATTTTTCTTTTTTTTATGTGTGTCTTTTTAATTCATTGTTTTATTTAACCGATAGGCAAAGAATTTAAGAAAAACCCCCTTTTTGTTTAAAAGTTTTACTTTTTTTTTGTTGGATAGTATTAAATTTCTTAAAGATGCAAACTTTGGACAAACATCAAATGAATCGAACTACATGTCACAAGAAAATTTTATTGGAAGCATTTTTCTTTCCTTTTTATTTTTTTTTCTTGTTTATTTATCTTTTTCTTTTTAATAAAAGGATCATTAATCCTAGTGAACATCCTTTTTATTATTGTTGTTATGAAACCAACATAAACAAATCAATAGGTTAACAGAAAATCAAATGAGAAAGGTAAGTAATCCTCCTTTGTGTGACTTATTTAGGGTAATTTCTAAGGTTGGCTCCCTAGGGTTCACTATATTTTGGGCTGGGAATTAAGCATCTAACGATTCTCAAATTGTTTCTCACATCATTGTCCATCATAGACTAATGAGTCACCTCGATCCTCACCCGTTATAGGTTTTGAACATAAAGGATTCAATTTAAATGGAAGGGTTTCACTAGCCATTACAAAGGTTTTTACCTCACAAGAGTGTAGCTACTTTATTTCATTCTAAAAGGGATTAGTGTTCGAGTATAGAGCTCATGCATGCAATGCAAATGTCACTGTGTGTGAAAAAACATACAAACCTTTCACATTTTCCTAAAATTCCCTTATTCTAAATGCCCCACAATTATTAAAAGCAAAGTAAATAACAACAGTCTATAAAAAAAATGACATGATAACAAAAATGCATGAAATGTAAAACACGCACACATTTTTTTTTTTTAATTTTATGCTTTTTGGAATCAAGAAAATTGAAGTTAGAAATATTTTGCTCATTTTTTCCAATTTTTTTTCTTTCAGAATTTTGTCACTTTTTAAGAAAACAAGAAAATTAAAAATTAAGGAATTAAGATTAAATATTAACTAGGACCATTAAACTATAACTTAGGACAACATGTAATCAACCTTGGCTACACTCTAAAAAAAATGTGTCTGCAATGGAGTCACTAAGCTATCGCAATATATGAGTCCAAGAACCCTAGCGTTGGACATGGGAAAAAAGTAAGTAAAAAGTATTTTCAATAAAATCAAAACCAATGACTCACCATCAATCTTTTTTAGGGTGAGATTATCCACCCAATAAATTTATACTTTTAATAAAATATTTAAAACAAGTTTAAAGTTTATTAAAATAATATTTGTAGTCTATGAAATTAGAAGTTTTCAATTTGAGTCTTTTTTTTTTTTCCTAATTTTTTCATCTTTTTCCTTCATTTTCTCTTTTTTTTTCACATCTTTTTCATATGTTTCTTTTCTCTTCTTTTCTCATTTTTTTCTTTTTTTTTTTCATCTTTCTTTTTTTTTATCTTTTATTAGACATTCCCATCGAACTCCCAATCAATCCTAAAATATAATAAAGGATCATAATCCCATTATCCTTAGATTATACCACAAACATGCCTTAATTCAATATATGATTCTTCAATTCAAAGCATCCATATTTGATCAAATTGGACTTTTAAGGCATTTAACATAGGCTATAATAAGAGGTCATAAAAAAATGGATAAAGTAAGTTCCAAATATGTGTTTAAAATGTTATATAATTAAAGGATCATTTCTCATAATTTGAAGCATCTTGGCATTTTTCCCCATTCTTTATCATTTATTCATATTTTTTTTTTCATTTTTTCATCATCACTTTTCATTCTTCATAACATTTCCCTTAAAAGAAAAATTCACACAAAGGTTTGGGTTGTTTTCAATTTCGGATTTGGTAAGTATGGATTGTTGACTTTTTATGGTCAAATCAGATTGGACTAAGTTTTGCTTTGAGTGAGTTGGGTGGATTTTTTGAATTCAAGCCAAAATTGACATGTCTACTTACAACACATTTGTAGGCAATATTCCTTCCAAAGCTTTCAAATGTCTTTATCAATTAATTCTTACATCTTTTGAGGCAACGATATATTCCCAACTTCAAGAATTTCATATTCATCCATAGTTACACCATGCATACTATTTTTCCATATATATGTATCTATGCCATCCATTACTAACCACCTTGCTTGATCTTTGATTAAATTCTGTCATTCCAAAATGATGCTCTTCTATTACTAACCATCTTACTTGATCTTTGATTAAGAGCTCATTTGGATAGATGATAAGATTAATTTTAATGAGATTCAAAATAATAGTGGAGGTGAGATTGATAACTATAACAATGAGATTAAAATTAGTGGTAAGATATGTGTTTGGATAAAAAAGAAATAATGATAGTGAAATTAATTATAATAAGAAGAAAAAATAACTATTAAAAACATTAGAATAAAAATAACTATGTAATACTAATTTTATATTATTTAATATTATAAAATTAATAAATTATTAAAAAATTATTATACTATTTTATGCCAAATAATAGTTTTATTAATTAATAAATAAATTTTATTTATTTATTATTTCATAATTTTTAAATAAAAAAATTAAGTTGTAAGAACATTTTTGTCTCTATAACTTAATTTGAAGGATAAAAAAGTAAATTAAATAAAAAAGCATAAAAAATATAGTTGTCATCAAGACCAAAATAGTCCAATAATCGATTGGTAAAATTTCAATAGCGTGGCACATGTGTTTAGATATCTTCAGCATGATTAGCATAATTTTGCATGGAAATCACATTTCCACTAGAGGCGAGATAGAATCCGAATGCAGCTTAAATCCTGTAATTCTAAAATGATGCTCTACCCTTCTTTTCTTGCTTCCAAAATTAAATGGAATGTAATACATGGATTTCAGAATTTTAAAGAGGTTTATATCCTTAAACCTCATTCCCCTCTTTTTTCTCCATGTAAGTTGACCAACCACTCCATTGTATTTTTGTTCTTCATTAATAAACAAAAAAAATCTCAAAAATCTTAAATATTCATTGTCCAAAACTTAATGGAAACTAAAATAACAAAGGTTTTTATAACTAAACCCAAAACCCCAATAAAACACAATACTAAAATAAAACTAAAACCCTAATATTTGGAAAAGAATAAAAACACCGATTGATATAAAAGGTCAAATTATACAATAGTTCTCTGTACTTTAGTTAAATGATGGAATTACTCCCTTTATTTTATTGTGTTTAAATTGGATCCCTAAACTTCAATTAATTGTCGAATTTAGTCAAAGTGTTAATGGTGCAAACATTTTTCATTAAAATTATAGCATTTTGACTTTTCTAACATGACATTTTTGCATATATAGTTATTGCCTTTGCTATCGTGTAAAGTCCACGTGATCAAAAATGATGATATGGTAAAAATTTTTAACAAGTCATCATTTTTCTATGCTAACTTTTCTTAAATTGTACAGCTCGTCCCTGTACTTTCTTTAAATAATGGAATTAGTTCTTTAATCTTAATGTGTGTTTAAATTTGATCCTTATACATAAATTAATTATCAAATTTAAAATTTGACCTAAAATAACATATAAAAACATAAATTATTAATTCAACTGTGACATTTTCTTCATATTTAGATAAAATTTTTTGGATATTTGAATTATTAATTGGACTTAATTTGACAAATTGGGTTAATCTCATATTAGATTATAAGCTCAACATAAACTAAACTATATCTTTTCTTTATCTTTGTTTTATTCATCCATTTATTTTGATTTTTTTTTCATTTTTTGTTAATTTCTATTTTCAATATTTTTGAAATATAAAAAACAAAAAATAGATAAAAAATAAAAAATTTAAAAATGACAGAAACATAAAAGTTATATTAAGAAACCCATAACCAACAAACCTAACAAGCCCAGTACACAATCAACAATAAAAGCAATTATAGACATTTCATTTTGTTTGAAAATTTTTTGGATATTAAATGGGCTTTGAATTTTGTATTGATATTGGATTCTAAAATCGATTTTGGATCAATTGGGCTTTAATTGTGAAGTTGGATTTTAAACCTAAATTTAAAGACCTAAAAGTATTTTATTTATTTTTTATTATTTTATTTATTTATTTTTATTGTTTAGTTGATGAAAGTCAAGAAGTCAAAGCCAAAAAAAAAAAAAAGGAAAATACGAAAATTTTTTAGAAAGGTTGATTTGGAATTCAACAACAATTGACAAAATAACACAACAAAAACAAAGACAACCAACAAAAACAATTAGAAATAATTTTTTGTTGAGAAATTCCTTTTTAGAGGTTTTAGGTTTAGAATTTTTATGGCGTTATGCTCAAATTTGCTTTGGATGGTGATACAAAATGGTAGTATTGATGATTGATCTTTGGGCATTGGTGGATTTTAGGTTTTTTTTTTTTTTTTTTTTGGCAATCGTTCAAATTTTCAATCACTAGTTTCTAAAAATCCTATTGAAATATGAGTTCATTGAATGAGAGTTGTAGAGAGAAGTAAAAGGAAAACGAGGATGAAAGAGAGAAGAAAAGAGGAAAATTTTTTTTAAAAAAATAATTTTTTGTTTTTATAATAGGTTAAAACAACACCATTTTAGAGAATGGGTATAGTGCAACTCGTGCATTTACCCATGCATTGATTCTATTATGACTCGATCTATTTGCATTGAAAAGTTTTTTGTGATTTATTTTAGTTTTATTTTACTTATTTTGGTTCAAATCTTAAATTCAATAATTAATTGATTTATAGAGACTAAATTTGAACACATTTTAAGGTAAATGGACTAATTTCACCATTTAATCAAAGTATAAGGATGAGCCATAAATTTTGAGAAAAGTTTTTATGAAAATGTTGATGTGGTAAAAAATTTTAGTCACATCATATTTTACCACATGGACTTGACACGTCAACAAAGTCAATGGCCACGTAAGGAAAAATGTCTTATTAAAAGAGTCAAGATGTCATGTCGTCAATTTTAATGGAAAAAATTTAAACTGCTAACAATTTGATTGAATTTGACAATTTATTGAAGTATAAGGATTCAATTTAAACACATTAAGGTAAAGGGATTAATTCCATCATTTGACTAAAGTACAAAGATTTATTGTATAATTTGTCTCATATAAAATAACCTAAATGTTAATATCCCAAACACATATAAGTGTTACAATTAACCCAAAAAATATAAAATAAAAGTCTTAGATAATGTAATCTCTCAATTAGGACATATCCATCCTCCATCAATGCATTTAAATGAAGTTTTCTTGAAAACAATGCGATCATTGACATCATGTAACCATTATATGTGTCGTATCATATAGATTTATAGATCTATCATTAGACATGGATTTAAGAGTTGCTATCAAATTTTTTTTTTGGGTTTAGGTGTGATTAGACACCTAACTGAATCTATCTCATTTTAAAAAAAAGTTTTAAGTTTGACTTAGATATCTTCAAAAGATAAATTCTAATCTATGAAACCAAACTAAGTCTGAAAATATGTTTACATATAAAGAAGGTTATAACTCCTTCATAACGGCCATAGAATGATAACACCAGTTGTTTTTCACGTTATCCATTACGCCTTAAAAATTTACATGTATTGGAAATTACTTTTAACTCACTCCAATATTTTGGTAGAAAATTAAAAGAATTCTTTCACCTAAGAAGTATACAAGAAAATAATTGTTTCTCTTAAAAAGGCTCATTTGTCAGATCATTTAATATTTATCTTATATTTTTGAAATTTTAGAAAATTTAATTGTAAGGAAAATTTGATATTTCAACTTTTTCTCAAAATTTTGAAATTATTTTCTTTTAAGGAAATATTGATATTTTAACTCTTTCCTCTAATTTTTGAAGTTATTTTTGTTTAAGGAAAAATTAATAGTTCAATTTTTTCCTTAATTTTTGAAATTATTTTTATTTAAAGAAAAATTAAAATTTTAACTCTCTCTTCATTTCTTAAAATTTGTTTTTTAAGAAAAAATTGATATTTTAACTTTTTCTTCACACTTTTTGAAATTATTTTTATTCAAGAAAAATTTGATAATTTAACATTTTCCTTCTTTTATGAAATCATTTTTATTATTTTTTACAAAAAAAATTGCTAAAAATATTAAATAAATAAACAAAAAAAATTTACCAAAAAAAAAAGTCTCAACTCGACTTAATAAACGACTTGGCTTGACTTAAGACCGGATCACCTTGTAGTTTGACTCGGTTCATGACTCAACTCGATTTGGAAACTGTTGATCAAATGGGTTGGATGGCGGCTGGTTCAGGTTTAAAAATGGGTTGACGCACAAACCCCTGAAGCGGGCCAAAAATAACCCGGTTTCCTTTATCCAAAACGATGACGTTTTCTTTGTTGTATAAAAGCTCCCTTTTTTTGTTCTGTCATTTTTCACTTTGCTATTCTCTCTCTTCACCCATCCTCTTTTCTCTTCACCCATCCTCTTCAGATTCTCTCTAATATTTCGATAAACCTCAGATCAGTTTTCCAGAGTTTGGCCAATGAGTGCAGCACCAGTCGCTGGTCACCATCATCGAAATTATCCCAAAAACCCTCTGCCAACTTGTTTGGCCTCCCCTTTTACATTCTCAAATTGGTTTCTTCATAAACTTGTTGATTTTTTTGTCAATCTGAGCTTAAAGTTATGGTTTTGGTCCCCTTCTCCGCTGCTACGATGGCCACCAAATTTGGGTATGTTTCTCCTCTTTGTCGAATCTTCCTTTTCGCCAAACTTGAAGACATAAATCTCTCTAAAACACCTCGAATCCAAAACCTAAGGAAAAAGTCCTCTCCTCTTTTTGTTTTCTTGTGCTGAACTTTTTCTTTGTTGTTGTGTAGATCTTGAGTTGGTGAGCTTGGACTCTTGGTGGTAACCATGATTGTTGTTAAAGCTTTTGGATGGGTATGTTGTTAAAGCTTTCGGATGGCTATGGCGTTGTTAAAGCTTTCGGATGGCTATGGCCTTGGCAGTGGAGGGTTATAGTGGAATGTAAGGATTAGATTAGAAATTAAGTTTGCTGATTGTTGACTAAAGGAAATAGTCTCAGTATTGGGATTGGATGATTATGTGTTTGCTAGTTAGTTTTCTTGTTAACAACCCCCTATGTATTGTGTGTTTGCCCTCGGCTTAGAAACCTAGAAGCTGAAAATTCAAGAACACAAACCTAGGTTTTTGACTAAACTGCTTATTGTTTACTAAACGGAAGACTAGCATTTTTAAATAAACCAAAACCCTCCTCTCTGTTTTTGTTTCTTCTCTGATCCCTCTTAAGAGTTGAGAATTATGTTGATTATATAGAGGTTAAATTAAGCTTGGAGATAGAATTTTAGATGTAAACTGATTAAATTTCAAATTTTTTGTGTTATCTTTGAAAATGATAATCTTGGAACCCATTTCATAAAAAAATAAATAAAAGAAAATTTCAATCCTTACCTCCTTACCTTTCGAATTATTCTAAAAAATTTTCATTTATCATTTTCCATCCGATTATTATTACTTTTTTTTTTTCATTCTTTCAAAATAAAAAATATTTAAAAATAAAAAATTAGGCTATGTTAATCCCTAACCAGGCCCATTTCATTTCAACTCAAGCCTAAAATACTTTGAAACAATAATTTAAAGCAAGATTAAGACAACCACAATTTTATTAGAGATAAAAATATTTCAAAAGACCTTCCATAAAATGAGGTGTTTACAACTATCTTATTTGTGCATTTTCTATGAAACGAAATTATGTAAAGATATAAACATTCATTACGTTTAAATTTGATTTAAAAATTAAGAGATTCTCATTCGAAATAAAGATTTGTTATTAGACTATATATAAAAAAAATTCAAAGATTTGAAATTTAAAGGTTCCCAACTCAAAATACAAAGGTTCACAATTTGAAATTCAAGAATTCGCAATTAAAATCAAAGGTTTGCATTTTGAAATTCAAAGGTTTACAAATTTTAAAGATTTGCAAAGCTGCAAAGAATTCAAAGATTCACAAGAATTTTGATTCACAAGAATTCAAATTCACAAAATTTCAAAAGATTCGTAAAAAATCAAATATTTGCAAGATTTTAAAGATTTGTAAGAACCAAAAGATTTGCAAGAATTTCATATTCACAAAAATATAAAGATTTACAAGATTTAAATATTCATAAGGTTTCAAAGAACTCAAAGATTTGCAAAAAATGCCAAAACTCAAATTTACAAAAATCTAAAAATTCACAACAATTTCAGATATTCACAAGAAATCGAAAATTTGCAAGATTTGCAAGAATTTTAGATTCTTAATAATTTAAAGATTCACAAGACTTTCAAATTTGTAAGATTTTCAGATTCGCAAGAATTTAAGGTTCACAAGATTTGACGATTTGCAAGAATTAAATATTTAAAGGATTTGAAGATTCACAAGAATTCAAGATTCATATGATTTGAAGATTCATAATGTATTCAAATTTTCAAGAATTCAAACTTTACCATTGTAAAGATTTGCAATTGTAAATTTTTTAGAAATCCACCTCCAAAATTTAA
The DNA here is from genome assembly GCF_047325235.1 of Durio zibethinus. Classification (NCBI taxonomy): domain Eukaryota; kingdom Viridiplantae; phylum Streptophyta; class Magnoliopsida; order Malvales; family Malvaceae; genus Durio; species Durio zibethinus. The sequence goes on along the minus strand of NC_143183.1, from coordinate 14,535,225 downwards.
ATATTCATATTCAAAAGATTTTTTTTAGTGATTCACATCCAAATTTTAGATATTTAAATTTGAAAATGCAAGGATTCACATCAAAATTTCAAGGTTCACATCCAAATTTCAAAGATTCACATTTAAAAATTTTAGAGAGTCACATCCAAAATTCAAAAATTTTCATTTGAAAAACTTTAAGGATTCACATATAAGATTTTAAAGATTTTTATTAGAAAAACTTTAGAGATTCACATCCAATTTTTTAAAGATTCTCATTCGAAGCTAAAAGATTCACATTTAAAACTCAAAGATTTGAAAATTTTTAGAGATTATGCCTAAAGGTCTTGCAAATCACTCTCAACATTAAAAATGCTCCTTCAAAACAAAGGCTCCACAACTTTAAAATTTCAAACATTTTCCTCTTCCAAAAAATCATTAAAATTTTCTCATTTGAGGAATCAAAATCTTATCTTAAAAAACCTTCCTCATGTAAGGATTCAAAAGTTCAAAATTTCTTCTTATGAAAATTCTTAACCTCTCACCAAAGTTAAAATTTTGAATGTAATGAATGCCATGCAAATGCTTTCCAAATATTGCAAACACAACAATTCATATTCTCACTAAATAATGAAAATGCATGATTCAAACAACAAAACAAATGCAACATTCAAATCAATGATCTATATACTTACCAAATTAAGCACATGCATGGTTCAAACAACAATGCAAACGTAATGCATGCCATGCAGATGTTACTTAAATCAATGCCATGAAATTTCGATTTTGGTAATAAGGTTCTCAAGACTCCACCATCTCATATTTTACTTTTTAGCTTCTCAACACTAATAGTTTCAAAATTAATTCACAGATTCTGTCAACTGATCCATGTTATTTCCATCATATGGTGATGACTCACAGGTTATATTAACTAATCCATCACCATACTCATCACTTGGTCCCCACATTTGTTTTTCTCTAAGGTTTTTTTCATCTTTTTTTAAATTTTCTTTCTACCCTTATCATCATGAATTTCTTTTCAAAAGAATATAGGAATCTTTTATGAACATTATCATTCATTTATTTATCAGCATTTTAATTCATTACAAATATAATGTATCATATGTTTCCCTAATTATTCTAGGAGTGCAAAAATGAGATAAAATAAGGTAAATTGAAAAAAAGGGGTAATCAATATAAGAATGAGTCTTGTAAAAGAACAAAATTCAAAGCACACATGGGATCAATGCTTGTACGATATAACCATATCCAAATAATAAATATTCAAACAATGTTTAACATTAATCTAAATTTTTCAAAAACTCATTCAATTGAATTTTCAAATCATTTTGATCTCACCAAATTTTATCCCAGTTTAGTAATATCTTCTACCTAATTGCTTTTTTGTTATTTTTAAATCAACTTTTTCTTTTATTTTTTAACTCAAATTGCCCTTTCGGGTTTTCAATTTGAGTGTTCCTTTTTTCTCTTTTTTTCTTTTTTCTTTTTATTTTTTTCACATCCTTCTTATTATTTTTTCCTTCTCATTTCATTTCACTTTTATCCATTATTGATAACTCCTATATATTTTGAATCAATTTCTAGAATATGACAACAAATTAGGACCTCATTATCCTATCACCAGCATGCTTTAGACCAATAAATGATCTTTCAGTTCAAGCATTTGTATTTAATGAAAATAGACTTTTAAGGCATGCAACATAAGCTATGATGAGGGGTCACAAAGAAAATGGATAAAATAAGCTCAAAACATATGTTTAAAGGGTCTACACCAAAAGATCATTTCTCATTATACAAAGTGATTCGACATTTTGCCCTATTCTTCATGATTTTCATTCTTTATTCCCACATTTCATTTTTCACTATTTTTTTCCAAAAGGAATCCACTCATAAAATGATTCTTTTCCACCTTACCCCTTAGGTCATTTGTGGCATTCGCTTTCCTTTTTGTAAAGAGGGTTATTCTCTTTCTTTTTTATTTTTTCTCTTTGAAACCTTTTGTCACCTTTTTTTTTTTATTTTTTTTTTCAAAATTGGTCTCTTCCTTAAATTTACCCTCAATTGTGGAGGGTAATCCTTGGTTAAGGCTTTTTAGAAAAAGAAAATATAATAAGCTCAAAAGGGATAGCAATAGGTGATTTCATTTTTATGAATGGCAAAATAAAATTGGCAATTTTTTTATCTTAAATGTGAATGGTTTCTTTGAAAACAATCTATTGAACAAAGACAAACTGGTAAATGTTTTCAAGATTTGTTTATTTTATTTTTCAATGAATTATATTTGCTATCTTTACACCATTTGCTTCTTTTGCTCAAACAATCACTATGGATCAAACTTATTAATATGAATGAGCTTCCAAAATTAAATTTCAATATTATTGTTATCATTGTCTAAACATTCATCATTTGAAATTTGAGAATGGGAATAAAAAGGATAGAGAAACAACAAAGCATAGATAGTGGATTGGATAAAAGAGGAAATGTAATGAAATGCATTATTCTTGCCATTTTCATTAAAATGATAAAAATGAAATCTTATTACATAAAAGAATTCCTAGCATTATTTTTAAAAAAATCCTAAAATGACTAGCAACATTTAACCAACCTTAACTTCCTTATTCTTCTTAAAATTATACCTTTATGTGATTAAGCAATGGGCTTTTATTGACATTTAGCCCCGTGATTCTTTGAAACTTACCAAGCCTGGTTGAATCAAACTTTGTACCTTATGCCTGAAAGTATGACAAGTTTCTATAGAATGACCCACTTTCCATTATGATAATCGCTTGTGGCATTGACATAATACCATTTAGGATAAGGTGACTTCAATGGTTCCAAATGAACTAAAGATACAAGGTTATTCTTACATAGTTTTTGGAATAGCTCAATATATGTTATAGAGATGGATCAATGCAAGCTCTCTCTTGGTTGTTCCTAAATCTCTCTAAATTGCTCACTTTTTTGTTAGACCTTGAAACTAGTGTAGTGATAATAATATGCCCATATACAAGTGTTTGAAAGGCTGGTTGATAATTGAATAGGTAAGTTGGTTGTGAAACAGTTTGATAAGGGACTTGTACAATATTATTAACTACGGGATAATAAGTAGAATGAATAAATGGTGGATATAGAGCATAACTTTTGAATTATTGCCCCTCAAAATTCAAAGCTTGGGCTTCAACTTCTTTTCTTTTAGGCATCCTTTCTTTCTTTATACATGAGGTCTCTTCCTTCTCAAACTTATCACTCTTGATGGTATTTTCAATAATCTCCTTTAAGATTACCATGTTAGCAAAGTTTTTCGTTGCATTCCCTATCATCTTTTCATAGTATGGTGTATTTAGTGTACTAACAAAGAGTACTATGGTCTTCTTTTCAGTCAAAGATTGTTGAACTTGAGTAGCCATATCTTTCCTCCTGTAGGCATATTCTTCAAATGATTTTATCATCTTTTGTTCCATACTCTAAAAAAAAGACAATCAGGAGTCAGGTTTACAATATGGCAATATTGTGTAATGAATACTCAATTAAGCTCTTTCTAAGAATAGATACGAGTTCTATCTAATTAGACATACCACATCACTGTTGAGCTTGTAAAGCTGTCCTAAAACACATGCATCAACAACTTTTCATCATTAGTATAGGTATTAGTATAGGTACCTATGTTTTGACAGTACATAGTGACATGAGTTATTAGACACTTTGTACCATCATACTTCTCAAACTCAAGGACCTTGAATTTTAATGGGATTACAACATCTGGGACCAAGCAAAGGCATACTGCATCAATAGATCCATAAAAGTCTATCCCTTCAACTACTCATAACTTTTTTTCTAGCAAGTTCATTTTTTCGTTCAACTTTTGATTCCTCTAAAGTCTCATCTGCTTTCAACTTCACCCTTTCTTTTTTATTTGGGTCATCTAAGTTAGGGACTTGAATTGGTTCAACTATTTTTTTTTTTTTGTGAAACTTTAGAATTGCCTCTGAATTGATTCAGAAGGTATCTCAAGATAGGTATATCCGACAGGAGACATGAATTATTGATGATGATTACTTGGAAAGATTAGGCTTGCTATGGGTAATACTCGTGAAGGTATCAAAAGGTTGACAACATCCAGTAATGGATGGTCTTATGGACTAGCATCTTCTTCCATGGTTTTTTTTTATTCAACCTATTCAAAGCTTTTAGAATTTTGTTCAACTCTACCTTGAGCTCTTCATAGGCCCTTTCTATTTTCTCAAAGTAGTTTGTATTCTCTTGCTCCATTCATTTGGCTTGGGCATACATATTGTACTGATGGCGAGTAAGTTGAATCGAATTCCTAGACAATAGAGGTATCCTTAAACCTTGTGTAACATAATTAGCATGTTGATGTTACTAAGTGTTAATGCAAGAAGTTTTCAAGATTTTTCTAACTTGTTATAAAAGTCTTATATGCAATGAATGAATGCTTGTAGTGAATGGTTGACACATAGCAAATTATAATGCGTAAACACATGAATGTATGTATAACAATATATGAAAGGATAAATGAATACATCTACCAATGTTTATCATATTATGATGCATGACTAAATGCATATGATGTTTCATTAAAGTCTGACATATAACAACTTAACAATAAGAGATAATAAAAAATTTATCCACTTTTCATAGGGTTAATACAAATGAAGCTTAAAAAAGCCATTCATATGACTTAACAAGGGTTATATTCTAATAATGAGCAGGCGTGCTCTAACCTAAGGTTGGTTTCTTAAGTTTTACTACATGTGATTTGGATTGACAATTTTAAAGTTCCCAAATTGTTACTCACATCCTTGTCCATGAAAGACTAGTAAGCACCCCAATTTTCATGCATCATAGGCTGCCAGCGAAAAGAGTTCAATTTAAGTGAAAGTATTTCGTTAGCCACTGCGAAGATATTAAAGCCCTACGAAAGTGTAGGTACTATACTCTCTCATAGAGGGATGGAGCTCGAGTATAGAGTTCATATTATACATATGCATATAAATGACATAATAGGTACTTTAAAAAATAATAAATAACAAAAAAATTTTCTAAAACACCAAATTTATTAGGCCTTAGTTAACATAAATTTATTTGCTGGCCTAACTCTAGATTAGTCCCCAACGAAGTCGCTAAAATATTATAACATATAAATCTGTATACCTATAGCTAGATATAGACTTAAAACTTACCACTAATCTTTTTTGTTTATGTGCAATTGGCCACCTAACTAAATTTTTCTTATTTTAAAGAGAAATCCCAAGCTTGACTTGGGTATCTTCAAAAGTTATATTCTAGTCTACACAACCAAATTAGGTCCGAGAATACAATTACATATGAAAAAGATCATAACATGCTCATAATACTCATCGAAAAATGGTACTAGTTGTTTCTTATGTTATCCATTAAGCTTAAAAAATTTACATGTATTGAAAATTATTCTTAACTGACTATAATATTTTGATAAAAAATTAAGAAAAAATTTTCACTTTAAGAGTATACATGAAAATAATTATTTCTCTTGAAGAGGCTTCATAATTAGATCTTTAATATTTATCTTATTCTTTTAAAATTTTAGAAAAAAATTAATTTTAAGAAAAAATTGATATTTTAACTTTTTCCTTAAAATCTTTAAATCATTTTAAAAAGGATACTTCAATTCTTTTTAAATCCTTTGAAATTGTTTTCCTTCGATGAAAAATCGATATTTCAATTTTTTCTTAAAATTTTGAAGTTATTTTCTTTCAAGGAAAGCTTGATATTTTAACTCTTTACTCTAATTTTTGAAGTTATTTTTGTTTAAGAAAAAATTGATATTTCAACTTTTTTTTTTAATTTTTGAAATTATTTATTTAACGAAATTTAATATTTTAACTCTTTCCTTATTTCTTAAAATTATTTTGTTTTAAAAAAAAAATTTGACATTTCAATTTTTTCCTCATACTTTTTGAAATTAATTTTTTAAAAAAATTGATAATTAACTTTTTATTTAATTTTTTAAAATTATTTATATCATTTATATTATTTTTTTACAAAAAAATTACTTAAAATTTTTTTAAATAAATAAGCAAAAGAAAAGGTCTCGATTCGGGTTGGCTCAAGACTGGATTTGCTCGTAGTTCAGCTCGGCTCAAACAGGTCGAGTCTAGAAATAGGCTGACGCATAGACCCTCGAAGTGGGTCAAAAGAAACCCGGTTTCCTATACCTAAAACGATGCCGTTTTCTTTGTTCTATAAAAGCCCTCTCTTTGTTTTTTTGTTGTCATTTTTCACTTTTCTCTTATCTGTGTTTTCCATCCTCCTAAGGCTCTCTCTAATATTCAGATGAATCTCAGCACAGTTTTTCAGATTCTGGCCAGTGAGTGCCACGCTATTCACTGTCGTCGAAATTGTCCGGAAAGCACTCCGCGAACTCGTCTGGCCTCCTTTTTTATGTTCTCGAATTGGTTTCTTCATAAACTTGCTGGGCTTTTGTCAATCTGAGCTTGAAGTTACGATTCTGTTCCTGTTTTCCCCCGCTCTGATGGCCACCAAATTTGGGTATGTTTCTCTTCTCTGTCGAATCTTCCTTTTCGCCAAACTTGAAGATTTAAATCTCTTTAAAATACCTTAGATTCGAAACCTAAGGGAGAAAGTCTCCTCCTTTTCTGTTTTCTTATGTTGAGCTTTGTCTTTGTTGTTGTGTAGATCTCGTGTTGGTGACCTTGGACTGTTGGTGGTAACCATGATTGTTGTTGAAGCTCTGGGATGGCTATGGCCTTGGCAGTGGAAGGTTATTGTGGCATTTAAGGATTAGACTAGAAATTGAGTTTACTAATTGTTAACTCAAAGAAATAGGTTCAGTATTGGGATTGGATGATTATGTGTTTGCTGGTTGGTTTTCTTGTTAATAATCACTTGTATATTGTGTGTTTTCCCTAAGCTTAGAAACCTAGAAGCTGAAAATTCATAAACACGAACCTAGGTTTTTTGACTTAATTGCTTATTGTTTACTAAATCAAAACCCATAATTTTTAACTAAACCGAACCTTCCTATTTTGCTTCTTCTCTGATTATTCCCCTCTGATCCCCGCTAAGAGTTGAAAATTATGTTGATTATATGGGGGTTGAATTAAGCTTGGAGATAGAATTCCAGATGTAAACTGATTAAATTTCAAAATTTGTGTAATTTTCGAAAATGATAATCTTGGAACCCAATTCATAAATAAAATAAAATAAAATTTCAATCCTTATTTCCTTGCCTTTCGGATTATTCTCAAAAGTTTTCATTTATCATCTTCCATCTTATTATTGTTACTTTCTTTTCTTTTACTTTTCATTCTTTCAAATTAAATAAAAGAAGATATCTAAAAAAACAATTGGGCTATGTTAATCCCTAATGGGGCCCATTACATTTTAACTCAAGCCCAAAATACTTTGACCCAATAGTTTAAAGCAAGATTAAGACAACCACAGTTTTATCATAAATCAAAAATATTTCAAGAACTTCAACAAAATGAAATGTCTACGATATGACTTAACCTATCTTCTGTATGTTGTTCATGTGATATCAAGATCGTGATAGAATCCCTTGTGAGCAGAATAGAATAAATGTTTCACAACTTTATAAGGACTGAAGCACGTATGAAGCATGAACTGAGATGTGAAGATGAAAATATACATAAATTTAAGAAAGACCAAGGAAATCATTTAGTCAAGAAATTTACTTTTGAAGTCAATGAAAAATGCACTAAATGAACTAGTACAATAAAACCAATGTAACTTAACTAACTTAACTATTAAAAGTCGAAATAATCAAATTTATAGGGAAAATGTGTAAGTGACAAAGATCTGCATTTAATTGGTCAAAAGTGATGCAAAATATTAATTCAAAAGGGCAAGTAAACCTCGGTATGGTACCTAGACGATGCGAATCATATTTTGTTGCCTGCCGAAGGGCCCTAGCAAAAGCCTTAAAGGTTGCCTCAATAATATGATGTGAATTTTTTCCTGCAAGCTGTCAACAACCAATTTGAAATATTATGTCAAAAAAATGTAATAGTGAAGATGAAAAGCAAGATAACTAGAAGCTTTATCACTGCTTTTGATAAGCAAGCATATGTGCTCAAGCTTAACAGCATATAAAAATTTTAAAAAGTACTCTAAAAGGGTAGCCAATATTCTAAAGCAAACTTGTATTTCCATATTCAACAGCTATATTTTTTAATCTGGGAGCACTAGGATCAATCCGATATTCTTGCGCAAGAAATTCGAATTCAGCCCAAAATTGAAGGAAATACTGACCTTTTTTTTCTTTTCTTTTTTCAGTTACAATGACTTACAACGGCTAGAAATTTAAAATCCACATAATAGGAAGCCTCCTACACATTCAAGAGCAAAAGATTACATCCAAAACATTTTAAGTCAAAATTTACCATTTCTAAAGTATTCAAAGAGCAAAAATCCAATCATTGTATTACTCAAGCCTAAATTCTTATTGTATAATCTCTTCATCTTTGTTCTTAAATTCAGCAAACATCTATCTATTAAAAGTTTTCATAGTTTGCAAATTTCTTTGACATCCAAAAGGGATTAGAAAGCAAGAGGTGTGATATCCTCTTTAAGAGTTTTATAGTGAGATTGTGCAAGATCTTACAAAGGATAGATACTGCTATCTTGAGTCTTAAAAGGATAGAGAGATTGTAACTTGTAAAACAATATTCTACTAGTGGATTTGAAGTTTGGCTAAAAAAGTTAAGAGAGTGGACATAAGTGACTTTGGAAAAAGATCAAATCTTTATAAATCTTTGTATTTGATCTCTTTACTCTTACTCTTTTATATTCATTGTTTTTTATTTGTACTTTAATTTTATAATTTTCTTATATTTTTAATTTTTCATTTACATTTACTTGAAAATTTATCTTTGAGAAATAATTTAGAGACAATCCAATTCACCCTCTCTTAGATTGTTATTTACATTTGAACTAACATAGGGCTAAGATTTTTACAAATTAAAGGTTCCCAAATTATTTGTTACTAACATCCAAAGTGGATTACTAAGATACTCCAATCTTTGTCCATCATAGGTTATAAATGAAAATGATTCAATTTGAGTGAGAGTATTTTATTAGCCATTGCAAAAATTATTATCTCACAAGAGTATAAAAACTTTACCTCTTTTTAAAAGGGACAAAATCTAGGTGTATGGCTTATGTTATGCATAAGCATGTGTTAGTGTGTGTGTAAAGGAACATAGTAAGCATTCTAACCGTGCCCCACAATCAATAAAAGAAAAATGAATAAATAAGTAAAGGAAAAACAACAAACTAAAAATTAATATACATAAAATGAAATCAAGGCCATTTAATCAAAACATAAGATAATATAAAATAAATTACTATCTCGACTCTTAAATTGTCTCCAATAGAGTTGTTAAACTATCATAACGTACAAGTTTGATAACTCAATCATTAGATACTAACTAACAGTCACCACCAATATTTTTATATCTAAATGTAATTAGTTACTTATGAATCTATTTTTTTTAAAGAGGTACTAAGCATGACTAAAGGTCTTTAAAAAAAATAAGTTCTAATATGCTTATCAAAACTAGATTCAAGGATTTAATTACGTGTGAAGAATGTTATAGCATTTTAAAATATTTATCCTAAGGATAGTTCCATTTCATTTTAAATTATCCTAAAAGGTCTTTACTAAATGGTATGTTATATTTGTTTAAGTTTCATCCTTTAAATATTGGAAAAATATTTTAAATCTTCCCCACCATTTTAATAGAATTCTTAAAAACTCTTTCCCACTTTAAATGTTTCAAGAAACCCATTCGTTCTTTTGAAGAGTTTCCATTGTTCAACTAAATTTAATATTTTATGGAAGTAGTTTATTTTTAATTTAGAAACTAATTTTATTTTATTTTAGTTTTATTTTATTTTTAATTTAAAAATAAATGTTAATTGCCGTTCTTTGAAAATTTTAATCTATTTTCAACATTCTCACAAAATTTTTTAAAAAAATTTCATTATTGGAATAATTAATATTTAATTCCAAAACTCTTTCTTTATGCTATTTTCTTTTAATTGGAAAATAAAAGTTAGTTATCATTTATTGAAAATTTTAATCTAAATTCTCTATCATTCAGAAAAATTTAGAAAAAGAAGTTTTCACAAAATTTTTTTAAAATCACTCATTTGTGCATTTTTAGAATTTCATCATTGGAATAATTAATATTTATTCTCAAAATTTTACAAACAAACTAATTTTCTAAAAAATACAAGAAAGTACAATAAATCCAATTAATTATTTATTAGCTAACACATAAATTTAATCTCATTTATTTAATTAACATATTCCTAATTTTCATATAAAATCAAACAAATACATAAATAAATCAACAATAAATAGATAAATAAAATAATATAAATTAAAGAAAAAGGAAAAAGAAAAAACAAATTAGATAAATAATAAATTAAATAAACAAAATAAATATAATTAATTAATTAATTAATAATAAAATAAAATAAAATAAAAAAGAAAACAGGTGAAATGGATCAATCTTATATTAGGTCAGCTTATTGGTCTAGTTAGGTCATGCCACGGGTTTGCAAAATTTTTTAGACCTAAAAAGTGTCTTTTCCAAAGAAGTATTTAACCTAAAAATAATTTTTGTTTCATTTTTTCCGTTCTCCTTTTCTCTTTTCCTAGTTTCTCTTTGGCCTCTCGCTAAAATACTAAGAAACATTGATGAAAAAATCTAAAAAAACTCAAAATATAATAATAAATCCCAAAAATAAGTATCAGAAATTGCAAATCTCAACTAACAAATTCAATTTTCGTCGAAAACTTCACAAAATTTTTAAATTTTATCAGAAACTTCGCATGAATCTTCAATCTTCATTGAAAAATTCAATGAAAAATTTAAATTTTTTCATAAAATCTAAGAATTTTTCACAAAAAAATTCCTAAACTTAAACTTCGATTCTCTTTTTGTTTTCCCTGAATCTATATCTCTTTAATTCAAATACAAACCTACGATCAACCCAAGAGTCTTACCCCAAAAACTACCAAAAACAAACATTGCCAGAGCACTATTTTTGCCTTTTTCTTGTTTGTCTGTTGTTGTTTCTTGATTGTTTTTCCTTCTTCCCCTATGTGTCTAATATTGGTTCTTTAAATAGTAAATTAATCCTAAACCAAACTAGAAACAAAGTCTCAATCTTAGAGTCTAAATCCGATTCCCCTTTTTGATCCCTTCCCAAAACTAGGCTTTGTTCATTATATATTTTCAATTAAATACTAAATCCCATCCGAAACAATATTCTGAATCAATGACAGTTTAGTTCAGTCAAACACTCAATGCCCATTCAATTTGCCTTTCCTTTTTTACTTCAAAAAAATGAATAAAATAAAATAAAATAAAAATAATAAAAACCAATAACATTAAAAATAGAAAATCAATGAACAAAACTCAAACAAATGGATGTCTATGCATATTATTAAAAAATTAAATAAAAATAAAAGGTAACTTATAAAATATAAATTAATTAAACACTAAAATCAAAAGACTTAATAAATTACTTTTGTTAAGTATTACATTAATACTAAAGAATTTACAAATAATATATAATATAAAAGTATAATTATTTACAATCAAATTTGGGTAATAGGTACCTAAGATCATTTACTGTACCACACCCGAACCCCCGACAAATAATAAATTTACTTCTCGAACTCTATCCGAACCCAATTATAAAATATCCTTATCCTATTTAATCTGGTCGGATAATGAACGGCACTCATTTTTAGGATAATCATTGCCATATAAAGATAAGAAAAAAAAAATCTAAAATGAGTCAGGAAAATTAACCCATAAAATAATTAATTAAATCCAATTAAATTGGAGTGATTTTTTTTTGTTTTGTTTATTATGCTTTTAAATTTTGAAAACATAAAACATGTTTGGCAAATAATGCTATTATATATTGAAAACAAATACTATTATTTGAAATCTTAAAATTTAATAAATGAAATAAAAATTTAATAAATATGATATTGTATTCATTATATACAATTATAATATTTACATAATACTTAAATAATATTATTTTATTATTTAATTAAATTTGAATTTAACATTATGTAAGCAAATTATATTTATTTATAAATGAAATAATATAATTAGAAAATATTAATTCAATTATTTTCCTAAAATTAACAATTATACAAATTATTAAATATTAAATTTTGTTACATAATATTACAAATTAATATAACTCTAAATTATATTCAGTAATATTCATTAATATAATATTAAATAATATAATTAATATTTAATATTTAATGTTATACAATATATAATATATAAAAAATAATTAATTAATATTAAATTTAATATTTAGTAGTTAATATTAAAATAATTAAATATTTAATATCATCTAATTTAATATTTAATTAAATATTTCATATTTAATATTATATAATATTTAATTAAATATTTTATATTTTATAATATTAAGTATTGACTATTAAATTAATATGAAATTTAATATTTAATCAACTATTTATATTATATAAGTTAATAATTAGTATTTATTTAAATTATTAGTATCATATAATTTTTAATATTATAAATTTTATTGGTATATAATATGTAATTAAATATTTAATTATTTAATAAAAGTATTTATATAATATTATATATTACATATTACTTTTGAATTATTAAAGTTTTAATAAATATTTTTTTAATTTATTATTATTTTATAAGAAATTTAATATTATTTTAAATATAAAATAATTATTTATATTTATAATTTTTATTATAAAAATATATAATATTATATTAATATAAAAATGCTATTCATTTTATTTATTAATAATATCAGAAACAAAAACATGTTTTTGAAAATAATGAAAGCAAAAATTATTACTTCCAACAATTTTAGAAATTTTTATTTTCGTTTCCGTTTTTTGAAAACAAAAAACGTTACTCAACATATTTTCTGTTGTTTTCAAAAATAAAAATAAAAATAGAAATAGAAAATAAAAAACGAAAATGCTACCGAATGAATCCCTTAGTAAATAACTAATTAATTAAACCCCAAACCATGGGCCTAATATTTTTGAACTATTGTAAACCTAATATGATTAATTAATTAATTAATTGGGTTGAAATTTAATTAATTAAAAGATTACGAATAGAGCCCCAACGCCTAGAAGACTTAGAAGTCCGATATCAACGGTCGACGATCATGTGGACAAAATCCAGCTCAGAGAGTGTAAAAAGTACTAGTCAGGTTGGACTTTTGTGGCAGCTAATTTTACTTAGGGAATCGAGTTTAGTGGATAGTTGCTAGGGGTTTCAAAACGTGGCGCTAGGAAGACGTTCAGCACTTTGATTAAAGAAAAGCTAAAATCGAGGATTTATCATTATTGAACTCTTAATACCGTGGGATTAATACTAGAGAAAATTCAGCAAATGATAGATATATTCTAGCATTTTATATGATATGATTATCAATTTTCAGGCAGATAGTATGCTTGAAGGCAAAACATTTAAAAGCAGTTGAAGCTAAATTTTAAATTAGTTGTTACATGGAATAAAGAGGATATCGTAGAGCTAAGATTAAAAAAAATTTCAAAAAATCAAAAATTGATTTAAAATTATAGTATGTTATTTGATTTGAATCAATTTTTTTTTATTTGATTTAGTTTAGGTTGAAATATTAAATATTTTTATTCGATTTGATTTGATTTTTAGATTAAAAAATAAAAAAATAAAAAACATTTGAATCTAATCAAATTATATTTTTTTATTAATTTTTATACATATATTAAATTCTTATAAAAATAAAATAATTATTTTATATCTAAATCTATTTAAATATGTTAAAATAATAATAAAATTTTTTTGGTTAAAGGGTAAAAAAAACCTTCAAATAAAAATTTAATAATCATCCAAGCTTCTCTAGTTTTATTGTAATTAGTTAAGCTCTCAAACATTTATTTTTATCAATTGAGTTTTATTAGACGAAAATTCATTAACTATCAACACTGATTTCATGCTAATTGATGGCCCAATTATGATGAAAATAAATGTTTAAGAATTTAATTAGATAACAATAGATGTTTTAAAGATTTAAATGATCCGAAATAGATAATTTAATACCTAATTGATTGTAATAAAATATCATGAGCTTTAATAATTATTAAATTTTTGTTTGAGGGTTTTTTTTTTTACCTATTTATCAAAATTTTTTAAAAAATTTAAATTCGATGAATCAAACTGAATTGAGCTAAATCAATAGAATTTGATTTAGACCGAATTAGTTCCAAAAAAAGTTTAATTCGAATTTGAATCAATTTTTGAAAATTTATAATAGTATACATAATCGAATTAATCGAACCAAACTGTTATTATCCCTACTCTTCTTCTTTTTATTCTTTTTCTTCTTTTTAGGTACATTATCTTTACTTGTCATGTATATAGAGTAGTTTTAACTCTGAAACTTATCAAGCTTCTTTCTTTATGTCATTTATTCTCACTCTTGCTAAAGGTATAATGGGTGATAACCTTTTTGTTAGCTCAAGTGCGGGTAGTAATCCAAGAAATGATGAATTGGATTTTCTCCAAATTTTTTTTTTCAGAAATAGATTGAATAAATTGAATGAAAAATTAAATCAATATATTCTTTGATGAAAATTTAATGCAATGAGCAACAATTAATGCATCTTGAAGCAAATATAAACAACAATCAAAGTAAGGAGTGTAAGGATAGAGAAAATCGAACTCAAAGATTTATACAGGTTCAATCTTTCTCCAAATGCACTTATGTCCTCTCCCTTAACTTTTAGCCAAGATCAATCCACTAAATGAATCAAATTACAATCTATATCTTTTTCAAGGCTTAAAATAGAAACCTCTCACTCCTTATCTTTTTAGGCTAAGATAGCAATTTCTAATTCCCTACCTTTCAAGGCTAAAGTAGCAACCACTAATCTCACCAAATGATTTTTTGCAAAAACTCTTATACTATTCAAGAGGATGCCTCACCTCTTGATTATAAAATAGCTCAAATGTTTTGCAAACTATGAATACCTCTTAACGTTAAATGTTTGCCTAATGAAGTACAAAAAATGATAAATGAATAAAAAAGATAACTTAGATATAACAAATACAAAAGATGTAAATTTTAAGCTCTAAAACTCTTGATTTCTTGAGAGATATGAATGTATGGCTTATTGGTGCTTGCTTTCTTGTTTGATCAACCTTCTTGGTGTGTTGGAATACTTTATTTATAAAGAAAATAAGTTTGTAGCCGTTAGGGATGGTTTGGTGATGAAAATACCTGTTGGACATTTGAAAAATTAGTCGTTTGAAGCATTCCGTACAAGACCCAATTGATTGGTTGAAAAACCCAATCAATCCTGTACCTTACCCGATCAATCCCTTTTTGTAGGGGTTCGATCCCTTTTGGTTAGTTTCAAGTTTTATGACTTTTTGAATAAATAACCAATTGATCCTATATGTTAGGGGATTGATTGGCTTTGCTAAAAATCAATTTTTGAAACTTTTTAAGTAAAAAATCGATCAATCTTATGCAAAAAGGGATCGATCCCTTCTTCCCATTTTTGCACAAAATGTTTTTAAACTATAGAAAAGAAGTTAGCTTGTGTTTTAAAACAATTTTTAACTTGATAAAACACTTAAAAACACTTTTCCAAGTTCTAGCAAATTAAACATCATTTTGATAAATATATTATGTATTTAGTACAAAAATAATAAAACTTAAGAACAAGTACTAAATAAATTTATTTGCAAAAATATAATCAAACTTATTTAGCTTAATGTTTTGTCATTTTAAAATAAGGATCAATTCAAGGCTAACAATCTCTCCTTTTTTGATATGACAAGACTTAAAAATAAATTTGCTTGACAAAAAATATTTTAAGGTTTTGATAGTCATTTTGAAAAATAATTTTGAAAAACTCCCCTTAAACAATGTATAGAAAAACTCAGTAAATTCTTCTCCTCAACTAATGCATTTCAACTTAATCCAACACAACTCATAAATATATGCTAACTAATGCATTTCAACCAAATCCAACAAAACTCATATTATATATGTTAAGGCAAATATATCAATTAAGCACACACACACATGTATGTATATCAAAGCATAAGCAAATTTGTCCACAAAAATATTTCTCCCTTTTTTTGTCATAGTAAAAGGCATAGCAAATACTCACATATTCATTAAAGCTCTCCCCTTTTTTGTTAATAGTATATATAAAGGAGAATTTCCATAAACTCTCTCCCTTTTTGTCAGAGCAAAAGAAAGAGATCAATTTAAGGCATAGTACAAAATGCAAGAGCAAATAATATTAAGAGATTAATGAATGCATGTATTCAAGTAATATGCACAATGAACATCAAATACATGTATTCAAACACAAGAGCATAAAAGGATTTTAATATATCCAATTTTAGCAATATAGCACAAAATCACTCATAGCATGATTGCTATGAGTAAAGTGATAAAAGTACATTATGCATACTACTCATATATCATGTTTTTATAAAATGTGCTTAGAATGTAAAGCATTAATGTCATATAACAATATATTCAAGTACATTTATTCAAACTCATACCAAATGCTAAAAATATGTTATCTAGCAAATCATGAAAGATATAAGCTATATCAAGTATCAAGTATAAAAAACACAAGTATCCATGAAAGTTCAAAAATTCATTAGCAATTTTATCCACTAACTTTCAAAGAGCAGAGATATTTCATATATATGAAAGATTCAATCAATAATTCTAAGATGATAAAACCAATCTTTCATAAATATGTCCTATCCAAACAAGAACCTTAAGCTTATACATATATAATGTAGCATGAAAACTAATGAGCAATGAGGTTCAATCATTATGTCATAACCAAAAATTATATAAACATGATTTTCCAAACATAATGAACATATATGCTATATCAAATAAATCATAAAACCATAATTATCCAAATGCACGATGGACACTCATTCAAATATTTTCAAGTTATTTCAATATATAGCAATGTATTCAATCCAAACATATGCAAGTATTTAAACACAATTTAAACATATATTTCAATTATATAAGCATATGCAAAAACATTTCAAATCATATATAACAATATACCCATAAGGATACAATCATTTAAAAATAATATCGTATATGCTATCTCAATATTTTCAATCCATGAATATGTATAAAATATTAAATAATAAGTTCATAATATGAGTCAAAGTAATTAAAGATCAAGAAATCAATATATTCAACTCATCCATGTTTCAAGATTTAAACAAATCTTCAGGCATTAAAATTTATTCATCTCATCAAAGCAATAAAGAAGTAGGCATGAATAACAAAATGCACTCATCAATCCAAGCTTTTAAGAATATTAAAACAATCTCTACCAATTGGCTTAGTGACTAATTGGTGTAAAGTGCTCATATGCTCAAGCACAATATCTCATTTTTGCATACAACTTTAAAAAAAAAATTCAAAGCAATCAAATTATACATACCTCTAAAGCACATATCAAAGCAAGCATCTATATGAATTCAAGCTCATACATCATAAGCACATAACATAAAGTCAACACATTTACCTTAATTCATGTTTAGCTATGTTGTTGTGTTTTATTTAGTTGAGTGATGTTAAACCCTTCATTCCACATCATTTGAGTAAAATTTTTGGTACTTGGCCTTGATTGATGAAGATAACATGTTTTGCCTGCTATACTTGAAACTCTAAAATGAATGTTGGCCATTCATGCTGATTTCAAGTTTTGCTTGCATAGACTTAAAAAAGTTCTTAACAAGAAATATTCATTAGTATCATAAAAAAATCAACTGATAAAGATTATACCAATTGTTAGAAAATGAATTACATATTCTAAGTCATTAGAGGCAAGAGAAAATTTGTTCACTAAACACAAGTTGCTAATTGCAAGGGAAAAATATTTAAAAAAAATACTTTATAAACTTAAGCTAAAAGCCATGTATCAAATTAAACATTAAATAACTCAAGAATGGCAAAAAAGCTAAAGTTCTCATAATTTACAAAACTCCTTTTTTCTAGATCGTTAATGATGAATACAAAAAGACATATCAATATTCAAATATGTTCAAGGAAATTTTAGCTCAAGAGAATAAGTCAAAACAAATTTTAGGCCAATTAAAAGTTAAAGTCTCAAGGAAGACATATTTACCATTCAAACATATTCAAGAAAATTTAATCCAAAAGCATAAATATGTTTATACAAATTATAGGCTATATTCAAAAATATCTTAAGCTAAAAATAAGCATCATAAAAAAATCATTCTCTTAAGTCATTTTGCAATCATGTCAAGTCAATCTAAATCATCTTCATTAAATGATCATATACTTGACAGAAACAATAGATGAACTAACAATATATTCTATTTTAAGCCTAGGCAGTTCATCATGCATCAATTCAAGTTCACAAATTAAGAGATAAATCAATTAAGCATAAAACAATAAAGTTTAAAAAATGTTTCATAAAATTTAATAAATCAATTAAACATAGAAGAAAGAATATTTCAAGAATATTTTGCAAGAACAAGATACGAATTATTAGGCATTTTAAACCACAAACAATAAGGTCAAGTTGAATATAAGATCATGCAAGCATATTATCTTAACCAAGGCTATAGATGAACCAAGAATCAATATATTTCATTTAAGCTTAAGAAGTTCATCAACTCAGAAACATGAAAGAAGAAATAAGTCTTGAATCAACAATTAAGGACAATCATAAAGTATATTCAATATTATTTCATAAAAATTCAAGAGATAAGAAATTCAACCATTAATATATACTACACTAAATGTACTAAGGCCATGAACGTCATATTTGTAACACCAAACTCATGTAAGCAAATTTCTTTATGTAAAACAACATAGGATAAACTATTCAAAACTTAATATGTCTAAGATTTTGATTTTTGACACCTTAAAATCATTTTTGCTTGGAAAAGTCCTTAAAAAATCTCAAAATTAGTCAAGCTCATTTTTAATCAACTTGAACCATTCCAACAAGTTTATATTAACAAAACAAAAGTGTTCAAGTGGTAATTTGGCCTTAAAAACAAGGAAATCAAAAAGTCAACTCCTAAACCTCATATTTCCTTAAAAATGCTACATAGATAGGCAAATATGTTAAAACTCACATTTAAGCTTTTTAAATCATTTAGAAAAGTTTTATATCACAATTTGGAATTGTCCAAATGGTTTTTATGCTTATATATGCTAAAAAATTAGAACTGATCTTTTAAGCTCTAAAATTCGTTAAAACACGCATGTAACATTATGAAAAATTAAAATCATTGCAAGTTAATTAAGTTTCTTTAAGCAAGTTTAAATCATTAAATTCAAAATTTTCAAATTCATTTTGCACTTACAACTTTCTAAAATAAAATTTCACATTTGAAAGCTTGACTTCAGCAAGCATTATTTTTCAAAACAAAATATAAAATTTATAAATCATTAAGCTTTGTATGCTCCTCATAAGTTTGTGCATAAATATAAAAATAATTTAGCACATAATTAACTACATCAAGTATATAAAAACATACAACACTAATATCAACAATTTAGAACAACACATATGATCCTAAAAAAAGCATGGACATATCTCAAGCAATTAAACACCAAAAAAATTTCAGCAAGCATCACAATCATACTTAAGAGTAAAAATAAATACATACTCAATCAAACTCACATTTTCTCAAGATCATGAAATATATATCAAATAAAATTGGCATATTCAATATATATCAATAAAGCATATAATAATTAAATACTCAGTATTTAACAAGAATAGGCAACCAATTTTAAATTTATTTCAAATAAAATTTTAGAGGTTACCCATATCTATTATGTGTTTAGAGTTCCATTCTTCATAACTTATACTGTAACTTCTTGCTCTAGCACATTTAAAAGAGATATTAGTCATTTAGATTTTGGTACCTAAATTGCTTTAGGTCCTTGAGAGTTTGTGACTAAGTCTTTTATTCTTTTTGGAACCCATACTTACCTAATTCTAAATGAGACTTTTTTTTATAGGACAACCAGACATGGTATGAATATAAAAATTACAAAATTTGCATTTGGTCATTTTAATACTTGAATTATTGAAACCTTTATGTTTTTCATTCATTAAAACTTCAAACTTCATTTTCAAATCAAAAATTTCTTTTTGTATCATTTCATTTTTCTTTTTGCAATCTTTAAAATTTATTCTCAATTTCTCATTTTGACTTTCCAAATCATCTTTTATTTTCATCAAAATTTTTTTTCCAATATTCAATTTTGAAATTACTTTCTTGTATTGCAATTTCATTAACTCAATTTTTACAAATAACTCATTAACGGCATCTTGCAATTCATCAAATGTATAAGAGTTTAAATTAATAGATTTAGAAGTTACCTTAGGCTCTTCAAAAGCTATGAAGCATGATGCATTATAGTTGAATTGTTATCTTTCACAAGATCTTTTTTTCAATTTTCTCATTCTTCTTCTTGTCTCTGTATTTCATTTAACTTTTCTCATATCTTATTAAAGGTTGATAATTTTTGACCAAGTTGAAGTTATAAGAGTTTAGAGCTTTATAGAGAATGCACTTGACCTTGGCATCATCTAGTATTTGGTTCATGCATTTTACATCATTGGAAAGAGTAGTAGGCCCTCTTTCTATCATGTTTCAAGCTCTAAAATCTTGAGCTATGATGAATACCTTCATCCACATTTTTCAATCACAAAACTTATTTTTATAAAACGTGGGAGCTTTGAAGACTTCCTAACCATCTTGACAAATAGCTTTAGGATCTTTTACTCAAGGTTGTTAGACCAACAACCAAACTCTAATACTAATTGTTAGCTCAAGTATAGGTAGTAATCCAAAAAGGGGATGAATTGGATTTTTTCCAAATTTTTTTCCAAAAATAGATTTCAATAAATAAAATGAAAAATTAAAATCAATATATTTTTGGATAAAAATATGATGCAATGAATAACAATTAATGTATCTTTAAGCCAATATAAGCAACAATCAAAGTAAAGAGTATAGGGATAGAGAAATCAAACTAAAAACTTTATAGAGGTTCGGTCATTCTCTGAAGGTACCTACGTCTTCTCCCTTAGCTTCTAGCCAAGGTCAATCCACAAAATGAATCAAATTACAATTCCTATATTTTTCAAGGCTTACGATAGCAACCTTTCACTGCCTATCTTTTTAGGCTAAGATAATAACCTCTAATTCCTTACTTTTCAAGGCTAAAAGCAACCACTAATGTCACTAAATGAGTTTTTATAAAAACTCTCAAACTATTCAAGAGGATGCCTCACTTATTGATTATAAAATAGCTTAAATGTTTTACAAACTAAGTATACCTCTCTAAGGTTAAGTATTTGCCTAATGAAGTACAAAAAATGATGAATTAACAACAAAGATAACTTGGATACAACAAATACAAAAAACGTAAACTTTAAGCTCTAAAACTCTTAATTTCTTAAGACATATGAACGTATGGCTTATTGGTGCTTGCTCTTTTGTTTCATTAACCTTTTGGTATGTTAGAATGTCATATTTATAGAAAAAATGAGTTTGTAATCTTTTAGGATGGTTTGGTGATGAAAATACCCATTGAACATTTGAAAAACTATCTGTTTGAAGCATTCTACATAAGACCCAATTAATTAGGTAAAAGACCTTATTGATCTTGTACCTTAATTGATTAATCTTTTTTTGTAAGGGATCGATCTTTTTTGGCTAGTTTCAAGTTTCATAACTTTTTGGATAAAAAACCAATGGATCTATAAAATGAGGGGATCGATCCTATTTTCAAAACCTTAGATCTAGTCCATGCTATTGGGATTGATTGGTTTTGCAAAAAATTAAACTAAAAAACTTTTTAGGTAAAAAATCGATCGATCATATGCTGTAAACATCATTTTATATTTTGTATTTATTATTATTTTTTTTTTCTCTTCTTTTCTGATCCGTTTGACAAAATCTTGGTGCATTAAATGCACCCTCTCCAAAAGTATAAAATTTCAACCACCGGCAGCCACTTGACACTTTGTCTAACTTGGCAATGTGAATTTTGACCACCAAAAGTCTCTCATGTTGGTTGAAAATCTGAGATTTGAATCCCATAAAGCTTTATAAATAGAGCTTGTAACCTATAAGAAAAAGAGGGGAAGGCCATAAAAAAAACCCAGAATAAAAAAA
Organism: Durio zibethinus; assembly: GCF_047325235.1. Taxonomy (NCBI): domain Eukaryota; kingdom Viridiplantae; phylum Streptophyta; class Magnoliopsida; order Malvales; family Malvaceae; genus Durio; species Durio zibethinus. The sequence goes on along the minus strand of NC_143183.1, from coordinate 14,512,918 downwards.
AGATAAAAAAAAAGTTCAACCAGATTCAAAAAAAATTTCTTTCTGTCAAACAAAAACCTAGGAATAAAACAAAATCCTAAACTAAGTAACCTAAAAACAACAGCCTATGGATACAGAGACCAACAGTGCAAAAAAAACATAAAAAAATTTTAATAGAAACTTTAGGCCTTGATCATGTCATTTGAGGTTGTTTCTCACGAAACAAAGGCTGGATCTATGTTTAAGGGGGTTAAGGAAAATATTTTAGGTGGTTTTGGTTTTTTTCGATCACCGATGACAACGACTAATGACCAGTAGTGGCAATGATTGCAGTCAATCGGCCCCTTCTCCATTTTTGTTTAAAAGAGAAAAAGAGGTTGTTTTTAAAAAAAGGGAGAAATGAAGTGAAAAAAAAATTTGAGCTTTTATATAAACTGCTAAGAGCCAAAACGATGTTGTTTCGATAAGGACCAAAATGACATCATTTTGACATAAGAAGGATCAGTGTTATTCTTGACCCGACCCGAGGTCTACGCATTTGACCTAGCTACCCAACACCTCTCAGCTATTAATCGGTCCAGTTGAACTGGCTCAATTAAATCAGATCAGATTGGATCAAACCGTCAAACCTACTGAACTCGTGTTGATCAGACCGTTGTCAAATCCGGTTCATTTTTTATTTTTTTAAAATTTTTTTATATATTATTTTTGTTATTTTAAATTTTATTATTAATATTTATGCATATTAAAATGTCTATATTTGTTAGAATAAATTTTTTGTTAAAGTAAATAAAAATAAATAATGAAATATATTCATAAAATTTTTGATACTTTTGTTAATTGTAAAATAAACCTTATAATAATAATTATAAAATATAAAATATAAAAAAGGGAAATATTTTATCTTACGATGATATTCAAAAGTACTCTGAGTAGTGATACTTACGAAATCTCTAAGTAAAAAGATTTTTTTAAATACTACCAGTATATTAGAGTATTTATAAAATTTTTTTAATACAATAAAAATTTTCCTTTTTTTGTTGTAAGATAGTAAATAAAAATTAATTAATTTATTAAAAAAAAGATAAAAAATGAGAAAAAAAGAAATTTTATTCAATGACAGGATTCTAGAAGTATTCTGAGTAGAGATGCTTTAAGAAATCTCTAGATGAGAAGATTTTTTTTAAATATTAACAATGTATTGGAATATTTATAGAAAATCTTCAATATAATAAAAATTTCTCTTTTCTTCAAAAATTTAAATAATAATTCAATAAACAAAGTCAATAAAATTTCTAAAAGAAAAAATAAAATATATGCATCAACATGTTAGCATTTGCATTGCATGCATGACATAACTTTTTATGAAAAGCAAATTCGAGCCTTCGAGAATAAGATTCTAAGGTATTCCGAGAAGCGATGCCTAATAAATCTTTAAGTAAGAAATAGTTTTTCTAATAAATTATTTCAATAAAAGGGTTTTAATTTATTTTTCTCGAATAAAATTTGAACAATAATAAAAAAAAACAAAACTGTAATAAATAAAAGAAGTAAATGAAATTATTTTTCAAACATTTGAAAATAAGATTGTTTTTATCAAAATCAATGGATAACATGTAATTAATTGATATTGTTTTAAATGGACGTTGTGGGGGTGCTAATCCTTCCCACGCATAACTAACTCTCGAACCTAGATTGTTTCATAGACCCTAAAATTATCTTTTTAATAAATTTTAAAATTTTATTAAAAGAAAAAATTTTAATAGGTAGCCAATTGTACTTAGCCAAAAAAGATTGGTGGTGACTCTATTTTTATTTTCATTTTCAAATTCGTTGGGAGGACATAAAACTATTACAATAGTTTGGCGACTCCACTGGGGATGCCATTTGTTTTTGAGAGTCAGGCCAAAATTAACTATGTATTATCTTTAAATTTTGATTTAAACAATTTTAATCGGTATTTAAATTTTAATTTCTTAGACTTTTATTTTTCATTTTCAATAAAAAATAATAAAAAAAAAACAAAAAAGAAAAATTTCACACACGTTTATTTTACTATGCCTCTTATGCTTTATTTTTTTTTTATGTATTACTCTTGATAAATTAGGATACATTTGCACACACAATGACATGTTGCATCTCATGCATAAGCTTTATACCCGGGTTTCACCCCTTATAGGAGGAAGTAAAGTACCTATGCTATCGTGAGGTGATAACTTTTGTAATGGCAAATGAAATACTTCCACTCAAATTGAATCCTTTCCATTTGTAGCCTATAATGAGTGAGGATTAGGGTGCCTTACTAGTCTAACATGAATGATAGTGAGAAATAATTTGAGAACCTTTAGATATGTGTCAACCCGAATCAAGCAAGTAATAACCCTAGGAAGCTAACCTTGAGTAAAGCCTCGCCTACTCATTTGTAGAAAAATGCCCAAGACCAAAACATGTAAGAATAAAAGTCAAAAACAAAACAAAACAAAAATCACAAAAAATTCTTTTAATCTCAAACCACATCCTCACACTAACTCAATTTCATTTTCTTTTCCTTTTTACATTAATCATATCATATAGTTCTACATCAATGAATTTGGTCTAGGACATCTTTTTCTCAAAAAATCTTCATGGATATCATAGAACTATAGATTTACTCATCCTCAGTCAATGTCCCATGTGAGCCATATAATGAAGTATATGTTTCATAAAAAAAGCCCAACAAAAGAGTGGAGATTGCTTGCCTACCAATTATGTGTCTGAGTTACCTGAAAAGATGCATTTGGATCTCATTCAAAATAATTTAGAAGACTTAGCCATCATTTAGGTTCAGTTAAATAAAGAAAAAAAAGAAAGCTTTTGAAAGAAGTATAAACAGATTGCATCCCTCATTTCGGTAGTGATTGATGAATAGTTTATCAGGGTAGCTATATAGTTTTGGGATCCATCTTATAGATGCTTCACTTTTAATTAGGAGGATTTGGTGCCAACTATTAAGGAATATTCAATTTTGCTTGGGATAGAACTACAGTGTCTGGATAAAGTGTTTACCTGAAAGCTGAAATCAAGTTATCACAAAAAGTTGGCCAAGCTTATAAAGGTTAAGTAGAAACCATAGATTCCTTCATAAATCCTAAAGGTGAACATTTTGGTATTCGTTGGGACTTTCTCTGAAACTTTATTCTAGGGCATTTATTGATGATCAAGGCATGGTTATGTTTGCTTTAGCATTGCATGGCATGGTGATTTTCTCAAAGTTTTTAGGTTACATCGAGATAACTGTGGTGAACTTTTTTGAGCAAATTGAAACCCAAGTAATTAATCTCACACTAGTAGTCCCAGCTAAAACCATCAAGTTATTGAATTTTTATTGACGGAATAGAAAAGGACGGTTCATAGGGTGTGCACCGTTGTTATATGTGTGGGTAAGAAGTCATTTCAAGTGTAGGAAAAGTGTATTTTCAAAACTATATCTTCAAAACAAAGCACCAATTGAAGAGTTTTACAAAAGCCAATGGCCGACAATGAAGACTAAAGAAGAGTGGGTTTTTTTCTTACGAAGGCTTACCGAAGATGAACTACAATGGATGGCACCTTAGATGCCTCGTGTGCCCATGTTATATCATAGAGAAAATGAACCATGGATACCACTGTTATGACTATAGGGTGTTGTAAGTTATGCCCCATTGATTGTGTTTAGGCAATTTGGTACAAATAGTTTATTCTTGCCACTCATGGCCTAGTCCAAGTAAAATTTATTTATGAGAAATCAAAGCCACCAAGAACCTCAGAGCAGTTAATCCAAGCATGGAAGAAAATACGAATAATGAGATTAGGGCCTTTTTTCGACAAAGTCACTATTGATTACCAAATTTGGACAGTGAAGTGGCTTAGAGAGATAGTACTCCCTTTTGATGATAGCTCACATCAATCAATTAACCTTACAATAGAAGTGCAATTATAAAAAATTGAACTTGATAGAAAAGAATTAGGAACTGAAAAAGAAGAAATAAGAATAGAAAATTTGAGACTTTGCAAAAAAATGAGACAATTGAAACATGAAGAAAATATACAAGGGAGTAGATCAGAGAAGGTTATAAAAGAACGAGATGTGGCTAAAAATGATATGAAAGATTTGCACTAAGAAAATAAAAGATTATGAGTCCAATTCAAGACTGAAAAAGTCACCAAATCTTACCTTAGTTAAAAATGTGAAATGAATGAGCTTCGAGAGGAAATGAACCAATGAAAAAGAAAGCTTAAGAAAAGCAAGAACAGGTCACTAGAATTTCTCAAGAATGCTAGAATTGGGAAGGATTATACTCTACAGCTTTGGCAAGATTGGTTGAATGCCCAAAAGAAAAGGAAAGGTTGGAGGCTATGCTTGCAAAAGAGAGAAGAAAACACCTTAAAGTACTAAATGAAAAAAAAAATCACTTCACCAGGTGATCCAAGGGTTAGAGCTACAACTACAAGATCATAAGAACTATATTTCAACAATAATAGATGAGTGGTAAAGAAGGGAAAATGATTGAATTTTCATATGTGATTCAAAACAAGATACCCACATGAGATGAAGAACAGAAAGCTTAGGGAGACAATAGTATATAGAACACATGACTAACCAAGTTTGCAAGATAGTAAAGAAAGCATAGAAGATGGTTAAAAAGGTACAAGTATTAAGATAAGAAGTCAATCCCATAGGAGAATATGGCAGTGCCTAGTGAACTTTCTAGATGAGGCCAAAGATCATTATGAGTAAGTCAAACACTTTTATGGATATAATTTTAGGATAATAAATCTCATGTAACAAAAGTTGTTGGAATTAATAAAATTTCTTGTGTTGAAATTTGTCAAAGAGCAAATATCTCTCAATTGCATTCATGCATCATATGCATCATTTTCTTTAAAAAAATCATAAAAAATAAAAAATAAAATTTTCAACATATGGCATTTTGATTGCTAAAAATTTATGGTAATAAAAGTTCAAAAATAGCTCGTCCACTAAAAATTTGACTCAACCTACTCGCCATTCATATAACACTAGAACTTAAACAAGAATCATAGAACAAGAATAGGCCAATTGATTTAAGAGGATGGAGAAAACTCAAGAAGAACTAAAATGGGATATTGAAAAGATAATGGACATGTTCAAGAATTTTGATATAAAAAAAGTAATGAAAGAAAATCTTAACTTTCAAAAACAACTGCCAGACATGGTGGATCTTATATACCCTCTAGGGTTTAAGCCATGACTGATGTAATCTTCTTAATGAACCGGAGTACAAATTCTTACTCCCGGAGGATATCCCAGCCTTTATCTGAGAATAACATCCACACTTGCTTTGAGACAATTTTAAAATTTCACTAATCCTATTATGATGGAAAAACCACCTGAGCCAATCTTGGTTCCTAACTTAAATGATCCTAAGGAGAGAGAAAACTTAAGGATAAAGACATTGGAGAAGGTGAAAGTACCAGTGCCTAACAAAAGATGAAATTATTAGAAGAAAGGCTTAAGGCCATAGAGAGAATGAGTTTTTATGGCTTCATAGATGCAACCAAGCTTTGTTTGGTTCTAAACATGGTCATTTCACCTAAATTTAAGGTCCTTGAATTTGAAAAATATGATGATATGAAATGTCAAATGACTCATGTCACCATGTATTATCGTAAAATGATGATATGTACTCATGACGAGAAGTTGTTAATGCACGTATTTCAAGATAGCATTATGTGATCTGTAGCAAGATGGTATGTTTAACTAGACAGGACTCATATTTATTTTCTGGCAAGTGCTCACAAGGGCATTCCTTACATAATTTAGCATATCATAGATCTAGCTCTAGATCATTTATCTTTACAGAATGTGAAAAAAAAAGTAATTGAAAGCTTTAAAGAATATGCACAAAGGTGGAGAGATATGACAGCACAAGCACAACCTCTTTTCACTGAGAAAGAGACAACTATCATATTTGTGAATACCCTAAAAGCACTTTACTATGAAAGACTAATAGGCAATACAACTAAGAACTTTATAGATATGGTGATATTAGGTGAGATTATTGAAAATACTATAAAGAATGGCAAGCTTGATGTTGGAGAAACAAGCCGCATAAAGAGAGGTGCTATATCGAAAAAGAAAAAAATAAAGCTCAAGTGGTAAACTATGTAGGCAACAGTTTAGAGGTTTCATGCTATACCTCGCACTAGTGTATCAAACCCATTACCCTTTTATAAGCAATATTACATCCATCCCTCATCCGTATCAGCCATACCAGCCATTGCCATAACCAGCTTATCCACCTCAGTTTCAGCCATTCTTTTGAATACCCACCTACAACCGTTCTGTTGCACCTACTAGACTAGAATAGAGGCCCAATCCAAGTAGTGGTCTAAGAGCTCTAAGAAATACCCAAAAAAAAATCACTTTCAATCATATCCTTATGACATACACATATTTATACCCTCGACTTGTTGTGAAACATTTATTAGCCCCTATTATTGTTAAACCTTTGAAACCTCCGTTTCTCAAATGGTATGATCCTAATGTGCATTGTGATTATCATTATGGAAACCCAGGCCATTCTATTAAAAATTGTATTGTTCTAAAGTATAAAATGAAGGGGTTATTCAATGAAGATGTGTTAAATTTTGATGCTAGCCAACGAGGAACTCCAAATATTAATGAAAACCCTCTACTAAACCATATTAGACCATCAATAAATGCTTTAATTGATGGGCAAATAAGCTACATGAAGAAGGGGATGGATAAACTTAAAACTCTGATAGCTAAGGTGTTTGAAGCCTTGGTCAAGACTGATATGTTAGAGTCAATAGAACCTCATAAATGTGCTAAAACAATTAACTTAATCGAGAGCTGCAACTATTATAAAGGTGCTTTAAGACATTCTATTAAGAGTTACGATCAATTTGATCAAGAGGTGCAAAAGTTGATGGATATGGATCGGATAGAGTTTTACAAAGAAAGAGAAGAGTTGATGAAAGTTGAAGTGTCTGCCATTGATTAAAAAAATAAGCTTGTGAGTAGACTAGTAACCATTTACTATGATGAAAAGCTAACCTCAAGGCTAGAAAAGCTTATCTCCCATCTAGTAGTGACAATTAGAGTCCCTACCCCTTTTTAATATCAAAATGATAAAGCGGTACCATGAAATACTTTGTGACATTGTGGTCAATCCGGATACTACAAACATAATGGGTATAGGAGGTATGACTCAGAGTGGGAGATGTTACAATCCTAAAACACTAAAGAAAGCTCACAAAGGAAAAGCAAAGGTCAGGGAAGAAGAGAAAAGTCAAAGTAATCCTGTAGCAGTCCCTAATAAAGAATGTCAGAAGTCGATCTATGATAATGAAGCTAGTGAATTTTTAAAGCTAATAAAACATAACGAGTATAGCGTGATAGAACAGTTGAACAAGATGCCAACTAGAATTTTGCTATTATCATTATTGCTAAGCTCAGAGTCTCATCATAATGCTCTACTAAAAGTGCTCAATTAAGCATATGTGTCCTACAATGTATCTATTTATTATGTGGAACAGCTTGTCGGTAATCTGGCAATTTCATACTACATCTTTTTAAGTGATGAAAAAATTCCTCTTAAGGAACGAAGAAGTACTAAGGCTCTTCACATTATTATAAAATGCAAGAGTCATATAATGGCTAAAGTTTTGATCAATAATTATTTATCAATTAATGTTATACTTATGACTATTTTGGCAAAACTACCTATTGATGGATCTTACATGACACTTAATCATATGGTAGTTCGAGCTTTCAATGGGACCCGAAGAGAGGTGCTGAAAGATACAAAAATGCCATTGCAAATTGGTCTTTGCACTTTCAATTGAAATTTTAATTTATGGATATATCTCCCTTATACAGTTGATTATTAGGTAGGTCATAGATTCATATGGTAAGTGCCGTTCCATTCTCATGGTACCAAAAATCAAATTCATTGTTGATGGGAAACTTACAAATGTGGTAAAAGAAAAAAATTTACTAGTAACCCAACAAGTAAATACTCCTTATGTAGAAGTAGCAGATGAAGCCCTATAATGCTTTTATAGATTTTTTGAAATTGTCAATATAACATATGTGGCTAAAAGATCTAAATTATATTTTTCGCACTTGTCTATGACTACTGAAATGGTCGTTAAACAGCTCACTAAAATATGATGGTAACTTAAAATCGAATTAGAGAAGAACCTACAAAGAATTATAGAGCCACTAGCATTATATGATAAGAAAGATAGATTCAGTTTGCAATATAAACTAATAAGAGGGGACAGAATAAAAATGGTGAACAAGAAAAAAAAAAAAAGAAAAAAAAATGGCTAATCTCAGAGGATATGAGCCAGAGTCAGAGCCAATGGTCATTATGTGCCTTTATAATTCCTTTTGTTTAAGAGGATATATTTACCCAAATCCACTTGAAGCCACAAGTACATAATTGATGAAAACTTTTTCTTAGTTGGCTATTCATATGGTGGATGAGAAAGAAAAGAAGAGCTAAGATGAAGAACTATTTGTACACCTATGTCCTTTAGATTTTGAGTTGAATAATTGGAAAGTCATAAAACTGCCTATTATGTTTTCAACTTTTGAAAAATAATGTGAAACTTTAAATCCCTAATTACTTATTTCATGAGCATAAGGAGATCTTTTATGTTATGTTTCAACTTTATCATTTTAATAAAAGACTTAGAAAATGCATCCGTATTTCTTCTATTATGTTCATTGTCATTTTTCTTTCCATTTTCCCTTTATCATTTTCTTGCCATTCCACTTTTGTGTGCCAATATTCTCTTCATCCCACTCACTTGTAGGGTCTCAAATAATGAACACGAAGATAATCATGACAATAAACTCATATTCGATTTCGAAAACCTAATTCATGTTGATGAACTTCATAATAAAAAAGATTCAGATAATTACACATTGCCTCTTGATTTATTGAAATTAATAGATCACGATGATAATCCATTTAAGCCCCATCAAAAAATTACTAAATTAGTAAATTTAGGGGATAATGAAAATAGAAGAGAGGTTAAAGTTGGTACATCCTTTTTACCAACTAATAAGCAAAGGCTAGAAGAACTACTTTGAGAATATATGAATGTGTTCATGTGGTCGTACTAGGATATGCTAGGGCTCAATATTGATATTGTAGAACATAAATTGGCTTTGAAACTAGAATGCAAGTTAGTATAGCAAAAGCTGAGATGTATGAAACCAAAAATACTATTGAAAATTAAAGAGGAGGTAAAAAAGGAATTTGATGCAGGTTTTTTAGAGGTGGTAAAGTATCCATAATGGGTAGCCAATATAGTGATAGTTTTCAAAAATGATGAAAATGTGAGAATGTGTGTCGATTATCGAGACCTGAATAAGGTGAGCCCTAAGGATAACTTTTCTCTGCCTTATATCGATACTCTAGTGGATAACATTGCTAGGCATTTCACATTTTCCTTTATGGATGTTTTCTTGGGCTATAATCAGATCAAGATCGCTCAAGATGATATAGAGAAAATAATATTTGTGACCATGTAGGGGACATTTTATTACAAAGTCATACCTTTTGGGTTAAAAAATATTGACGCTACTTATCAAAAAGCAATGGTGACTCTATTTTATGACATGATACATAAAGCGATAGAAGTGTATGTGGATGATATGATTGCAAAATCTCATAAAAGAGAGGATCATGTAGTCAATCTCAGAAAGTTGTTCGATAGGTTGAAAAGATTCCAGTTGAAGTTGAAACCTGCCAAATGTACATTTGGTGCTAAGTCAAAAAAATTGTTAGGCTTTGTAGTTAATGAAAGAGGAATCGAAGTTGATCCAGATAAGATACAGGCTATTTAGAACTTATCTCTTCTTTGTACTCTAAAAGAGATATGAGGCTTTATGAGAAGATTAAATTATATTACTCGCTTCATTTTTCAACTCACCTACAAGCGCGATCCCATTTTTAAGCTTTTTAGAAAACATAATCCAAGAGAATGGAATGATGAATGCCAAAAAACTTTTGACAAAATCAAATAACACTTATCCAATCCACCCGTGTTGGTGCCACCCATTCTAGGGAAGCTTTTAATTTTATACTTAATAGTGCACAAAAATTCAATGGGATGTGTTTTAGGGCAAAGAGATGAAACCAATAAGAAAGAACGAGACATATACTACTTGAGCAAAAAGTTCACTAATTATGAGTTCAAGTATTCACCATTAGAAAAGATATGTTGTGCATTGGCTTGGACAGCTTGAAGGCTCAAACAATACATGCTTTATCATACTACTTGACTCATAGCAAAGTTGGATCCTATTAAGTATATCTTCAAGAAGCTTTCATTGATAAGAAGAATAGCATGGTGGCAAGTTATACTTTTAGAATATGATATTATTTATATGACTTAAAAGGCTATTAAATGGAGTGCGATAGCTGAGTTCCTTGTTAATCGTGTAGCCAAAAATTATGAACCCATGAAAGTTGATTTTTTTGATGAAGAAGTGATAGTCATTGAAGAGAATGAACTTGTTGGAAAGTCTTGAAAGATGTATTTTGATGGAGCTACTAACGCTTGGGCCATGGTATTGGGACAATTTTGATATCTCTTGATGAACACTATTATCCTATCATGGCCAGGTTGAATTTCAATTGCACAAACAATGTGGTGAATATGAGGCTTATGTTATGAGTTTACAAGTAGTAATTGAAAGAAAGATTAAAGTGCTAGATGTGTTTGGAGATTCAACACTAGTTATTTATCAGTTACGAGGTGAATGAAAAACAAGAAATTTTAAGTTGATCTGATACCATAAATACATCCCTGAGTTAGTCAAAAAATTTGAAGAAATTCAATTTGAGCATCTACCTAGAGAGAAAAATCAAATTGCTTATGCATTAGCTACTTTAGCTACAATGATCAAAAGAGATACCAAGATCCAACCCATCAAGCTAGATGTGAAAGATATACCAGCACATTGCTTAGGTGTCAAAGAAAAAGTTGATGGGAAACCATGGTATCACAACATTATGCAATATATAAAAAATCAGTAATACCCAAAATATGCAATAAAAAATGATAAAAGGACTATCAGAAGATTAGCTATGAGTTTTTTCCTAGATGGAGATGCCCTTTATAAAAGGAGTCGAGATCAAGTGCTCTTAAGATGTGTTAATACAGCTAAAGCAAAAATGATTATTAAAGAAGTACATGACATAGTCTGTGAGGCATATGTAAATGATCATATAATGGCTAAACAAATCATGAAAGCTGGCTATTATTGGTTGACAATGGAGGGTGACTGTATTGATTATGCTAGGAGATGCCATAAGTGTTAGATTTATGCTGACAAGTTCACACTATTCTATTAGCATTGCATGTTTTGACACCTCCATGGCCATTCTCTATGTGGGGCATGATGTCATCGATCTTATCACTCTAAAGGCTTCGAATTAGCATAAATTTATTTTTGTGATGATTGATTATTTCACGAAATGGGTAGAAGCTACCTCGTATGCTAACGTGACCTAATCCATGGTATATAAGTTCATAAAAAAAAGAGATAATATGTAGATATGGGCTTCCAAAGACAATTATTTTTAATAATATCAAAAACTTAAACAGTAAAATGATGAATGAAGTGTGCACTCAGTTCAAGATCCATCAGCATAATTCAACACCATATCATCCAAAGATGAATAGAGCAGTGGAAGCTATAAATAAGAATATCAAAAGAATCTTGGAGAAAATGACTGATACTTATAAAGATTGACACAAAAAATTACCTTTTACCTTGCATGCTTATAGAACATCAATTAGAACATCTACTGGAGCCATTCCTTTCTCTTTGGTATATGAAATAGAAGTTGTGTTACCAGTTAAAGTGAAAATTCCCTCACTGAGAGTCTAATAGAGGTAGAGCTAGAAGAAGCAGAATGGGTTCAAAATCGCTATGATTAGTTGAACTTCATTGAAAAGAAAAGACTTGCAATACTTTGTTGCGGTCAATTGTATCAAAAAAAAAATGATGAGAGCACATGATAAAAAAATTTACCCTCGTCACTTTAGGGAAAAATACTTAGTGTTAAAAAGGATTCTTCCAAATCAACATGATAATCGAGAAAAATGGACACTAAATTGGAAGGGCTTGTATGTGGTGAAAAATGTCTTTTTTGATGGGGCATTAATTTTAATAGAAATGGACGAAGGTGATTTACATACTCTAATAAATTCAGATGTTGTAAAGAAATATTTTGCTTGAAAAAAAAAGAGAAAAATGAGAAAAAGAATGATATATCTAAGTTGAAAACCTAAAAAAGGCAGCTTGGATGTGAAAGAAAAGCATCATCAAGAGAAAACCTTACAATACAGGGGTAAGTATAATTTGACAAACTCTAAAGAGTCAAGGAAGTCATCCGGTTAAGTTTTGGAGAAAAAAACTGGGAATATTTTATTCATAATTATTTGTAATCATTACTTGGGTACCTTGGTTCCTACCCAAACATTTTTGTTGCCATACACTTATTATTAGTTCAATGAAATATGTTTTTTTTCCTTTGGAAATAATGCATATCCATTCTTTTATCTCAATTTGCCATCTTTGTTCACTATATGAATAAATAAGAGAAATGTGTAATTGCATTCTGTTTGTCTTGAAATTAAAATGATGAAAATAATAATATGAAAGATCTCAACATTACTTTTCAAAGATGATAAAGGTAGATGAAAATGATGAGAAAAGCATGGCAAGGCATTGATGTTACAAACTTCTAAAAACGAAAAATATTGGTGAGAAAAAATACAATGGTCAAATGTTAAGAACAATTTGGTCCCATGGTAATTGTTGAAAAGCAAAAAGGTGATAGATTTCGAGAACCTTTTACCATAATTGGAAATGAATGATTTTGATTGCATTACATCTAGAGCACTTAGTGTATGCATCCATGAGAAGTTATAACAAGGACGAGGACTTTCCCTAATTAAAAACAGGATTTTGATCTTCAAGTAAAGATAATAATCAAACAATAGATTTCAAAAGAGAGAAATCTACTTATTTAAAGATGAAAAGTTAGTCTCGAGAAAAGATGAATTTTTAAAATCATCAAGCCTCTGCTTAGAGGAGCCTTTTCCACGATGAAATTTTTAAATTCGTTGAGCCTCTGCTTAGAGTAGCTTTTTCCAAGATGAAATTTTTAAAGTTGTTGAGCCTCTACTTAGAGGAGATTTTCTAAGATGAATTTTTAAAGTTATTGAGCCTTTGTTTAGAGTAGCATTTTTCAAGATGAAATTTTTAAAGTCATTGAACCTTTATTTAGAGGAGCTTTTCCAAGATGAATTTTTAAAGTTATTGAGCCTTTGCTTAGAGTAGCCTTTTTCAAGATGAATTTTTAAAGTCGTTGAACCTCTACTTAGAGGAGCTTTTTCAATATAAATTTTTTTTTTAAAAAGTTGTTAAGCCTCCGCTTAAAAGAGCCTTTTAAATTTTCAACAAATAATAAATAAATAAATAAATAAATAACAAAAAAAAGATTTTATGCTTAATATTTCTTCTTTCTGAACAAAATATGTGTCTGTTTGTCTTTATCTTATTCTTGATTCTCAAAAATAGGCAAAAAGGGGCAACTGTAAGCACTATTTTGTATTATTATTATTATTATTATTATTACTATATTTTTATTATTTTTTCTTTTTTTTTCTCTTCTTCTTTTTTTCTTTTCTTTTCTAATCCGTTTGACAAAATCTTGATGCATTAAATGCACCCTCCCTAAAAGTCCAAAATCTCAGTTACCACCAGCCACCGACAACTACCTGACACCTTGCCTAACTTGGTAGCGTGAATTTCGACCACCAAAAGTCTCTCAGGTCTGTTAAAAATTTAGGATTTAAATCCCAAAAAAATATGGGATTTGAACATTAGAAAGCTATATAAATAGAGCTTGTAACATGCAAGAAAAAAAAGGGGAAAGCCATCGAAAAAAACCTAGAATAAAAAAAAAGAGGTTTGGCCATATTCAAAAACAAAAATATTTTTGTCAAACAAAAACCTAGTGATAAAACAAAATCCCAAACCAAGTAACCCAGAAACAACAGCCCCTGGAAATAGGGACCAACAGTGTAAAAAAAAACATAAAAAATTTTTGATCAAAATTTTGGACCTCGATTTACGTCATTTGAGGTCGTTTCTCATGAAATGAAGGCTGGATCTGTGTTTAAGGGGTTAATGGGAACATTTTAAGTGATTTTGAATTTTTTTGTCATCGATGATGGTGGTTGAGGCCTGATAGTGGCGGCGAAGCAACCGGTTGGCCCACTTACATTTTTGTCTAAAAGAGAAAAAAAAGATTTTTTTAAAAAAAGGATAAATAAAGTGAAAAAAAATTTTGGGTTTTTATATAAACTATTAAGAGCCGAAACAACTTCGTTTCAATAAGGACCAAAACGACGCTGTTTTGACACAAGAAAGATCTGCGCATCAGTCCTAACCTGACCCGGCTACTCGATGCCCTTCAGCTATTAATCGGTCTAGTTGAACTAGATTAGCCAAACCGAATCGTCGAACTGATCGAACCTGCGTTGATCGGACTGTTGACCGGTCTGGTTCATTTTTTTATTTTTTTAAAAATTTTTTTATATATTATTTTTGTTATTTTAAATTTTATTATTAATATTTATGCATATTAAAATGTTTATATTTGTTAGAATAAATTTTTTGTTGAAGTAAATAAAAATAAATAATGAAATGTATTGATAAAATTTTTGATAATTTTATTAATTTTAAAATAGGCCTTATAATAATAATTAAAAAATAAAAAATGAAAAAAATATTTTTTGATGATGAGATGCGAAGGTACTCCGAGTAGTGATACTTACGAAATCTCTAGGTGAGAATATTTTTTTAAATATTACTAGTGTATTTGAGTATTTAGAAACAAATTTTCAATACAATAAAATTTTTTCTTTTTTTTGTTGTAAGATAGTAAATAAAAATTAAATAATTTATTAAAAAAGTGATAAAAAATGAAAAAAAAAATTTTATTTGATGACAAGATTTTAGAAGTCTTTCAAGTAGAGATGCTTTAAGAAATCTCTAGGTGAGAATATTTTTCTTAAATATTATCAATATATTGGAATATTTGTAGAAAATCTTTAATATAATAAAAATTCTTCTTTTTTTTCAAAAATTTAAATAATAATTCAATAAACAAAGTCAATAAAATTTCTAAAAGGAAAAAAAAATGTGTGCATCAATATGTTAACATTTGCATTGCATGCACGATATAGTTTTTTATGAAAAGTAAATTTATGCCTCCTAGGATGAGATTCTAAGGTATTCCGCAAAGCGATGCCTAAGAAATCTCTAGGTGAGAAAGAATTCTTTTAATATTACCACTGTACTAAAGCATTTTAAGAATTATTTCAATAAAATGGTTCTAATTTATTTTTCTTGATTAAAATTTGAACAATAATAAAAATAAAAATAAAAAAAGCAAAATTGTAATAAATAAAAGAAGTCAAGGAAATTATTTTTCAAACACCGAAAATAAGGCTATTCTTATCAAAATCAATGGATAACATGTAATTAATTGATACCATTTTAAACGGGCAATGTAGGAGTACTAATCCTTCCCCATATGTAACAGATTTCTAAACCTAGACTGTTTCACAGACCCTAAAATTATCTTGTTAATAAATTTTAATTAATTTTAAGATTTTATTAAAAAGATACATTTTAATAGGTGACCAATTGCACCTAGCCAAAAAAGATTAATGGTGGCTCCGTTTTTATTTTTATTTCCAAATTAATTAGGTGAACACAAAACTATTATGATATATGCAAAAGGAAATCAATCCTATCAATCAGGGGATCGATCCTATCCCTTAGGGAATCGATCCCTTCTTCCCATTTTTGCACAAAACGTTTTTAAACAAGGGAAAAAAGTTAGCTTGTGTTCTAAAACAATTTTTAAACACTTTTCTAGGTTCTAGCAAACTAAACATCATTTTGATAAGCATATTATGTATTTAGTACAAAAATAATAAAACTTAAGAACAAGTACTAAATAAATCCATTTGCAAAAAATAATCAAGCTTATTTAGCTTAATATTTTGTCAATCAAAATAAAGATCAATTCAAAGCTAACACCTTTGATCGTCTGAATAGTCCAACTGTTGTAGGATTTTCCTAAAAAATCAACCACAAGATTTGTCATGCCTAATGCAATGAATTTGAAAGATAATGTCCTAAAGAAGTAATAAATTTTTTAATGAGACACATTTGGAAAGTAGGGCAGAAGGAGGAAACTCATAAAGTCTTATTAAGGATATTCAATTAGCTAAAAAAATAAGCAACTTATCAAGGAAAGTGTGTCTACATCAATATGAAATTCAATGGTAAGGTAAAAAGGCTTGCTGTTAAACTAGTCTGTGGTTCCATAGCCAATTATAAGAGTTTAGCCAAACTTAGGTAAGAGGGTATACAATAATCAATTATCAAAAGCTTGGCGCTTAATTAATCTTCAAAGTCAGAAACCTCAATGCATTAATTAGACTAGGGTTTTGGTGTGATGCTAAACCCAAAACTAGGGACTTAAGCAAATCAAAGCTTGGGATTAGAAGTCCAAGTTAACAAACAATTTACCTAATTGATGAACTAAGCCATAAAGGCGATAGCCAACACAAATTTAGACAACCAACCTAATATGAGATATGCTACCCATATAACCCAAGTTAATGGTGTGCAACTACACTTAGAAAGAGTTTAAGGCAATATTCTAAGACCTAACCACGCCTAGGAACAAGTTAGCCTTGCTTATCAACAACCTAATTATGTTTGAAGGTAACAAATCCCTTAAAATCCTCAATTTAATTATGCTCAAGGACATCTTCCAACATAAAACCTCTTATAGGTTATCTTGGTCAAGGCTAGGAGTTTAACCTCAATTGAACCTTAGGTTGAGAAAATAGGTTTCAAAACTTTATGCTTGAGTAGTTTGGTTAAGGATTAAAGCTAATGTTTAAACCTATTTATAGGAAAATAATTCCTAATTAAATAAATGCATGAAATCTTTTTTCTAGAGAGTAGTATAAGCACCAAAATTAGCATTATGATTAATTAACAAATTAATTAATTCCCCAAAGAAATGAATATGATAGATTATGGCTTGCTAGCCAATCGACAAGCCTTTTACAAACCTAAACGAGATATTTTTGGACATCATATTAGTGATTAGGCTTAATTTTGGGCTTGGAATGAGCCTAGGAAATGATAACCGATAAGCTAACCCTCAAGTCATTGAAGAGTTTGATTTTGATCAAGAATGAACATGATGAGTTAAAGGATTCTTCTAGACAGAAAAACCCAACCAATTAGCACTATCCTCTATTGATCGACTAACAACATGCAGGATAAGGATCAAAAGATAATTTTTTGAATAATCACCTTAATAAATCTTAGGATAATTAACCCTGATATTCATCAAGTCCAAGGGATTGAGTCTAAAATCAAGACTTATGCATTGGCAACCCTTTAAAACTCTTTCTTCTATAAATAGGCTCCTTTGGCATTTATTTTTGTATCTCAATTTTCTCCCAAAATCCAACCTTTTAAAACAAAAAACCTTAGAAATCATGATGAAACTCTTACCATTTTTCCATTTTTAACCTTCAAAATACTCATTCAAACTAACCTTATTTTTTTTAACATTCATTAACCTTTACTTAAACCATTATCTAATTTTAGGTCTCCACCAGATTTTCTAACAAAAAGCTTAAATAACCCAAATGTTTAAGCTGATTAATTGACTCTCATCATTGTCATTTGGCTCCACTTGCCAAACTCGCTTATTGTGCTTCTTTATTTCACCATTGCCTTTCAACCAACCTTTATAAACATATTTCTTCCACTTTAACCATCATATCGCTTATCCCAAGAAAAATCCTAATTAGTCGAAACCACTAATTAACACTTAAAACCATTGATGGGCAACACCCTCTAACTAAGCCATTCTACAATTGTCATCATTCCATGTCGCAACCATTATTCTCTTTTACTGTCATTTTCATCATCTGTATGTGAGCTAGCCAAAATACGACAAACCTTTTATGACCTTGACGAAAACCTTGAAGCACTGCCCATTTGTGAACTTGAGAAAAATTCTAATATATCATGCTTACTAATTTGCACACCCTATCGTTGGTGATGCCAACATTTTGTCTAGACTATTGTGCAACGACTCCCATTACTACAACTAGCTCTGTTGGGATTGTTATTTTAGCATCATGGATAAAAAATATCATAATCATACATCACATGTAATAAGTAATGAATGAAATATTAAACAAACCAACTAGTCGAGTGCAACAACAAGATTATACCTGTGTTTATACATGTAATTCAATAATTTTATAATATGGATCTGTATAGAAGCATACCTAAAATCAAGATATCATAAGCAAGAGTCAAAACAGCTATTGGTTGTGTTTAAAATTGAAAAGTAGTCAAGACTCAAGCCACCCAAGCGTTTAGCCTCGAACAGTAATTTACATAGAAATAATTGCTAAAACCTTCATAAGAAGGGATTCCAAACTTGTGCTAACATGTATTTTCAATAGAAATCAATCTTATCTATACTACATGCCTTAATGTTACAATATAGAAGAGGAAGAAAATATTTTTCTTACGCAATAAGATAAGCCACCACTTCTTTAAAGCAAACCCTAGTTTAATTGAACCTATATTGGCTATGGGACTTACGTTTTACAATTTTCAATTGCAATAGACTCTTCTCAAGCATCTTGAGATATAAGGTTAGGACTTGGAAGAGATCTATTTATAATTTCTTTTCAATTCTCACTTTTACACTTAAATACGTAAATTTTATAGCTTTTACAATTTAGTCCCTAAAGGTTATGTACTCTATATTAATTTTTTTCAATTAAGTCCAACTTAATTTTATAATCTCATGTTAATTCGACAATGTCACCTTATAGTGTGACCCATTAGTCTTTCAATATGTTGACAATGAATATAATATCAAATTGATAAATAATAATCAACATATATTCATAAATCATGAGTGAATCTAGTAATATATTATGACCACCCAAATATTAAAGAATCAAAGAAGTCTCGACTTAACCTTTCAGCTTCATGCTATCAGTGTAATTCAATCATAAGACCTTTTATATTAATTCTTACAGTTTCTAGTCAACATGTATGAATTTAACATAAAACTATTTCATCTAAATTTATCATTATACTTTGGCTAAAGACTTTTCAATTAACTAAATCTAATAAATAAATGAGATATATTCCCTCATATCACTTAGGGTGACAAATCATTTTTGGATCACTCATCCACTTTTATATGCTTCAGGCCATACCCAAAAGCACCCTTTGTAGGCATCAGACGTTCTGACCCATATAAGTGAAATCAAAGTATGAAGGTTCACATATGAGATGACATTGTGTCTTAAATCTAAGGACTAGTTACACAACTAACACATGAGAACATTTTAATAAACACTTGAGTGAGATACCAAATGTAGTTCTTATAACGAACCATGTTCAGTGAACCTATTCCATAATAAGCACATACATGTTATCTTCAAGTATCTTCATACTTTAACCTATGAGCTTAATTACTTACTTCAAAAGTAATAAGGCTTTACATGTACTAGTCCTAAGCATTGTTAATACCCTATCTCAATAATATATGGACTAGGAACAATTTAGGTACACAACTTTTATGTATAAGGATCTCATAATTGCAACTTTTTACAATTCTTTTCCAAGGCCATCATATTCCATGGGCTTCATTCAATTAGTACCTTGATAATTTTTTATCCTTATGTTTACTGATAAAAGAAAACCTTTTAATCACTAAAATATAATGACTAGTGCAAGTTAGATGTATATCTTTTGGCCAACCAATTACTCTAGGGCGCATACACTAACAGGCTCCATCTACTAAACTTGCCCATTGTACTTCATCGTTTCATCATTTCCTTTAAATGTCTCTTCCAACCTATTTCCTTCACTTTAACCATCACATCCCTTATTCTAAGAAAAATTTTAATTTATCAAAGTCCACCGATCGATATCTAAAACCATCAAATAACATCACCTCTTTAACTAGGCCATTCTACCACTATCGTCCTTCTTTGCCACCACTATCATCCTCATTTGCTATCATTATCATCATCCATGTATAAGCCACCTGAACATTAAAAACCATTTATGACCTCTACCAAAACCTAACTTGATCACCATTTACTTACGAACTTGAGAAAAAAACCTAATAAGTCACTGTTTATTCTTCGGTACACCCTATAGTTGATTGGCTCCAATAGT
This sequence comes from Durio zibethinus, assembly GCF_047325235.1. Lineage (NCBI taxonomy): Eukaryota > Viridiplantae > Streptophyta > Magnoliopsida > Malvales > Malvaceae > Durio > Durio zibethinus. The sequence continues at coordinate 14,492,559 of NC_143183.1, read as the reverse complement.
TTGTCTAGACTATTCTGTCACATCACCAACCATACACCTTATCATATCATATTCTTGAGTCTAACCAAAACTTTTATCCTAAGAATCCTAGTCTAACCATAACTCTATCCAAGATGTTTTAGTCTAATTGAAACTCTTATACCAAAGAGTCTCACTCCAATTGAAATTCATACCTAAAGAGTTTTAGTCCAATTAAAACCTTGAACCAAAGAGTCACAGCTTCATAAAACTCTTAAAGTTTTAATCACACTAAAACTTCTACCTAAAGAATCTAGATCACTTTACCTTTTTTTCCTAAATACTACTTTCTTACTCAAATCACACTACCTCAACTAGAAACAATTAGTTCGACCACCTATCTACTTATTTGACATTCAATAATCTAAATAATTCCACCAATCGATCAAACTTACTTGAATCAATCCAATTACACCATCATCAACACCTAATCTGCTTTCACTTATTGATTAGACCCTATATTGATCTAAACCTATATTTGATATATCTATTCTAATTTATCAATTTCACTTTTGTTTTGGTCCTATCCTATCTCTATTAATCAACACCCATCACAATCGATCTAGTTATTATTGCTCTCTACTTTTATCACTCATCTTCTTGGTTATTGCATCATTATTAACACACTAATTCGGTTGCATTGTTGTTCATCCTAATCTGACCATATTAGACTAATCCATTTATTTTGCTTAGGTATTCTATAATCCTCTTAGATCTTAGATCTTGAATCAAATAGATCCATTCAAGTAAATTTTAAAGTTTTACAAAATTAATCTCAGAATCATGTTAAACATGACCAGCATGTAATATCCATTGTCCATGATCATGCTTCATGTAGTCTTAAGAATGTGTGGCATCTAACTATTTAATTTCATTTAGATGATCAATAATTTTCCAGTTGTAAATCCACGTCAAGCTTGCCATGCCTGAATCTTGTCATTTAGATTATGTACATATGCTTGCATAAATATGTCATAGAGACATCTTATTAATTGTTATTTATTATGTCATATAAATTAGGTTGATATAAGATTCGGGCATGCTTATCACATAAACATACATTCAATAATTGAATAAACTCAACGAAAAATAAAAAGAGAAAATTGAATCCAAACATAAGATCAATTTTTTGTGATTTATTCAATTGGAAAGTATACAAAGTTTGCAAACAATGGATTTATCCATACCTCAAGCATTGGATTGAATGGAAATCCAAAACTTAACATCCTCCGTTGATAACTTGCATAGCAAGGCCTAGTTATCGCAAACCAAAGCCGTCCAAATAGTTGGCCTCTAAGAGTAATCCGCACAAATGACAAATTGAAACCTTCACAAGATTGAGATTATGTTATCCAAATACTATGCTAGTAGTTTAGGATACAAAATCCTCCCATTTGCTTGATTTTCACAACTAGCAATTAGCAAGATCAAGAGCAAAACAATGGTAAGAAAATGTTTTTCTTCTCGAAGGAGAAACAAGTGGCAAGCCAAACCCTGTAAATGTGTAGTTGGGTAACCCTAGTCCTTCGACTTCCTTGTGTTCCCTTCAATTGTAGAATTTTCTTCTTCTTTTGGGAAGGGTGACTAAACATGTATTTTATAGAACTAGGTTAAGTGTTTTGCAATATAAAATTATGTTTTTACCCTTACACTTAATTAAACCTTTTAATTAATTTCTTATCATGAAATTTGCATTTTCACAACACCTATATCATTTTAATTCCTCATGTCACCTTATTATGTGTGACTCATTAAACTCCAAACATGTTGGCAATAAATATAAGATAATTCAATTAAGAATTCTACTTATATTTATAGATTATGAGCAATATCTAGTAATGCATCATGACCACCAAAATATTAAAAAAGTCAAAATAGTTTGATTGAACCTTTCAGTGTACAATATGTCAGTGTAATTTGATCCTTTCATCATATATCTCGAAAGGATAAAAAGTATAGTGTAATGTCTACTTTCTAATCATTTCATATTAACCATTCAAATCACATTTGCCTTGACTAAGAATTGGTGGTTAATATTAGCCAAGAACAAGTGAGATATGTCCCATCACATCACTTGGAGTGATGAATCCTTTCTGGATCACTCATACACCTCTATATGCTTCACACCACACCCAAAACACATTTTTTTAGGTATCAGGCATCCTGACTTGTATAAATGCAATCAAAGCTTAACAATTTGCATATAAAGTGACTTGATATAACAAGTTAAATGATTACTTACACTATTGGCATATAAGAGTATATTCCATAAACACTTGAATGAAATACAAATAGAACTCTTATAGTGATCATGTTCTGTGAACTTGTTACCAAACAAATACCCACATATTTTACTCAAATATCTCTATATTTCAACTTATGATAGCAGTTGCTTACTTCATAAATAAGAAGCCTTAGCATGCACCAATTTTTTTAACATTCTTAATGCCCTTATTCTCAACAATTAGGAACAAAACTTCGATGCATAAAGATCTCATAATTATATCTCTATATAATTACTTTGTAAAGGCTATTTGTTTTAAGGGCTTTATCTAGATAAATCATTAATAAAATATTTTTTAATATGAACTTATGAATAAATAAATACCTCATATATTAATAAGAAATAATGTTTATTACATGAAATAAATGATTAATGAGTGTTTCGACAACTAATCTTGACTAGCATGTAGGCTTATATTAACAATTACAAAGCATACTTTGGATACCTTTCTTTGCTTTTTATATACTAATAGGATGGATTGTTTTATTTTCTGCACTTGATTAATGCGATATTTTGCTTTATTTAATGGTTGACAAATCATCTGAGACTATCACTCCACATATATTTTTATATGCATATGGAACAACACGAGATATACAATTGTTCATAAAATTGTAAGCCATTCGAATAAAGCAATGAATTATGCCCTCTAATTCGCATTTCAATTCGAGATATGGACTAGAGTAAAAAGTAGAGGCCAAACTTATTCCGAGTGCAATTTAAAACTTTGATTCCTCCAAAATTTCATATCCAATTTCTGAACGAGTTATTTCGTAAAAATTAAACTATAATCTTGAAACCAGTATTACTTCCTGAGATATAAATAAATAACTTGACGACTCTTTATCAATACTTATATCACAACGCTTAAACTAGATATGATGTAAATGAATTTTTTTAAACTTTAAATAACTTAATTTTTAAAATTTATGAATTAATGAAATAACATATGAGATATTAACATTATATAATATTTATATTTTGACTATAAATCAAATATAAACTTATTTTTTATTTAACTTACAAATGTTATAATAGATTTTTTTAAGTTAAACAATTTTAAAAATTCTACCAGTTCAGTAATTTAAACACCAAATAAATTTTAAATTTCAGTGGAAGGAAAAAAATTAAATCTCTCTTAAACTTGTGGTAATTACATAATACAACCAAAAAGTGAAGGATTTCAGCTGTAAATCCGACTCTGACCCCACACATTAGGCTCCTCACAAGAGCGAGAAAAATCATCATTGCGAAGATCCAATGCTGATTTATTTTCCATCTCTAGTGCATTGAGACTTGTACTCGTACCACAGATAAAAGATTTCTCCGGGGAAGCAGACTCCGCCAACTTGTCCCCAAACTCGGAATCGGCAAGTGTGGTTTCCTCAACCGAGACTTCAAGTTCATCTGAAGCAGCTTTATTATCAACTGAATGAACATTACTCGTATCACTTCCTTTAGAAGACTGAATGTTATTTTCATCAGAAGACTCCGAGACTATTTTCTTTTCCATCTCTGGAGTGTCATTACTCTCATCAGAAACAAGAATAGATTTTCCAACAGGAGATTCGGCTAGCTTGTCCCCAGATTGAGAATTGGTACAAATAATCTCTTTAACTGTGAGCTCGGTCTTGACATCAGAAGCAGCAGCAACATTGTCACCTGCATGGGTATCATCCAAATCACCCTCTTCACAGGACTTCGTATTTTTTTGGATAGGAGAGCCCGATACTGTTTTATTTCCCAAGTCTACTGCGCTATAGTCCATAGAGGAGGTAGCAAGATATTTGCTCTCAGCAAAAGATTCAACTGTCTTGTCCCCTGACCGTAAATCAGTCTCATCATCAGACCGTGGAACTTTAGATTCAATAAAACCTGCTGCAAAGGTATCATCGATATCCTCAGTACAAGACTGAGTATTATCTTCGGCAGGAGAATCCAGTCCTACCTTATTCTCCTCCTCAAGTGCATCATGGCTTGAGCTAGGGTTAACATCATATTTACTATCTGGTGCAGATTCATTACTCTTGTCCCCTGTTTGATAATTAGTAAGAGTAGTTTCCTCAACAGCGACAAAAACATTAGGTTCTAGGGATGCATCCAAGGAATCACTAGTTCCGCAAGTATCATTAATAGAAACATTTGGATATTGGGAATCTGAATCTGCAGCAGCAATTTCACCATTTACCCTACGAGTATGATGCAAACCACCATCATCACACTCTTGATTATCATTCCCAGATGAGGAACCAGGTTTAGATTCGTTAGCCACCTCAGATGTGATACGTAGACGTTCGTTAGATCCTGATTCAGTTTGCTTCGCACCTAGAGGGACAAATTTTGAGAAGTTTAAAAACTGTAAATAAACATAATGGAAAACAATGGCAACAATTTCATTAGCTAAAACCTGTGACATTAGTCAAGTTTGCCTTTGTGTTTCCTTGCTCCAGCAGTAGCTTCTGCAGCATATCTATACCAGGGAAGACCAACACATTCTTGGACCTCATTTCTTGCTTAAGTGAATCCTCTAGACGAGTGAAACCAAAAACTGCAGTCCATGTATGTGTAAGTTCAGCAATTGCAGGGATGACTAGTTTCTGAACCTTGAGAGAGCAGAGAGCCTTCAGACATGAAACAAATAAACTAAATCAATGACGCAAGGAACAATATAATTAAGCAATAGGGTAACAGGAAATATATAAACACATATATATAGACGTAGAAAGAGAAACACACAAACAAACACACTTGTATGAATTACTCCTCACAGCTTACCGACTCAATAGCACAGAAAAGCCGACGGCACATTCCCTGACGCCTGTATATATGGCGAGTGCCAATGAATGGCATCTCTGCTAGCTGAGTTCCATGGAACCTACATATGGCAATAAGACATCAAAATGGTAAGCATTTATTTGAATGATAATCCAGATGTGTGCATCAAATCCATCCAACTAGTAATATCTACTCGATGAAGTCAGTTGCTTGTGTTTTGTTAGGTGATCCTGGTCTTTGCTATGTTTGTCTGAAATTCTTATCTAACCAACCAAATAAAAATAACTGAGGGGAGAAACGGTGCAGCATACAGATGCTAAAATGTTATTTACCTGATTGATGCTGCAGAAATTATTTCATCACCTCTCTCCAGAATAGCAGTGTAGAAGCCGCTATAATTCAGCCGGTTGAAGTTTGATCTTTAAAGATAAAAGAAGCAAATTGCAAACAGTTAGATATTTGATGTTTGACAAAGAATATAACCGCCACAGTTATTATAACATGTATAATCCAGGGAAAGGACAAGCTAAAGAAGAATACTCAAGATCTAATCAAAAGAGAAAGTGAGAATGGATAAAATTATTAGACCAAATCATAACAGAAGCAAGGGTTCGATGTAATTTTAAACTGTAAAAATAAATCATAGCTCAAACACCACTTGAATATGAAATTTATCCCTCAGATCCTTTTAGAAAATTATTATAATAGACAAAAATACAGCATATTATCACTATCAGACTGTTCTCTGAAAGCATATCCATAGTCTGACAAGAAATGCAATAAAAAATCATAAATGTGTATGCAAGCGTATAATAGCTCAAACAGCATCTGAAACACTCTAAACTCGCAAAAACATGCCAGGGTTCATATGAATATATAAAAAATAATCTAAATAAACATAGTGGAAAAATTCAAAGATCACAGGAAAAAGCAAACAAAATCCATTTTGCAAATTAGGACGAGACTCTAATAATCTACATGAAGAAACAAAATAATTAAGTGTAATCAGCTAGACAAGCACTATTAAGGAAAAACTAATAAAACCAACACTGCTTTAAATTCAGCATGCAAAATGCTTACCCACAATTATAAAGGACATTATTTATTAAGTTGATCCCACTCCTCCTGTCAACAATGGGCAAAAAGCATTCATCCATAAGAGTCAATGCAACAGCTAGTTTCGAATTGCATTCCACCCTTTGTGGAAGCCCTAAGGCAATTGTGTCTGAATCTGCGACTGTTCTTCGAACAAGAGACCATGAAAATCCTGCTTCTAGTTCATGTTTGACCCCTAGATACTTTTGTAAATGCTCAAAGAGCTGCAGGAACAACAAAAAGATTTCTGAACAAGCGCCTTAATAATATAATATAAACATGAACCAGAACAAACCCCATAGAAACAAGTAGTAAAAAGATACCAGTTCTTATTCCAGGAAAAAGGAAAAAAAAAATAGAAACTAGGACTTCACAATGAAATCAATAAGGTAAAATCCTAAAAAACAAATTCCTGAATCAAATGATGACATAAGATAGACCTAACAGATAATATATATTATACACCTACAAAAAAAACCTTTCTGTTTAAACAAAATTATAATAAAAAAGGAAACACTGCATGCAAATATAGAAATTTTATTGCTACACTTCATGATAACAGTTTTACCCACAGTGACACAGCACTATCATTGTGTTATCCACTTTTAACATTTCAAAGAAACAATTGTGACTCCAAAATAAAGGAATAAAAAAAGCAACTTTGAGAGGCATTAAATGAATAATAGAAAAACAAAATCATGTCAAATGGCGTAAGATAATCTACCAGAAAACACACATTACAAACCTGGATGAACTGTTTCTGTTTAACAATATTATGGTAAAAAGTGAATATCACATATATTAGTTAGCTATAATCATAGCAACAATATGTCAATATCATCATGTCATGAATAAACAGAAGTTACTTTCTGACAAACATTCTGCCTCCTTTACAATTTGATGTAAGATAGGTTTAACATCTATTAAAGATGGTATCTAAAGGGTATGATTGCTTCTCCTATAGATTTTTCCTAATTTCTAGATTTGCATTTAATCACAACATTCAGCATTAAGATGCCGGCAGAAGAAAAATATATTACCTCTCTGCATGTCTGCCCACAAAAAGGAAGAACCAAGCTGTTGGAATCAATATGAACCTCATCTGTAACTTTGATGCATGATTTGTGGTCTACAAAAGTGGAAATAATCAGAATATTAAAGAAATCAAGGAGAGGAAACTACGATAACAACTTAAAACTTCAAAGAATTGAGAACGCCGAAAACAAGAGAATGAGTACATTTTTTCTCGCACAGGCTGCAAGTGAGAAGCGCACAATCAGTTATATCATCCTCTTGAGCAATGCTACTGCCATTACCACAAAATTTGCATATGCAATTTGGACAGTGCCAATCGCCCGCTGGTAGAAACTGTAAAAGGCTAAGTTAAGCTAAGTTTATGTCCAAGTACTACATAGTATTGTTAACAAGCACAAGCTAAGTTTGTGTTCAACTACCAAGCAGTGTATGTCAACAAGCACAAAATGTCAAAAAAATGCAAATTTGCTACCAGGAGAACAAATTCAAATAAATTTTTTAAAAATTGCAAATAGTAATACTGTAAGGAGGATAAAACTTTTTCCACTTCATCTTTTAGAGGACAAGTAAAAGCCAATACTTTTCAGGTCATCAAAGCATGTGATAGAAAGCAGTTTATATATATAACAGTACAACTATGTTTCTGCAGCACAACCGCTTGAGGGCGCAGCATTAAGCTACAGACAAACATTTCTTACATAAAGATCCAAAACATTGATGGTATCAACTCAAGGAACACGTCTTAAGAACAGTCAGCTAGGAGATGTGTCCTCTAAAAATTATATAAAAGAAAAAAGACACATACCCTAACTTGTCAACTAAATTATATGTCCAACTGCAAGTCAAAGGAATTTAAGAATGCCCTTAAATTTGTTTGGCACTAAACAAATTTAGGGATCCCTAACCATAAGCTCAATAGCTATAGCCTTCAAAAAGAACATAACTATCTGCTTATAGGAAGAAATTGTATTACCTAGCAACATATTTAGATCTAACTCTGGTCATTAACTCCATTCAAGTAACACAGCCACTATTTCTCAAGAGTGAGCAAGAAGAGGGTTGGACTTGCGCCAGGGAAGGGGAGAGGGAAGGAGAAAAAAAAATAAATGATCCATGTAAACTCAAGAACCCAAGATCCATGAACTGGGGTTTTGTTGCCCCTCAAGTATCCCCTAAATTCTCAACACTCGGAGAAATATCCTCAACTCCAAAGCCTGCATTAACCTCTATTCAAAATAAAACTGCCCAAGAGGTTTACAAGGAACACTTGTAGGAAAAGGAAAGCACATATGAGAGACTGACCACCATTTCTAAATGTAAAAACTATATAGCAGGTGCAAAAATTATGCAGAAATACCTCTATGTTTAGGCAGCTCTGATGAAATGTTGAGGGACAACTGTCACAACAGATCAGATCCCCACCATCTCCGCATATGCCACATGTATCATCATTGGGGTCATCACCATCAATGTTGACAGAATGGAAACCAATCTTCTCAGACTCCTCTTGCCTGTTCCATGCATCTACTTGGCACTGAAGGAGAGAAATACCAGAGTCCAAATATATATTCTGAAATGGCTGGCGCAATTTGCTTCCAGCATGAATCTCAAATTTTAAAACTGTGAGGATTTTACTACAACAACCACAGTGGATACCATCCCTGGTGATCCAGCCCTCTAGCATTACTTTTGTTCGCCTACGGTTCATATACTGCACCTTTTGACTCAACTGCACTGCCCCAGAATCAATCAGCCAGGAAAGCAGTGTTCTTTTCCCAGAATATGGAACAAAGTCATCACCCACTGAACTCAGACCCGCATTAGAACCACGAACCAACAAAGTGCATCTGCCAAGTTTTCGACTTTTCCTTCCATGAACCAGATGAGAATTGGATATAGAGGACGATTTTTCATAGCTATCATGTACATGGAGAGAACTTTGACCCTTTGCATTTGCACTGAAGGCACCATTGTCATTCATCCTACATTTGAATGACTTACCCTTCATGAACGAACTTAGTTTCTCTTCATGACTCAAGCTATCCATACTCTCATCTTCATGCCTGGTACTTGAAGATTTCCTAGCAACAGCTTCCTGTGCATTCTCACTGTCACTTTCTTCTCTTTGCTTCTTTTCCATCTCTCTTTCCATCTTCTTTCGTGTTTTCCTTGTTAATTGGCTGAGTACTTCATCGGATAATGGGGTAAATGCAGAACCATTCCCAACAGGTTTGCCCTCATCGTCATCATCTAGCTGCTTTAGGAGTGCATCGTATGCCTTGATGATGGACCAGTATGCAGTTCCAGCAGGGTTAATGTACACCGCATCCAAGTAGTCCCTGTTCCTTCTTGGTCTATAATCTATTGTCCAGCCTGCTTCCTGAAGCATCCCCCTTATTCGTTCACGTAATTTCTGTTTTTCTGTGCCACATCCACGCCTAACTTTTCCTTCTTTGGTTCCGGTAGGCTGAAGCTGCACAACTTGAGTTTTTTCCTCTTTGCTACTTACCCTCTTTGTTGAGTTAGAAGCTTCCATATTCTTTGCTCGAAGCTTCAGAGATGTATCACTATCCTCTGAATCCCAGTCAGAGACCTTAGTCTTCTTAGTTGTTGGTGTCTTTAACAAATTCATTTTCTTTTTCTCTTTCCTACCAAGTGAAACAGGCTTCTCAAGAACTTCTGTCTCAGTGTACAAGGACGGACGGACATGCAAGTTCCTCCTAACTGTATCATCAATCCTTGAACCACTCTGGGCTTCCTCAACTTCCAAGCGATCAAAATTTTTCAAAGGCTTACCCATCTTCTTTCTTTTGTTCACCATTACCTTCAACACACCATTTTTACCCTGAACCCTGATGGGTTCATCCGAATCAGCCAGATACCTCTCACTCAACAGGGAGTAATGCAGCCGACTGGCATCCCTATCCTTCCTAAACCCGTTCCTATCATCATGATCACCCCAACTCATCCCATCAATCTTATCCAAATACAACTTCTTCTTCTCAAGAAAAACATGCCCGCTTGGACCACTCACATATTCTCTCTTAATACTCCTCGGAACAACTGCAGGCATTGAACCCAACAGTCTCCTCCCACCAAACTCTTCTCCACCATAGTCAAATGGGTTCCTTCTAATAATCATATCCTCGTCAAGCCCATCATACTCATTAAAGTCAAACACACCTAGCCTATTCCTCTTACTCTCACTCAAATCCTCCCCATTCGTACCAATGAAACCCTCCTCCCTTCGCCTTAACCTCTCCTTCCTATTCCTCTTCCTAACAATTTCACTTTCTTCATAAACAGCCAAACCATTACAAAATTGAATTGTTTTGGGCCCAACCCTCCTTCGAGGCGGCATTAATAACTCATCACTCGAACCCGAATCACTCATAATCATCCTAGGCCTCTTCTTCTCTTTTTTGGACTCGTTAATCTTTGGGGTCCCCGTAGACCCGGCCCCAGCCGAACCATTCCCTTTCTTCCTTACAATCAAACATCCCGATTGGCTCCTATTCTGAACCAAAATCCCCGAATGCTCACCAGATCTCATTCGCTCTTCCATCAAAACCAAACGAAAACCCTAAATTCCTATTCTTATCTTCAAATTCATCACAAATTCGAAACAAAATCCGTTAAAAACAAAAGAATAAAACCTAAATCTCTCTCATCCACCAGATCTGTAGCGGAAATTTCCTAGAAAAAAGAAAGTGAAAACCAGAATGAATAAAAAATAAAAAAAATCTTTCAGATTTTCAAACAAGTATATATCTTTGGCGAAAAGTGATACCTCGCTGTAGATAAACACAATTGTTTTCACGGAAATTGACCGGCGATCGCTGACGCAATTTTTCGCCAAAGAAAGCAAGAGGAGAAAAAGAGAGAAACAAGGGGGCGGAGAGAGTAATAAAACTTCGGCTTTGCATTATAAAATAGAAAAACCAAAGCCGTTGTGGAATTAATTTAATTATTATAGAACTTTATTAGTACTATTTACCTTTAACTTATTTTTATTTTTTATGTTTTCTCTTTGATTGATAGATTAATTAATCTCGTCATCCTTTTTCCCTCCAAATCTCACTGTTACAAGAGTCGGGGCCAATCTGATACGACACCATTTAATTTACACGTCAGATAGGGGCCAAGATTTTCACTGTAGTTTGCTTACGTGGCAATCCTCGTTAGCCCGGAACCCAAGTGGTTGTTTTTACCGTTTGACTGACGGCCTTTTTTGATTTTTAATTAACGAAATTTACAAAAGAAGGGTTAACACGGGATGTGAATACAAGCGCGAGGGAAAGCGCGTGCAAAGAGAGGGTGGGATGAGACGGTTGAATATTGTCGTGGATTTAGGTGAGGTAAGAGTGCTGAAATCAGGCTGTTGAATTTTAATAGAGCTTTTCGTAAAACCGAAAGGGAACTTCTATTTACGGTCAATTTTTTTTTTTTTTTACATTCAATTATTATTATATTTCACATTTAAAATTTTTAAATCATTTTTTTAATACATTCATACCCCTAAATCTCGCATGCCCGTTTAACCTCCACCCTCTCAAACCATAAAATTTTTTTCAAATTCTAAAACCCTAACTCAATCCTTGCTAAATTCATTGATTTCTATAATTAATTATAAACATTTAATTTTATTCGAATAAATTTTAACCAATTATAAAAATTTAAAATCTAATTTGATTTAAATCCAATAATTTTTAAATTTTTTTATCAGTTTTCAAAATCAAGTTAGAGATAAATTTGATCCAAATATTCTAAGATTAAATTTAGTCAAATTTAATCAAACAAAGTCAAATTTGATTAGAACAGATCAAAATCAACCAAATTGAATTAAACTTAAGTCATTTTTTCAAAAGTCAAAACCAAATGGGATTAATAGGGTTTGAAAATGATATTTATTATTCTAACACATTGAAAACCCTGATTGCACCTCGAAAAATATGAAATTATCAAATTATTCTTAGAGATATTTTCGTAAGTTAATACTCTCGAAATTGATTTTTCATGAAATGCTCCATATTATGATCTTATTATTTCATGATTTTTAATAAATTAAAAACATTGATCGCACTTTGGTGAAATTATTAAAATGCTCTAAAGGGGTATTTTTATAATTTGACTTTTTCGAGGTTATTTTTTTCATGAAATGCTTCAAATCATGTTTTCATATTTGATAATTTTTTGTACATTAAACACTTTGATGGCACCTCGGAAGGTGTGAAATTATTAAAATGCCCTTAAAATGTTATTTCATAATTTAACTTTCTCGATGTCAATTTTTCATGAAAACTTTCAAATCATAATTTCATATTATTTAAAAATTTGTGGTGCTTTAAAATCATAAAAATGAATAAGGGATCATATTTCTCCAAGAAAATTGCATAAAAATTGAAAACTTTTTAAGGAGGTAAAATAGTTTTTTCATTTGGTCCAACAAAATTAAAAATGCAACATTTGGGCATAAGCATACTAAACCGTTGGATGATCTTGAGGGGCTAGATCCAATGGTGAAAGTTGGCTCTTTATAAAGAAAATAAGGGAGAAAAGATGGCAATTAGCTAGAAAATGAATCCAATGGTTGCATGAATTTTGCATAAGATATTTATTCTTCATTAAGGGTTGGAAGAAAAAAAGGGGAAGCAGTAGCTCAGGGCATGAAACACAATAGAGAAAAGAAAAAATAAAAAAATAAAATTGGTGAGCTTGCATAAGGTATAATTCTTCTACCTTTTTCCTTTGCATTTTCATAAGCATTTCACAACATTTACCATGTTTTTCATAGCATTTAGCATTTGATTTTTCTTTCTTTTTTTATTGAGAAATTTATAGTTTTTCATCTCTTTTAATCCAAGCTTGGATCATGATTTCATCCAACTAAATAATAGTTTGGATTAAAACTAAAAGGATCAAGCAATAAAAAAAAAATCTACCATTGTTTACCATTGAGAGGTTCAGCCAAGCTCCTATCCTCTATGGCTGAAACTCCTATTGGCCATTCTTGGTTGTTTTCTTGCTTCTAAATATGTTTGTGAATGATATGAATGCTATTTCATATATTTAATGCATGAATATTAGTTAGTTTTGTGGTTTGTATGTATTGTTTGGCTATATATGTTTGGTTCCATGGTTTCCTTACTATTTAGTTCATTACATGTTTGATGCAATTCCTCTTATGATAAAAGTGCCTCCATATGATGAATACTTCGATGTTTAACACATGATTAAACTAAATGAAATGAAAGCATGATTGTGAAAGCTAAATGAAGTGTTAGGCCAAGCTCCTTATGCTTTGGCCGAACATCTCTTTCTTGCATGATGGCTAAAAGTTGTTTGTTTTATGTGTGTTTGCTTATGTTTTTGGTATGTTTTTCAACTTTGTTATGTGTTTGGATCAAGTTTACAATGACTAAAATGTTAGATTAGTAGAATTTTTTTGGTGATTTTGTGTTTATTTACATGAATTTCAAAATTAAAAAAAAATGATGGAACATGTCTTCAAATTTTTAAAACTCTTGATTTTGATCCATTTTTACCTCTTTGTTACATGCATGTTAAGCTTGTAGTATATTTGTAAATATGCCTTAGTTTGTAATATGTTTGTTTTCATGCATGGTCTATGCATTAAAGTTTGTATTTTCATTAATGATATTTTTGTAATTTTTGTCACATTGTACCCATACATCAATATTTACATTTTTACTAGTGCCATTTTTGTTATTTATTTTTGTCATATGCATTTCACATAAAACCCCAAACTTTAAACATAAACCCTAAACCCCAAAACCAAACCCTAAACCTCGAACTTTAAACCTAAACTTGAATCTTAACCTTAAACTTAAACTAAATCTCAAACTTTAAATCAAACTCTAAACCCTAATCTAAACCTCAAACTTTAAACCTAAACACTAAATCTTAAATCTTAAACCTAAATCATAAACCCTAAACCAAATCCCAAACCCTAACCTAGACCCCAAGCTAACCCTAACCAAACTTTAAAACCTAACTTAGACCTCAAACTAACCCCAAACGCTAAACTAAATCCAAAACCTAATCTAAACCCTAAAACTATCCCAAACCCTAAAACCAAACTTTGAACCCCTTTATGCATTTTCATTTCATTTTACTTTATTATTACATGCATTCTTAAATAATCATGCATTCATATCTTGTTATTTATGTTTAATCATCATACATTCATTATATTATTATGTTCTTGTATATCATACATATGGTTTTCAAAAATAAGTTTTCATAAGAAAAATGTTAAAAAAAATAAGGTGACATCTGAAATAAAAATAGTTTTTTAGATTTGGCCTAAATATAGAGGATTCTCAATGATTATTATTTATACAAGGTGTCATTTCGATTTTGTGGGGTAATTTAAAAATTCTTAAGTTAGAGATATTTTTGAAGCTCTACCTAAATATAGGAGAGTTGAAAAGGTATGTTGATATTTAGGATATTTTTATCCTAATCTAAAAATAAATTGTTTTGCTTATTTTCAAAAAAAAAAATGATTGGCTTTAAAAACAGAAAAAAAATTAGTTTTTGAAATAAATAAATGAAAAAAAAGGAATTAATTTTTAAAAATTAGAATAGAACTATTTTTACCAAAATCAAAGTATAACATATAATCAATTGGTACCATATCCGATGGACGCTGTGGCAGTACCAATCATTTCTCATGCATAATCGATTCCCAAACCAAACTTTATTTTTACAAACCACAAAATATCTTTTTTATAAAACTTTAAACCCGCTTTAAATGTTTTATCAAAAGAATAAAATTTTTAGGTGGCCAATCATACCCAAAAAAGATTAGTAGCGACTCTTCGATTTTATTTTTTAAATTTAAAAAATGCTTTTTAGCCTCATTTTTCATCCACAAGTCTAGTGGTCAAGTTTGTTGGGCCTGTACATCGCAACATTAATCAATCAATAAAGTTCAATTTAAAGGTAATTTATTCTTTATTTTGTTTTATTTTGATTAAAGACCTTTGATTTCGTTTAAGGTTATGATGAAAATCGTATGTGAAATTATAGGTTCTAGATATAAATCTTTAGAAACTTTCAAAAGCTTTTGAATATACATTTCAAAACCTTTTGAAACCTTTTGAATTTGTATTTCTAGAAACTTTAAAAATTTTTGGATTTGCATTTTCAAAAGCTTTCATAACTTTTGAATTTACATTTTGGGAAGCTTTTGAAAGCTTTCAAATTTGTAAATCCTAACTCTTAAATACTTTGAACCCTTAAACCCTAAATCCTAAATCTCAAAATATGTTCTATGCAAAATTGTTAATTTGTTGAATTTGTTACATTAAGTGTTTAATACTATATTCTATGTGACAATAAATATGGCATAAGTGAAAAGGGCGATAATGGTGGAGGTCAAGATCGTAATGCAACCGACCTTGGCTTACTAGAAAATTAAAGGCGTTCAATTGTTTTTGAAAAGAGAAAATGACGAGAATTGGAAGAACATGTTGATAAGCTGATTGTTGACCCTCTAGAGCATGATATTGTTATAGATTAGTCATTTCACACCCACTAATGGTTTGAGGTTTTTTTTATAGGGCCAACAGATACTTATATCTTTTAAAGGTTTAGGTGTCATGTAACATGAATTTATGGAATGGATAGGTAATCAGTTCAATCATGATTATGCTTATACATTAATCTTGTTACATAATATTTGTAAAGTTAATAACTAATTTTTCTTTTAATTATTATTGATATGGGAGCGAGATTCATTGAAATTGATAAACAATGGGCCAAAGTTATAAGAATGGACTTTAAATGCTTCCTGACAATGAACCGATGCCAACGTAATTCAATCTTGGTTGGAATTTTTAATTGAGCACACCTATCATTTGGTTAATAATATGATAGTGTCAACATTTTGTGAATGCGACGACTTAAAATGAACATTTTTCACTTTCAAATTGATAAGATGACAATCACATTGGATAACATGTTCGTCGTTCTTGACGTACCTGTCACGGGAATTATGGTTTCATTTCAATATGAATCGATCGATGAGCCAAACACGTGTTGATAAAGTTATTTTAAGTGTTAAGGGTTGCAATAGCAAATGAGACAAAAATCATGTCATAGTCCATCAATCAAGCTGTAATGGTTGTGGGAAACATTAAAAAATATTATGAATACAGTTTCTAATAAAGACATAATGTGCTAGCAAGGCTTTTTTACTTTTTCTTAGGGTGCAAGCTATTTATTGATAAAGTACAATTAATGTATCAATATAGTACTTAACCCTATTAAAAGACCTAAGCAATACCAATATGTATTAGAAGACATTGTATGTTTTCTGATGAAGACATACAATGTGCTAGCAGGGCTTTTTAACGTTAGCTTAAGATGCAATCTATTTGTTAATAAGAGGGCAATTAATGTATTGGCATCCTATTTAGCCATGTTGAGAAATAGTTTATTTTACATATTTATATAAGCAACTTGGTTTAACAAGCTGGATTGACATTCACCAAATAATTGGTTATATGACTCTTGTTCAGGTAATTATATAAGAATAGTTATACTATTTTGTTCTAATTATTTCTTTTGTTTGGTGCAAAAAAACATTTTAATAACGATTCTTAATCTATTTGATGTAGGCATGGATTTATGATTACTTTCCTACACTGGTCCAATAATTATACTAGAATACTTTGATAATCAATCTCATGCTTGACGATAGAAAGCTTGAAAGTATATTGATACATTATAGTGATTACTTAAGGAACTGGATGACTTATTCCTAACTGAGGTATGTTGAAAGCCTTATGCCAGATAATGACAACAAAATCAATTTTCTAAGATAACCTTCTTTTAAATGTTTGAAATGTGGGTCTATCATTGAGGCATATCATCCGAAGAGGGTTCTTTAATAGTTTGGTTTTTTACAAACTATTCCTTTAACCCTTTTGGCCCCATCTTGAGCCGAGCGAGGTTTATTAGCCAACATGTATGACTTTGCATACTATTTTTGAAGTAGTTTTAAGAGAGATAAGATATTCATGCCTTGCATGCAACATATTGAAAACGATAATGTCAGAGATCGAGTGATTGTTGTCGCGATGTTTCGAGAACTAAGGTGGGAGACTTGAAAGTCGAACTAATGAAAAATTTTGAAAAACGAAGGCTAAAAATATTTTCAATGAAAATCAAAACAAAGTGTCATCACCAATCTTTTTTAGGGTATGATTGGTCAACCAAAAATATTGTCTTTTTAATAAAACATTTAAAACAAGCTTAAAAATTTTATAAAAAGAACAAATTTATTATCTACGAAATCAAAGTTTAGGATTTAGGGTTTCATGGAATTTGAGGTATTATAAGATTTGGGGTTTCATGAGATTGTGCATGTGACAAAATCAAATTACAAAAATACATTAACGAATGCATATGGCAAAAATATGACATGAAGAAAAATAATTACAAACCGAGGTATTTACAAAATTAAATCACAAACAAAACATGTATGAAAATGGATCAAACATAAAAAAAAAAAAAAAACTTTGAATTTGGTTTGAATGTTCCACCACTTTTTTTTCTTAAAACCCAATCAAACAAACACAAAAATCACTAAAACCATTTACTAAATTAACATTTTTCATTGAAAATTTTGTTCAAACACATTGAAACCTAGCAAATCATTACAAAAGCATAACTCAATACATGAATCAAAGCCACACTCATCTATCTAAACAAGAATAAGGTTTGGCCAAATAAGAACACTACCATGGCCGAACCTTCAATGATATTCCATCACCATATTTCCATTTCATTCAAACCAAATATGCATTATTTACTTACCCAATCAACATATAAGAACATTTTCTCATAAGAATAAATTTATCAAACATGAAACAAGCTAAAATAACCAAGAAAATATGTAAAACTAAAGCATGAGACAAACATTATTATAGATCATCAACCAAGCAAAATTTGTACAAAACACAATTAAACTCACCATTTAATCATCTTAAACAACATTTTAAAGCAAATACAATATCAGGATGTGCCAAGAGAAGGTTCGACCATGGTGGGAGAAATTTTGACCGAACCTCTAATTGGTTTCAATGGTGGATTTTTGTGTCTCTTTGTTGCTTAATTTCTAGCTTCAAAGTAAAGTATTAACTAGTTGGATAAAATTTGAATCAAGTTTTGAGTAAAAAAATAAACCATAAAACTTTTAAGAAAATAAAAAATATGTAGAGAAAAAAGAAAAAGCTTATGGAAAATGAAATGAGAATGCTAAGAATTGAAAATGACAAATGAAAGGATTATACCTTTAAGCTTCCTTCATAAATATTTTCACTACCTTTCTTTCTTTTTTTTTTTTAATTTTATTCTCTCAAAATTTTCTTCCTCTATTTGTTTTTCACACCCTCTCCCAGCTCCTTCTGTAGAAAACATGATTCCCCTCTTGAAGAAGGTGAAAAAATATCTATTTAAAGTTGAATCTTGCCTTAGGATCATAAACTTATCCAAGGGTCCAAATTTCTTTCTTTTTTTGGTTTTAAAGTGCCAACTTTAACCATTAGATCAAGATTCCTAATTTGATCCAATGATCCTGATTGCTTGTTACCAAAAATGTGATTTTTAAAGTTCTTGGATCAAGTGAAAAGATCATTTTGCCCTTAATACAAAGTTTTCGATCTTTAATTTATTTTCTTAAAAATCACTCTCTTGTTCATTTTTAAGATTTTAAAGTACCAAAAATTATTAAATAATATGAAATTAAGATCTAAAAATTTTTGCGAAATTTCGATTTTGGAAAATGTAAAATTATGAAATTATGCCAAAAATATATTTTCTTAATTTCACACCTTTTGAGGTACTATTGTGGTTATGAATGCACCAAAAATCATCAAATATTTGAAAACTATCATCTAAAAAGTTTTGCAAAAAATCAACTTCAAGAATGTCAAATTACAAAAATATCTATAAAGAGTATTTTGGTAATTTCACATCTCTCTAGGTACAATCAAGGTTTTTAAAATTTGAAAAATCATTAAATAATATTAAATCATGATTTGGAGTGTTTTATGAAATTTTGACTTTGGGAATGATAAATTACAAAAATACCTTTAATTACAAAAATACCCTTAAAGGTATTTTTGTAATTTCACACATCTCGAAATGTGCTCTGGGTTTTTAATACATAAAAAAATCTTTAAAAATTCAATTATGATCTGAAAATTTTTACAAAAATCTAATTTTGAGAAAGTCAAATTATAAAAGTACCCTTAAAGTGTATTTTGGTAATGTTATCCTTCTCAAAATGCAATTAATGTTTTTAGTGCTTTAAAATTATAAATTTCAATCTTAATTCAAATTGGTTTAAGTTTGATTGTGAATTTTAAGAATTGACCTAAGCTTTATCTGTTTTGATCGATTTGACTAATTTTGATCAAGTTTGACTTTATTTGACAAAGTTTGGCAACTTTGACCTTACAGCATTTGGATCAAATTAACTCTAATTTTGATTTTAAAAACTTGTCAAAATTAAAGAAATATAGGATTTGAATTGGGTTAAATTTTAAAGACTTCACAAATGGTCAAGAATCGCTCAGATAAAATTAGGTGTCTACAGCTACCCCTTTTTGCATATATTTTAGAATTAAAATAATGCAAAGACCAAGGACACTAATTTTGTCATGCATTAAGGGATAAAAGGGCTCTATTTGCATGTGCTTGTTTGTTTTCATGTTGGAGGAGGTTTTTTTTTTTAAAAAAAATTTTCTCTTATTAAAAGCATGATAACTTTTGAAAATAAATCTAAATGAAAAACTTGAATAATACCATTAAGAAATGAGATGACTTTAGATATCGCCACTAAAAAAGACTCAGATATCACCATCGAGTGGATGTAGATATCTTCGAATATCACCATTGAAAAAAAGATGTAGATTTAGACTTAGATATCACAATCGAATATAAATTTAGACTTGTATATTCGGATATCACCATCAAAAAAATATAAATGACTTCGAATATCACCATCGAAGGGTACTTAGATATCTTCACTGAGTAAAAAAAAATGATATCAAATATCACTGCCAAAAAAGACTCAGATATCACTATTGAGTAAAAACAAATGACCTCGAATATCACCAACGAATATAACTTAGATATCACCACCAAAGATAACTTAAACGACTTCGGATATCATCATGGAAGGGGACTTAGGTATCACCACCGAGTGAAGATAAACAACTTTGGATATCATCACCGAAGAGACTTTAAACAACTTTTACCAAAAAGAATTCAAAAGATTTCGGATATCACCACTAAAAGGGATTGGAATATCACCATCAAGTGAAAAAAAAAAAAGAAAAAACAACTTCAGATATCACCACTAAAGAGAATTTGAATGACTTTAGATATAACCATCGAAGAAAACAAACAACTTTGGATATCGCCACTGAACAAAACAAACAACTTTGGATATACCACTAAAGGGGACTCAGATATCACCACCAAGTGAACACAAGCAAATTTGGATATCGTCACTGAAGAGAATTCAAACGACTTTAGATATCACTATTGAAAAAGAAAAATGACTTCGGATATCACCATTGAAAGGGACTCGAATATCACCATTGAATGAAAATGAATAACTTTGGATATACCATTAAAGAGGGCTCGGATATCACCATCGATTAAAATAAATGACTTCGACTATCACCACCGAAAATAATTCAAATGACTTCGGATATCACCACTAAAGAGGACTCGGAATAAAAGATGGTATTATCATAAAAAAATCTTGATATATTTTTCTAAAAATTGTTGTTTATTGTTTTTGCATTCAATCTTGTTTTTCTCAATTATTTTATTTTTTTCTCCTATCTTTTTTTTAAGACTTCCCCCTTCATTGTTCTATAACTTGAAATGTTTCTATTTTCTTTCTTTTTCTTTAATGTTTACAAAATGGACAAATGCAACCATGAGACAAATGTCAAATCTTAACAAATGATGTAAATGCAAATATCTTTATGCAAATGCAAGAATCCATGACAAAACTTTTTCATGATGCAAATGTTTGATTCAAACTCAAGTGACTTT
The DNA here is from genome assembly GCF_047325235.1 of Durio zibethinus. NCBI lineage: Eukaryota > Viridiplantae > Streptophyta > Magnoliopsida > Malvales > Malvaceae > Durio > Durio zibethinus. The sequence continues at coordinate 14,471,246 of NC_143183.1, read as the reverse complement.
TCATGATGCAAACACCAATGTTCTTTCATGTGGATAACCCTACAATAATTCAAATGTGAATTTCTTTTTATGACATAAATTTTCTTACCAGTAAATTTCTTTTTCATGATGCAAATGCCAATACTCATACATGGTATGGATGCCCTATAGATATAAATGAAAATGTTTTCAAGTTTAATTATTTTTTCAATTATGCAAATGCTTCATGCCATTACAAAATTTCATTTTAAAATGTCAATGCCCATGCAAATGCAAAAACTTCTTGACAGATGTGCCTCAATCATGGATGCAAATACAAAAATGCATTTTTTTTCAAAAGATTTTTTTCCCTATTATGCTTATTTTACAAATATGTGTGACTGCTTATTCAAAATTTTCTCAAAATGTTCAACAAGTTAGCCCCATATAATTAAATTCCTTAGTCAAAGAGAATAAAATACCTAACAAATTATGACTTTAGGAGTCTCTTAAAAATTAGCATTCCCTATTATAGATTAAAGATAGGAAAATTTTCTTTTCAAATGGGTTGAATGATTTAGCACATCAAGATTTCAATTCATTCAAAAAGGGTTTCACTATTTGAAGAGAATGAAAAAGGTGTATATTGTACAATGTAAGCTTACAATGAAATAGTAATTGTTTTACAAAGCCCAAATCCTTTGAAAATCAAACATGTCTAAGACTTTCTTTAGCATTCAAATATGGCATTTTAATAAATGTCAAGGTTAGTTGTGGTGGGCTCAAAATTTTGAAAGGCTATTTAGTGAGAAGGGAAATAAGGCTCAAATTTTCAAAATTAATCCCTCTTTATGCATTTCAAGCTTTTGGATATTTCGAAAAGGAATGTGTTGCCTTTACTTAACACTTATTTCACTTAGTATCTGCATTGGCATTAAGATTTTCAAGGTTTGCTCTAGACTACCATTTTGCAAGGTTTTCAACCTATAGCCACATTCATCCTCTTTTTTATTTTTTTATTATTACACTATACACTTAAGAATTCAAATTTATCAAAAATGAGATAATGGTCCAAATGGGTAATTATGTAATAAAGGTTTATGGGTTTAACGGTCATTCCTCAAATAGAAATTTATCAATTTTAAGCACCCGATGTTGATCCAATATAGGCTTTTGTTGGGACGTAATGTAGGCTAAGACTCGGGGTTTTCAATGAAAGGGATAAATAGACCCAAAATAAGTGTTTAAAGGTGGTTAAACCAAAAATCTTTTTTTTTTCATTTAAAGATTAACTTTGGGGTATATGTCCTTTTATTTGTCCATATTCTTCATTCAATATTCATTTTTTCTTTTTTTTTCTTCTGCTTATTTTCTTTTGTTTCTTTTTTTTCTTTCATTCATTTTCTTTTTTTTTCCTTATTTTCTCTTTCTTTCACCCTTTTTTTATTTCTTTTTTCTATGAGTGAATTTAAAACTTGAGACCTTTTATTGGACATTTTGACCCTTAACATATAGGATTCCTTCTTTGGACTTAACCATTCTTAACCCCTATATGCATCACTTTTTGCTTTCCAATGCAAAAGGTGATCTTTAATTTGGGTTTACTTTAAAAGAATTTCATTAGACTTAAAAGGGGTAGTAAAGGATAAATTTCTTACATTTGTGAAGGGATGATGAAAGATGGCTATTTATCCTCTTGAGTATAGGTTACTTAAATTTGAAGAGCAATTATTTTCGAAAAAAGGTTTGAGAGAAATTTTTTTAAAGATTTTCCTAATATTTTACTCTCATTGAACTCTATGGTTTTCTTTCATTAATTTCTTTATGAATTTATTTAGATATTTTATTTATTTTGGATTCGTTTGAATGTCTCAAGTATATATGTCACAATCAAAGTTTTCTTATTTTTTTTCATCATTTTTTTCTTTTTTTTTTTTCATTGCATGCCTCTATCACTGTTTCAGAAAGATACCTTACTTTTGCAATCCACCCATATTAAAGGTTAATGTGAACAAATAAATCTTATGGAATGAACTTACTTAAGGTATTAAGGAATCCATGTCATTCCATAATAAAGGAACGTTAATCACAATTTAAGTTGTCTTAAGGGTACTGAAGTTTTTTCTTTTTGGTCAATGTGCCAAAGATCCTAATCTAGGATAATTTTGAAATAAAAAACTAAAAGGTTAGTATGTTTGTGGTCATCTTAAAAAATTTGAGTAGCTTTGATTTTGGAAATTTTTAAGGCTTTAGCATAATTTTGACACATCAAATTACTATATCCAAATTATTAAGAAAAATATTGTGTTTGCCTGATCTTCTAAGAATCCCAATTTTTTCTTTTGTTTTGAAATTGGCTATTCCATTTTTCATTACCTAAGAATAGAATATCATCCTTTTGTATCACAATATTATAAGATAAAGCCAAGATTCATGAATTTCAATTCATGTCTCTTGAGAGGCTATTGATGAGTGAAGTGATCTAAAAAAAATATGAAGGTATCTAATGAATTTATTTCTTGTAGAGATCACCAACTCTTTCAAGACTCTTCTTTCCTTTTATTACAATAAATAACCTTTTTTTTATTTTTTCTATTTTTTTTTCTTTCTTCTCTTATTTTTTTTAAAGAAAATTTTTTTCTTTTTCTTTAAAGATTTTGGAGATTAATTATGCAGAGCTTTATTCAAAATCCAACAATTTTCCTTTTTACCATTTTTTTTAGAAAAACCTTAAAAATCCAAAACTTTAATTAAAAACCTCAAAAGACAATTTTCACAATGTTATAAGTCAATATGATGCACAATGTCTATTTATTCAAAGTAAACAATTCAAGTCCAATTCAAAATTTACACCCTCAATAGTCCTCTTAAAATGATAAACATAAGCCCCATTTAAAAAAAAAATCCCTACTTGGTGCCTCACCCTTAAAATCTTGACCTTTAATTCCACTGCCATCAATTATGATAACCACCCACTAACTCTTTACACCTCACAATATTTGCATCAATCAAAGACTAAACTATATCCTTAAAAGTAGAGTAATTTTTTATGGAATGCTTTTTGACCCTATCATAGTAGTCACATTTAGCATAGGGATCGTACCACTTTAGGTAAGGAGGTTTTTTAGGGTTTGCAGGCACTGAGGCAATAAGGTGTTTTTAAACCAAAAGGGGAAAAAGTTCTCCATACAAGATGGGAATGGGATCTAACTATGTTTGTTCTTTTTTTCATTTTGAGTGGTTTTTAGATAACAATTTGGATAGGACTCCAAATATTTGGTGATGGTGCAAAGGTTTGGACTTAGGACATTGGTTAAACAGGTGGTTGGGGAGCAGTAGGTTGAATAGAAGGTTGTGGAATGTGAGGCTGAATAAGAGGTTGAGAATATGGATTCAGATGAAGGATTTTCATGGATTGCATGAAATTTGTGAGCTTAATCTTTAAGTGTTGGGAAAAGAGGTCAAAAGAAAATATAAGAAGAGTTTAAATGCAGCTTTAAATTTAGGATAGTTAGTAAAAGTTGCTTGAAACGTATTAACTCTATCTTGGAAATCAAACTTTTGAGTTGAGTCATTTATGTGGTCAAATCATTCATTCTTTTCATGACCTTGTCTAAACTTTGATCATTATTCTAAATATCGAATGCCTTAGTATGCTTAAAAAGAGTGCTAGACCCAATAAGAACCAATTGACCTTGATCTGATTGAATTTGAAGTGATAAAGACCTTTGATGAGCAACAATCTCAACCTTACCACCACCTTTAATCATTTTTACCAACTGAGCAATCTATTATTTCATCTTTCAAAGCTCATGTCCAAATTCTTCTTAATTCAACTCCAATGCACTAATCCTTACTGTAGATACCCATCTATTTTTGGGGTCAATCAGACTTTATCTTTACTATTATTATTAGCATTAGTATGATATATTATTTTATTATTATTTTATCATATTATTATATTATATTATATTATATTATTATATTGTCATATTGTATTATAGTATCTTATTATTATTACTATTATTATTATTATATTACATTATAGTATATTATATTATTATTATAGTATATTACATTACTACTACTACTATTACTACTACTACCACCACCATCATCACCACCACCACCACCACCACCACCACCACCACCACCACCACTACTACTACTATTATTATTATTATTATTATTATTATTATTATTATTATTATTATTATTATTATTCCCTAATCTGTGTTTGAATAGGGAAATTAAAGAGAATGAGAGAGAATCGAGGCTAAAGAGAGAGGGCAAAAGGCTTCTAAAGCAAAAATTCAAGAATTAACTTATATAGGATGCCAAAACAACGTCGTTTCTAAGTGCCCAAATCCACGCATAACCCGAATAGGATTCGCGCATCACCCGTGGTCTAACTCGACCTAATCATAGGTTTTCCTTTTTTTATTTTAAGTTTAATTTTTCAATTTTGATTTTTAGTTACTTTATTTTATGCATCTTATTTTAATGATTTTTTATTATTTTATGTATTTTATTTTACTGATTGAGTAACTTATTATTTATTAAACATTTTGCAAATTTTTATTTTTGAAAAACGAAAAAAAGTAAAAATAAAAAAATAATAATAAAAACAAATAAAAAAATTTTTCAAATAAGTTTATGGAATTCACCAAACTATTAGGGAATTTCATAAATAAATTTTAAAAAAATAATAATAACAAAAAACAATTTTTATCCTCTAAACTATTAGAGGATTACTTTATAAATTAAGTCTCAGCAAACTATTAAGAGATTTAATAAACTTTCTCAAAGGAATAAAATTTTTAAAAATATTTCAAATAAAATTTCACCAAACTATTGAGAGATCTGCTTAAAAGTAAATCCTATCAAACTATTAGAAGATTTTGCTAATTTTTTTGAATAAAATATATCAATAAATCCAACGATGGAGCTTCTTTAGGATGGGACACTAGTTTTCATGAATACTCTTGAGGTGAGACAATTATTTTAAATTGCTACAAACTATTAGAGTAATTTTAAAATTAATTTTCAATATTAAATATTTTTGGTAAAATATAAACATATTTAAGGCTTGGATAACTTGAAATTAAACTGGTACCATCCTTTGGATAGGTACTATATGGGTGCTATAACCTTTCTCACATGTAACTGCACTCCCAAACCTAAAATCTGGTTTCGTAGATTAGAATCTACTATTTAAAAATATCTAAGTCAATCTTGAGATTTCTCTTTAAATGGGATAAATTTGATTGGATGACCAATCACACCTAAACAAAAAAATCGATGACGACTCCTAAAATCCATGTTTAGTAGTAGGTCTACAAATCTATCCATTATGATAGTTTGACAACTTCGCTGAAAAAATCGAGAGTTAGGCCAGTAAATGATTTATTACTATCTAAGCCTTTCCTAATAAATTTGAGAATATTTTCTTTTTTTCCTATTTACTTCTTTTCATTGCTTATATTTGTTTATTTATTCATTTATTTATTGTATATATCTATCATTCATTTGCATGTGCATAACATAAAGCTCTCCACATGAGCTTTACCCTTAAGAGGGAGTGAAGTACCATGTCCTCATGAGATTTCATGTTTTCGCATGGGCCTACGAAACACTCCCACTCAAATTGAACCCTTTCCACTTATAGTCTATGATGGGCAAGGATCGGGTTTCTTACTAGTCTGTGATGGATAATGATGTAAGAAATAATTTGGGAACCTTCTAGAAATAATCCAAGTCACATATAGTTAACCCTAAGGGTCTGAACCTAGGTAGTGCCATCATTTCCCCTGTGTTAGAAAATCTTAAACATGATTCATGATTGGATGTTTGTTTTACTTGTAAGATTATGTATTGTCTTTTTTGTATATATTAGTATACTAACCTTCTATGTTGGTCTTTGTATATTATTTTTTTACTAACCCTTTTCTTTTATCATGCATTCACAGCATTAGATTTATCATAAGGAATAATTGTCACGAAATAATTTTTAATAAGAAAAATCTTAGTTACATCCATGGAAAGCCTAGTAAAGTCCTCTACTGGCCTAGAAAGGGAGTCTAAAGAGTTGAAGCTTGCAAACAAAAGGCTAAAAAAGGAAGTCTAAACATTGGAATTAAAAAAGAATGGATGGAGGAGTTTGTGCATTGACCTTAATGCAACACGGTCATCCACTAAACAATAATTGGCTCAACTTTTATAAGAAAATAGACAATTGTAAGTAAACTACAAGAAAGGGATACAATGCTCTTTAAAGCATAAAGGCACATCCAAATGCTAAATGGAGTAGTGGTGGGAATCAGAGCACAAATGAGGGCTGTGACTGAAGAATATGAGTGAATAAATGAAGCATATACAAAGAAACATAACCAGTTGAAGTCTCTACTTGACTGAATCATTATGGCTATTTACAAAGCTAACGACATGATATAAATGATTAAAAAATGAAAGGCAAGGGTGCCACCAATGGGAATATATGGTCAAAAATTGATAGATTTTCTTAATGAAGTGCAAAGCTAGTATCAACGAGTTATCGGATTTGTTTCCCAGTAGTTCTAAACTTTTCATGGATGTAATGTTGGATTTGGTTAAAAGTGACTTTTAATTTAATAAAAAAATTTTTTGATAACAATTGCTACGTGGTAAATTCTCCTTATTGCATTCATGCAATTTGTTTTTGCATTTATTATCATGCATAATTTGAGAGTTCTATAAACATCATTTTAAATTTGTACATTATGGGAAATCAAAGTTCAAAGATAGCTTAACACTAGTATTACACCCAGGCTAGAGCCAAGAAGATGGAGTAAGATAATGCAAACCAATTTGAAAGGTTAGAAAAAGCTCATGAAGTAATTGAAAGAAAGTTAAGCAAGATCCTTAAAGCTCTGGAAAGATAAACAAAGAAAAAGAGGTGGAAGAAGATACATCATAAAAAGATACTGAGTCACTGTATCCTCTAAGTTTTGGTCCACATCAGAGTTAGATCACTCCAAGCTTTTAGTCATAATAGACCATATTCCTAAATTATAGTTAAGGAAATGTTCAGAGTTATACTAATCTTGTTTGCGCTAAAAAGGTAGTTGAGCCCATTTAAATCTTCAAACTGGATGAGACAAAAGAAAAAGTGAAGTTGTAAATGGTTATATACTCAGAAGACTCTAAGACTGATCAAACCATGAGCATGATTGAAAAAAAATTACAAGCTTTAGAAGGAATAAATTTTTATAGTTCCATGGATGCTGCCAACCTTTGTTTGGTCCTAGATGTTGTGATTCCTTCAAAATTTAAAGTGCCAAAATTTAAAAAGTATTATGATACTAAATGTCCCATTACACACATTATAATGTATTATCATAAAATGGTAGCACACGTCAGCAATGAAAAATTGCTCATGCATATGTTCTAAGACAACTTAACTGGATCTACTACAAGGTGGTATGTTCAGCTGGACAAGACTCACATAAGATCATGAAAGGATTTGACTCGATTCTTCATTAATCAATGTCGCAAAATTATAGATATGGCTCTTGATCATCTTTCATTACAAGGTATGGAAAAGAAAGCATATGAGTCTTTCAAGAAGTATGCCCAAAAATGATGAGATATCGTTGTTCAAGTACAGCTACCACTAACAGACAAAGAAACAATGTTGCTATTTGTAAACACTTTAAAGTCATCATACTATGATAAGTAATGTGACTAAAAATTTTGCTTATATCATTGAAAATGCAATTAAAAGTGCTAAACTAGAAGAAGGAGAATATTCTACTACTAAAAAGATATCTAAGAAAAAGGAAAGTGAGACTCAAGCTGTGAGTTTCTATAGGTAACAATTCAAAAACTACCATTAGTCGATTTATTTCATATACTATCCCATTGTAAGTTATGTTTCTATTACACAACCTTCTTATCTATACACAACTAGACCCTCTATTTGTCTAACCACCCTAACAAGTGGTGTATGAGAATCTCAAAACTGAAAGAAGCTTACATTTGATCCTATTCCCATAAGCAACACAGAATTGTACCAAAAGCTTTACAAAAATCACTTAATTGTGCTTGTTCTTATAAAACAACTTAAACCTCTTTATCCCAAATGGTATGATTCCATTACTCATTGTGACTATCATTATGGGGTGGCTGATTATTCTACTGAAAATTGTATCCCTTTGAAACATAGGGTGAAAAGTTTGATTAAAGAAGGGTTGATAAGCTTCGACAACATGACACCTAATGTCAGTGGTAATCTATTACCTAATCACTTAGGAGCATGATTGTGGGAAGGCTAATTGGAACTGATTATCATCTTAAGATTTCTTGAAAATATGGATCTATTTTATGCACTTAGATTTCATATTATTTTTCAACATTTTAATAAAAATGACAGATTTAATGCATTTTCATGACTTTTCTCTCTTGTATGAATCATCATTATTTACCTTTACTTTCTCATGCCTTTTTTCTCATATCTATTCTTTGATTCCAAATGATGAATATTCAGACAATCATGATGATAATTTAGGATTCAATTTTGAAAACATTATTCATGATGATTTGATTGATAAATAGAGATTGAGATTGCTAAATAAAAGGAAGATAAATTTGGTGAAAAATTTGGTGAAAATTATCCTTTGCTATCCCATTTGAGTCTGTTAAAAAAAAATTTTGAAGAACCCTAACCAAGGATTACCCCTATACTGGGGGGTAAAGTTTTATAAGTTTGTTTATCTTTAGTGAATTCAGGGAGAGTAAAGCCCTTTTGTGCTTAAATTTTTCTTAAAAAATGATGAAAAAAAAAAAGAAAAATGAAAGAAAATGAAGGAGAAATTGATGGGGGCAAAATGCCAATGTGCCCACATGAGAAAAAATGATCATTGGTTTAATAGCCCTTTAAATACAATTTGAGCCAATTTTATCCATTTCTTTGATAACTCTTCACCTAGCTTATATTGCATCCCTTAAAAGTCTATTTTGATTGAATGTGAATAATTGAGTTGAAAAATCATGAATTGAATTAAAACAAATTTGTCATTGGATTGTTTGAAACTTCAATCAAAGTGTCACTGATGGATAAAGGGGAAAGAGAAATGAAAATAAAATATGAGAAAAATGTGTGCAAAAACAAAGCAAAAAAAAGGAGGGGACTTAAATTGAAAACCCGAAAGGACGATTTAAGTAAAGATGAAAACTTGGAAAAAGAATTTCATGTGAGGGTCTTAATAATGAGGATGATTGGCTCAAAGATTGTGGATATTAATGGAATGTGTTTTTGAAAGAGAATTCTGAGTTGGAGTTCAAAATTGTATGAACAGTTATTATTTTGGATGTTGATGTCTCATTTACGCAGTCACATCATTTTGCTTTCATTTATCTTTAAGTTGTTCATGACCATACCTACTTTTTTCTTTCAATAATAAAGATTCATTTTTCTTATTCTTTACCAAGTGTACATCCCTTGAATGAATCAAGGAAATGTATCATATTTGTCACTAATTTGAATGATGATAAATAAATGAATGACAATATTCGTAAAAAGTTTTCCATTTTTTTGAAAGAAATCCAAGATAAGGTAAATGAAAGAGCCTAAGAAAATGCTTTAAAAAAGGGTAAATAAAGTGACACAAATGACCCAGTGATGGATTTAGTTATTGATTGGTGGACATGACCTATGAGATAAGGAGAATGACATAGATCGACTAACAGAACTTATTTTAAGATTGTTAATATTGAGAAGATAAGAAGGAATTATAGAGTCTTGAGAACCTTATTACTATGATTAAAAGTTCATGACATTGATTTAGCAACATTTGCATTACATATATTATATTTAAATCCTTGATAATTGTAATTGCATTCTAGATAGGATATTTGCATCGTTGCATTATCAATTATCACTCATTTTTTTATCTTGACTTAGTCCAGATCATTTTTCAAACTTGTGATTTTGTTTCGGTCATCCAATCTTGACTCAATCCAGATCATTTTTCAAACTTGTGGTTTCATCCTAGTCATCCTATCTTGGTTTAGTTCAGATCATTTCCCAAACTTGTAGTTTCGTCTTGGTTATCCAATCTTGGCTCAGTCGTTATCATTTTCTATACTTGTGGTTCTGTCCCAATCACTTGATCTTGGCTTAGTCTAGATCATTTTTTTGACTTGCAGTTTAGTTTTAATCACCTATTTTGATTTTGGCTTAGTCCAGATTATTTTATTTTTCTAATTCACATTTCAATCCCAATCACCTGTTTAATCTCAGCTCAATCCCGGTTGTTTTTGCTTATTGGCTTGACTATTGGAACAAAGTGGATGTCTAAGTCTTTACATCACTCATGTCTCACAGAGATGTGTAAAAAGGAGCAACTATGACATCCATCTCTGTTCAGGGTCAATTGAACTTTGTCTTTACTATTATTATTAGCATTAGTATGATATATTATTTTATTATTATTATACTATCATATCATATTATTATATTATATTATATTATTATATTGTCATATTATATTATTATTATAGTATATTACATTACTACTACTATACTACTACTACTACTACTACTACTACTATTATTATTATTATTATTATTATTATTATTATTATTATTATTATTATTATTCTTTAGCTTTTTTCTTTCTAATTTGCATTTGAGTAGAGGAATCGAAATATGGTACTTGCTAAACTAGAGGAATCTAATCTACATTCAAAATCAAATTAGAGGTTTTTGAATTCAATTTGGACCAATTAGCAAAAATCTAGCCTAAAATCATGCTTGAGCATAATCAAATCCCAGGATTCAAGCCTGAATTGGTTTTATCTGATCCCTAAGATTTATGCGAATGAGGCCTATAAATTAGACACAATTTGACAAAACAAGACATAAGGAGGAATTGATGAAAAATCTAGTTGTTATAATTCTCAAAGCGGGTTATAAGCAGTAAAGTTTTTAGGATTTTGATTAGATTTTTGGGTTTGATTTGAAGTTTTTAGGTTTGGATTTAGGTTTCTGTAGTTTGGATTGAAGTTCTGGAAGGTTTTTAAAGCGATCTAGCAAAATCTGGAGATTTATAGGTTTTTTTGGAAAAATTTGGGTTCTAAGGTTGAAGATTTGAATTTTTCGGTAAACTTTGAAATTTTTTGTTGAATTTTTTGATAGGGTTTAAGTTTTTTGATCAATTTTTGACTTGTTTCTTAGAAAGCCGATGGGTTTTCCTAGTTTTTGGTTTCATGTTCTTGGTGTTCTTAGGAGATTTTAGAGAAAAGAGAGAGAGAGAATCGAGACTAAAGAGAGGGCAAGAGACTTCTGAAGCAAAAACGTGAGAATTGGCTTATTTAGGGTGCCAAAATGACATCATTTCTAAATGTCCAAATCGCGCGTAACCCGAATAAGATCCTCGCGTCACCCATGGTCCGAGCCAACTCGATCTCAGGTTTTTCTTTTTCTTTTTTTATTTTAATTTTATTTTTTGATTTTGATTTCTATTTTTTTATTTTATGCATTTTATTTTACTGATTTTTTACTATTTTATGTATTTTATTTTACTGATTGAGTAACTTATTATTTATTAAACATTTTGCAAATTTTTATTTTTGGAAAATGAAAAAAATGTAAAAATAAAAAATAATAATGATAAAAAAATAAAAAATCTTTTAAATAAGTTTATGGAATCCACCAAACTATTAAGAAATTTCATAAATAAATTTCAAAAAAAAATAATAATAACAAAAAATATTTTTTATCCTCTAAACTACTAAAGGATTACTTCATAAATTAAGTTTTACTAAATTATTGAGAGATTTAATTAACTTTTTCAAAAGAATAAATTATTTAAAAATATTTTTAAATAAAATCTAACCAAACTATTAGGAAATTTGCTTCAAAGTAAATTCTACCAAACTATTGGAGGACTTTACTAATTTTTTAAAATAAAATATATTAATAAATCTTATGACGAAGCTTCTTCAGGGTGTGATACTAGTCTTCATAGATATTCTTGAAGTGAGAGAATTATCATAAATTGCTACCAAACTATTAGAGTAATTTAAGGATTAATTTTCAATATTAAATATTTTTGGTAAAATATAAACATATTTAAGGCTTGAATAACTTGAAATCAGACTGGTAGGATCCTTTGGATGGGCGTTATAAGGGTTACTATAACCTTTCTCACAAGTAACTGTACTCCTGAATCTAAAATCTGATTTTCTGGATTAGAATCTACTATTTAAAGATACCTGATTCAATATTGGGACTCCTCTTTAAATGAAATAGATTTAATTAGGTGGTCAACCACACCTAAACAAAAAGATTGGCGACGACTCCTAAAATTTATGTCTAGTGGTAAGTCCACGGATCTATACGTTATGACACTTACTTCCAATTGATCTCTCATTTTTATCATTTTGATACCTACCAAGATAGACCTTTTATTTCGGGGTTTAGACCAAAAAGGCTATGTTATTACTTCTTACTAAATGAATGCCACAGAACAAATTACAACACATAAGACATGTTTATGAATGCATGAATATGATGATGACGCAAAATAATATCATGAAAAGTAAATATTTATAAGACAATGGATTTTCATATCTATAAAGCTCCAAATGATAAAAATTTCATACTTAAAAATATGCAAGAAATGCAATGTTCTATTGTAGGGGTAATGAGTGCAATTTTATATAATGCATGTTTTATAACATCCCATTATTCATGGATCCAGATGCATGAAATGTAATGATATACTACATGAATGCAAGAAATGCAATGTTGTGGAGGTGATGAGATATGTTCACATGATGAACAATTTGGACAATGCATGCTTTAAAGATCCTACCATTCTTGAATCCATACGTATGAAATGTAATGACATACTATACGAGTGATGAGGTGTATACTTATGACTGATGCAACATACTTATATGAGATATACTGACATATTATATGCATAAGGTATGTTTACATGGAATGTAATGCATATGTTGTGCAAACCCAATGAAGTTGACACTACCATTAAGATTTACATGAGATAAAATACATGCATTATCTCATTATGGTATGCATGTACTATCTATTACAATGTAAATAAGATAGAGTGAATGTACTATTTATTAGGATGTGCATGAAATGGCATGTATGTACTAATTATTGAGATGTGCATTAAATAAAATGTATGTACTACCTATTAAGATGTGCATAAGCGGGAGTACATGTATTATCTATTGAAATATGGGTGAGATGGAATGCATGTACTATTTAGTGATGTAAATGAGATGGAATGCATGTACTATCTATTGAGATGTGCATGAGATGAAATGCATCTACTAGTTTATTATTTTTAAATTTAAAAATATGACAAAATGTATGAAAAAAATAGGAAATACGCAAGATGAAACCACATTCAAATGCAAAACTTTTTTTTTAAGAGGAAAAATTCAAACACATGCATTTGTCTTTTTTTTTTTTTAGAAGTTACACATAATGATTATGATTCAAAGACTTTTCTCTTTTTTCCATTTTAGTTTTTCTATTTTTTTCTCTTTCTCCATTTTTTGTTGTTTTTTTTATCTTTTTATTATTAGGCCCATTAATAAAAAAATTTAAGCAAAACCCTTTTTTTTTCTAATTTTTATTTTTCGTTATCTTTTTGTCTTTTTGTTTTGTTTTTCTATCTTTTTCCTTTGTCTATTTCTTTAAATGATTGTTATTCTTAATGATTTTTTCTCTCTTTTTTATTAAAAGTGACAAAAACAAATTATCAAATTAACAAAAAACCAAAGTAAAAAATGTTCCTTTGTGTGACTTATCCGGGATAATTTCTATAGAAAAGATGAGCATGGCTTTACCTAAAGTTGGCTTCTTATGGCTCACTATATGTCGGGTTAGGAATTGACACATCTAAAGGTTCTCAAATTGCTCTTCACATTATCATCCATCACAGATAAGTGTGGCACCCTAATCCTCACCCATTATAAGCTATGAGCAAAAAAGATTTAATCTGAGTGGGAGTATTTCACTAGCTATTGTGAAGATTTACACCTCATAAGGGAATAACTACTTTACTTCCTTTTAAATAGGGTTAGAGGCCGGGTATAGAGCTTACGTATGTAATACATATGTAAGTGTATGCGAAGAAACAAACAAATCTTTCACACTTTTCCTAAAACTACCCCTAACCTAAATGCCCCCCAAATATTAAGAACAAAATAAAAAACAACAATATATAATAAATGACATACTTAAATATGCATGAAATGACATGATTAAAATATGCATTAAATGTAAAACACACATTTTGTATTTTATTTTTTTACATTTTTTTATTTTTTTTATTTTTCATATTTTTATGGGAAAATAAAAAAATTAGAGTAAAAACATTTTTTCATTTTTTCAATTTTTTTAATTTTCTTTCAAAATTTCCACTTTTTAAGCAAAAAAAAATATCAAAATCAAAGAATTAATATTAAACACTAATTAGAACCATTAAACCAACATTAAGGAAAACATGCAATCAATATCTGGCCTAACTCTAAAAAATGTATCCCTAGTAAAGTCGTCAAGCTATCACGATGTCTCAAGACCCAAGGATGGGAGACCTGAAAGTTGGATAAATGAGGAAATTAGGAAAACGATGGCTAAAAATATTTTTGATAAAATTAAAACAAAGAGTCACCACAAAATTTTTTTAGGGTGTGATTGGTCACTTAAAAATTGTCCCTTTATTAAATATCTAAAACGAGTTTAAAAGTTTTATAAAAAGAATAAATTTGTAGTTTATGAAATTAGAGTTTAGGTTCAAGAGTCGAGGTTAGGCATGGGGAATGAATAGCACCCCCACAGTGTTCATGAAGATGACACCAACTGATTGTATATTTTAAAAATATATATATTTTTTGTTTATTTTTTGGATCAAAATGAAAACAGTTTAAATATCAAAACATTTCTTTCACTCTATTATAATTAGGCAGAGCTTCAAAAATATTTCTAATTTAAAGGTTTCAAATTAACTCACAAAATTGATTTAACACCCTTCGTAAATAATAATCACTGAGAGTCTCCTTATAGTTTGGCCAAATCTCAACTATAATTTTTACTTGAGATATTATCTTGTTTTAAAACATTTTTACTTTGAAAACATATTTTTGAAAACATATGCATGAAATGTATGAACATAATAACATGTTGAATACATGACAATATATCATGAATGGCAAAGTATGAATGCATGACAATATAAAAATGCATGTGATGACAAGGTAAAATGAAATGCAAATGTATGATTAATTTTAAGGTTTGATGGTTAGTTTTGAGGTTTGGATTGGTTTGAGGTCTAGGTTAGGGTTTAGGGTTTGATTGGGACTTAGGGTTTGGTTCAGGGTTTAAGGTTTCAAGTTTGGTGTTTAGGATTTAGGGTTTATAGTTTAGTGTTTCATGGAATTTGGGGTTTCATGGGATTTAGAATATCATGAGATTATGCATGCGACAAAATCAAATTATAAAAATGCCATTAATGCATGTATGTGACAAAAGCATGACATGAAGAAAAATAATTACAATATAAGGTATTTACAAAATTAAATCACAAACAAGATATATATGAAAATTCAAAAGAAAAAATGAATCAAACATAAAAAACTTTGACTTTGGTTTGAATGTTCCACCACTTTTTTTCTTAAAACCCAACCAAACAAACATAAAAATCACCAAAACCATTTACTAAACTAACATTTTTCATTGAAATTTTTGTTCAAACACCTTGAAAACTCACAAATCATCACAAAAACACAACCAAATACATGAATCAAAGCCACAATCATCTATCTAATCAAGAATAAGGTTCAGCTAAATAAGAACACTACCATGGTTGAACCTTTAATGATATTCCATCACTACATTTCCTTTTCATTCAAAGCAAACATGCATTATTTACTTCCCAATCAACACATAAGGACATTTTCACCATAAGAAAAAATTTATCAAACATGAAACAAGCTAAATAACAAAGAAAATATGTATAACTAGAGCATGAGCCAAACACCATTATATATCACCAACCAAGCAAAATTTATATAAAACACAAGTAAACTCACCATTTAATCATCTTAAACAACATTTGAAAGCAAATAAAACATCAAGATGTGCCAAGAGAAGGTTTGGCCATGGTGGGAGAAATTTTGACTGAACCTCCAATTGGTTTCAATGGTGGATTTTGTGTTTCTTCATTGCTTGATTTCTAGCTTCAAACCAAACTATTAACTAGTTGGATGAAAGTTTAAATCTAGCATTGAGTAAAAAAATGAACTATAAAAATTTTAAGAAAATAAAAAAGTGTAGAGAAAAAAATCAAAATGCTTATGAAAAATGGAATGAGAATGCCAAGAATTAAATAAGGAAAATAATAGGATTATACTTTCAAGCTTTTTCTACAATGATTTTTCACTCATTTTTTCTTTTTTTTTTCACTTATTTTCTCTCAATTTTTTCTTCTTCTTTTTTTTCATGCCTTCTCCTAGCTCTTTCTACAGAAAACGTGATTCCACTTTTGAAAAAGGTGAAGAAATATCTCTTTAAAATTGAATCTTGGCCTTAGAATCATAAACTCATCTAAGGATCCAAAATTCTCCCTTGTTTTTGGTTTCAAAGAGCCAACTTTAGCCATTAGATTAAGATTTCTAATGTAATCCAATGGCCTAGATTGTTTACTACCAAAGATGTGATTTTTAAAGCTCTTGGAATAAGTGAAAAGACCATTTTACCCATAATATAAAGTTTTCGATCTTTAGACCATTTTCTTGGAAATTAATACTACCCCATTCATTTTTTGATTTTAAAGTACTAAAAATCATGAAATAATATAAAATTAAGATTTAAAATTTTCATGAAATTCTGACTTTGAAAAGTGTCAAATTACGAAATTACACATAAGAGGTATTTTGTTAATTTCACACTTTTTGAAGTATTGTTGTGGTTTTGAATGCACCAAAAATTATCAAATATTTTAAAAGTGTGATCTAGAAAGTTGTGATAAAACTAACCTCGAAAAGATCAAATTATAAAAATACCCCTAAAGTGTATTCTGATAATTTTACACCTTTCAAGGTACAATCAAGGTTTTTAAAATTCTAAAAATCATCAAATAATATCAAATGATGATCTGGAGCATTTCGAAAAATTTTAACCTTGGAAAGGTCAAATTACAAAAATACCCCTATGGGTATTTTTGTAATTTCACACCTCTCAAGGTGTGATATGGGTTTTTAATGGATAAAAAATCTCAAAAAATTTTAATTATGATCTAAAAATTTTCATAAAAATCTGACATCGAGAAGGTCAAATTATAAAAATACCCTTAAATTGTAATTTGATAATTTTACCCTTCTCAAAGTGCAATCAAGGTTTTTAGTACTTTAAAATCATAAATTTCAATCTTAATCCAAATGGTTCCAATTTGATTGTGAATTTTATGATTTGACCCAAGCTTCACCCATTTTGATCGATTTGACCAAGTTTGATTTTGTTTGACTAGATTTGACTAATTTTGACATTGGGACAATTGGATCAAATTGGCTTCAATTTTGAGTTTAGAAACTTGTAAAAAATAAAAAAAAAATGTTAAATTTGAATTGAGTTGAATTTTAAAAACTTCACAAATGGCTGAAAATTACCCAAAAAAAATTAGATGTCTTCAATTATTGGTCAGGATATGATGTTTAGCATGTATCAATTTCACATAAGTTCATTCAAAATCTGGAATGTAGCTTTAGATTTCAATCGATATTAGGCCTAGCAATGAAAGTGTAAATCATCAATTTATTTGTTATTGTTGATATTAATAACATTATCTGTTATTGGTAGTAATTATATTCTTAATGTTTAAGATAGCATCTCAAAGGCATTATCATTTATTGATAATGTTATGCTTGATGGCTTATATCACAAAACTAATATTTTAGTGAAGCACTTTTAAGTGTATGGTTCATATTGTCTAGGTCATCAAATGCGGTGAATACTAGTCAGTCTACACCAGCTGCCTAACCTGCTGCATCACATAGACCATCACTTTAGCCACTTAGACCCCTTCCACCATTTGCGAAGCCATTCGACTCTTCACCTTCTCAACCACCAACTGTTCACTCTTCATCCACAACATCACTGCTTGCGCCTACTCGTTCCCTACCCACAACAGCAACTGCACTAACAAATCAATCTCCACTGCTTGTGCCTACTCGCGCCTACTCGCTTTTTCCCCACAATAGCAACAACATTGACAGATCAATCTCCAACGCCAACTCTCCTACATGCTATTGATATTTGATATGTCTATTTGCGAATCAGGAAGAGGAAGATTAGGATTTTATTTATTTGTTTTTTTTTTTTTTTGGTATATATTTGTTTAAAGATACTTTGTACTTTTAAACCTTTTTTTAACTTTATGTTAAATATTACAACAAATAGTTATATGCATATATTTTTACAAATTGCTTATGCATATTTAAGAACTTGCCAAAGAATCTGATAAAGCTTTCATATATGCATTTTCAAAAGTTCATTAAAGTTTCCTAATATGTATTTTCAAAAGTTTTTTAAACGTTCCAGATATACGTTTATGAAAAGTGTTCCAAATATGGATCTTTAGAAGGTCGTTGAACATTACGGATATTTTTTTTCGAAAGTTCTTTGAACTTTTCGAATATGCATTTCTAGAAGGTTTTGGAACTTTTTTCATATACATTTTTGGAAAATTGTTAAACCAAGAATAAGTTGGTTCAAAGGTAATTTGCCAAAAGTTAGTTAAGTCATTTTATTATGAAATATATCCAAAACATGAAATTAGGTGTAGAGATGGGGTGCAAATAGAAGCACCAAAAACTAAATTTATTTTTTTGGCAAAAGGTCAGAAAAGCCCTTTAAACTATAATTCAATAATCATTCAAACTTCTATTATTTTTCGCAATCAATTAAACTTCCAAACATCTATTTTCATCATTTAAGCTCTTATTAGAGGAAACATAATTAACTGTTTTCACTCAATCAATGGCTTAATTGAGTGAAAATAAATGTTTAAGGGGGTCAAAATGAATGCTTAAGAGTTCAATTGATTCAAAATACAAAATTTAAGATTTGATTGATTGCAAAAAGTATTAGAGACTTAAATGATGTTGAATTTTTGTTTGAGAGATTCTTTTATTCTTATGTTTTTTTTTTTTTTTTGACCATTTTACGATTTAAAACGTTTTTAGTCTTTTTGGTTTTTCTTTTCATCCATCCTTCTAGATTAAAGCTCCAAATTTGCATGCTAAAAGTTACTGTTCAAAACCTTGTCCACAATCTATTGAGAGCAGAGCAGTGTCAAGCTTGAGTTATCTCTCATATTGTTTCTCTCGCTCATTTTTTGGGCCAATTTTATTACAAAGATTCAACGATACCTTTATCAAGCGACAAAAGATTGTTGAATGAATTTAAGTAATTAGTCCTTTGTTCTATCCAACTATTTAACCCTAAAACTTCAATATTAATTAGTACTAATACATAAGAAAAAGATTACTACCAATTAACTTGTTGAGATATTTACGGATTTGATGAGAATAGGAATTGGTAAAAGTTGAGTTAATAAGCCAGTTAGGTTTACCGGAGAGAATAAGATCATGAAACGTCAGAATTAGGATTTCAAGGTAGCCTCTGATACTCAGATCAGTGATTAGTTGTGGAAGGAGAAAATAAAGGGGCTTTGCATGGAACTTGCCAAGTGTAATCAAAATATCACGTGAATTTGAACAGGTGTAATGCATGTGACAAGTGATAGTTTGAGCTATCTTCCTTTTGTGGGGTCTCGTGGATCTGGTTTATTGGGCCTAACAATACACCACTCAACTTACGCATTTCCACGCGTTAAAGGCGAGCATATGACCTACAATGAAGCGACAGCCATTAGGTAAGCTGCACCACTACTCGAGCTTAGCAGCAAATAGGCGTTAACAAATGCTATGACAAGTAGACGACCACAAAATATTAAAGCGAGCAAGCGATCACAAACGCAAAAACAATTATCTCTGCTCTGCTCACATGCAACTAGTAGATAATCGCACATTAAAGTGACAAGCAATCATTTCATAATAGCATAGACCGCTCATACAAACTCTTAAAGCGACCATACCACATTGGTTACCCCAGTTCATATTGATACGAGGGTGATCACTTTATAATGCTTGGAGGCAATTGTTAGGCACAATAAACCAAGCCCACGAAACCCCACAAGAGGAAAACAGCTCTCACTGCCACCTGTTCTATGCATTGTACTTTACGTAACGAGTTCCATGCAAAGGTATAAAAGGTAAAAGCAAAAGCTGGGAAAGGAATTCCGGGCCCAAAATCTTCATTCTCTCATTCTCTACAACTCTTTGGTTTCCCTTTTATCTTCTCCTTCCTCAGACAGCCACTAGATTTGTGCCCACCACTCTTTAAAATACTTATTTTGATATTCTTGAATCTTTCTTTTTTCTCTGATAGATCTGACTAATTTACCAATTCAACTTCCATCAAATCCTCCTCTCATCAACCTCTTAAATTCTTAACAGGACTAATTATTTCATTCCATTTTGCTGTTGGAATAGTTCAGAACACTTTTTTCTGGTGTAAAAGGACTATTAAGGAGAATAAAGGAAGAAAATAATGCGGCAGCCAAACAAAATAGGGAATTCTTACAATTTCGTAAAATTTTTATTGCTTTATTCCTCTCATCAGTTTGGCACATGAACCACGTTTCTAAAAACTATTTTGCATTGTTTAAAGTAATTCTGATCTCAAAATTATTAAAAGAATGAAAGAAAAAGTGATTAAAACGCTAGTACTATATAAAGTTTCTTTTATTTAATGAAATACAAAGTTAAAGTGTGGTGATAGCTACTTTTTTCCTTAGTTGAAATCTGTTTAAACATTATAAAACAAAATCTCCATCAATCATCTTACTAATTTTGTATATTGCAATTAATTAAATGTTCAAATATTTATTTTCATTAATTGAGAGTTTATTAAACAAAAATTGATTAACCGATAACATTTATTTTTATCCAATCGAGGGTTCAATTTAGTAAATATATATGTTTAAAAGTTCAATTAGGTAAAAATAAATATTTAAAAGCTTAATTTGATGAAAATAAATATTTGAAGGTTCAACTTAATGAAATAAAACAATAAGAACTTGAATAAATATTTATTTTTTGTTAAAAGGCTTTTTTATATTTAACCTAGATAAAACAATTTTCTTTAATTTCTAAAAATCGTGTATCAAACCAATAAAATTCAATTCAACTTAATTTGATTAAAAAATTGTTCAATTTAGTTCCAAAAGACCAAAATAATACACATTAATCATAATTTTTATCCAAAATCAATTTGAACTGAACCATTATTAATCAGTTAAATGCTCAATTTGATCTCTAATGTTTGAGTGATTATTCAATTTAAGACTTGACTTTTTAATTTTTACATATCATACCTAGAAATGTATTCAAGATCTAACAACGTAGTACTCCAAAGGATGAATTTTGAAATGTTTAAGATATGCACAGTTAGTTGTACCTATTGGCTATTTTACCCACCAAATAATAAAAAAAATATTCCAAGTAGAATGCTTACATGTATATCATCATTTTTAAAAGATAAATTAATTAAATTTAAAAAAAGCCCTTAAATTTTCCTTAGTTAATTAAAACCCATTTACCCCCTAAAAAAAATCCATTTTCACTATGCTGCTAGGATTGATTTCCCTGATTGCATTTGCATACTCCTACAAATGACTAAATTCTTCTTTTATAATTATTGACAACCTTATCAACAACCTTTTTTTCTTCTTTCTAATCATGCTAATATTGACCTCAACATTATAGACATCCTTGATTACTCTATGCACATTTGCATTTTTAATAAAAGGATCTTTCTTGAACTTTTCAAAGTACAATTCAACAAATAAAATAGCCTTGGGTTTTCAAGCAACTTTTGCAATGATGCTTATCCTTATGAGTTTTCACTTGAAAGGATTGTAACTTCTTATCATATGCTACATAAATAACCAATGAGTAATTTTTCTTAGCACACTTACCTCTGACACAAGTATTATTATTTTTAGTACCAACAATTGTCCTATTTGTCTAAAGAGACAATAATGACACAACATACTTAAATTTTTAGAATTCTCAAATAACATGCTTAATTCAGTATAAGGGCAAACTATGGATGGATCATACAGTGGAAATTTGGTTTTCCTCCTAGTTGCATCATCAACCATTTCTTCATCGTCACTTACAAGATCACCATATTCATTTGACTCATGGTAATTACTTTGATATTTTTGTTTAAGATCATTATTTTTTCTAGTTTATTATGTTCAGCCTTAAATGCCTTACTCCCTTCTTGAATATTTACAAGAACACTTACTTCCTCACTCCCTTCTAGAACATTTACAATAATCCTTACTCCCTTACTCTTTTCTCAAACATGTACTGGAATGTTCACTCTTCACTCCCTTCTTGAACATCAGCCCTATCATCATAAACATAATTAATTTGATCAATCCTATCACTAGAAGCATCACCATGACTAACTATTTCTTCAGTGATTATCGCCTTATTCACAATCTCTTCATTTCTTATCTTTTCACTCTAAATAGGTGGTGGTAAACTCAAAGCATTAGGCACTAAATGAAGTTTATCTATGTCATAATCGATATAAATATCAACCAACCCAATGTTTATCATAATCCCAATTATATCAAGAGTGCTTTCATCATCCCAAACTAACCTAAACCTATCGCCAAATTGTATCCAAGGCTTTAAATAAAATATCCTTCTAATGTTGACAAAACTTGCTTCATCACATTTGTTTAGTAGCTTATAAAAATTAATCTTTGCATGGTTAAGTGTAAGATCATTAACAATCTAATTTTACATTCTAAAGATTTTTATCAAATTGAACAAATTTTCCCATATAATGAAATTTTATTATCCCTAATTCAAAATTTATCCCTATAAAAAAATGAAACAAATGATCAATCAATATTTTCGTACTTATCTTTTTTTTACAACTCATACTTAATTATAAAATAATTAAAGTAAAAAGCTATATAATTTAGTGTAAATTACTTTTGTGGTCCTTAAATTTTTAAGGTGAATATCATTTTGATCCTTAAATTTTAAAAAGCAACATATTAATCCTTATATTTTGATGATCGTAACAAAACAATCTTTCTCTTAGTCAAACAGTTAGTTGAACGTTCAATGAAAAGATAAAAATGAAAATTACAAACTAGAATAATAGATTGATAATATTATCAGTTTAAGGCTAAAAGATAAAATAATTATATAAAAAAATAAAAGTTTGATCAAATTTATTTTCTTAATTTATTTTTATGAATATTAATTTTTATTTATCTTTATTATTATTTTTTCTGATGCTAATTTTTAAATCAATTAATTTTTATTTTTTAAGAAAAAATTTATTAAGTTGCAATTAAACTTACCTATAAATTAAGCTATCAATCAGATCCACAAATTAGACTCGATTCGAATTGATTTTTAAACATGATTTTTAAGGCCTAGGCTTGACATAATCAAATTATTATTTTATCAAAAAAATATTTTATTTAATTTGTATTTAAACTATATTTAAAATATTAAAATATTAAAATAAAAATATTTTTTTAATATTTTAATTTTTAATAATAAAATGGGTCTATTCTAGTTTTTAATGGATGATTTAAACTAGACCTTGAACAAGACTTTAAAAGTGTCATTTAGTTTTGAATCGATTTATGAAAATCTCTAATTACAATTCAAATAATTAAATTTGTTATTTTCTATTAATAAGTAATAATGTGAAATTTATAATATTTCATTGAAAATAGTATACAATTACTAATAATTTATAACTAAAAAACTTGGTTTTTGAAATATATATTTTATGACAATGAAATATTGTAAAATTAAATGACACGATGAAATCTTTTATGATGATGTGTAGTCTAAACAAATAATAAATAAATTTGAAGAAAAATAGGTAATTTTAATTTTTCAAGAAACAAACTCCTTTTTTTCTATCCTATAGCTGAACCCAAAAATATTTACTAATAAAATTAAGAAGAAAAAGTATTATTTTTATATAATTATAAAAATTACTAGTATTAAATAAAAAAATTTTATCAGCACCATTTTCGTAATTTTGATTAATTGACTGCTAGCATTTAACTGCTACATTAACGATATTATTAACAGAAGGATCATTTTGTTACGATCATAAATACAAAAAATCTATATTTTATTTTTTAAAGTTTAGGGTGCTAAATCAATATATACATCTTAAATTTCATATCCTTTTTGCAATTACACCATAAGATCAGAAATTTCGCACCCATCTCGCAATAAACGATATTTTTGTCAATAACAATAATGTACATGATTTTGTTATTACGGCAGCTTTCCTCACCACAACTCTTACGAACAGAAGCGAAGGGTGAATCGACTATGGTTAAATTGATTAGGAAAAGTAAGGTTAGGATTTCAATTTGAGTGAATTAATTTTGGGTTAATCAATTTTAAGTGACTCAAGATTCCTTAAGATTCTTTCTATAGTGATTTTGAGTTAAAAATTAATGGATTCTGGATGAAAAAGATTTAAGGTTGATAATGATTTTCTCCAAATCCGTTTTGTATGTTTAAAGGATTTTATCAATTAAACAAATAAAATAATTTTCACATCAAATAAAAATAACATGTAAAAAATATTTAATTATTCACATGAAATTAACTATGCGTGTCTTAAACTCTACATTGTTAGATCTTAGATACTGAAACCAAAATTGAATAACTCTACAAACGTTGGGACCAAATTTAGCATTTAACCTTATCAACCTTATCCAACTTGAATGGAGCTTTCAAGCCTGATCCACCTCTAAGTCGAGTCTAAAATACAAACTATAAAGCATTAAGCCACAGAACACATAAACAGGAAATGATGTAGATTTCAATTTTCAACCCCAAAAAATTCCTTCCATATTAAATGAAATCTCCATAGGAACAGGTATAGTAGGTCCAGTATACAAAATTCAAAAGGATAATAAAAAAAGGAAAAGAACTCAGCATTTCATTTGAAGTTCAGTAGCTAATAAAAGAAATGGATATAAATGACTAGGGTCTTGATTGTATTGCTGCAAGAAACTAGCTCATAAATTCATAATCTATGAGATCTCACTTCTTCTTGGCAACATCTCCAGCCTTGGTCTGCATCACAACGTAACAGCAGTTTGATGCAGCAACAAATAATACACAAAAATTTCTGAAAAGAACAGTGGAAAAAAAACATCTTAATTACCTTCTTTACACCTCTGATCTTCTTGGCCCTGTTTTTCCTTTCCTTCATCTGTTTTCTGGACTTTTCAACCTTGGTATCTAGTCCGTTCTATAATCAGAAGAAAGAAGTTCAGTATCAATGCACAAGGCACATATTTGCATTAGCACATACATTCACTTATATAAATGCAAGAGGGTGGGGAGGAAAAGAGTGGAGGTTGTGAAAATTGATAACATATCCTCTATTATTAAAGTTCAAGCTATGATTTCATTAGTTATGTCACCCCAAAAGCACAAAATATGATCCATTGCTCAGAAGCTACTAAATTTCTACCTGACACAATGAGAGTACCTCTTTTCTAAAGATGTAGGGAGTATAGCTTGTTTGAATGCCTTTCCTAAACTCTTTTCTACATTATGAATGCGATTCTAAGGACAAATACCAACCCATAAGATCATAGCTAGCTTTAAGCAAGAATCCAAAATATCCAGAACTGAATGACATAGTAATGACATCGCATCTACAATAGTCCTTGGTTGAATAGAACTTCAAGAACAGAGTTACCAAGACCATAAACCCATTTAATCTAAGTTAGCATCAGAAAAGACAAAACTTAACAAAGTTTTTCATGCCTGCCAGTAGGCACCCTATCTCTAGGACTTGACTATTCTAATGAACATCATATAAACCATGAGTTAGCCTAATCAACATCATCACCATCCAATGAGAACCACAACATGATTATTGATTAGATGGTAGTTCTTGCAAAAGGTTCTTGACTAAATTTTCCTTAAAACTGATAAATATCTTGTTTCTTCCATTTAAGTTCTTGAAACCAGCTACTTTATCCCTAACAGAACCAACTACATAATCACAACAATGCTGGAAAACCACATACCAAGGATGCAGCTGTGGCTTTACAGTACTGCATCTCTCAATGGCCACCATGAAAAGTACAGGAAATGTAGCAACTATTACATTACATTTTTTTTTTTTTATAAGCAAAATATTGTTTCCCCGCTTATACTACTCCATATTCCGAGGAACATTTGAAAGAATTATTCACAATTATTACACCATTTCATGTCGTCCCTACAACTAGTAAGAATCTAATTTTTTAAAAAGATCAATCTAAACTAAGGTTGCCAAACACTGAAAGTTCTGAAACAAATGCAGTGTTTGAAATTAAGTGTAATTTATAAATTTGATCTTTTAAAGTCCTAAACCATTTATTTGGCAAGATAAAACACCTATAATTATTCAACTAGAATATACAAATTTAAGTGATTAACAAATAATCATTCATCTAAATGATAATCTTAAACTGAAATATAAATCATGATTAGAACAGTGATTACCCTAATCAGGCGGTACTTATGCTCATACTTCTTTGCATTCTCAACTGAATCATAATAAGACCAAACCCAGTTGATTTCCCTCCTCCAAAGTGAGTACGGAACTTGAATACAAAAATTGAATTCGGGTCTTTTACTTCATACATCCTGGCCAGTTTCTCCTTCAGCTCAGCCTACATTGCAATTCATACTTAAAACAGTTAAAAGAGTACCAAAAAACAATCACATTTAAACTTTAAACAAACAAATAACTAATTAAATACCTTTGAAACATTAGGTCTTCCAGGATGCAGAACATCTATGATCTGCACCAAAACCAAGAAAGACGGCAGCTTCTCAGTTTTCACCAAAAACCCATTTAGTCAAAACTCTTTCTTTTCAAGTTCATCCTACATTTTCTTAGTAACCAGACACATATTAATCAATCTAAGAAAAAGAATAAACAAATCAAAACTAAAATTTTTCATAAGGAAATTAAAGGAAAAAAAAAACCCACGAATTGCCTAGAGAATTGTGTTTTTGGATTGATCAGGATTATATACCACGTCATGAAAATTTTTAGAAATAAGGTACAAATTTATTATTGTACCTATGTAATTTTTCTAAATTTGTTAGCTAATATTTGAATTATCTAATTTTACTCTTATGTTTTCAATTTTAGAGTAAATTTGTCATCATATTTTAATTTTAGAATAATTAAGGTCAAATTATGTCATAAGTTTTTATACATTGTAAAAACATAGAATTTAATTCATGTATTACAATTTATATAAATTTAGTTTTTGCGTTATTTTGATTTAATAATTTTAATCTAATAATTAATTTTATCAATTTTTTTCATTAAAAATACTAATTTAATCATTAAGTTGATGAGATGAATGTTGACTTTAATAATAGGGCGTTGATTTGTTAACATAGTAATTTGGATGAATAAAATCAATTATTAAATTTTTTAAAAAATATACTTTTGAGTTTTTTTAACATCATATTTTAATTTTTAAAAATTTAGTATTTAAAAGTTTTAAAATTTTTTTGTCTTTTAAAAATAGTAAATGTATTTTTTACATATTTTATTTTTTTAAAAAGGTCATTTTTGAATTTTTTACTTTTTTCAAGTTTTAACATTTTATTTAATAAAAATATTTAATCTTTTGTTTTTAACTTTGTGGAGTTCTTATAAATTTTTTATTTTTTATGTTTTTTAGAAAAACTTTTATTTTGTAATATTTAAATAAAAATTAAATAAATTATAGAGAATATACAAGTCTTTAAAATTTGTTCTATTTTGGTTTATTTGATGTGGAAGAATAAAAAAGTCTAGGATAAAACAAAAAAAAAACAAAGCACGAAAAATGTTTAATTTCAATTTATTTTTTACTCGAATAAAATAAAAAAATGTAAAAATTTGTTACAATTTATAAACTCTTTTTAAAAACATAAATATTATAAAAATTTTCTTAAAAACATCAAAAATTAAACAACATGGAAAATTTTATAAAGATTCTATAAAATTAAAAATAATAAAATAAAAATTTTTAATTTTGAAAAAATACAAAAGCTTTCAAAAAAATGAAATTAAAAATATTAAAATACTAAAAAATTAAATTTAATCTTTTTAAAAAATCTAAAAATTTTATAAAAATTTGAAAACATTGCATTTTTATACTAAAATGATTAAATTTTAAATTTTATGCGAGTAGAAGAATTAAATTTTATATGAGTACAAAGATCATTTACATAATATCTAATAATCGATTTCATCCATCTAAGTCATGTTAGCAAGTTAATGTTACGTCAGCAAAGTTAATGGTCACATCATCAAAGCAATGAGCACGTCAATATTTTAAATGGTAAAAATTTAACAAAATTAGTTATTACACTAAAATTATCAAATCAAAATATATAAGAATTAACTTTGTATAAATTATAATACATGGACAAAATTTTTAATTTTCACATAGACCTCTAGTATAATTTGACAATAATTAAAGAATATTCAATAGAACATTTGGTTAAAAATTATTTTATAATTAAAAAGTAATTTTAAAAAATGCATTGCACAAAAATCAACCACAAATGAAATTTAAATTTTTATATTTTGTTTCTTTTATGTGAAGAGATTAATTTACACTAGTGTAAAATAAAATATTTTTTATTTTTTTAATCATTAATTTTAATAAATCAAAAGGATGAAAGAGAAATGTAAAAAAGATAAAAAAATTGTTGAATCTCATATCCTGTATCCATTAAAATTAATGATTAAAAAAATATTTTTTTTGGTGTAAATTGATCTCTTCCCTTCTTTTATTCTTATCATGATATTTTTATTAAGATATAAAGTCATATAATCTGATTTTTTTTCTTTTCTTTTACTTTTTCTTCCATCAGGCAATTTCTTTAATAAAAAATTACATAATACTTTTTTGGTAAACTTGTTCACAAGTAAAATCAAACAAGATTTTTCAAGCTCAGACTTAATCAAACCCAACCTAAACATTATTGTTAATTAATAAAAATAATTTTTATTTAATTTTAATTTATAAATAATTAAAATGTTAATATAAAACTATTTTTAATATGTTAAATTTTTTTAATAGTACAAGGCATTTGTGGACTCGATGAGTCTGATTGACCGGGATTTGGCCAAGGGTTTTAAGATGTCAGCTAAGTTAAATTTATAGACACTTTTATTTTTCAATTCGCCTTAGCCTTGTTTTCACGTCATGTCATTTTTTGGACTTTTTAATTATAAAATAGCTTTTAAAGAAATGGTTTATCGAATTTTCCCTACTAACTGATTTTACTTTAAAATTAAAAATACGATGATAAATTTATTCCAAAATTAAAAGTATAGTGATAAAATTACAATTGTTGAAAGATTAATGATAAATTTGGATTACTTATATAAATAGATGGTAAATTTGTACATTATCCCATTTTTCTTTATAATCAGTTCTTGATTTTTTTCTTCGGTTGCATTTTTTTTGGGTTACAAATATTTTTTCTTGAAAAAAATTGAGTTATTAAAGATATAGATATATATATACTCAAATATTAAAAAGAGCTAACAAAGTTTAATTTAACTAAAAAAACTTGTCCAAATCCAATATGATTTGATCAAAAAAAGTTAATAACTTGAATCCAACAAACTCAATTTGATTAGAAAAAGTCGATAACCCAAATAAGACCAACTTGATTTGATTAAAAAGTCAGCAATCCAAACTCAACCAACCCAAATCAAAATTGTCCTAATTTTGAAATGATCCAAATTCGGACAATCCAAAAGACTAACTCAAAATTAAATTGATTTGATCTTAAAATTGAACAATTTGTATCCAAAATGACTTAAACCCAATGATTTGAACCAACATAACGAGAGTGTCAAATCTAAAAACCTGAACTTGAACCTAAAACAACTTGAAATTTTTTTTAAACCAAAGTGATTTGACCCAAATCCAATTTGACATACCAATTGCTACCTTGTTAAAATAAAAAAATAAAAAAATCAATTTTTAATGATAATTAAATTGTATTCATATATGAGATTATTTAAAAAGAAATTGTTCATAATTTTTTTTAATTTAATTGTAATATTTTATTCATAATCTTTTCTAAATATGTTAATTTCATCTATTTTTTAAAATTGTTAAAATTCTATTATGACTGCCTATAAAATTCTGTGTTTACACCTTCCAATCACATATTGTCAAATCAATTTTTTTTTTTTAATTTTCAAAATAAGTTTTAGCACCCTTAATCCCTTCAATATCTGTAGCACAACACAGTCAATTTCCTCTTATCTTTTTCTTTTTCTTCTTGCATTGAGTTCATCACAATTCCACACTAGATTTCTTCTTCTTATTATGCATATAAAAAATCTTAGATATTTTCAAATAATATAATTGGAATACAAGAGGAACTGAGAGATAAAAAATGGCATAAATATAAAAGCACTTAAACTAAAAATAAACAACCGTCTTTTAAAAATAAATAATTATCTAAGTTTTTATCGTTTTATTATAATCAATTGAATTCTCAAACATTTATTTTCATCCATTTAAGCTTTTTAATATCTTAAATCCTTAAACATTTATTTTCATCCATTTGAGCTTTTTAATATCTATTTTTATCTTACTAAACTCTTGTTTCGACGAAATTGGTGATGGCAGTTAACCAATTTTTGTTTAATAAGCGTTCAATTAAATGAAAATAGATGTTTAAAGGCTTAATTGATTGTAACAAAATGATAAAGACTTAAATGATTTTTTTGAAATTACAAGTATACGTTACTATCATAATCAAGTATTACTTAATTACATCTGTAGATACTTAATTTTGTCCCAGTCTAAATTTGTTTGGACTTTGTCAAGTTAATTACGTGAATCAAAATCAAATTCAAAATTGATTGGGTTAGGGCCTAATCTCTGTTGTTTAGATTATTTATGTCTATGGGCCAAAATTCTACGACAACTTGATTTGCAAACTCAAAGGCCTAAAGTTATGGCTTAGAACCCATATGAAATCCCAAGCCTTGTTTTAAGATTTATTTATTTAATTTTGTAAAAAAAGAAAGAAAATAAGAACAAATAAAATTGAAATTAAAAAAAAAAAAAAGAAAAAGATAGAGGTCAACAGCACTGAGAGGGCTGGCTGACCTTTAGTTTTCTACAAATCTCACCCCACAAGAGGAAGTCCACCCTGTGACTCCCTTTTTCAACTATGGTAGAGTCCTCAACCCTTTATAGAAACTTGGCTTAAGCTACATAAAGAAAAATAAACCCTAAGACTCTACAACACCTTTGTAACATAAGGGTCGATCGTTGGGAAAACTACTGGAAGCATTTGGAAACCCCAAAATCCTAAAAGACGAGGGGTCCAAAATCCTATCCAACTCTATAAATTGAGCATCGATGATGATTGAAAAAATAATAAAAAAAAAAGATAGGAGCTTTCACTAAAAGAAAGAAAAAAAAAAAAACAAAGTTCCAAGCCTCTACAATAAAAAAAAAACCAAAAAAAAAAAAAAAAAGTTCCTAGCTTGTCAAAAAAATCTAACACCCAAAAATAGAAAATTCAGCCCTTGGAATGGGGAGCCAACACCAAAAAACCAAAAAACTAAAAAAAATAAAAAGTTTTGGTCAAAACTTTAAAGGCCAATTTAGGGGTTTCAGGGTAATTTCAAGCAAAAAGGAGGTTGAAAGTGGTTAAAGGCCAAAAGGAGTTTTTGGGGGGTTTTTTGGGGCATTTTCTACTAACTAGTGATGCTAGTCGGCAGCAATGACACTGACGACGGAGCATAACGACAATCAACTATTTTTTTAGGTTTTCTTGTTGACAAAAGAGGTTTTTTTTTTTCAAAGAAAAAAGGATTTTTTTTTGAAAAAAAGATATATTGAATTTTTTTAAAAAAATATCCCTATTATAGTTGAAAAAAAATCATCAAAATATTACATTTTAAGGGTAAAAGTCTTCGTGTTGGCCCGACCCAACTCGAAGATTCGTGCACCCGACCTGAAGACCCACACCTTCATTAACCTTTCAGACAAGTCTAGCAAAACCAGTATCGAACAAGACCTAGCCATTCTAAACAGTTAAAAATAGCCTTAGATCATTACTGAACCACTCATAAATTGCTAAACCGCCCCCGGACCATTTAGAATTGTTGACTAGTTTGTTGACCAGTCGGTTTAGGGTTTTTTTTGCTTTTTTTGTTATTATTTTAATTATTCCTTTTTATTTATTTATTTATTTTATCCATTCATGCTAAAAATTCTAAATTTCTAAAATAAATATCTAATTTTATTTTTAAATGAAAATAAACTATTGTTTAATAGAATTAAAATTTAAACTTCTTTTTTAAAAGAATTTGGTAATTTTAAATTCCATCATTTTCAAAACAAAATAATAAATAAATAAATATGAGAAA
This sequence comes from Durio zibethinus, assembly GCF_047325235.1. Lineage (NCBI taxonomy): Eukaryota > Viridiplantae > Streptophyta > Magnoliopsida > Malvales > Malvaceae > Durio > Durio zibethinus. The sequence goes on along the minus strand of NC_143183.1, from coordinate 14,438,647 downwards.
AGGATATTTTTATCCGATGGTGAGATTTTAAGGAAATTCTTGTAGTGATTTTCATAAAATCTCTAAGTGAAAATATTTTTTTTAAAATACTACCAACGTATCGGAGTATTTATAAAAAAAAAATCAATAGAAATAAAAGTTCCTTTTTCTTATACTGAAAAAATGTAAAAATAATAAAATAGTAATAAAAATGAAAAAAATTAATAAATAAATTTTTGTAGAAAAAGGACAAATAATTTATAAAAAAAAAATAAAGATAAAATTAATCATACAAATAAAATATATGTAATAATATTTGATTATTTGTATTGCATTTATATCATTAATTTTTAAAAAATAAACATGACCCTCCAAGAATGGGATTCTAAAGAAATTTGAATAGTGATTCTAGGTAAAAAAAAATTTTTCAATGTTAACCACATACTAGAACATTTAAAGAGATTTTTTAACAAGAAGATTTTAATTTATTTTTCTTAAATAAAAGAAAATAATCTTTTTAAAAAAAAAAAAGAAAAAAATTTATAAAAAAAGGAAAAAGGATGAAATAATAGAAGAGGATATAAAACATATTATGACAAAAAAGAATGAAGTTAAGGAATTTTCTTAAATACTAAACTTAAGACCATTTTGGTAAGATTAAATGGTAACACATAATTAAATAATACCATTTTCTAAAAATGGGCACTATAGGGGTGCTAATGCTTTTCATGGCATAACTATACTCTTAAATCCAAACTATTTTCACAGAGTCTAAAATTATCTTTTTAATAAACTTTTAGTTAATTTTAAGATTTTATTAAAAGGATAAGTTTTAATAGGTGATCAATCATACCTAGCTATAAAAGATTGATGGCGACTACATTTATTTTTTAAATTCATCTAGCAACCCCAAAACGATTATGCAACTTGACTACTACACTAATGATACAATTTTTTAGATAGTCAGGTTAAAAATTAATTATGAGTTATCCTTAATTTTCATTCAATGGTCTTAATCGGTAATTAACTTTAACTCTCTAGATTTTGAGTTTTTAAAAACAAACAACAAAAAAATAATGATGATGATGATGATGATGATGATAATAATAATAAAAGAAAAGAAATGCATTTGCATATCTTTTTAATCATGTTATTTTTTGTACATATTATTCTCAATAAATTATGGGGCATTTGTGTTAATTATCTACGCACACATGATAACATGTTGCATTTCATGCATGAGCTCTATGCTCGAGCTCCGTCCATCATAAGAGGAAGTAAAGTACCTATACTCTCATGAAGTGATAACCTCCGTAATGGCAAGTGAAATATTTCTACTCAAATTGAATTTTTTTCATTCGTAGCCTTTAATGGGTAAGGATTAAGACAACTTACTAGTTTAGCATGGACGACAGTGAAAAACAATTTGAAAACCTCTAAGTGTGTGTCAATTCCAACAAAGTATATAATAAGCTATAGGAAGCTAATATTAGATAGAGCCTCACCAACCCAGTTATAGAAGGCACCAAGGTTTAAGACAAATGGGAAGGTATTTTCCCGATAATTCCAAAATATGAAAAAAAAAATTGTGTGTTTCAAATAAACAAAAAATAGAAAAAAAAGGGTGAAAATGATGGGTTTTATTTTAAAAAAAAACACACACACAAAAAAGACAATTTTTTTAGAATGCAAAAATAATAAAGGATTAGTAAAAAAGGCTATTATTCCATTTAGTTATGTAACACCCATGTTTATGAGTAAAGGAAAATTAATTTTTTTTTTCTAATCTTGAATCATATCTTTATACTAACTCAATTTTGTCTTTTTTTTTTCTCTTTTTTCTTTCACATAAATCTCATCATATGTTTCCCATTAAGATATTTCCTCTAAGACACATTTCTTTCGAGAATTTTTTCTCATGAATTATGTAGAATTACATATTTGCTCATCATCTGCAAACATCTCATTTGAGTCATATAATGAGGTACATATTTGGTCGAAGGAAGCTCAATAAAAAAAAAAGATTGTTTGCCTACTAGTTATGTGTTTGGGTTATCTGAATATGTGTATTTGAATCTCACACAAAATAATTTAAAAGGTTTATCCATCATTTATGGTTAGTTAAGTGAAAAAAGAAATGAAAGATTTTGTGAAAAGTATGGCCATATTACATCCCTTATTCCGGTAATGATTGAGGAACATTTGATCAGAGTGGTTATACAGTTTTAGGATTCATCCTATAAGTGCTTCACTTTTAACCAAAAGGATTTGGTGTCAACCATCAAGGAATACTCGATTTTGCTTGGGATAGAACTACAATATTTGGACAAAGTGGTTACTTGAAATTGAAATCAGGTTACTGAAAAAAGTTGGCAAAGCTTATAGGGGTTAAGGTTGAAATATAGATTCATTCATAAAGTTTAAGGGCAAACATCTTGGTATTTGTTGAGGTTTTTTTTTTTTGTAATTTTGTTCAATGGCATTTAGACGATGATTAAGGCATGGTTGTTTTCGCATTGGCAATATATGTCATGGTAATATTCTCGAAAACCTTGGGCTACATTGAGTTAACCATAGTGGACAGTCAACTTTCACCAACAATTATAGATTAAACCTTCAGGTCATTGAATTTTTATTAACTTAATAGAAAACATCACTTTAAAATACATGCACCGCTATTGTATGTCTAGGTAAAAAATCATTTTAAGGAAAAGTGTATTTTCAAAGCCATATCTTCGAAACAAGGCATTTATTGAAGAATTTTACAAAAGCTAATGGCTGACACTAAAGACAATGGATCACATTCTTACGAAGGCTTAATTGGGAAAAAATAAAATGGATGGCGCCATGGATGCCTACTTACCTATGTTGTATTAAGGAGGAAATGAGCCATGGATACCATTGTTGGGACTATAAGGTGTGGTAAGTTATGCTCCATTAATGTTGTTAAGGCAATTCAACACAAAATATTTGTCTCTGCCACTCATGACCTTGTTTAAGTAAAATTCACTTCTGGGGACCCTAATGCACCAAAAACATCGAAACAATTAATCTAAGTATGGAAAAAGGCATAAAGGTCTAGATTAGGGCTTTTCCTTAATAAGGCCATTCCCGATTACCACATTTGAAGGGCAAAGTGACTAAAAGATGTGGTACTCCCTCCCAATGATAACTCACATCAATTAGTTAACCTTTAGGCAGAAGCATAATTATCAGAAGTTAAGCTTGTTAGGAAAGAATTAAAAGTTGAAAAGGAGAAAATAAGAAAAGAAATTAAAGCTTTATAAGAAAATAGGACAATTAAGATACGAAGAAAAAGTGCAAGGGAGTAGATTGGCAAAGGTCATGAAAAAAAGAGAATGTGGCCAATAATGACTTGAAAGATCTATACTAAAAAAAAAAGAAATTATAAGTCTAACTTAAGCTAGAAATGGTTACTAATCTTACATTAGTCAACAATGTTAAATGGACGAGCTCTGAGAGAAAATGAATCATTGAAAAGGTAAAGCTTAAGAAAAGCAAGAAAAGCCTATCAAAATTTCTCAAGAATGCTAGAATTAGGAAGAATTATACTCAACTGCTTTAGCAAGATTGGTAGAATATCATAAAGAAAAGGAGAGGTTGAAAGTCAAGCTAAAAAAAGAGAAAAAAAAGCACCTCCAAATATTGAATGAAAAAGAGTCACTTTGCCAAGTAATCTAAGTGTTCGGTTGTAAGATCACAAAAATCACATTTCAGCAATTATGGATGAATGGCAAAAAAGGTAAAAGGATTAAAGCTTCACATGTGACTTAGAAATAGATGCCTACATAAAATGGAAAGCAGAAAGCTTGGGAATGCAATAATACATAGAGCATCTAACTAGTTAAGGTTGTAATGTGATGAAGAAAGTAAGAGAAGTGGTAAAAAAGAAGAGAAATGGTACAAAAAAGAAAGGCGTTAAGGCGAAAAGTCAATCCCATAGGAGAATATAGACAATGCCTAGTAAAATTTCTACATAAAGCTAAGGATCATTATAAGTAGGTTAAATATTTTTATGGATACAATTCTAGAATGATAGCTTCATGTAACAAAAGTTATTCAAAATTAATTAAAAATTCTAGTGCTAAAATTTATCAATGAGCAAATATCTTTCACTTGCATTCAATTGTCATATGCACCATGTTTGTTTTAATAACCATCAAATTTTTTTTAAAAAAAGTAAAAAAATAAAAAAAAAACCAACAAAAACAAGAAGTCAAACTAAAAGAAAATTTTCAATACACAACGTTTTAATTTTTTAAAAAATTATGGTAACAAAGGTTTAAAGATAGTTCAGCCAGTAATGTTTTTAATCAACTTATCCATCATTCATACAACACTTGATCATGAGCAAGGGCCATGGAAGTAGAGCAATTTAACCAAATGGATAAGATTGAGAAATTGTAAAAGGATATAAAAGAATAGTTAGCCACAATAATGGCCATGATAACCAAGATGAACAAAAAGAAAAAAGTGGAGAAGAGAGACAGTCACCAAGAAAGGCACCTATAAGAAAAGGATGATGATCCCTTATATACCCTAGGTTTCATCCAACATGTGGCCCAGATTTCACAAAGAGCACAACCATAACCTGTATCTCTTTTTGAAGGATATCCATTTGCCTACATTACTATGCTAGCAACACAAAGACCTACCTAATTTCAAAGGCACACAACTTTTACTGTAAAAATAAAGTCATCAGACCCAATCTATGTTCCTGATCTAAACAACCCAAGAGAGTAAGAGAAGTTCAAAATGAGCACTTCAAAGGTAGAAAAAAGCCTATAATCTCTATAAAAGATGAGCCTTATAGAGGAACGGGTATGAGCCATTGAGAGAATGGATATTTATAACTCAAAAGATACAACTGGGTTATGTTGGGTGCCACACGTAGTCATTCTACCTAAATTCAAAGTCTTGGAATTTAAAAAGTATAATGAAACTAAATGTCTGGTAAGCCACATTACCATGTATAATTGAAAGATGATTGCTTACACCCATGATAAAAAATTGCTGATACACATATTCTAAGATGGCCTCATCAGACCAGCTACCAAATGGTATATCCAACTATACAAAAGTCATGTCCACTCATGGAAAAAATTGGCTAAGGCTTTCATCACCCACTATAGGCATGTTATTCTTGCTCTATATCACCTATCCCTAGAAAGCATGGAAAAACATCATTAAAAACTTTAAAGAGTATGTGCAAAGATGGAAAGACATTGTTGCTCAGGGTCAGCCACCCTTCACTAAAAAAGAGACAATCGTCTTGTTTGTTAATATTTTTCGAGTACCATATTATGACAAAATGGTGGAAAATGCTACAAAAAACTTTACAGACATGGTGATATCAAGAGAGATAATTTTAAACATGATTAAGAATGAAAAACTTGAGAAAGTGATACAAAGAAGAGCAGTGCATCTAAAAAGAAAGAAGATGTCTAAGCTATAACCCACAGAGGGTAGCAAAACATAAACTTTGTCTCGTATTATCCCCAACCAACTTACCAACCTTACTATCCACCATAAATAGTGTCTCGCCACACTTTTACACCTATCAGCCAATGCCATAACAAGGGTTTCAACCAAGGTTTCCCCTTTAAATGTTTATTCATCCATCCATAAACCAACATTTCACTTAGCCAAACAATCCAATCAATGTCTCGAAAGGGCAATAAAATAGCTAAGAAAGAACCACCATTGATCCAATTTTTATGTCATATACTGACCTATTTACCCAACTTATCAAGAATCATCTCATCACACCTATCTATTTGAAACCATTAAAACTCCCTATCTAAAATGGTACAACACCAACACTAGGTGTGATTACCATTATGGGATTATAGGTCATTCTTCAAAAAACTACATGGCATTTAAATACAAGGTGCATAGTTTAGTTGAAGTTGGTCTATTAAACTTTAAAAAGAGAGGATAACCAAATGTTAATGGTAATCTTTTACTAAACTATATCGGCCCAACGATCACTACCATGGACAATAGTGAAATATGGCATATCAAGAGATTTATGAATGAGGTTAACACTTAACTCGAGCAAGTATTTAATGTCTTGGTAAAGGCTAGTGCACTTTACCTCTTGACCTTAAACTAAGATGACAATTGTTCAGAGCATGAGCATAGGCAAACTTGCAAGTATCATATGAGAGAAATAAAGCACTTCATTCAAGACTACAATATGTTTCATCAGGTGTTGTAATAGACTCATCTTTGTTTGAGTTCTTCGATAAGGGTAATGAAAATTTTGTTAATGCCATAAAAAAAAAACTTTTAGGGAATTCTTCTTCAGGAGTCATGTTCAAGCCAGTAACTAAATTTTATGATGAAAAACTAGCTCTAACAAAAGAAGAATTTTTTTTTGTTCCTAAGTTCATTGTGACCATTAATGTTTCTAATCATTTTTCATGCCAAAGCACCAAGCAGTGCCGTGGAAATATAACTTTAATGTTATAGTCCAAGGATTAAATAGTGGCTCAAACTCAAGTAATTTAGATACAAATATTGCTAATATCGTTGGAGTAGATAGTATGATTAGAAGTGGATGGTGTTATATACTGAAAACTTTAGAAAATATTTTTAAAAAAAAAAGCAAAAGAAGGAGAAAAAGTGTTAGAAGGAAAGAAAACCCAACCAATAGTGACCTAAAAATAGATTATAAGAAGCCAATCTCTGAGAAAGAAGCTTACGAGTTCTTGAAGTCGATCAAACATAATGAATACAATGTTGTTGAGCAATTGAACAAGATGCCCACTCGCATCTCATTGTTTTCTTTATTGTTAAACTCCAAACCATACTGAAGAACTTTATTGAAAGTGTTGAATGAAATATACGTAGAGCTTAATATATCAATTGAAAATGTTGGCCATATTGTAAGAAACATCATGGCACCAAATTACATCACTTTTAATGATGATAAAATCTCGTTAGAAGGTTGAAAGAGTATTGAAGCGCTTTGTATTTCCATTTAGTGTAAAGACCACATCATAGGCAAGATTTTTATTGATAATGGTTTATTGATCAACGTCATACCCATCACCACTCTAAAAAAGTTACCTGTTGACATGTCATATATAAAGCCAAGCCATATGATCATAAGGGCATTTGATTGGTCTCAACATGAAGTACTTAGAGACATTGAGATAGCTTTAAAAATTGGTCCATGTACTTTCACTATAGAGTTTTAGGTTATGAACATTTTACCGTCATACAATAGTTTGCTTGGAAGGCCATGGATTCACATAGCTATGTTATCCCATCTTTTTTATATTATAAGATTAAGTTCATTGTCGAATATAAACATTTTTGTATTTTTGGAGAGAAAGATCTACTAATAAGTAGGCCTTTAACTACCCCATACATGAAAACTATTAACGAGGTGTTAGAGTGCTTTTTCAGGCCTTTTAAATTAGTCAATATAGCTTATGCAAGAGAAAGGTAAAAAATACCAACTTTACGCTTATCGAAAGTCACGGATATGGTTGTTTGACCAAATAATTAGAAAAGGGTGGCAACTTAAAAAACGCTTACAGGTGAATCTAAAAGGAATAAAAAAAATGGTAATGATAGTCGAGGATAAAAGAAGATTCAAGTTAGGATACAAGGCTAATAAAATAGATAAAAATGGACTCATAATTGAGAAAAAAGAGAAAAAAAAATAGCATACCTTAATGGACGTGAACCAAAAGTGAAAAAATGATTTTTTCTTATCTTCATAATACCTTTTGCTTAGGTAGATGTATTTATCTTAATTCATTAGAGGTTGTAATAGAAGATCCTAAATTGAACATAGAAGAGCATTTCTCTGAGCTAGAGATCAACAAGGTGAATTAGAAAGATATGGCAACTCAGAAAAAAGGGGTGCTTGTATATCAATGCCCATTTAGAACCAAATTGAATAATTAAAAAATGATGAAGCTACTATTTGTCCTTGAATCCCTTTCAAAGTAATGTAATGAGTTTAATTCCCTAATACTTTTCCCAAGAGCATTAAAAGGTTTTTGTGTATGGGCTTATCTTTCCATTTTAATAAAATCAATGCATTTTCATTTCCTTTTTCATTCATTTAAAATTTTCACACCTTTATACCCATATACATTTCTTCAATATACATTTTTTAAGTATCCAAATAATGAACATAAAGATAACTATGACAATAATCCAAAATTTGATTTTGAAAATCTTATTCATGTTGCCGAGCTTGATAATGAAAAAAATTCAGATGATTACACTTGACCCCCTAACTTGTTAAAACTAGTAAAGCAAGAAAAGAAACTAATTAAACCACATGAAGAAGCTCTAGAAGTAGTTAATTTGGAGAGTAAAAAAACCAATAAGAAAGTCAAAGTAGGCAAATGAATTTCGTATACCGAAAGGTAAAAGTTGGAAAAATTGCTCCATGAGTATATTGACATGTTCATGTAGTTGTACCAAGATATGCCAAGACTCAGCATGGATATTTTAAAACATCACTTGCCTTTAAAACCAAAATGCAAGCCAATGTAGTAAAAATTAAGATGCATGAAGTCAACAATATTGCTAAAAATTTAAAAAAAATGTGAAAAAGCAATTTAATGCAAGTTTTCTAAAAGTGATTAAATACCCGAAGTGGGTAGCAAATATAATCCCAATCCCCAAAAGGGATGGAAAAGTTCAAATATGCATGAACTATTAAGACTTGAATAAGGCAAGCCTGAAAGATAATTTTTCATTATCTTAAATCTACAATCTGATGGATAATATTGTAAAACATTTCACATTCTCATTTATGGATAGTTTTTCGAGATATAACCAAATGCACATTTGAGACTAAATCAATAAACCTATTAGGGTGTTCGTGGTCAGTGAAAAAGGAACCAAAATGGACCTTGATAAGATATGTGTCATCCAGAACTTATCCCTTCTTTAAACGTAAAAAGAAATGAGAGGTTTTTGGAAAAACTAAAGTACATTTCCCATTTTATTGCCCAACTCACTTTCAAGCGTGATCCCATTTTTAATATAATCAGGAAACATGACTTTCATAAATAGAATGAAGAATATTAGTGTACCTTTGAAAAATAAAGGAATATTTATTGAACCTACTAGTTTTGGTGCCACTTGTTGTAGGAAAACCTTTGATTTTGTTTTTGACAATGCATGATAATTCAATGGGATATGTATTGGGGCAATGAAATAAAACATGTAAGAAAAGCAAGCCATTTACTACTTGAGTAAGAAGTTCAATGATTATGAATCTAAGTATTCTCAAATGAAAACAATGTGTTGTACATTAGCTTATATAGCTCGTAAACTTAACAGTATATGTTGTATCACACAGCTTGGCTGATAGCAAAATAAGATCCTTTCAAATAAATCTTTGAAAAACCATCTTTGTTAGGAAGAATAACAAGATGGAAAGTTATGCTCTCAGGATATTGCATTGTGTACGTGGCATAAAAGTCAATCAAAGAGAGTGTAATTATAAAATTCCTCGTAGATCGCACTACTAATGACTATAAACCCAGGAAGTTTGATTTCTCAGATGAAGACTTAATGACTGTCTTTCAAGTGAAAGAGGTAGAGCCTATAGAAAAACTATGAAAAATATTTTTTAATAAAGTTTTGAACACTTAAGGCATTGAATTAGGGTAGTTTTAGTTTCTCTAAAGGGAAATTATCATCAAAGCACAGCAAAGTTGGATTTTAATTGCACCAAAAACATGACAGAATATGGAGCATGCATCATAGGTTTACAAATGGCAATTGAAAAGAATATTGAAGTATTAGAGGTCTATGAAAACTCAATACTAGTAATTTGTCAGTTATAAGGTGAATGGGAAACTAGAGACTTAAAGTTGGTCTGATACTAGAGGTACAACATCGAATTAATCAAGCAATTTAAGGATGTCTAGTTTTAGCATGTTTTTTGAGAAAAAAAATCAGATTGCTGATGTGTTAGCAACATTGATCGTAATGTTTAAACTCAATGTAAATGTAAAGGTTTGGCCCATTAAGTTGAACATACATGAATCACTAACACACTATTCAAGTGTCAAAAAGGAAGTGGATGGATGGCCTCGATACCATGCAATATATCAAATATCAGTAATACCCGAAGTATGTATCAAAAAATGAAAAAAGATTATTCAAATATTGACAATAAGATTTTTTCTTCATGGGGAGATTTTATATAAGAGGAATCAAGATCAAATATTACTAAGATGTGTAGATGCTATGGAAGTGAAAAAAATCTTAGAAAAAAGTGTATGAAGAGATTTGTGAGGTATACACAAATGGTCACATGATGGCTAGACGAATCATAAGAGTGAGCTATTATTAGTTGACAATGGAGAATAATTGTCTTAACTATGCTAGGAAGTGTTACAAATACCAAATTTATGTATAGAAAATACATGCCCCTCAAATATTTTTACATGTTTTGGCACCACCATGATTATTTTCTATGTGAAGGATGGAACTGATTGAGCCCATCACTATGAAAACATAAAATAGGCATCCATTTATCTTCGTAGTGATAGACTATTTCATAAAGTGGGTAGAGGCAACATCCTACGCTATTGTAATGCGAACAATGGTATGCAAGTTTATAAAAAAAGAAATAGTATGTTGTTACGAGCTTCCAAAAAGGATCATTTCCCATAATGCTCATGATTTGAACAATAATTATTAATTAAGGTTTGTATTCAATTCAAGATCAAGCACCATAATTCAACACCATATCACCCGAAAATGAATGGCATAGTGGAGGTCGCAAATAAGAACATTAAAAAGATAATAGAGAAAATGACTAACACCTATAAAGATTGATATGAAAAGTTACCATTTGCATTGCACACTTACAGAACATCAGCCTGTATGTTTATTAGAGCCACTTTATTTTCATTAGTATATGGGATAAAAGTCGTGTTACAGATTAAGGTAAAAATTCTTTCATTAAGAGTCTTAGTGGAAGTCGAGTTAAAAGAAGCCAATTGGGTTCAAAGTCATCAAGAATAGTTAAATCTTATCAAGGAGAAAAGATTAACAGCATTTTGTCATGGTCAAATATACTAAAAAAGGATGATGTAAGCTTATGATAAAAAAATTTGACCTAGGCACTTTCATGAAGGAGAATTGGTTTTGAAGAAAATCCTTCTAATCTAATATGACAATCAAGGAAAGTAGACTCCAAATTGGAATGGTTCATATGTAGTGAAGACAATCTTCTCGGGAAGGCATTAATTTTGACAAAAATAGATGGTGATAAACTATCAAACCTAATCAACTTAGATGCTATGAAGAAATATTTTGCATAAAAAATTGATAAAAAAACATAAAAAGATAAATGATAAAAAGGAGAACTCAAATTGAAAACCCAAAAAGGTCGATGTGGGTTTAAAGGGGATACCTAAGTCAAAAACCTGAAAAGGTGACTTAAAAACAAAGAGGCCTTAGCATCAATTTAAGGATCATTCCATACTGGGGCAATGGCTGATTGGATGAGTTCTGAAAATTAAGAATGTTAAATGGTAAGATTTTCAAAAAAAAACTTTTTAGATAAATGCCTAAAGTTTCTAAATGTTTGTTATTTTGATGTAGCTATCCCTATCCCAACATTTACCATAGTAATTTTCTTTTAAAGGTCCATTTGTTTAAAACTTTCACAAAAATTTGCTTTAGTATCATTTAGCAATGAATATCACTTTTTTTAGCCTACCTTACTCTTTATTATATTGCATTCCCAAACAAATAAAGGAAACATTGATGCACTGCATTTAAAATTGAGACCATGAAAGTTTTAGCTTGACAATGCTTGCATTACATTGAAAGGGAATTCAAGGATGACATCAAAGAATGAGTAAAATAAGAATGATGAAAAAACACAAGAAAGAACTGATACTCTATATGTATGAAAAAATGAAAATTTTGATTTACAAAAAAGTTGTTTAGCCATCAAGATTTCAAAAGCTAATTCTAGAGTTGAATGTTTGAGAACTAAAATAGGAAAAGATAAAAAGACAAAAAAAAGATGATCTTGAGAACTTTGTTATCACAATTGAAAATGCATGGTATTGTTTTGTTCACATCTAATTCCTTGCATGCACTTAAGAAATGAAAATGCCTAGACTAAATTTTGAAGTTGAAATTGACCAAAGGTTGATAAGGTTATAAGCTTTTAGTTAAACTCTTTTTAAAGATGTGAAACTTTGATTGAGAAACTTTTTGAACACGATTTGTAAGATCTTCGGGCATAATCTTTGAATTCAATTCAGATAAGATTTTTTTAAAAAAAAAGTTATCAAATCTCTAATGAAAAAAGCCTTCCAGTATGATTTTTAAAGTTGTATAACCTATAATGAGAAAAGCCTTTTAGTTTAATTTTTAAAGTTATTGAGCCTCTAATTAAAAGAGCTTTTCAGTTTAGTTTTTCAAGTTGTTGTGCCTCTAATGATAGGAGCCTTTTAGTTCAATTTTCCAAGTTGTCCAACCTCTAATGAGATGAGCTTTGCAGTCTAATTTTTCAAATTGTCAAGCCTCTAATAAGAAGAGCCTTTCAATTTAATTTTTCTAGTTATCGAACCTCTAACGAGAAGAGCATTTGAATTTAATTTTCTCAAGTTATCGAGTCTTTAATGAAAAGAGCACAAAACAAAAACAAAACAAAAAGGCAAAAACACAATAAAAAAATTGGAAAAAATTGTTTGGATTCACATACACAAACAAAATTATTGTCTATATCTTTGTCTTATTCCTAATTCTCAATAATGTGTAAAGAGAGATAATTGTAGATGCCTAATTTTATCTAGGTATAAATTTGTTTAGACATTTTTAGGTTAATTGTGCAAATCAAATCAAATTCAAAATTGATTGGGTTGAGGCCCAATCTCTATTGTTTGGATTATTTGTGTTTGTGGGCCTAAATTTTATGGCAATTGGACTTAGAAACTCAAAAGCCCAAAGTTATGGCCTAGAACTCATGTGAAAACCTAAACTTTGTTTTAAGATTTATTTATTTAATTTTGTAAAAAAAAAAAGAGAAAAAAAGACTAAATAAAATTGAAATTAAAAAAAAAAAGGAAAATATGGAGTTCAACGGCATCTAAGGGGCCAGTCGACCTTCATTTTTTTGCAAACCCCATCCCTTAAGAGGAAGTCCACCCTAGAACTCCCTTTTTCAGCCATGGTAAAGTCCTCGGTCCTTTCTAGGAATTTGGTTTAAGACAAAATAGAGAAAATTGAAACCCTAAGACTTTGTAGCCATTTTGCAACATAAGGGTCGATTGTTAGGAAGGCTACTGGAAACACTTTGAAACAATATAATAAATAAATAAATAAGAGGGAAGGAAATTTTTTATTTGATGATGAAATTATAAGGAAATAATTTATAATAAATAAATAAATAAAGACAAAATGTAAACATACAAATAAAATATATGTACTAATATTTCATTATTTACATTGCATATACATCATTAAGTTTTGAAAAATAAACACAAGCTTTTGAGGATGGGATTTTAAAGAAATCTAAGTTGTGATTCCTAATAAATCTCTAGGTAAAAAAAAAATTCTTTTAATGTTACCAATGTATTGGAACATTTAAGAGTTTTTTAAGAGTAAATAGTACTCGTAGTCTCTAAACTTTGGGCCAAATTCTATATTGGTTCCTAAACTTTAGAAAGTTCTAATTGAGTCCTCAATTGCCTAAATGTGTATCAATGTAATCCCTCTGTTTACTGTATCATCTAAAATGGACAAAAAAATCCAACATGGCATGACACGTAAACTTACAATTAAGGACAGATGAATTGTGAGCCTTTTCACGTGGGTTAAAGGGTGTGGCCCCTTCTTTTCAACCCTAAATGGCATTATTTGTATGAAGTAAAAAACTTCAAAGTCAATAGCTTTTGGTTTTCATTCTAAGCTTTCATTTCTTGTCCAACCTCTCTCTAAATTCCTTTTTCTTCAAACCTAATCAATATCAACAATACTAACCCAAAAACTAGTGTCTACCACCACTTTCATTGTCAACCGTCAATCTCACCAATGACCATTATCGGTCTCCATACTTATGCCAGAAACTTATTTCGAATCCCCTCTTCTCTTTAACGACTGAAACCTAGCTATTACCCAAATCTAAAAAAAATTAGCCTTTCTTTTTCTATTTGGAAAACCCAAATAAAAGCACCAAACTCTGACAAATTTTACTGCTATACCCTTTTTTGTGATGTATTTCTTTCTGTGTTTGGCTTTTGTTTTAATAGGTTCTATTTTTTGGGTCCAAGCTTTTAATTTTCTACAAATTGGTTTAGCTTATGGTCAATTATAACGTGTAGTTACTTGTAGGTTATGAGTATGGATGATTTTGGGTCTACTTGTTGGTATTGTGGGTTTCTACTAAATTGGAGATTGTGAATTGATTGAGTGGTGATTTTTTTATTTGTGATTTTTGGTGGGTTTCTAGGTATGGGTTTGATGGATTTTCTATTTGGAGGCTAATTGAATTTGCTATTGAATTGCTTGAATGTTTGTTGCCGAATTGCTTCCTTTGTGTATTACTTGATGTGTGCATTATAGCTTTTTTTATCTCTCTAATTGTTTGATTCCTCATTTGGCTAAGAATTTTTTTGCTTAAAATCAAGGACAAAATATTAACATTACAAGTAATACAACTTTTTAAGGGTACATGCCATGCCACATTAGGTTTTTTGTCAATTTAGACAATTCAGCAAATGGGGGGGAGGGGACCACATTGATATACCTTTAGACAATTAAGGACTTAATTAAACCTTTTAAAGTTTAAGGACTAATATAGAATTTGGCCCAAAGTTTAGGGACCATGCATGCTATTTACTCAATTTTTTCAATAACAAAGTTCTAATTTATTTTCTCAAATAAAATAGAATAATCTTTAAAAAAAAAAAAAAAATTTTGTACAAAAAAAGGGTGAAATGATAAAAGTGGAAATAAAAACAAATTATGACAAAAAGAAAAGGGAAGTTAAGGAAATTTTTTAAAATACTAAAATTAAGATCATTTTGTCAAGATTAAAAGATAACACATAATTAAATTGTAACATTTTTTTAAAAATGGATACTGTGGGAGTACTAATCCATCCCTACGTGTAATTATACTCCTGAACCCAAACTATTTTTGTAGACTCTAAAATTATCTTTTTAATAAACTTTTAATTTATTTTAAGATTTTATTAAAATAATAAGTTTTAATAAATGACCAATCACACTTAGTTATAAAAGATCAGTGGCAACTCCATTTTTTTTTTTTAATGTCTAACGGTCCCAAATTCATTATGATAACATCCATAATCATTGAATAATCTTACAAATAAACTATCTACCAACTAGAACATGACTAGATAAATCATATAAATATAAACATACATATATATATATATATTACAACATACATAGATACCTGATAAGGTTTGTCACGTAAATACTTATGTGGACAATTTATTATGATGACATTTAGGATTATGAATGTTAATCTTACTCATACATTATGAGAAAAGTAGCTTTTTACCCCAATAGGGATGTAGATGGGTATTATATTGTAGAGATGGAGATTGGTATGATTTTAAATTTTTTATCGGTTATAGTAATGGATAATATAACACTCACCTTATATCTATACCATATATTTATATTTATTTAGTAAATAGATTTTTATTAAATAATATAAAATTTATTTTAGATTAATTAGAACATATATATTTCTATTTAAAAAATATTCATATATATATATAAAGTAATTACATAAATATGAAAGATAAAAATTAAAAAAAAAATTGAATTATATATTTTTAAAAAGGCTATGAGTATGAGAATTATCCTTATCCATTAAACTTTCGCAAGAAAGGGAATGTGGATATATTTGAAATACTTGTTAGGTATGTGTATGGGGATGTGTATCTATAATATAAAATTTTGGAGATGGGAATAAGGAATGCTTTACTCACTCCACACTCTACCCATTCACATCTTTATGTTGGATATATATTTTTTTAAAGAGTAGGATAACTTCTTTTAGTTACAAATTGGATAATTCTAAATTTATTTAAATCTCAAAATTATTCAAATTACAATTGTAAACCGAATTAATCTAAAGATAAATTTTTTTAAAATTAAAAATATGAAATATCAATTTTATCTTCATAATGAATAATTTTAGTTGTTTACCAAATAACCTTATTTAATAAACTATTCAATTATTAAAATCTTTCAACATGTTTAAAAATTACTAAGATTAGTTTATCAAAATCTTTCAACCACCCATTGTTATACTTTATCTTGATTTGATTCAAATAAAAATTAATTTTTTCAAAAATTTACGTAAAGCATTCAAAATTTAAATAACCTTTTTACATTAAATCTCTAAATAACATGATCATAAAAAAGATGATGTTTATCTCAACTCTAACTATCAAATCTCTATCTCGAACATAGGTAAGAATTTTGATATAATCTTTTTCTCTTATTATGTCCATTTTAAATTTAAAAATAAAGTTGAAATGTAAAATTAATTATTCAATACTAAATGTCATCCAAGAGTTATTCAACAAAATTATAAATGAAATGTGTTATATCGATTTTTTATTTTTTGATGTGCAACCTTTTCCAATGTATATTCTATAACTATTGTAATTTATTTTTCAATTTGTGTCTTTCTTTTTCAATGTATATTTTGCTACTAGTGTAAGTTTGGTTTTATGAAAAATAATAATTTTCAATTAATTTTTCTTTTTTTTTTTTTCACACATATCTTAACATTTTTCATGTTTTGTATATCAATTTAATAAAGACTATAAAAGTGAAAGTATGTCAATATTTTTATTATTTAATTTATTATTCAATAATATATATATATATGTTATTGTTTTTTAATAATGACATATAATTTATTTTTACTTGATATAAATTTGCTAGTGCATAAATATAAGTTTACATTTGATGCATGTCAGGGTATAGATCTATACACTATTAGTGAATCAGATGATAACAACTCATTAATATATTTTTAAAATAAAGTTTTGTTTATTTATCTTGAAGGCTAGTAAAAATTTAAAAACTCTCATTAATTAGTTGACATCATCTGATTTACTGATAGTGTATAAAATCTATACATTGATAGTATATCAAATATAAACTCTATAAATATTACTATAATTTATTTTTATTTGATATAAACTTATAGGCATATAAATATGTCATTTTCTTCTTATTTTTTTTCAAAAGTTAAGTTTATTTTTTATGACAAGTTAGTTAAATATATGAATTCTATATATGTTATAAATTTTGAAGATTAAAATATAATTTTGGAAATAATATTAATTTGTATGTATATACAAATATTAAATAAGTAAAATTATCTCGTAAATTGCATAGGTCACAATCTAGTCCAACATAAAGTTGAACCAAATCCACACATAATGAGACTTGAATCTACATCTCAAAGTTCTAAGACCTCTTCTTTACCACCAAGCCAAAGTCTTATTGATTTTAATTTTAGTTTAAGGTGACATCATTGATTCACTAACAAAAAATCTATACATTGATAGTGCATCAAATATAAGCTATTTTTTTTTAGTTTATATTTGATTTACTGTTAGTATATAAATTTTATACACCATTAATAAATCATATGATACAATCTTATTAATGAGTAAATAGTTGCCCTTAAAATAAATAAGCAAAAAATTGATATTTTGAAAAAGCTTACTCATTAATGAGATCACATCATCTGATTAACTTCATTAATAAAGTGGCATCATTTAATTCACTAATAATGTATAAAATCTATACACTAATAGTGCATCAAATTAAACCCTTTTTTGAGTTCATGTATTGTTGTGTACACTATCAATAAATCAAATAATATAATCTTATTAATGAACAAATATCATCTCTTAAAATAAATATATAAAAATTAATATATTCTAAAAAGCTTATTCATTAAGCAGATGATAGTTTTTGATTTACCTCATCAATAAAGTGATATCATCTGATCATTAACAATATATAAAATCTATATACCGATAGTGTATCAAATACAAAGTTTTTTTTATTTAAGCCTTAAAAAAAAAAAAAGATGAGATAACAACGCCGGATAAAGAAATTATTGAAAAAGTATATTAGGATTAGAGGCAAAGTGAAATCTGATATGCCCTAAACTTGCACTAGCATCATGTAAAATATATAATAAATCCGTTTTTCTTTTCTTGCACTCGCTATTTTTTCGAAAAAAAAAAAGGCCTCGGGCAAGAGAAACCACTTCAATGCTTTTGTTTTGGCTGTTAATCACTAAATATCTTTAAACCAAAATTAAGTGGGGATCTACTTGGAAAGAGAGAGTAAATAAAGATGATTTGGATGTTAAATAACAAGATATTGGATTAGAGTTCGAATATGTTGAAGTAATGAAAAAAATGACAAGGTTGAGTTGGGGAAAGAAATAAATGTATAATAATAATAATGAAAGAGTGATTGGGCGTGAAGTAATCTAATTCTAAAAGTAAGAAATTTGATTGGCAATATGTGATTGGAAGGTGTAAACACATAGTTTTATAGGCAGTCATGATAAAATTTTTACCCTTACTACATGGCATGCCATGTGATTAGTATAATTTGAAAAATGTCATGTTGCCATGTAACACACTACACGTCAACAAACACATATAGGTTTGGTATGCAAATTTTATCAAGTTTGTAAGGTTTAATTGAAAATATTATTGACAAACTTGAAAGATCATAATAGATTATCAGATGTTGTTGTAATTAGAAAAGTTATGAATTTATCTTAAACTTTTTTTAAAAGGTTACTGAGGAATTACAAATTAAAGCGGTCTAATGAAAATATTTATAGTTTGATATCATAATAAAAATAAATAAATAATGAGAAATAAATATCAATATGTAAAATGAGAAAAAGGGAAATTGTAATTACTTTTATGACCCATGTTCAATGGGTGTAAAACAATTGCATGTGATTTACATCTGTACATAAAAGACAAAACATATGTACATGTAGTTAAAAAATATGAACAATTAGTTAATAACCATGTACATTGATAAAAGTTTAAAGTTCTATGTTCACCGAGGAACAGATAAGGAAGAGGCATTAAAAATAATAAAATATGTAGAATTGTAAAAAAAAATAAGTTTTTTTCTTTTTCATAGGATTTTATAAAAAAAAATTGAGAATTATCAATGTACATATAATTTAAGCTTATTATATATATATAGTTAAATGTATGAATATTTTCAATCCACGTAAATTTAGAAATTTCTTGTTAGTTTATTAGTTGAAGGGTGCTTACGTTTAAAGTTTAGCGTTTAGAATCATATTTTTTTAAAATATAAGATCTTGTTTAAATGAATTATCAAGCACAACTTTTTATACACAATTAACTTGTATCTTACAATCATTGATGCACATACTATAAAATGGAGAATAATCAATTTATAATATCAGTGTAAAATTAAAAAAAAAAATTATATTTTTTAATCATTAATTTTAATAGTTTCAAGAGAGATAAGTGAAAAAAAATGATTTACTTTTTTTTGAATTTATTAAAATCAAATATTAAAAAAATATAAAATTTTTTGTGTAAGTTAATTTCTTCCCTTATAAAATATTGTAAATATATTTTAATTAGATGTACATATATATATATTATTTGTACATATGATAATAACATGTAATTATTGATTTTATATCATTGAATATTGATGTCATAAAATTCAATGGGCCGAAAAAGGGATGGTAGGTTTTAAGGAAAAGAAAGGACAGGGAAATGACATGGGTTGGATTAATGTTGACATCACACCGGTGATTGGCTGCAAAATAAAGTTTTTAAGGGTTTTTGGCTAATAGTTAGGTGAGGGCGGGAGTTTATGTCAAAGGTTCAGGTGAAGGCAAGGGGCGGAATTTTGGTGTTCTAGTTAGTTAACAGCTCGTTTGAGCAAAGAACAAGATGGCTTGACTATTGTGGTGGGCTACGAGAGACTGATTTAGGTAAAAAAAAATGGGATGAAAAACTAAAATAGGACAAGTATAGGTAGAGTGCTGCTTGGCAAATTGGTGTGTCCATCGATGGTGGTGACAGGTAGATTTTTAGGGTTTTCATTGACGGATTAAAATCTTACGTGCAAAATAGGATAAAATTTTATTAATTTAATAATTAAATTTTAAAATAATAAAGTAATTATAGATGTTAATCATTAAATTAGCAAATTTTTTTTCCTTTTATCTCTTTATATTTTCTTTATCAAGCAAAACTTAAATGACGGGTCAAGACTTCAGGTTGAGGTTTTGGGGGACTGCTGGTGTTTGGTTGGAGTTCAAGTTATTTCTTTAAACGAAATGGACTATCTTGGAAAAGAACTAAGGGAGTTTATTTATAATGGAATGCTGATAACCCAGGATTTATCTGGAGAGATAAATTGAGGAATTATCATTAATCCCTTCTAAATTCACGGGGCCTGCTGATCGGTGGAGGAGGCTTACGACCGACAGTTTAACTTTCCTCTACCCCAAAATGGTTCGAAAAGCCATCCAGATTAATTCCTTTTCAAAATTAAACTCTTTCCAACCGATCAATTGGGCATACAGTTGATTGATAGACTATTCCTGGTTCGGTCGAAAGCCCAAATTTGTGGTCCAAAGCCGAGAAAGCTCAACACTAGCGCACTTGAGCTGCGAAAGACCCATCGACTGGTAATGGTTGCTATCGGTTAGCCAATTTCGTTAGACAATCACAATTTCCTTTCTTTTTTGAAAAATTAATTAGTTTACTAATTAATCTGGGAACCAAAATTTGGTGATTACATTTATTCTCCAAACAGCCACTATGTGTTAAGGTCCTTATCTAACTTAAATTGAGATTAAACGTTTATCTAAATAAACTCTAAGTTAAGATAAAATTTTTATAACCATCACGAGTTTATTGAAGTTGAAAAGATTAAATATTTCACTTGTAAGATTTAAATATTATTTATTTTGTAGAAAATGATGTTTTAAAAAATATTTTTTAAAAAATGTTTTCATTTTTTGAGAAAGTAAAAAATTTCTATTATTTGAATGAATTAATAAAAATATTTTTTGCTATTTCATTGTTTTTTTTTTAAATTGTTTCTTTTTTCAAATAATATAAATATAGCTATTAAAATATTAAAAGTTATTTATTATTTAAGTATATTGAAATTATTTATTATTAAAATTATTAATATTTAAGAATAATTATATTTTAATAATAATATTTAATAATATTATTATATTTATATAAAATACCTTAGAATAAAACTATTTATTATTCTTTATATTAATATTTTAAAATATTTAAAATAGTAATACTATTCTTAAAATATTATTTTATTAATATTAAAATAATAATATTTATTATTAAAATATTTATATTTTATGTTGAAAGTATTAATTATTAAATCATAACAAAATTTTTTTATTTATATTTATTATTAAAAAGTAGTATAAATACCATAATAAATAAAATATAAAATTATATATTTTAAACTAAAAAATAATAAGAAATTATTAAAAATATTCATATTAAGAAAATGATAATAATATTATATTATTTAACATTAATTATTAAAATAATAAAAATATTATTATATATGTTATTATTTATTATTAAAATAATAGTATAGTACTATTTATTATTGAAATATTAAAAATATTTACGTTTAATAATATACAAAATAAAAACATTTAAAATTGAAGTATCAAAATACACTTTTAATGCCAATATCTTAATTTTTTAATTAAAATTAAATAAAATATTTTATTAATATAATAATATTTCAAGTCGAATCAAATCAAGTTCGAACTTCAAACATTATGTTCAAAATTTTACTTAATTATAGTTACACAATATTTAAAATTAAAATATTAAATGATTTTTAATATTAATATTTTAACTTTTTAAATAAAATTAAATAAAAATATTATTTATTAATATAATAATATTTTAAGTTAGGTCAAATTAAATTTGAGCTTAAAAAATTTTGTACAAAGTCTGAGGAAAATTATATTTAAATACATTGATAAATAATTTTACTTATAGAGAACTCTTTTTTAAAAATTATCTTTTTTTTTTAAGGGTAAAATAATTTTAAAAAAATTATCTCATTTTTCATTGATCGGTAAATCATTTGTTGTTGATTAGTTAGTTTTCTACTAAACAAAATTTGAAAATATAAAATTATTTTTTAGAAACCATTTTTTTTTAAACAAACGAAATCTTAGATTCATTTTCATTGCAACAACCCATCTTGATGAGCACATTGTAAATCTAATGTAACCAACAATCTTTTTTAATAAGCAAATTTGAAATGAGATAATCTACTCTCATTTAAAATTTTTTTAAAAAGTTAAGTTTTTCTTTATGTCATAAGAAAATAATAGAAAGAATATGAAACTAATAGAAGGAAGGGGGAATTTCAAAAAGGATGGTCCACTAAGAATATTTATTAGTTAGTCCTATGAGGAAAATAATTAATAAAAATATTAATAATTAATAAAAAATGTTATTATGTAAAATTAGTAACGAGGAAATGACAATGACTTTTATAACTTTAATTTCAAAGATTATACTATTATAATCTTATGCAATTATCATATGTACAGAAAAGATAAAATAAATGCATATTTAGTTAAAAAATATGTATAGTTTTCAAAGATTATACTATTATAATCTTATGCAATTATCATATGTACAGAAAAGATAAAATAAATGCATATTTAGTTAAAAAATATGTATAGTTTTCAAAATATGTGCATTAATAATTGTTATACATTTAAAAGTGGTGCCCCATATTTCATTTTTAATATGTCTTTATATTTAAAAAAATATGATTCTTAGTTTTAAATCTAGCATCACTCGATAGCAAAATAACAAAATTTTTTTATAAAAATATACATTCGGATATGGAATGTATATAAAATGAGAGAATTTGTACATTTAACAAGAAAAATATTTATAATAAGTTTAAACTATATATATTGTAAAATTTATATTCTTAATTTTAAATACATATTATTGTTCTTTAAGGGTGTTTATTCGGTCAATTGGGTTAATTTTTTATTAATTGAATAATAAATATATATTTTAGTTAAATTATGTTTTAAATTCTTAATTTTTTGTATTCTAAACAAACTAAATAAAATTATTTAACAAAATATTAAAATACCAAAAGTATTATGTTAAAAGCTCTAACAACTTATGAAATATAATGATCCATTTCATATATTTTTTGTTTTATATTTAAATTTTATTATATTTCAATTAAAATTTCAGTTAATTCAATTTTCAAACCGAATTAACAAAAAATCAAATTTTTTTTAAAATTATTTTTGTTAATCGATCAAAATTAATTCGATAACTAATTAATTAATAAAATTAAATCAATTTGATCGATTAATCCAATTAAAACTAAATTGTGAACACCTCTATTGTTCTTTACATAATCATTTTTTTAAAACCTTATGAATTTTTTTTATAGCTATGAATATTTCAATATTTTTAATATTTTTTCCTTATCTTATTCATCGATAAGCATAAGTTTTAGATTTATACAGATGTACATATATTATCTCCTAATTGTACATATTTTTCGATCAAATATACATATATTATGTATGTTATGTACATACAATAATCACATCTGATTATTTACCCATTATATATTGGGATCATAAAAGTTATTATTATTTTCTCTATAAATTTTAAATATTGATATTTCTTATTCACTAATTATTTTTTTATTATAATACAAATTAATCAATATTCTTGATAAACCACTTAATTTTGTAATTCCCCCTAGAAAGAATATAAAGCCAACGGGTAACTCTCATCCAAGGTCGCTTGGTGTCATCTTCATTTTATTTTTCTATTTTCAAATTTCAGTTTTTTTTAAATAGCAATAGCAAAATATTTGGCAAAATGTTGTTGTTTAAAAACAAAAATAAACTACAATAAACGCAAAATTTTTAAAATTGTGCTAGAATTTCTTATTTTCATTGTTTTTGAAAATATATACTCATTTTGATACTATTTAATGTGAATAGTGAGTATGTATTAAAATAATAATATTATTATTTTCATAATAAAGAATAAATGAAATTAATTAATTTATAAATAAATAAAAATATCAAAGTTAGTAAAAATAATAATAAATAAAAAATATTTAATTTTGAATATTTCAAAATTAACATATAATTTTATTTTGAGTACAAAAATATATTATTATTATTATTTTTTAATATAATTATTTAATAAA
Source organism: Durio zibethinus (assembly GCF_047325235.1). Lineage (NCBI taxonomy): Eukaryota > Viridiplantae > Streptophyta > Magnoliopsida > Malvales > Malvaceae > Durio > Durio zibethinus. The sequence continues at coordinate 14,414,333 of NC_143183.1, read as the reverse complement.
TATGTTATTATTTTTATTTAATTCATAAAATTTTGTTTTGTGTAGTAAATTATTACATTTGCAACAATTTAATATTTATTTTCTATATTTAACAATATTACTTACCAAATATGTTTTATGTTTTTAAAAAATAGATAATGGAAGATGAAACCAAATTATCACATTTATATAAATATGAAAATAAGAAATTGAAATTTGTGCTGAAAATATTGAAAAAAATTAAACGCGAGTAGTAAAAGCGTCCATGAATTAGATTGTGTTGTGATCGATTGGCATCTCTAAATGCCAAGCCTAACTTGCGCCCTGCACGTCAACGCCCATCTATTTAGTTTAGGCTTGATATTATTTAAATATTAAAAAATATTTTTATATTAATATTTAATGTTTTTAATTATATTTTAAATTTTGAATTAAATAAAATAATTTTGATTGGTTAAATAATATCTTAAACCGACCAACAAACAGTCAAGCTTCAAAGTTTCCATCGAAAACCTGGCCTGGGGGCTTAATGGGCTACTAGTTATTCATGCAGTTTCCAAGAAAACGCAGGGAACTTGCAGCCTAAAAGGACTTGGTTATGACCTTCTAAAACCAATGGCACGTCAAAACGCGGTCTTTTACAGTTTATTCAACCCGAAAACCCATTGCATTAAGCTTTCTCTCTACAGATAAAAAGTTCCAAAGTTCCAACTTCTTCTACCCTTAAACAACAACTAGTTTTGCCAATGATGGCTTTGAAGAGTTTTCCAAAACTTTCAATTCTAACTGTTATTGTAGCCTTAGTACTATCCCATAACCTGTATGAAGCCTCAGGCTCAGCTGCTTCTGGCGGTCGGATGGGCGGCTCTTCTTTCTCTTCAGAGAGGTCACCTTCTTCAAGCAGGCATCACCATCATTATTATCATCATTCGTCTGGAGTTTATAGCTACAATTCCCAGCCTAGTTTTTCTGGGAACGCCAATCAAGAGAATGGTTATTCGGCGGCTGTTGCTTTTTTAATAGTAACGATATTTGTGGGAGCAGCTTCACTCTTGGTCAACCATGAAGGTAGAATAAGTATTCTACAAATTCAGGTATCACACGACTTGCTTGCTTTAGTATCAATGTATTAATCAAGAAGATTTTTTCCTTTTTTTTTTCCCTTTATTGTTACAGCTATTTGCTCACATTATATTACTAGCAATGTTGGATATATTCCTACTAGTATTCAACTATAACAGAACTGTAACAAGATGCATTTGTTGTGCTTTTAAGGAGGTCTTGCAATTGTAAACCAAACTGTAAAAATTGCATTATTGTCCTGTACAATTGAAAGCAAATGATTGCTTTTCTAACTATTTTAAGCATTTGATAGAAAATATCATGAAACCTAGCTGCTATCAATAATTATCCTCAATTGATATCATGTTATGAAGTTTCAACTCAAGGCTAAAATAGACTCGACTCTTGGTGCCTTTGAAATTGTCATGCTTATCAATGAGACCTTCAACTATACCATTAAAAAGATCCTAGAGGAATCAAGACCGTCCCATTAGGTTGATCCCTTGTTTGTTTGTTGGGTCCAAACAATAAAATTGTCTTGATTTCTCCTAAACCTTTGTCGCTTAATGCTTCAATGCCTCAATTGGTTCATGTAGCCACGCTTAAGGTGACATTTAGCAGGTTTGGAGTTCAGATCCTAGTAATTGTAACCCTTTCCCTTATCCCAAGCTATGACATCCTTTGTACGGAAAAAAAAAAGAACCTCCAATGGCTTTCCTAATTTGACTCCGTAAATCATCCACCTAAGCTCTATTCATTCCCTTACAAGAAAAATATTTTACAACAATGGCATTCAAGTTCACAGAAAAACTTGTAATTAAAATTTTTCCTTGTTTTCATTCTTTTCCTCTGCTTTATGAATGTCTCTTATGCTTCTCCCTCTAGTGGAGCTATGACAGTGGTGAAGGTTATGGAAGTGAAATTGAATACGTTGACAAAACAATTTTGATCTTGTCCTCTGTTTCTTGGACTAGTGACCAAGGAGTTTTAAGGAGGACACAAAGGTTTTGGTTTCGAACCGCAATCTCCTCCCCCTTCCCCCATGGGCTATGCCCATCGTATGTACCAAAAAAAAATTAATTTTGATAATTGTTTGGACTTTTTTCGTGTTGGAATGGTTATCACTATTCTATATTGCATTTTCAAGGGAGATAGCTTCCTCATGCTTCAGCTATTGTCAAGTTCAACTCGTGGTTTGTTTCAGCCGTCATTTTGTTGCTTTGTTGATGAAATTTCATTTTGTGTTTTGATAGTTGGCATTTGAGAAACTACAAAAAGCTAAAAAGTGGGATTCTTTTTTGTTATTTTGCTTATTATACATTTCAATCACAAGGGAGTACTCTTTTTACACTAGTAAATTTTCTTCCCTATTTTTTCAGGTTGGCTTATCTGCAAAAGCTCATTCGTTGCAAAGAGAACTGACTGAAATTGCCTTGACAACAGACACTTCTACCGCAAATGGCTGGAACATCGTATTGGAAGGTTTTTTTTTTTTTTTTTTGTGATTTTTCTAGTACTCCACTTTTGATTAATTCTAGTATTTCAATTTTATTTCCTTTTCTTTTCTTGCTTCTTTAATCGACACATTAATCTTCATGGCTTGATAGATTCTCCGTTATTTCTTTTCTTCTTGCCTGTCTTGTTACCATTGTAATCCAGTGTAAAACACTATAATGTGCTCAAATATTCAGATGCATTTCACGAGCACTAAAAATGCTAAATTCTCTAGGAATTGAAATCATCTTTGATAGAAAGTTATCTAATTTTTGTATTTTTGATCTTTTCTTTTGGATGCAGAAACAATATCATCATTGCTTCATCACCAAAACTGCTACATTTATAGCTATTCATCTGTAAGTACAACTTGCATAATGCTTTCTCATCTTATAGTTCCTATGTACCTTCTGTTGTTCTTCATGTCACAAAGATTTATTACAGGCTTTAATTGAGCTTAAAAATTTGACCATTCATTTCCATTTAAGTGCTTGTTTCTATTAGTAGCTATACTGTCAGAAGGCTAAATTGCAATATTTGTTTCCTGTGTATTAGAAAGATGTTCAATTAATGAGCCTTGGTAATGTTGTCTTGTTGAGTACTATTGAACATTCAAGTAACATGGGGGGATAGAAGAATTGGCATTAACTAATTCCTTGTGACTAATAACTCCAATTTATATCCTAAGTCTGATGAAGCAGTTGCCTTTATTCTACCTAATTACAATTTTATTCTGATGATTTTCCTCACAGGTAACTCGTCATTGGACTATCGGAGGTGCTGAATGGCACTTTAAACGACTTTCCAAGGAAGAACGAGAAAAATTTGATGTACAGTCACTGGCAAACATCAACAATACTAAAAGGCAAAGAGCAGTTGTTCCAAAAGCTGACAAAGTTAACAAGGACTGCATAGTGGTATGAATTCCACTATTATTTTCAGCTATTTCATTCTAAAAACTTTTAGAAATAAGTTCATCAGACTGGCTTATTCAGATTCTTTGATCCGTATTCATTTCATCAACCTTCAAACATGTCTTATTCATAGGTGACAGTTCTGGTGGCTGCTCAAGGTGCACACAGCCTGCCTACTATCTGGACTACTGACGATATGAAGGAGGCCTTGCAATCTATGGCAGAAATCTGCTCTAGCAAACTCAAGGTAAAGACTGAAATCTTCATATGTGATCCTAGCTTATTCGTTCACCTTTGATGTCTAATAAGTACTAATTTCTATTCTCTTTTAGGCTGTAGAGGTGCTCTGGAGCCCACAAGATGAAACTGATTCTTTGTCAGTTGAAGAATTGCTTGAAAATTACCCGCAGTTAAGGCGACTATGATGACTGCTACAAATTTCGCCTGTGAAGATGTAGTTTGATACATACTAATTTCAAATTCTATATACAAGTCAATGCTTTCCTTGTAAATTTTTCTTCCAAAAATGTTGGTGTTGATAGCTTAATTTGCCTTGTTATTCGGAGCTTTTTTGATGTAACCAACGAAAGTACACAACATATATAACCCTGATTAGGTGTTAAACTTTATGGTGAAAGATTTTGTTTATGATGAAAAGAAGAAGAAAAAAGAAAACTGTAAATCCAAGTATTTTATCGTTGATCAATAACGACATTGATATCTTTATGATCCCATATAGATGCTTGTACCAAGTTTTGAGCGTGCCGTCTACCTTGTCTTCATTTATTAATAAGCTCCAGAAAGGTCATACCAACGAATGTGTTTGCAAAAGCAATGGACTGCACAAACTAGAGACATATGCTAGAATTGTCAACAAAGATGAGTTATTCTCTCAAATATTTTTAACTTGTTCAACTGGCTTAATTGTCAATGACATTTCACAAAATCCCTCAAACATAAATTTAATAGGCTGTAAAGATGGTGTCTGCGAAAATGTAGGGGAAGTTGCAGCCTTGCAGGGGATTATTGCCATGCCCTTTCAAAAACCAATGGCATGTGAAACGGTCTTTTATGGTACATACTACTTATCCAATAGGCCAAAACCCACTGCATTATCAAGTTTTTTCTCTAATGGAAAAGGTTCCATCTTCTTGCATCATGTTGCCTGGATCCATCATTTTCACCTCAAAACAACAACCAATTCTAAAATTTCCAATATTTGCTCATATTGTAGCCTTGATACTATTCCACAACATATATGCATGCATCTTCTGGGCGTCCGATGGGCCGATCTTTGAATTTTTCAAAGTAGTTTTTTGAAAATTCTCCAATTGATCTTCTAAGCTTAAACTATTACATTCCATGCATTTTATTGTCAAGGTGAATCGGTTTCCCCTGGGATGCATATTTTTTCTGTTTTCTTAAAATTTTCATACTCCTTTTTCTTTGTTGATAACTCTAAAAAATAGAGTTATTTAAAACAGTTTTTAGTGAAAAAAGTTTGCTAAATTCTTTGTAAAATGAGATACTTTTTACTTTTAGCGTTTTTAATTTGATGATGTGTAGGTGATCTTAATGTGTAAGTAATTTGATTTTTGTGCATACACTGTCATAACGTTTAGATCTGGAGATCTATCGCTAGACATTGACTTTTAGGAGTCGCCACCAATATTTTTTATCTAGATGCGATTGGCCACCTAAAGAATCTGTTCTTTCAGGGAACACCTAAGTTTAAGGGTCCCTAAAAGAATACAGAACAGGGTTCGAGAGTTCGGTTACGTGTGAGGAAGGTTATAGCACCCTCACAACGCCCATCAAAAGATGGTATTAGCTTAAATTTGTGTTATCCAATGAGCCTTAAAATTTTACCAAGTAATTAACTATTGGAAATCATTCTCAATTGACTCTAATACTTTTAGCAGAAAATTGAAAAAATCCCTCACCTCAAGAGTATGCAAGAAAAATTATTATTTCACTTGCAGAGACTCCATCGTCGGATTATTTAAAAAAAATCAAAATCAAAATCAAAATAAAAAAGAAGGAAAGAATGTTTGTTTTTGTGCAAGAAAATTGATACTTTCAACTTTTCTCAAAAAATATTCTTTTGAAATTTTAATTTCAAGGAAAATTGATACTTTCAATTTTTTCCCAAAAATAATTTTTTGGAAACTTTTATTTTCAAGGAAAATTGATACTTTTAATTTTTCCTCGAAAACCTTTTTTTTTGAAATTTTATTTTTAAGGAAAATTAATACTTTTAACTTTTTTTCAAAAATATTTTTTTTGGAAACTCTGATTTTAAAAGAAAATTGATACTTTCAACTTTTCCCCAAAAATATTTTTTTTGAAAAATTTTGATTTTCAAGGAAAATTGATGCTTTCAACTTTTCCTCAAAAAACTCTTTTTTGAAAATTTATTTTTAAGAAAAATTGATACTTTCAACTTTTCCTCAAAAATATTTTTTTTATTTTTATTTAAAGAAAATAGAATAATGAAACAAAATAAAAGTGAAAATAAATAAAAATGAAAAAATAAAGAAAAGTAAAACAAAAATAAAAATAAAATAAAGATAAAAAGAATATTAAATAAACCTAATCTAATAAATAAAAAAATAAAAAAAACAAATAAACAAATAAACAAATAAATAAATAAATTCAAAAAAAAAAAAAACCTGGAGCAGCTCGGAGTACAGCTCGGCTCGGCTCGGCTTAAGGAAGAGAAATGGCTCAGAGAAGCGGCTTGGGACCTTGGCTCGACTCGGCTCGACTATCGGCTCGGAGGAGGGAAGACATGCGCGGGTCAGGAAGCGGGTCGACGCTCGGGTCGGGTTGGATCTCTGTAAAACGCGCGGATCCTCTAGGTCATTTAAGGCAAAAACGGTATCGTTTTGGGAGGGTATATAAGACTTTTTTCTCTGTTTTTCAGCATAAAGCTTCTCCCCTCTCTCTCTCTCTTCTTCCTTTTTCCTTTTGCTTCTCTCTAAACGACCGAAGAACTCCGATTGAACGTTCATCGGATTCTGAAAAATTTCGTCGGAATCTGGGTTTTTCGTCAAAAGTTCGTCGAAAAGTTGGTCGATTTTTGGGATCCTTCATCGAAAACTGGACAGCTCGTCGGAAACTTCAAAGTTGGCCGAAATTTTCATCGAAAAATGCAACTTTGGCCAAAAAATTCAACAAGAATCTAGAATTTTTCAGAAATTCCCAGAAAAAAAATCACCAAAAATCTTCAAAAAATTTCTGCTAATTCCCAGAACACTTCTAAACATTTTCTTAGCCTTCTATACGCCCATTTTCTCTCAAATTAGTAGCTTTGCTCACTATTTTTTTTTCTGTGTCTTTTGCTTCTGTATTCTATATCTATTTATAGGGATTGATCAGAAGAGTTTCTGATCAATCCCTATTCCTTTTTGGACGAAAATTCAATCTTTGAATCCAATCTGGACTCTGATTGAATCCCCATTCTCAGTAAGATTCTTCAACAGAATTCAATCCCAGCCTTCCAAAATAAAAATCAGATAAAAAAAATTAATAGATAATTAAAAAAATAATAATAAGATAAATCAACAATAATATTATAAGATAAATAAAAAAAATAAAAATAACAGATAAATATGAGATAAATAAAAATACATATAAAATAAAATGAAAAAGAGAAAGAAAGAAGAAAAATATATATATATTAATAAATAGTAATAATAAATAAATAATAAATACATAGGATATAAAAAAAAATATATACATAAAATATAAAATAAAAATAAAATAAAAATAACAAAAATATAAAATATAATTGAATTTACCCATTTAGACCAGGCCCAATTGATCCGGGCCTGGATCAAATTGGGTGTCTACATACACCACACAACTTCCATTTTTATTGTGTACTTCGTAATAACCATTAAAATGTTGCATTTTATACTTTAATGTCTAGGTTTGGACCTACAACTTTCTTTCATTCACTTTCAAAAAAACTAAGTACGGATTAATTTGCTGGCATCATCTTTGATGATTTCACCCCCCAATATTATTCAAAGAAAGCGTGCTCGTAGTGCATTTAACTTTCCAAGAAAATGTAGGGAAACTACCTGCTGGGACATGCCCACTTGAAAAACCCCCCACAACTACAATGAGTATTTTCTCTATAAGTAGTTAAGTAATTATCCATTTGCACCACCACCGTATATCCATATATCTATCCCTAAGTCTTTGCTCAAGCAGCAGACGATGGCTTTAATCAATACCATTCTAGCCTCAAAGCATCGGCGTCCAAGGGATAACCGATCCTCCTTCTCAGCTTCCAGGTCAATAAGGTCATCACCATCATCATCATCATCGCAACACTTAAATTATTCCTATCAATGTCCTGCTGGTTGTCAAATAATGATCTTGGTAGCAGTTGCTGCAGTTTCTTACTTGCTATGGGTAAATTTGGTTTGAACAAAACCGTGACAAAGGCTGAAAATCTCCGAATTCTGGAAGGATTTGAAGTAGGAAGATTTGGAAGAATAAAATTGTGGGGATTGTGTTGTGATACAGGAAAGTATTGATTTTCCAAGATTTTTCTAAGGAAAGTTACAAGATAATTTGGTAATCCAAGAGCATTTAATTATTGATTCAGAAAATATATCTAGAATCAATTATAATAAATTATAATCTCTAATACCTTTTTTATTAGTATTTTTCATATATTGATTGCACCGCCCTTACAAATAGAAGTTATATGTATTCTTTCATTCAAGTGAAAATAGTAATAATATAATCTTTTGAGCCTTTATCTCTTGATGTAAATCAGGTCAAACCAAGTCTTTTATTTATTTATTTATTTTGGTGTTCTTATATTTTTATCTTATCTTTTATTTATTTTTCATTTAGATATACCCTTAATTAAAACTTAACATATGATACGTGTAATGCCTAAGTTCAAGTACAAGTAACTCTACTAATATAAAAAAAAAAAAATTAATTTCTTGTACAATTATATCTAATACTATTATTATTTGAATTTTTTTAGCTATGTTATATCTAAATTCGTTGGTTGATTTATTCATATAATTAATTAATAAATTTTTATATAAATTAATATTTTATTATAATTGTAATTATATATATAATTTCTTTGAAAAAAAAAGTTACTATTATTCTTTAAAAAAGCAAATCACGAATTACTAGCCATTAGATATCAAAAGTCGCAATCACTTTCCTTGAAGTTTCAAGGAAACTGAAGTTTAGTAGATTTTTTTTTTTTATTATTTGGAGTAGAATTCAAATTTAATTTTTTTTAATACGTAATATATACACTACCATTAAATCAAATATTCAAATGTAATTTTCACTCTTTTCATGCGGAAGGTAAAAAAATTTTTGTTAATCTTAATGTATAAATTTTAACCTTTATTTTTATCCATTGGATAGAGAATAGAGATGAAAATGGCGGAGTTCGAATTTTTACTTTATATGTTTTTTTAATCATTAAATTAAGAAGCTTGAAGACAAATTTTAACTTTTAAATTTGATATAAAATATTCTAATAATTGATCTATTACACATTAGTCATTATAATTATTGTCAACAATAATATTAACTAAAAAAAGAAAAAGTTACTACATTGTTGATCAGATGAACCATAAAATAGTAATTTTCATATTTATTTGACCCAAAAATATGATAAGATTTCATAATATTTGTTGTAATTTATTTTGTAACACATTAGTTTATGCACTCTCATTATGTGGGTAAAATAATAAATAATTTTATAATTAAAAAGGTTAAAATAAAAACATATAAAAAAAATTACGGCTATCTAAAAATACATATTCAAGATATAGTTATTTAGAAAAGATTAAAAAAAAGGCATAAAAATTTTAACATAAGTAAAATTTTTAAATATATATATTAAAGATCCTGTCAACAATTATATTATTAAGGTAAATGTTAAAAGAGAAAATTGCAATTATTTAAAAATGTAATTAAAAGATAAAAAAAAGTAATCCATATATTTTTAAAGAAAGTGAAAAATTAAAATATCTTTATTAATTTATTTTTATTATTACATAGTATAGATACACATGTATACAACTGGTAAAATCTTTTCACACTAAAATCAATTTTTTTTATTACATGACGTGGAAGAATAAAATTTTACTTTCTTTTTGGCTAAATATATAAAAAAATTACTTTAAAAAACATTTTTAATAGTCAATAATGGTAAATTGGCGTGGGTTAAGAACAATCCAACGGTTCAGATTTAAAAAAAAAAAAAAATCATTCCCATCTAAAATCAGTTACTGAGTGTTTGGCCTAGTTTATAGAAAAACTTATCGATTACAAAAACGAAAGTTAAGCGTATGGCTCTTAAAATTTTAAAAATTTTAATTTATTGGAGAAGCAAATTTGACTTTTTAGACAAATCTATAAATTAAAGCTGTTTCAAATAATACTAATGAAAAATTTTCTTTACTCTTCAATAAGTTACAAAATTATAAAAAAGGATTATATTTCTCACTTTAATCTTTAATAATTCACAAAATTATAAAAGTAAAATTATATTATTTTACATTTTATTTTATTTTATTCATTTTTTACTGAATTCATTTACTTTTTATTATAATTAATAAAAAAATCTCTTTAATTATTTTATTTATTTTTCACCTAAATTTTATGATTTAATTTATTAATAAAGTTGATTGTTTTATTTTTATTAAAATATTATGAAATAATTTTATTTTTTTTTAACATTCTACAATACTTTTGTAGTAAGTTTGTCGAATGATATTTTAGCTTCTCTTCATAACAATTTTAAAACAGCTATACTATTATAGCACTTCTTATTTTAATATCCATATCGCAAGATACAGGTTCAGGAGGCTGACCATAGGATAAAAATTTTAAAACCAATCAAAATCAAGAGTCGTCATTAATCTTTTTTAGTAGTGTAATTAGTCACCTAAAAATTTATCTTTTTAATAGAACAAAAAATAAGTTTAAAGATTATCAAAAAAATAATTTTGGTCTTCGAAAATAAAGTTGAGTTCAAAAGTATGATTATGTGTGAGGAAAGATTAGCACTTTCAAAGTACCCATTTTAAAAATGGTACCAATTAATGCATATTATCCTTGAGTTTTGATAAAACTAGCCTTGGCTTTAATATTTAAAGATAATTACTTGAATTTCATTTTTTTCACAAAATCTCTTCTTTTTTTTTTGTTCTTTTATTTTGAAAATGTAAATCATTTTTATTTTTGGATTAAAATGGAAACCTTTGGTATTAAAACATTTTCTAAACTCCCTTATATTTAGGCAAAATTTTTTTAAAACACCTATTTACTTTGGGGTCTCCATAATAATCTATCAAAATGAAATATTATTCTTTATAAAGATAATTATTGAGAATCCTCATATATTTAGTCCAAGTATCAAAGATTAGAACTATTACCTTATTTATTTTTAAAACGTTTCTTTTCTTCATTTTAAAACCATGAATGCAACAAAATAAATGATACGAATCACAAAGCTAAATACACAAAACATAAATGATATGCTTTCTCATATAAAATACCAAATATAAATAAAATGACACGAGAATGACAATATAAAAGTGATAATGCATTTGTAATTATTAAACAAGTAAAATGTAAATGCATGGGAATGTGATTTGGGTTTAAAGCTTTGGGTTGGAATCTATGGTTTGAAAAAGGTTTTAAACTATTTTAGGCTTTAAGTTTGAAGTTTAGGATTAAATTAGGGTTTAGGGTTTGGTTAGGTTTAGGGTTTCAATTTTAAGGTAGGTTTAGGGTTTCGAGTTAAGGTTTTGATTTTGGTTTAGGTTTAGGGTTTAGGGTTTAGGATTTGGTTTAGGGTTAGGGTTTAGGATTGGTTTAGGGTTAGGGTTTACAATTCATGGTTAGGTTTAAGGTCTGATTTTGAGTTAGGCTTTGGTTTTGGGTTTAGGGTTTGAAGTTTAGTTTAGAGTTTGGTATGGTATTTCGGGTTTGATTTAGGGTTTAAGATTAGGGTTAAGATTTGGTTTAAGGTTACATTTAGGGTGTGGTTTAGGATTAGAGTTTGGCTTAAGGATTAAGGTTTGATCCAAGGTTTAGTGTTTGACCTAAGGTTTAGGGTTTGACCTAGGGTTTGGGATTTAACTTGAGGTTTAAGGTTCGACCTAAGGTTTAGGTTTTGACTAGGGTTTAAGGTTGAGTTAGGGTTTGAGATTGGACTTTGGGCTTAGTGTTTGACCTAAGGTTGGGGTTCACCTAGGGTTTGACATTTGAGTTAGGATTTAGGATTGACCTAGGGTTAGGTTTTGACATAGGGTTTTTGGTTTGAGTTAGTGTTTTGGGTTTGAGTTAAGGTTTAGGGTTTGAATTAATGTTTGGGGTTTGACCTATGGTTTAAAGTTTGACCTAAAGGTAAGGTTGACCTAGGGTTTGGGGTTAAGTTAAGACTTAGGGTTTGACTTTAGGTTTAGAGTTTAACCTAGGGTTTAAGGTTTGGCCTATGCTTTGGGGTTTGATTTACAGTTTGTGGTTTGCATAAAATTTAGTGTTTGACCTAGGGTTGGGGTTTGCCCTAAAGTTTGGGATTTGACCTAGGGTTTAGGGTTTGACATAAGGTTTAGGGTTTGACATAAGGTTTAAAGTTGGCCTAAATTCATTGTTTTTCCCTTTTGTTTTATATATTTGTACCTATACATTGAACATTATCACATTTAGGAGTATTGTTGCCATATTTTCTCTGGAACAAGCAAGAATTCATCATACAATATTATAAAAAAAAAACTATGATATTTCTATAAAAATATAAAACTGTTAATTTGACCTTTGGCTTGGGGTTTGACTTAAGGTCTAGAAAGAGGAAAAAAATAAATAAAAGGAAAAAAAACTTTATGCATGGATAAAGGTTACATAACTAAATATGCATGTAGCATGAAATAAGGGTGTAAAAGGACTAAGAAAGCTAACTTTAGGATGTTTTTGCTACTTTTTTTTTTGTTTTTTGGGGTTGGCCATGAGTATGGGAAAAAGAAAGGAAGAAAAAAGTTTTGGTCTTGAGAATGGAATGGCCAAATAGTGTAGAAGAGATGGAGAAAAGTCCTCATTTGGTCAGCTTTTCATGTTCATTTATAAAAGAATTTTAAGGATTTTTCAACCAATGAACAGGCTCCAAAAAACAAAGTTAGCTCTCAAAATCTTGGAAAAACTTGCACACTGTTGAGACAAAATAATGGTTGGCAGTAAGAAGTGTTCTTGCTTGCTTGTCATTCATACAGCCATTCCACATCACTTTATGCCATGTGAGACATTCTAGACGAACCAATTAGCATACTCATTTATGCCACTTCATCATCCAATTTAGCCTTTTTTGTTACAACTTAAAATTTTCTCTCAAAATCATGTAACCCATAACCAGCAAAGAAAAGGTTGTAACAGATTTTTTTTTTAGCCTTTATTCCCTCATTTTGTATGGTGTAAGTGGTCCAAAAATGAGGTAATCCTTGTATCTTCATGTTGGGCACTAAAAAAGCAAAGAACTCCACATAAGCTCTATAATTGGAGCACAATATCCTTCTTCTAAACCTAGAAAGAAAATGATAGCAACAAGTAGCAAAAATTTATGTAAGTGGTCCCTCTTTTCTTGGCTTAATTTTATACATAATTAAGCCTTAAATTTCATCTATATGGTTGCATGTTCAACTCTTGTGCCAAGCAAAATAGCCTATACATGCAAAAGAGTTTATCAATTCACAATATAAGGGACTTCAATTTTTTAGCTTATGTTATCCACCCTTTTGAGCACCCATTTGAACTTGTAAAATCAACAAAAAAAACTTGAACATAGATCATTTAGTGTATCACATGTGTGAAATGCTACCTACATAATTTTGGGAAAGTCTGAACATGGGTTATGTTTTTTAATTCTTTTGAGTGCCAATTTATGCTAACTGATGATGGCTTACTTTCAAACTCGTACTTTCAAGTTTTTAGTTTGAATCATCATTTTTTTTATCTTTTTTTTAAATTTTTTCGTTTGTTTTTATATTTTTTAAGTGAAATAGTTATTAACTGCATATGAATTCATAAGATTTGGCAACTGATCTCCATCCATTTTAGCTAAAATTAGGACTCTACTTGAGAAAGCCTTATTTATCATATATAGGCCTTCCCAATTTAGTTTTCACTTTCCTCTATTATCATGTTGGCATGGCAGTATCTTTTTCAAAACTAATTCACCCTTTAAAAAACACCTAAGCCTTATCTTTTTATTATGTTCCTCTATCATTCTCTTCTGATACATCCAATGATAACAAATTACTATGAGCTTTTTCTCTTGAATAATATTTAACTGTTTGTAGCAGCTATGGACCTATTTGTTCATCTAGTTCCTTTCCATCAAAATTCTTAGAAAAGGAATTTCCACCTCAATTAGCGAAATAGCCTCCTTCCCATATACTAATGAAAAAGTGGAAATGTGAATTAACGTTCTGTAAACAAACAAAGCAAAAGGTAATTTATCATGCCAATCTTTGTAAGTGCCACCATCTTTTCCAATATCTTCTTAGTGTTTTTGTTAGCAATTTTTATTGCACTATTTTTCTTTGGACAATACGATGTTAAATTGTGATGTTTTATCTTGAATTTTGTATACATTTCTTTCATCATTTTACTATTCAAGTTGCTAGTATTATTAGAGATGATCCTTTCAACAATTCATAGAAGCATATTATCTCCTTGTTTATGAATCTGCATACAACTGGTCATGTAACACACGCATAAAAGGTTGTTTTTACTCATTTTTTGAAGTAATCAATCAAACACAAAAATAAACCAATGTTCATTTAAAGCTTTTGGGGTAATAAGTTTAATCCAATTCATTCCCCACATAAAAACCTACCATGAAAGTGCTAGAACATATAAAGAAATTGGAAGGGCATAGATTTTATTTGTATAAATCTAACACTTATGGTACTTTCTTACATTGTTGATACAATCGCTTTCTAATGTCAACCAATAATATCTTACCCTTATCACCTTTTTGGCCAACATGTGTCTATTTGTATGCATTCCATATAATGCCTCAAAAACTTCTTCAAGTATCTTCATTGCTTTTACATCATTTGTACTTCTCAGTAGTATCCAATCCCAACTTTTTGTTACAACATTGCCTTACCAAGAGCAAACCCTATTGCTAATCTTCTCAAGATTATTTTGTCATTCTCTAATGCATGCTCTTGGTTTCTTTAGTATTTAATATATTGCATGATATCATAATAACATGGTTACCATCCATTTATTCTTCAACATTTGTATGATGTATTGGAGATTCTTGTGTCTACATTATAATAGGATGAACAATCATATTTGCAGTCAATCTAAACATGACTACCAGTGTAGCCACAACATCTGTCATCTGATTCTCTTTTGAAGAATATGTTAAAATTAAATTTTCCTAAATCACTCTTTCTTAGGTCTTTTGTCTCTCATTCACTTTTTAATTGATATATTACTAAAGATGAATCCCCATAAATTTTTAGCATTTGGTTTTCTTTCCAATAGTCATTTGTAGGCCTATGATGCATGCTTTATATTCTATAACATTGTTGGTGCAGTTAAAATTCAGCCTTGTAGTGCTAGGATAATAATCTTCGTCCAAAGATATCAATACTGCCCAATGCTATGTCCCAAAATATTGAATGCCCTATCAAAAAATATTTTCCACAATTTCATAATAGATTTTTCATTTTTGATTAATTAAATGATCATAAAGTCTTCATTCAAAAAATCAAACTTCATCTGCTTATAATCATCTATAGCACAACTAACAAAAAAATTGACTATTGCATTTCTTTTTATGACTTTTTCTACCACCTATACAACATCGTACTTAGAATGCATGACCTACCACTAAACTATTCTCCTGGACAAAGATGATTTCTCAAAGATGTACTTGAAATGATCCAACTTTGACATAATCAAGTTGTATGATATAGCATATACTGTCTAAGCCTGCGAGTAGTCCAAACCAATTCACAACACATTTTCTCCAATTAAGAAAATTTGGATTTATAATCAATGAATTTTTACTTAAGTAATAGATGTCTTGTTCTTTCTTGCTTGTTTTATCCTTTTGTCCTAACATGCATCCATGGATGTCTTGTGGACAATCAAATACAAGATTAAGAGCTTTCCCAAGGTGGGTGGTACTAGCACTAGTGAATTTATCAAATATTCCTTAATTTTATAAAAAGCATATTGGCATTCTTCGTTACACTCTTTAGGATCACGCTTTCTAAATAGCTTGAAAATGGGATAACATTTCATGATGAGTTAAGATATAAAATGGGCAATATATTTAGCCTTCCTAAAAAACCTCTTACTTTTTTAAAGAGGCCAAGTTTGTAATTGCTTGAATCTTGCCTAGGTCCACCTTGATTACTCTTTTGCTGACCACAAATCCTAATAATTTACCCAACTTCACTACATATGTGTGTTTGGCCAGATTCAACTTAAGTTGGTATTTTTGTAGCCATTCAAAAGGCTTTCTAAAGCTATCAACATAATTCATCTCGTCATGAGACTTTATGATCATTTCATCGACCTACACTTCAATTTCTTTATACATCATGTTATAAAAAAGGGTTACCATTACCCTTTGATAAGTAACATTAGTGTTTTTAACCTAAATGGCATAATTTTGTAGCAGAATGACCCCCACATTGTCACAAAAATGGTTTTGCAAAAATGGTTTTCTCCATTTCCTCCTAACCATTTTTGATATGTTTATAACTAGAGAAACCATACATAAATGAGAACACATAATGTTTTGTCGTATTATTAATAAGAGTATCAATATGTGGTAATGGAAAATTATCTTTTGGATTGACCCTATTCAAGTCCCTATAGTCCACATGCATCCTTACTTTCTCGTCTTTCTTAGGGACTGAGAATATATTGGCTACCTATTCAGGAGATGTAGCCATTACTAAAAAGCTAGCATCAAATTGCATTTTGACCTCTTCATTGATTTTCAATAGCATATTTGGCTTCATACACCTTAACTTTTATTGCATTGGCTTACATTTTGGTATTAATGGCAACTAATGTTCTGCAATATCTATATTGAGTTTTGGCATGTCCTAATAGGACAATGCAAACACGTCTACATATTTTTTACGCAAATCTTCTAATTTTTGAATTTTAGCAAATGATAGGGAAGTACTAACCTTGACTTTCTTCTCGTTCTCATAATCACCCAAATTAATCGTATCAATGGAGTTTTTATACGATTTTATAAATTTCTCCTCTTATTCCATAAACCTTATCAAATCATGAGGTAAAGGTTAGTCTTCTAAGTTTTATTATTATCATGTTCGTCAATCATGAATGGGATTTTCAAAATTGAATCCAAGATTATTGTCATGATTGTCCATAATGTTCATTATTCAAAGACCTACAAATAGACAAGACCATAAAGAATATAGACAAATATTGGCATAGAAAAATATATAAGCAAAAACAATTAAAATAAAAATAGATAGAATGAGATATGGAAAATGAATTACATTTGTCATTTTATTAAAAGATAATGAATATGAGTCTATACATTTGACTTATACATGTTTTTGGGTAGAAGCAATTTGAATTTTTAATTTATTTCAAAAAGGTTTAAGGGTAACGAAAAATTACATTGTTATTTACTCCTTTAACCCACTAATAGGGATACACAAAAACTTCTTCTTCTTGCATCATTTTTTCTTTTCTCCTTACAATATTAATTTGAACCTGAGAGAAAGCTTCCTCCAATCTTAAAGTTGGTTTCCCCTTTTTCAAACTCTAGTGACCCTAGGTGAACTATTCCATAAAAATGGAACGTGTCATAGAGGCACGAGAAATCCATTTTTTTGCCATCCCATTCATAAATCTTACCCCTTAAAGTGAGCCATTCTCCATTATCTTTTCTCCATCATCATTCTCCTTCTATCAATTATTATTGCCTTGTAACTCAGACCAAACCTTTTTCTTATTCTCTATTACTTTTAGGGCCCTTTGATTCTTTGCAAAGCTCTTCTCCAAATCTAATCCCGCTTGTCACCTTTTGCTAATGGTCTATTTAATTACCATGCTAGTAGTCTTTGATAGACACGGGATCAATATCTTTGATACTTCTCCAACATAAACGGCATTGACAAATTTGAAAGCCTTCAATGAGCATTCGGGTGCTTTCTCTACAACTTCGATGTAAGGAATAGTTAGGGTCTTGCTTACTATCAGATCTTCTTTTCCAAAAAAAACTTACTTCTTTTCCATAATGAACTTCACTTTCTGATAAAAAGACTATATGAATCCAAGGCCTTACCAATAGATTGCTATATGACAATAAGATATAAATTAATTGAAAATTCACATTAAAAGTACAATGGGCCAATTTGCAGTTCTATCTTGATATCTCTTAGCACTTTCTGTTAGGATCCATCAAAAGTTCTCACAACCATGTTTAAAAGTACAATAGGCCAATTTGTAGTTTGATCTTGATATCCCTAGCACTTTTCGTTGGGATCTATCAAAAGCTCTCGCAACCATGTGGTTGTTTCTCATGTGAGATGCATCAACGAGTAGCTTTGCCAATGTACTCATAAGCATGACATTGATTGACAAGCCATTATCAATTAAGACCTTACCCATGGTGTGGCTTTTTACACCTAATAGTAAGGTGGATAGCTTTGACACTACGTTGCCTTTTAGAAGGAATCTCATCATCATTAAAAGTTATAAAATTTAGGGTTACAATATTTTTCATAATATGATCCACCCTTTCAACAAAAGTGTTATGCTCAACATAAGCTTGATTTAATCCTTTTAACAAAGCATTCTAATGTGGCTTTGAATTTAACAACAAAGACAATAATAAGATACAGGCAAGCATCTTGTTTAATTGGTCTACAACACTATACTTGTCGTGATTAATTATCTTTAAAAATTCACAGGCTTCTTTTTCTATCACTAGTTTCTTATATTATACTTTAGGTTCACTGTAGATGGGGTTTTCCTTTTTTTCATTTCTATTATCTTCTACTTCCCTTGCCTTATTTGTTCTGGCTTGTTCTAATGCTTCTGAAGTATAGTATTGGTCATTTTGAGTCATTCCCCCCAATCCATTTTATGTTTGTAGCATTCTAAATGTTTTGATCTTTTGGTGTATAATTGACATTAGGTCTCTAGATCACCATATCACAATTACATTTCCAAAGAACCTTTTTATCACTTTAGTATGGAATAAGCTAGGCACATATATTGTCACTATAATCCCGGGGAAAGAAACAAACTCCTCTACTACTAGCTTTAGCTTCTCATCATAAAAGATTGTCATGGCTTAAAGATAAAAGATCCACCCGAAGGCTATCCCGATGCCATGCTTATAGTATTCTCCTTACATTAATCATAAAATTCTATTAATCCTTAATCCATCAACCTTTGCAACACTCACAATAAAACTTCACATCCTTAAATAGAATTCCTAATTATTTCTCTAGGGTACTTACAAATTTGATCAAGCTCTTGATGGTTGGCATTAACTTCCAAGGCTGTTGGCTGAACCATATTTATTTTAACCAAATAGTCATATACTCATTACATAAGAGTATTTACCTAGCCTACACACCTTTTGACCTTAACATCATTTCCTCCATTTATACATTAGTTTCCATTTTAATATGATTTGGCAACAAGTTTCCACTAACGTTTGGTTTTGTTTATGTGTTAAAATTTAAACAACCCAACCTTTATCAAACTTAACACTTTGTATTTCAAGGTTGTGCACTTCTCAATAGAATGACCCACATTATCATAATGATAATTGCATTGGGCATTGGGATCTACCACTTGGGGTAAGGAGGTTTTAGAGGTTTCAAGTAAACAAGGGCAATAAGATGGCTCTTGATGAGTTATGGATACAAGTCAGTATAGGACATAGGTATCATGTCAATTTGGGTTTATTCTTGATTATTATTATTATTATTATTATATGGACTATTTTGGTTAGGTGTTTGACTACTTAGTTTGCTGAATGATTGCATTACTAGTGTTGGGGTGTAATAGAGCACTTGAGGTTAGAAACTTGGCTAATAAATTGGTTGTTATAATGAAAGTATATTCACAAACATCATTCATTTTCTTTGGCTAGCATTATAAAGTAAATTCAAGTAGATGATGAATGTATGCCATGCATGCCAAAATTTGTTTTTTTTTTTTGTAAAAAAGACATTTAAAGCTCATTATATATTTAAGCATGGTTCTTAAAGATATCTTTTTTGCTTCTGAAGTTTGATGAAAGTATATTTCTATCCCTCATTCTTTTTTCACGAGCTTATTACAACAAATTCTTTGCAAAATGTACATTGAGACATATTCATTTTTAGACAGTGCTAACAATTAAAATTTTCATTAATTCCAAAGTCTCAAGGTTAAATATTGTCAACCATTCTGGAATTAAATCCATAGAAATATCTCACTTAATATCAATTGGCATGACCTTTTACCTTAAGGTTTTTGCTTTTTCTATAATTTTGTTGGCATGTTTACCTATCTTTCAAATTTGGGTGTAAACACCTAATTTTGTCCATGATGATATGAGTTTGTTTGATTTTTATGCTTGATTTGGATATTTCAATTTTGGCTTATTTGAACATTTTAGTTGGATTTATTTCATTAGGTTCATTTGATTTGATTTTAGATTAATTATTTTTAGGTAATTTTGCATGGATTACATCCAATCTAATTTAGTTTAGATTGATTCAAAGTTAGATCATATGGGCTTAGAGACCCAAAGTTCAATGTGAGTTCAAATTTAATTTTTAACGTCCAAAGTCATTTTTAATTTTAAATTTAATTAAGATTAAAAAATGAAAAAAAACGAGAGTCTCACTTTCTCATTTCCCCAAAGTTATCTTTTCTTCTCCTAGCTTATCATCACTATTTTTAGTTTTCTATTTTTTCCCTCCTATATTACCTCGATGCACCTCTAACTCAATTTGATTAAATACCTATAACCTTAAAAACAACATATTAGCATTTTTCCTTACTATTCACCTTGCATGCCTCCTTACTTCACGACTACAACCTAAGAACATTAATCATCTTTTTAAATCCAATTCACTTTTCCAAATCCTAATGGTAGGATGAAGTAGGGATTTTGTAAAATGATGCTTTCAATAAAATCCCAAGAAACACAAACCAATTCAAGAAGGGAGCCACACAGTATAAAGTGATAACCATCCCAGACCAACCTAATGCCATTCTCACACCATTCCAATCATTAGAACCTCTATTACCACCAATAACACTATTGCCAATAGCCCTCATCACCATCACAAGCAACCTAGGTATGTTCGACTAACAACCCCAACAAAGGCTAGGCCCTTGCACCACAAAAACTTAACATCATCAATGGACCCTCATTTCGCATGACCTATATTACATCATCAATAATCTGATCACCCAAAAATAATATCCCAAATCAAGACTTTTTTTTTTCTTTTATGGCTTTATGAATGACTTAGGTTGATCTTTTACTCTATGAATAGTTATGGTAAAGGAGTTTAGGGAAAAGACATTGGGACATAAGGATGAAATGGTTGAAAAAAGTCACTGCCATTAGGTGTCGGGCTATAAAAAAGTTAAGACAAATTATTAACATGTGGTGACCAATAAAGATGGGCATCTACAAGATCTTATTGTATTATGCTGAGGTTTTTTTTGCTTCATTCTTCAACAATGGTTTCTTGGACATGTTCACCAGAAATACCTACTTTTCTTTCACTATAAGTTTACACTAACATCTGTAATTCTTTTCCTTTTTATCCTATCCTTAATTTTACCTACAATAAATAGTAATTACAGACTCTAAAAAAGTATTACTGATCAACCTATCATAGGAGAAGAAAGGTTATCCACAAATAGAAAATTTAGCTCTCTCTTAGTAAGAGGTGGTTGTACTTGCAATGCTACCTCTTTCCATTTAGTAGCATATTCCTTGTAACTTTTATTGGGGCTTTTTCTCATGTTTTGATTAGTTAATCGATCTAGGACTATCTCCAACATATGTTGGACTACTTTATAAATGTCCAAGATAAATCTCTCTAAGTATAAATTTGGCTTCTTTTTAACTTATGATACTAATTGGTTGCTGCCCCGATCAAATTTTTTTGAAAGACATGAACAAGTAACTTTTCATTACAAGCATGCCCAACTAATTTATGATAATATTAAGCCAAATGTGTTTCAGGGCACTCAATTCTATTATACTTTTCAATCATTGGAACCTTAAACTCAGGTGGAATGATCACATTTGGAACCAAACAGAATCCTTTTGCATCATAAAATTTATCCTCACTTTCAATAGCTAGAATTATTTCTTCTAAGAAGCTATACCTTATATGTACATTTGAATCACATGCCTTTTTTAATGGATTCTTTTTAAATCCTGAATTAAGAATGCCAATGGGATCAAAGGAACTTGCCCCTTAAGTTGGGCGTGATTGTAAATGTGTCACAATGAAAATTTGTTCTTAAAATTTGCTAACCCTTTGAGATTGATTACTTTCTTGAGTAAAAAGTTCTACCACAATCTTTTTCATCTACCATATACCTTCAGTCTTTTGCAATATCTTATTTTGCTCTCATCCCATTTCATCTATTCATGTTATATGTCTCTTACCATTTTATCCTTTCGATGTCTTCCTAATCCTTAAAAGGAAATTGCCAAGATTTATCCCAAAGAAACTCTTCTCCATTCTAGAACACATATGAATTGAATTTTATGAATAAATGATAAGGCTCTTCAAGAAAATATGCACAAATTAGAACAAAAACAAAAGTTAGATAAACTTAAGACCATAATTCATACATCCATATTGAGAAAGACAAGACCATATCTAGTAAGATTTAAAACTAAGTTAGCAAAGCAAAAGATCATCCTTCTTAAATATTTACAAAATAGAAAAATTTTAAAATTGTCTTTATAAAACATTTCATTTCCTAAGCAACTTCTAGCTCTAAGAACTTTTAAAGAAATGACCTTATTAAAACATCATTCACCATCATGCAAACCTTTTCTCGATATCCTTAGATCCATGGCCTATTTTTATCATCAAATTAAATCATTTCACAACTATAAGTGATTGCACTTTGTGTTTAAAAGCCTCACAATCCTGAATGGAATGCCTTATATTTTCACTATGGTATTTGCATCTTGCATTTAAATTATACAATTTTAGGTATAGAGGTTTCAAAGGTTCTAAAGGTACAGTGCAACAAGGTGTTTCTAGACCAATTAAAGAAAAAGTTCTACATATAGAATGGGAATAAGATCCAATTGTATACATCCCTTTTTCTTGGGTTGTTTTTGGGCAATATATTGGCTAGGAGTTTAATTATTTGATTGCATTGCAAAGGCTCAAACTTGGGACATTTGCTGAACAAGTGATTCGAGAAGAATAGGTTGAGGATATAAAGTTAGATGCAAAATCCTCAGAGGTTGCATGAAGTTTGGGGGTCTAGTCTTGGGCATCTGAAAAAGAGGTTAAAAATAAGAACCGTGAGAGTTTAAGTGCATGTTTGGATATGAAACAGTTTGTGATAGTTGAATGAGATATAATGAGTCCTACTTAGGCATCAGACATTGGAGTTCTTTCATTTGTATGATCAACTCATCCATTCTTTTCTTGAGTTTATTCAAACTCTAATCCTCACTTAAGACACCATATACATTAAGATCTTTTTTAAGAGTGTTAGACCTAGCCATGATTGGTTGATCTTGATTCTATGGGTTCTTGAGATCTAATTGAATTGGAAGTGATAAAGACCCTCAAGGAGAAACAAACTTAATCCTAGCATAACCTTTAACCATTTCTACCGAGTAATCTATTGTTTCATTTCTTAAAACTCGTGCCTAAATTCCTCTTGATTCAATTCTAATATGCAGATCCTTACATCCAATATGTCTCTCATTTTTACCCTTCTAATACTTACTAAGACAGATATTTTATTTCAAGGTTTTGAACCAAATTTTTACCCCTAAATACAAGTTTTATCAATCTGTTTCTTATGTGTCCTAATTCAGGTAATTTTTACGAAAAAAGCCTAGTATGATTCTATCCTAGGCTAGCTCTTTATTATTCATAATATGCTAGGTTAAAATTTATATGTTTAAAAGGTTCTTAGATTGTTTCTCATATTATCATCTACTACAGACTAGTAAGGCATCCAAATCTTAACTTATTATAGGATGTAAATGAAAAGGGTTCAATCTGAGTGGACATGTTTCAGTAGCAAATGCAAAGGTTATCACATAACAAGAACCTAATTACTTTACTTTGTCCTAATATGAAGAGAGCTTAAGTCTAGAGCTGTTAAATGCAAGTGAATATTCAAAGTGTGTGCAAAGAGATATATTAATCAAAACAATATAAGAGAAGAACAAATGACTAAATCAAAGTAGGATACTAACATGCAATATTTTTGAAAGAACTAAAATGAAAGGAATTAAGATTAAATATCAACTAGAACCAATAGATCCAAAACTTAGGATAATGCATGATTAATTTTTAAACTGATTCTAAAAACTGTTTCAAGTGCAGTCACCAAGCTATTATAACATGTAGGTCCATGAATTTGACCACATGACATAAAATTTCAAAATTTGAAAAAAAAAAGGAGTTGCCATTAATCTTTTTTTTGTTAGGTGTGATTGGCCACCTAAAAAGTTTATTTTTTAATAAAATCAAATTTGAGGTTTATCAAAAAGATATTTTGATCTTTGAAAATAAATTAGGTTTAAGAGTACAGTTACGTATGGAGAAAGATTAGCACCCTCACAACGCCTGTTTAGAAACGACACTAATTAATCATGCATTATCTTTTAGTATTGCATGAAAATTGTTTCCACTTGATATTTAATAATAATTCCCTTTATTTTTTTTAAAAAAAATTATTTTTATAAAAAAATCCTTATTTAGGAATATTGTGAAAATCTTTAAGTTAAAGAATTATCTTAAAATGCTCCAACATCTAGGCAAAATATAAGGCTAACTCTTTCCACCTAAGAGTCACCACGACATTCCTTTAAAATAAAAATAACATTCTTTGCAGATAATAATTGTTGGTGACTTTCTAACCTCTAGGCAAAGTATCAAAATTATTTCTTTCGGAATATTATTATAGTTTTATTTCAAAATCCATAATTTTTTAATAATATTTTCTATGAAAAATATTTGTATACAATAAAGCAATGATGCTACAATTAACAAAATAAATAGTAGTAGTTAAAGGACAAATGCATGGGAGATGAATGCAGACAAAAATATGCAAATGGATATCATGCATAATGATGAGATTAAAATTTGAGATCGAGTTCATAAATATAAAAAGACTACCCGAAGTCCTCAACCTTTAGGTAGAGTTTAGATACGACTATTTATATTTAAGATCCTCTTTTATTTCTTTTGTTTTGTTTGACCTTATTATTATTTTTGGTTAAAAGAATCATAATGAAATAAAATCTCTTAAGTATCAGATCCTCTAGGTGGCATTCAGAAGCATATTATTTCATTTGAGATTTTCGTAAAAATCCCTAGAATTTTGAAGTGATTTTTCATGTTTCGATTGGGTTAATTTTAAGGTTTAAGCTTCTAAATGTATGATAACTATGATATATGACAATTAATAATTAAATATGAAATCTAACTAAATGCAAGATATTGATCTATTATGATGTATGTAACTATACTACAAGATAATTTTATAACATAAACAATTTAACAAACACTTAGCAAACATCAAAACTAAGCACATAAGATACAAGAAGAGTGAAAAGTCTTGGCCAAGCAAGGTCATGCCCTGGGCGAGCACACCAAGAGCTGAGGCCTGAGCACCTGCGGCTAAGGCTCAAGCACCAGGGACAGTTGCGAGGGTTGGCACAATAAGCATGGGAGAAAAGTCCAGACCACCTGCATAACATGCAAGCCTTCCCACATAGCTAAGGTTAGGCCCGCAACATGCCTACATTGTACCTAGGTAGACCCAAAGAAGCCTGGCTAATCCAGAATCTTCTAGAGGCATCTAAGATTGACAGCATTCAGTAAGAGAATTTGGTTAACCCTTAAAATCAGAATGAGCCTTATATAATCTATGTATTTATGTATAATCCTAGATTTTTAAGAATATTTTAAATCCTTTGATTTTAAGAGATAGCCATAAGTAGAGTTGGGGGCCTCAATTATAAATAGAGGGTCACCCTACCCTCAATTATACATCATTAGACACATTGTTCTTTAGTGATACACTACATATTCTAGCATTCTCTATGTTCTCTCTAGCTTGAGTATTCTGTTTTTTCAGTTGTTTGTTTGTCCGCACACTTGGTTCATAGGCTGACTTAGACTTGAGGAACACATTCTTAGTTTAAGGCCACACAGATTCTGAGTTAGAGGTCAAAGCCTATGACTATTGGTGTTAGATCAGGTTTTGTGCAGGTTCTGTTTGATGGTGTTTAGATCGCACTTAAGGCATTCACAGAAATGGCATCCCAAAGTGATGTTGCTAGCCAACAACTAGAAGCTTAAGAGCAAGGCCATAAAAAAGGTAAAAAAGCCAGTTCAAAAGACATCTAATCTACCCTAGATGGGCATGTAGCCAAGGTGAAGGTGACAGTGGGTGATGTAAAGGAGAAGCTTAACGAGGTAGAGGCTCACTTTGAGGCATTGGATTCTATGGAGAAAGAGCTCAAAGGGGAGTTACAATTGGCTTTGAATGAAGGCATCAACATGATCACCAAGAAAAATACAACCTTAAAGGCCCAAATGGAGACCATGCATAAAAAGATAGAGAAGCTTAAGAGGGAGCTCATTGTTTGCAAGATAGCCATTGGGAATGACATGATCACTGAAATGTTTAAGACCCATATGGAGATTTTTAAGCCTAAAAAGTTTAAGGGGACTAGGGTGGCCAAAGAAGTAAACAACTATCTATGGGGGATGGAGTGGTACTTTCAGGCCATAAACATACAGGACGATGCTACTAAGGTAAGCACCACTTCAATATATCCTACTATGTTACCTTATTATGGCAAAGACACAGGTGTGATGATGTCAGGCATAAAGGTACCTTGATTGGAACCTAAGAGGAGTTTTAAAAGGAGTTCAAATGGTAGTTTTATCTGGAGTATGCCAATGATGAGGCACATGCAAAGTTACACTAACTTACTTAATAAGGAGACATAAGGAAGTATGTCCAAAAATTCTCTGAATTGATGCTTTAGATTTCATATTTGAGCAAGACTAAGGGTTTGTTTGCCTTAATGGATGGGCTCAAGCTATGGGTAAAGCATGAGCTACAAATGAAGGGAATTTTTAAACTAGTTAAAACTATGACAACCACTAAGTCCTTGGTGAAGTTCAAGCCGTAAAACAAGTTAAAGTCTACCAAGCCCAAAGGGAAAAGTAGGGACAAGAGGGATCAAGAGCGATAGTCCAGAGGTAAAGACTGTGACTAGTAGTACAAAGAGGAAGATAAAGACCGTTCGGACAAAGGTATCTAAGGCAAGCCATCAATAGAAAAGTAGAAGGTAAAGGGACATTAGGAGCCAATCTTATGCTACTTGTATGGAGAACCACATTTAGCTTGAAACTAACCAAAAAGAGACAAGTTGGCTACTATAGACAAGGAGTCAAACGGGACAGTAAAGCTTGGGTCGATAGTGCTCAATGCTATCCAAGGTAAGGGAAGTCGTAAGCTAAAAAAATTGATGTATGTGGATCTGATGGTTACGAGTAAAAAGGTGAGTGCACTAGTGGACACAGGTGCCTCGTATTTATTTATTTCAGGTGATGGAGCCTAAAAACTTGGCCTGAAGGTGCACAAGGGGATTGGTACCATCAAGACGGTGAACTTCAAGAAAGTTTCAGCCATTGGAATAGCACAGGGAATGGAGTTACAACTTGGAAACTGAAAGGGCAAGGAAACCATCGAGGTAATACCCTTAGATGATTATGAGTTTATGATTGGGTTAGATTTTTTTGTTTAGATTAATGCCCTTTTTATGCCTTTTGCCAACTCATATGCATTCTGAATGTACGGTGTCAATGCCTTGTACCATTGAGGTACAAGTTCAAGATTGAGTCTAAAATATTGTTAGTCATTCAATTTGCTAAGGTGGTGAAAAAAGTAAAGACACCTTCTTGGTTGTCTTGAAGTATGAAGAACCTAAGGAGAAAGAGATTGACACCCCCTTAGAGGTGCTAGAGATGCTGGAGACCTTTAGTGATATGATACCCATAAAGCTACCTAGCAAGCTACCACCCAAGAGAGAGGTGGATCATAAAATTGAGTTGGTGCTCGAGGTTAAACCACCAACCAAGGCCCCTTATCGAATGTCCCCACCAAAGTTGAAGGAGTTGAGGAAGTAGCTCAAAGAGCTAATTGATGCTAGCTACATTAGGCCATCTAAGGTGCCATATGGTAATCGATTTTGTTTTGTCGCAAGCAAAATGGGTTTTTACGATTGTGTATTAACTACCGAGCATTGAACAAGCTAACCATGAAGAGCAAGTATCCTATCCCACTTATTGCGAACTTGTTTGACCAACTTAAAGACACAAAACGGTTCACCAAACTAGATTTAAGGTCAAGTTATTATCAGGTCAGGATCACAAAGAGAGATGAGCCTAAGACAACGTGTGTCACCTGCTATGGCTCTTATGAGTTCTTGGTTATGCCATTCAGACACACCAATGCCTCGACAACATTTTACACACTCATGAACAAGGTACTTTAGTCATTCCTTGATCGTTTTGTTATGGTTTATCTTGATGATATTATGATCTATAATCAGACATTGAAAGAGCATGTAAATCATTTAAGATAAGTGTTCGAGGTGTTATAGGCATATAAACTATATGTGAAGAAAGATAAGTGCTTATTTGACCAACAAGAGGTACCATTTTTAGGCCACATAGTGAGAAGTGGTAAGATACACATAAATGTAGGCAAAGTTTATGCAATTCTAGATTAAGAGCTACCAGCCAAGGTAACTAAATTGAGGTCATTCATTAGGCTGGTCAACTATTACAATGCTTCATCAAAGGCCACAAGCTATAGCTACACCATTAACTAATTTCTTCAAAAAGGGGAAAGCATGGGAGTGAAGCACCAAATGCCAAAAAGCCTATGCTAAGTTGAAGTGGGCAGTGATTAAAGAGCCAATGTTGGTCTTGCCAGACCATTCTAAGCCATATGAGGTGCATGCAAATGCACCAGACTTTGCTATAGAGAAGTGCTAATGTAGAAGAACCATCTAGTTACATTTGAGAGCCAAAAGCTCAATAAGACTAAGCACAGATACATAATCTAGGAGAAATAGATGATAGCAGTGGTGCACTGCTTGTGCACTCAGTGGCATTACCTATTAGGATTGAGGTTCTTGGTTAAAACGAACAATGTGTTAACCAACTACTTCCAAAAATAGAACAAACTGTCCCTCAAATAAGCTCATTGGCAAGATTTTTTTATAGAATTTGATTACAATTTGAAGCATAAGCCTAGGTAGACAGACACAGTGGCTGATGCCCTGAGTAAAAAGATGAGCCTTGCTGCCATTAGCCAACCAGAGGGGTCTTTGGTGCTATGTATCAAGGAATGGCTGGTACATGATCTTACAGCTAAAGCTCTCATCAAGCATGCTAAGCAAGGTAAGACTAAGCAGTTTTGGTTGTAAGATGACTTGTTATACACAAGGGCAGTAGGTTGTTTATGCTGTAGCATAAAAAGCTCTACAGAAAAGTTATGCAAGAGTGCTATGATTTTAGGTGGGCTAGTCACTCGAAGGTGAGTTACACCTTAGCCTTGCTAGATGACCAGTACTACTAGTTACACATGAGGGATAATATGAAGGCTTATGTGAATACTTATCTTATGTGCCAACAAGAAAATATGGAGCTCAAAAAATTAGGTGGTCTCTTGGAGTCGTTGTTGATACCAAAGTGACTGTGAGAGTGCATCACTTTGGATTTCATAATCGATCTACCCAAGGTAAAGGGGTTTGGAAGCATCATGGTAGTAATGGACAGGTTTTCCAAATATGAAATTTTCATTCCAGCAACCAATAAGTGTCCTACCAAAGAGGTGGCTCGTTTGTTCTTTAAAAATGTGGTGAAGTACTGAGGAGTACCAAGGACCAGTGTTAGTGATCAGGACGGGTGTTTCACAAGGCGATTTTGGACTAAGTTGTTCAAGTTGTTGGGGTCAAACTTAAACTTTTCCAATAGTATGCATCCACAAACCAATGGGCAAACTGAGTGAGTGAATAGACTGTTAGAGGTTTACCTCAAGCACTATGTGAGTGCCATATAATGAGATTGGCCCAAGTTGCTAGATGTCACCCAATTCTCATACAACCTATAGATGAGTGAAGCAATGGATTAGAGTCTTTTTAAAATTGTGATAGGTTAGCAACCGCTAACACTTAGTTTGATTATTGTAGGTATATAGGGCCTAATCCAGCAGTGTACAAGTTTACCAAGGCTTGGTAGGAACAAGCCAACTTGGCCAGAATCTGTCTACTCAAAGTCGCAAACAAGTTAAAAAAATAGACAAGCCAAAAAATGAGAGACGTGCAGTTCTAGGTAAGGGACTTGGTCTTGGTAAAGCTGCACCCTATCATGCCATAGGGGTTGCATAAGGGCTTAGTCAAGAGGTATGACGGACCTTTCAGAGTTTGAAGAGGGTAAGTAAGGTTGTCTATAAGCTAGATATGCCACCTAAATTAAAGGTACACCCAGTGTTCCATATTAGCATGCTCAAGCCATTTCATGAGGACGAAGGGGATCCAAGACGAGCTGAGTCAAGGCATGCACCATTAGAAGCCAAGACCTTATATGAAAGGAAGATCCAAAGCATCATTGCTGATCAAGAAGTAAGGTAAAAAAACCACCAACCAAGACAAGAGTACTTGGTGCACTGAAAAGGACTTCTAGAACAATAAGGCAAGTTGGGAACCAGCAGAGGACTTATGATAGTTCTAGGACTAGATCAGGTAGTTCCACACAGAGGACACAATGAAGGCATCACACATTTAGGTGGGGGAAAATGTCACACCCTAGGTGGACATATCGGGAACTGAGGCCTGAGCACCTGCAATCGAGGCTCGAGCACTAGGGATAGTTGCAGGGGTTGGCACTATAAGCATAAGAGAAGATCTAGACCACTTGCATAGCATGCAGGCCAGGCCCGCAACATGCTCGCACTGCATCTAGGTGGACCCAAGGGAACTGGTCGATCCAAAATCTTTCAAAGGCATCCAGGATTGATAAATTTAGTAGGAGGATCCGATTGACCCTTAGAATAAAAAAGAGCCTTATGTAATCTATGTATTTATGTGTAATCTTTCATTTTTTAGGAATCTTGTAAATCTTTTGATTTTAGGAGATAGCCATAAATAAAGCTAGGGGCCTCGACTATAAATAAAGGGTCACCCCACCCTCAGTTGTACATCATCAGATACACTATTTTTCAGTAATACACTGCATATTCTAGCATTCTCTATATTCTCTCTAACTTTAGTATTCTGCCTTCCCAGTTGTTTGTTTGCCCGCACACTTAGTTCATAGGTTGACTTTGACCTAAGGAACACATTCCTAATCTAAGGCTGCATGGATTTGGAGTCAGAGGTCAGAGCCCATGAAATAAGGACTTAGCCAAGAGCCTATTGACCATAATGCGCATCTTTATATTGGCTTTCACTGCACTTGATTACCATACAACAAAGCCTATTTTTTTTTATTTCGTAAAACACTAAAAAAATTTAATTCTTATTTATATTTTTGAAAATTTTCATCAAGCATTCTTCAAGACTTTGAGAGGGATAAAATTAATGTAACATTAAACAAAAATATAGCATTATTTGAAGGAAAATGAGCTTCGGCCTAGTCATTGATGAGGCTTGGTTGAAAGCTCCATGTGCTTTTATGAAAAAAAAAAATTTTTATTTCTACTGCATGATCAAACCATATACCAAACATATATCAACATCTAGAGCATCATATTTATTTTCAAATATATATATATATATATATATATTGACAAGCACTTAAAGAATTGTATAAGATAAAAAAAAAATAGAATGGCATTTTACTCATCAAAAGCAAATTAAACACATGAATAAACCAAGTAAACAAAACCATCATAAGGCCTTATCATCACAAACACATCAATATCAACAAACAAGGCATGTAAGACATCAAAAGGGGAAAAAGAAGGCTTCAGCCATAAAGAAATATATCTTGGCCATAAGCTTATTTGCATTAAGGTTTATATTTTTTATTTTTATTTCATCTCAAATCACAACCATTATCTTGATAGGATAAGAGTAATGAATCAAGCATGGATTTATAGAGAATCAACCATGAGAAGGGTTATTCTTTTTTATAAAAAAAATTAAATAAAAAAGAAATGAGTTAAAAATGAAATGCATGAAAGGGAGAAAAATGATACCTTTCAAGCTATTCCAATTTTTTTGCAACTTTCTCTTTTTATCTTTTAGTGATTGCTGCTAATTCTAGGTGCTGCCTTCTTCAAGTTCCAGCCCTTTATGTGATTTAAAGGTCAAGCAAATATTTGTTTGGCCTTTGATGAATCCCTATCCAATTGTCATAGTAATTTTTGTCTTTTCCATCAAGCTTAGTATCCAAACAATGCAATCTTGACCCTAAGACTTAAACCTTTTTAAGATCAATGGCTTTAAAAAAATACAGCATATAATTTGGCCTCTAGTGTAGTTGTCCTAATGAGAAAAGACCATTATACCCTTATTAGTATTTTTAAGCTTTTTTCATGATATTCTCAAAATCTTATGATCCAATTTTTATTTTTATGATTTTAATAGACCAAAAATCATAAAATAATATTTAACTACGATTTGGAGTTTTTCATAAAAAAACAACCTCGAAAAGGCCAAATTACGAAAATACCAATAAAAGGCATTTTAGTAATTTCACTCATTTTGAGGTGCAATCAAGATTTTCAATGTATCAAAGTTTATAAAATAATATTTAAACATGATCTGAAGTTTTTGTGAAAAATAACTTCGAAAAGATCAAATTATGAAAATACCCTTAAATGATATTTTAGTAATTTCACTTTTTGTAATGTGCAATCAAAATTTTCAAAGCATCAAAACTCATAAAGTAATATTTAAACATGATCTGAAGTTTTTTTTTTTTTTTTAAATCTCAAAAAAGCCTAAAACCTAAAAGGCATTTCAATAATTTCATTTCTTTCAAGATGCAATCAAGAATTTCAATGCATCAAAATTTATAAAATAATATTTAAATATGATTTGGAGTTTTTCATAAAAAATTAACCTTGAAAAGGTCATATAACGAAAATGCCTCTAACTTCTCTCTTCTTTGAGGTCCAACAAGATTTTCAAGTATCCAAATCACAATTTTATTCCTAAGCCATAATAGTCTTATTCAATCATGAAGTTCAAAGATTGAGTTGAGTTTGACTAAATTTGACTAAGATTGATAAAGTTTGACTACAGGACATTTTGATTAATTTAGCTAATAATTCAATTTTAAATATTCGTAAATCCCAAAAAAAATTTTGGATATGAATTAAGTCTCAATTTTAAAAGTATCATAACTAACTGGAACGTATTCGAACAAAATTAGATGTTTACAGGTTATTCAACTTAATTTTGTTATGGCTATTCATTTGTAAGTCAATAAGCTCAACATAATATATGGTTGATTCGATGGTTTCCAACTGCATCTTTTTTTAAATTTAAATGTTTTGTCTAATAATAATTTCTCATAGTAATCATTGCTTGACGATTGAAGGTGTCAAAAAGCGTTTCCAACGTCTTTACAAGGAAGAAGGGGAGCAATTTGACGGTCATTGGTAAATGTCAACCCCGTCCAAAAGATAAGAGCATTTGTTCCAAATGCTGGTAAAGTTATAAGGAAGGATTACATAGCTGTGCGCTTCGTGTAATATTTCATTAAGTTACTAGCTTTATCAGTGACGGATCCAAAATTTCTTTTTAGTGTCGACTTATTGTAGTGAGTATTTACTGGGTGCTAGATGTTTGTTGGCTGTGGATTATGACCGAGTATTGAGTAGTGACTGTGAGTAAAGCATTAAGGAATTAAAAAAAAAAATGCAGAAAAAAATTTTGGAGGTATTCAAGAAAAATTTTAGAGTGTTTAGAGAAAAATTTTCGTTTAAATTTTTTTGTTTTCTGATCTTTGAAAGTATCTATGAACATCCTACTATAGCATCTGCATCCATTGAGCTCAGTTGCATGAATTATTATTAATTCGATTATGCTTCTTTCTGCTTGCTAATATCTTTTAATATTCTGTTCTCATCTTATCACTTTAATACTTCTTCATTCACAGGTAACAATCCTGGTGGCAATTAAAGTTGTACGCAATTTGCCTACAATTACAAGCACTGCGGACATGATGAAGGCATTGATTTCTTTGGTGACATCAGTTCCACCAAAACTATGGTAAGGAAATAAGGACTCAATACTAATTGCTTAAGGCGTACAAGGACTTGCCTCTTATAGGGTGTGGAGGTGTTATGGACTCCACAACATGAGACTGATTCTTTAATTTCTTCAAACTTACACAAATCTACGGTGAATATGATGGCAGCAACTACAACCTTATATATTTTTAATGGAATTACTGTAATTAAAGGTTACAATACAATTACAACATGATTAGCTTGATTCTCTTAAAATAAATATATAGGATATTCTCCTGAAAAATAATTCATATTTAAAATAATTTTTTAAACATGATATCAAGTCCGGATTTATTCTGTTCTTTAATCTCATACTTCTTATGAATTTATTACAGAGTAAACATCAAACTTACACATGAACAATATATAAAATAGTGTTATTGTACATTTGTTAAGTCTTAAATTTTTCATGATGATATTATATTAAAGTTGGATCGTTACAATTGACATTAAGGTGGGCCTCTTCATTTGCATTCAAAAATTTTCCGTTGGATTAGTTTGGCGGTGCAAGAACCATGTTGAGATTCCAAAGCACCAAGGGGATATATATGCAGTTTTGGGCATAACCCTTTTCTTTTACGGAGCAAACTTTTAGCAGAACGAAACAGGTTGAATTTCGTAATTTGGATTTGGTAGGCAATAAAAACTCAAGAGGCAAATTACCAAAATAAAACTATAAAAATATTTTTTTTTTAAAAATCAGGAGTCAGTTCACTTCAAGCATGGTCGTTGCCGAAGCATATCTTTCTTTCTCCCTCGGTCATTAAAGATGTTATGGACTTATAATGGGGGAATATGACCTATAATATTGGTCTTTGCCCAACTATAGAACATATTTTGATTTTGCAAGAACCCTTTTTTTATTTTATTTATTTATTTATTTTTTAGAAAAAAAGGCAAATGTCATGATAACACACAAGTTAACGTATTTTTTTGGAGATTGAAAGAAAATGACAATTTCCACACTTCAAACAGCATATTTTACCAAATACTTGCAATTTTCTTCGTCAAAGAATAGTAAAAGGAGAAGTTATTTTAAGTTGACTTTGACTTTAAATTTCAATTAATTTCCCAAAATTTTAAAAAAGCTAATGACAAAAATGGTATCTGAAATATGTTATAAGGTCAAATTAATATTTAAATTTAGAGATTTTTTTGGCCAATAAAATTTGGGATTTGGCAATATGAAATTTGAATTAATAAATTGTCAAAAATTTAGTATTTGGATTAACATCATTAGTGAATCATTAATAAAAATTGATGAATTAGTTTTTATATAAAAATGACATGTGTAATATTTGAATTTATTCATAAGTTAGATTAGACTCTATTGATTTTAAAAAAAATTTATTCAAGGTTTGATCCAACTCCCGAAGTTTAAAAGCGAAATATATATATATATATATAAATAAAATATTAATATTTAATATGTTAAATATATTTTAACATTAATATTAAATAAAAATAACTTTTATTAATATTTTAATTTTTTAGGTTGGATTGAGCCTCAACTTGAAATTCTTTATTCAAGGTTTTGCTGGAGTCAAATCGACTCATCAGGCTTTAAGGTAGCTCTATCCTTTAACATATCTATTAAAGTGACCCATGAAATTAATATATCACTAATGGTAGAAAATTTTCAAGTTAACATACACATGACATACTATCATTGGTCCAAAATTTTTGGATGATAATTATTATTTTGTCAAGAAAACGTATTTTTAAATATTATATAACCAAAAATCCTTTTAACTCTTTTTTTTTTTTTTTTTTTTTGGTTAAATGTTACTTTTTTTGTTTAAGAAAAAAAACGAAATCGGAAACTTTTATTACTAAAGTTAATAAATAAATTAATGTAGTAGAATCCTACTTTAGCTCAAGGTAAAGTTTATTACTAAAGCTATCATTCTCTTTAGTTTTTTTTTTTTTTTTTTATGGGGGGAATAACAGGAATAATTGATTAATCTAGTAGAATCAGTTTCTTCACTTAATTTTCGTAAAAAGAAGACCATTACAATTACTTTTTTAGAAAATAAATAAAATTTAACAAAAAAAGTTAAAAGGGTTAAAACTTAAAAGGATTTGTTTGGTTAATTTTTTTTTTTTTTTTGAAAACAACATTCAATCCAAAATTTTTTACCAACATCACTTTCCACTAACCGTTCACTAGCTAAATTTGCTAATAGGTTTTTTTTTACAATTTATTAGTTGAAGCATTACATTACTCCTTTTTAAAATCCACAATCAAAATTGTTAATAGTTTATTGGTTCAAATACCACATAACTCTTTTTTAAGTTTAAGCACTAATTTAAATATTTGACTATTATTCAGATGACATTTTTGTCATTAACACTATATAAATTGTAGCATGCATAGAAATAACAATTTTAAAATTTACATAATGTAAGTCAATAATAATGTGAATGTTAAGAGTTATAAACTTAAAATTTTAATGATACAAATTTAATCGGTAACAATGTCAAATAATATATGTAAGTTTCTTTCTCACATGTTTGATCTTTTTAACGAATAAAGATTCATTTGAATATACAATAAAATTAGTTTTGATGAAATTGAAATAAGGGGTAAATATGAGATTATTATAATGGTAAAATTAGGTATTATAACTATAAAATTAAAATCAATAATAAAATATATTTGAATGTAAACATATTGATTGCAATGATATAAAATAGAGTTAGAAGGAAAATTATTATTAAGAATATTAAATTTAAATTTGTATAAATATAAATTTTAAATTATTTAGTATTTATAAACAATTGAAATTACTAAAATTATTTTATATCAAATATTAATTTTGTTTATAAATAATTTAAAAAATTAATAAAAATGATAGTACTATATCAAATGATTTTTAAAAAAATTAATAATAATATATCTACACAAATTGAAGATAATTTAGAAGATAATAATTATTTTTATATCAATTCAATAATTATTTTTTTTTAAAATAAAGTTTAAGAAAAAAGAAAAAATGGACCTAGGAAAGCTTAAGTGGCAGGTGTGTACTATAATTTCAAAAATAAAAAGAGAAAAAAATTGAAGTAGGGCTTGTTTTGAAAAAAAAAAAATTGCGGTGAGAATAAAAAATCTTAACAAATCCTCCTCTCCAATGAAAATTCTGAGACACGGTGAGAAATTTTTATTATTATTATTTTTTTTTTTTTTTACAAACGCATTTGTAGCACAGTAAAATTATTTTTTTGATAAAAAAATTTAAAATAAATAAATTATTTAATCTTCAAATCAAAATAAAATATATCATAATTTAAAATAAATAAATATAAATTATATATTTAAAATAATCTTAATAAATAATTATCGAGATTCAAATTTAAGATTTCATTATAAAAAAAAACGAATTGGATCCAACCACTTAATCACAGGGTAGAATTGCACAAAAGAAAATCGCATCAAAACGGGGCATCAGTCAAATTCAAATGCGGCCCAAGTAAATCGTCCTTTGATTTGTCGGTGCCTTTATTACATCAACTAGAGTGGCATTATAACAAACTGCAAATCTTTCTGGAAAGACAGTCGCACAGCAGAACTTGATTGAGAAAGAGGAACCAAGGTTTGTTGGGCGTGGCACAAGTGACAAAGTGTAGGCTGTGGATGAGAATGACAGAAACAAGGCAACATTCAATGCAAGTTTTAAAAGTGATTACTTGGGTAATCTTTTTTGTACGAAAGATTTCACTTTTTCTTGCTTTCTGCTTCTAAATTCAACAGGGGAAGCTTTGTTTTGTAAAAGCCTCTTTCGAATGCGAAGTAATAAGGGAATCTGTATACGTTAATTGTAAAGCACTTTCCCACGACCTAACTTTTCTTGGTCTCGTGGGCAGCTACGATGCAAAATATTAGGTTCATGAAAGTTACAGTTTACTGGAAGTCACAAGTCATAACTCTAAACTAACACTTCATTACTACTGTTTATCAAATTGTTTAATTTACTATTCTTTTTAGCTAAATTTGAATCTTTTATTATTTATGACGTTTTATTTATAATTAAATATATCATAATTTAATTTAATTATTAAAATTAAAGTTTTTATTTTAATTAACAAATTATATGAATGTTGTATCATATGATTGTTGTTAGACTTGAAATTTTTAAATATAATATAATAATATAATATAAAATATATATAAAAATAATATGATTTAAAATTTAAATTAATATCATATAAAAGTTTCGTAAAAACAAAATATTGTATAAATACGAATTATAAAAAAAATTTTATATTCCACATATTTAACCAAAAAATACAAAAACGCATAAAAATACAACAATTGCCAATTTTAATTGTTATTATCTACTAAATATTAATTTACTCTTTTTTTTTAATAAATCTCATAACATCCATTGCATTTGAAGTTGTGGTGTGTCCTAGAATTATTGTGAGCATGCAAGTAGCTGCAATCCACAGTAATTTTACAAAGTATAGACAGGCAGGAAGCTAAACAGCTTGTGGCTGTATACAGTACTGATCATACCATTCAAATATCTAATCAAGTTGGCAAGTTGTGCACGCAGATAATCATAATCACACGACGCCGCAGTTAGGTTAGTGACGTGTTCTTGTTGAACCACTAAAGCCATCATACTTTCTTGGACCATCCTACTTTTTTGTTCTCACAAAATGATCCACAGTCGTGCAATGGTTTACTTTAGAAGGAAAAAAAAAAGTAGGGCCTATGGTGATCGCAATGGACTTCATGGATGATCTGTCATTTGTGGCTGCAGGTTTTTAGGAGCTATAAGACTAATTTGGATAGGTGGGGTTGAAAATTCTGTGGAGGGAATTCGGAGACTGATCCTATAGCTACAACGGACACAATGCAATATTAAATGTACATTGTCATGGGCAGTCGGAAAATTACCCTCCTCAACAGCATTCTTTAAGACATGGCAGATCCTCAGCAGTTGAAATTCTCACAGACAATGCAACAATGTGGATAAGAAGAAATTCCCTTCTGCTTAGATTAGATGAAACTATGTGAAACCTTTCATACTTTAATTTTAGTGGGGTAATGTACAATAACATGATCTTCATTCACTCAAGTGATCCCTCTTGGACACCTACAAGCTGTGAATAGTTATATCTCTCTATGAGTAACAAATATCCATTGCCTTCATTTTAGTTACAGAGTGAGTCGGCCAGTAAATGGCAAGAGGGTGTGGAGTGCAAACCTGGTGAATATAATTAGAAATTTCTGCAACCTCTACACATCTACAGCATCAACTGGAAGGGATGATGCCCTGTGAAGCGGGTGCGGAAGCAATGCTCCTGTGTAGAAACTCTTGGCAGTGGCTAGTGTCTCAGGATTATAAGAACTGTGAATTGCCTCAGAAGTTTGGACTACTTGGCTCGCAAAATTAGCACATTTTTTCTCACCAGCAATAGGAAAATATGGAGGAAGATGCTTTCCTGAGGGTAATGATTTCAGGAGAGGTCCATTGCTTTCTCTCTTAGGGGATGCCAAAATTGAAGATATTGAAGCTTTGTTATCTTTGTCATTCTCCAAGTCGTTGAAACTTTGAGTCGAGCTCAGAGATTTTGGTTTAACTCCTAATTGTTGGTCTCTAAGTTCCCTCAACTGCATTTGATACTTTGCTTTGAGCCATCTTAGTTCTTGCCTAATTTCATTCTCATAATCATCCAAGAAACCAGAATCCACTGATTTGTAGGCAGAGAGAGAGTTCCTAGAATTGGAATCACTTTGATTATCCATGCTTATAATTCTCTCCTCCTTTCCATAAATTGGCTGATCTGATGTCTCATTTGCCTCATCACAGTGGATATCCTTTGGACCTGGTGAACTTAGTTCTGGTCCTTCTCGCTGAGCCCAAATGTCAGCATAATGGATACTACCATCTGATTGGCTTAAGGATGCCTCTACAACCTCTGAAACACATTGTTCCTGCCCTCCGACTTGGTAGGTGATCTCTTCGAAACGACCATGGACAGCAGTACAACCGTGTTTTGAGCACTGAATAACTTGCAGGTTCTTGGCACCTGCACTACTTGATGATAAATAATCTGACAGGTAGCTATTTGAAGCACAACTCTGACAAAAGCTTGAACTTATGCATTGTGAATTTTCATCTATGCTTGATCCCGTCTTCCACTCTGGTACTAAAGAAGCAATTTCACCATCAATCATATCTGCTATTTTTGTGACATCTTGGTCGGTAATATCAA
Source organism: Durio zibethinus (assembly GCF_047325235.1). NCBI lineage: Eukaryota > Viridiplantae > Streptophyta > Magnoliopsida > Malvales > Malvaceae > Durio > Durio zibethinus. Next base: position 14,374,074 of record NC_143183.1, on the reverse strand, counting down.
GCTCAGACAACATTTCAGTTGCAACACTTAATGCTGTATCAGACTCAATGTCAAATGGGAAGTAGATGTTTCGAATACAACCTGCATAAAGAATTAAAATTTGCAACAGTAATGCAGAATAGAAGCACAAGTATACAACTAAACCTAGACTTGAAAAAGCACAAAAAATAAAAATTCCGTGGAGTCCAACAGAAATCTAGAGAATTATTCTCTATTTAGTTAATCCTGACAAAGATAGAGAATTTAGGAAACCAAATAGGAATAATGGAAGGAGATAGATCAAAACTCTAACCTTCTTTATCTACAATTCTGAGCCTCAAAAAGATGCCATCATCTTCTCTCATCTTGCCCTTGATTGCAAGTTCAACATCTCCCAAATGCCCATCTACATGACTAGTAAACAAATCGATTTCACCAGTTTCATATTCAAGTGAATTATAGCTCAAATCATTCTCAGGTCCATAACCAAGATAATTGGTGTATCCATTGATCAAAGATCTGTTGTTACTAATGTAAATATCATAAAGAGGTTGTCTCACAAGAGCTCCTGCATCAATGTAGTCTCTTTGGTACTCTATTAGTCTCAAATCAGATCCATAATCATCAATTTGGAGAAAAGGGTCTCTCAGAAGCTCCCTGGCGGTAAGCCTACAGGATACAGTTGCTAAACATTTTTCAACAAATTCTCTAACCTCAGGATCCTTTACCTTGTATAGAGCTTCTGGCTTTTTTCCCTATATCAAATATAAATATGTCAAATCAAGCGCTGGAGATTAGTCAATCTGAGAACAAAAAATTTTGCGAGGTTATGGTTCATACAGAAACAACTTTCTTATAGATCTGAGCAGGATGGGTGCATTCACTGTATGGATATTCAAAAGTGACCATTTCCAGGATGCACATCCCAAAAGAATATATGTCAATTAATTCATTATATTCCTCTTCATACACCTCTGGAGCCATGAACTCTGGTGTTCCTGATCATAATAAAAGGAGAGAAGCAAAAGAATGATCTGACAATGAGGCACCATTGGAGAATTAAGTCTATTATTCAACAAAATGATGCCAACAAAGGGCATATAAACAATAAAATATAAAAGAAGAATTTGCAATTTTTTCATTAACATACCAACACAACAAGCAGCATGGGATTTACGGAGAATTGCAGCCAGGCCAAGATCACCAATTTTGACCTCCCCTTGATTACCATTAACAAAAATGTTATCACACTTGAGATCTCTGTGAATAACAGGGGGGTCATGGCTATGTAGATAGAGAAGTCCTCTCAAAATCTGTCGACACCAATGCTTCACAGCTCTAATATTTACTCTTCTATGTTTTAGCCTAAACCTATACCAAAACATGAATATTAAGGATACCCTCATAAAAAATAAAAATTAAAAAAAAAAGAAGCTAATTTGAAGACTCATTTACCCAAAATAGACAGGAAAACAAGAACAGGATTGACAGAAATTCTATGAGACTACATAATGCTTACTGTCTGAGAGTACCAGAGGTGAACATTTCTGTAACAAAGTTGATGTTCCTGTTAGTAGTATCAACCCAAGAAGTGTAGAATTTCATGATGTTTTCATGTTTCAAGGTTTTGAGGAGGTGAATTTCACAGTATAACCTCTCAAGATCCTCAGAACTTTGCAGGAAATCATGAAGCTTCACCTGATTCCATGCTACCTCAATTCCTTCATACTCATCAAAAGCTTTGTAACTGAAAAATTAAGCAAACCAATAGACACACACACCCACACCATCCAATTAACCAAAAACTTCTTAACACTAAATTATGAATTTACAACTTTAAAATAAAGAGAAACATGAGATAATTCATACACAGTCTTTGAGGCACCTTTGCCAAGGATTTCATTATACTGCAAAAAAATAAATAAATAAAATCAACAAACTTTGGGACTCAAAATCAAAACTTTAATTCCCAGAAAAAGAAAAACGAAGAAAACCAATAAATGTAGAAAGCAAAAACTAATGATTTGCCAAAAAGGGGTTTCAGTTGTATTTAGTTATTTACCCTTCCATATCTTCCAGTAGGATCAACTTCAACAAACTCGGAATAATAAGGTTCCAAGCTTCTAACCCCATCCATTTCTTGTTCAAAGCTTGTTTCACGATTCATTCCTAGTTCCAAAGTTTCAACAATGCTTTTTAAGGAGAGAGGAAGATGAAGAAGAATCACTCCAAAAAAAACAAAAACAATAGTAATAAAATAGGTAAAAGAAAGGAAAGGAAACTAATGATTTTTTTTTAATTTTTTATGTGTGGAGGAAAGCGAAGAGAGCAATGGATATTTCAAAAGGACAAGAGTTAAAGGTTAATTGCCAACTAACTACTGGTAGACAACGAGGCAAAGATTTCACAAGGTTGCCTTTGCCAAAGTTTAGCCCCATTACTGACAGAACCAAACCTCTCCTTTTCAACTCCCTCCTTTCTATGCTACTTTCTATCTTATCACGAGCTGTAAAAGAAAAAAACACAACGCCCCCAACACTGACTCAGACTAGAGTTCAGCCTTGCACTGCAACAGGCAACAGCTTGCAAGACATGGACCAACCAATTTTTTAATTTTTTTGTGGTTTTTGTAGGCCAAGGGGATTTAATTTATGGGTTTTTTTCCATTTTGTTGAAAAAAAAAAAATTGGCCATGGAAATCTTGTGATAGCTTTTTGATTCGAGAATGGTACTTTTAGCAACTATGAATTTTTTCCATACACAAATTCTTTTAATTTGTCCAAAAGGAACCAGCGGGCTGGACCTCCAATCTGTGGCTCTACCCGAAAGAATTTGGTGACACAATTAAATTCATTAATTCTAATTCTCTCATGAATGAATAGTTTCTGTTTTTTTTTTTCTTTTTTTTTTGGATTTTTTTATGCAGAGCATTAAATCTGGTACCTAAATTCCTACCTTATAAGAAGGTTATATTAGATATAGATAAAAAAATAAAAAAAAAAGTAAGGAATAAAAAAATTTTACTAATCAAAATTTGTGACACGATTTTTCTGGTATTCTTCAAGAATTTTTTTCTTGACCTAACTACAAGATGATAAATCTATTTATTTTTCCTTTCAACTTTTGTCCTACCATTTCATTTTTGTCAATAGCTTTTATGATGAATCATAATATTTCAATTGAATTTATTCTTTCAATTAATATTTTACTTATTTTCATCTCTTTTAAAAATTAAAACCTAGGTAAATACTTTATAAATATATGTATAAGAAAAACATATTTCATTTAGCTTTTTAATGTCTATTATAATTAGTTACTTCGGTTTTTCACTAGAAGCTTTAACAATAACTTCAGCTCTATTTATTAATCGGAATAAGATATGACTTATTTGAAAATTAATTGAGTGAGTAAATATTCAAATTTCACACTCGATTTTTTTCCGTTAGATCAAATCTAAAATGTTTTTTGCATAAAAAGTTCAAAAAAATTTTCAAGTAGTTGATAAAATCATCCAAGAAACTATTTCATTTATAAATTTTTTTATTGAAATTTAGAATTTTGCTAAGTCAATATTTTAAATTTGATAATTAGATTTGATAATTTTAAATATAATGGTATGATATTAAAAATATATAAAAATAATATAATTTAAAATTTAAATAAAAATTTTATATAAATTTAAAAAAATAAAAAATTTAATTCATAATTTAATATAATAATTTTTGTTCTTTAGACATATTTAATATAGAATAAATATAATACTAATAAGCAAATTATCAACTCTATTATAATCAAAATTAAGCATCTATAGCGGCAGTTGGATAAACTAGGAAAGGGGGTTTTATTGTTATTATTATTGTAATTATTATTAATATATGGTGGTTTGATTTTAAATAACTTTAATTACAGTGTTCAAATAGTTTGTGGATAAAATTTTGTTTGGTGATTGTCGTGGTACGGAAGAAATACGGAAAATATTTGTGGTTGAGGTCAGCCTAATTAATTGTGAGACTGGCCCAAAATCAGAGCTTACTGATTCGGGGAAAGAAAAAGAATCTAAAATATCTTGTAGTGCAAATCTTGTAAAAATTTAAGAATAAAAGAGTTTATTTTATCTTTAAGAGTTTATATTATTTTTAAAGTTAAGGTAAATCATTAATTTATAAAAAAAATTTATAAATTTTTAAATTGTCTATCAATAAAAAAATCGAAAAAATTTAAATATAAATATTTTACATATAATTTTTAAATTTTAATTACTTACACTAATCGTATTGATTATTCTATAAAATTTCATACCATAATAAAGCTGCCTCTGCCTGACTTAGTTATATATTATTATAATTACGTTGGTTTTAATAAATCTCTGTCCTCTTATAAATGCACAGTCTTTTGTTTGGTTTACGAAATTTATAATATAAGCTAATGTACCACGTGCCTAGTGAGTGGGACGCGTCCCTAGGCTTTCCCACTTTTTTTTTTGTTTTTTTATGATTTTTTTAATTCATCTCACTTTATTCATCTTTAAATTTTTATATAAAGGAAGACGTATTTTAAAAATAAAAAAATATTATAGATTCTAAAATTTGTTTGGTATTATTATTTTTAAAATATCATATAATAATAACAACACATTAAAGTTTATATTTTATATTTTGAGATCGATTGTATGAAAAATTAAATAAAAAAAATAGATTAGATTGTAATTTAAATTTTTTTACACTACTTATTTATATAAAAAACAATCTTTTCATTTAATTTCTTTATCATCATATCATTTTTTATTAGTTACATACATATTTTTTATGATTAATCTTTAAATATTTTAATCTCTCATAAATCTAAAGACTCAATTATTTTAATTGATGCACAACTAAACTTATGTTTCATATATCCAAACTATTACAAATTATTCTTTCTCATCTTCTTTTCAATTCAAACTATTCCTAATTTTTTTGAATCTTTTTATTTTTTATTTTATTTTATTTTAATTTTACCACAAATTCATCTAAGTATTCTCATTTCTACTATGTTCATTTTCTTCTTATATTGATTTTTAACGGCCAATAATCAATTTCATATAATAATATAAGCCTTACAATTATTTTATACAGTTTTACTTTTTAATTTTAAAATGCATATTGCGATCACATAAAATATCTAGCGTACCTCGTCACCTTATCTATCTTGTTTGAATCATGTGCTTGACATTTAATTCTATTTCAATACCACTATGAATAAATAATCTCAAATATCAAAACTAAACACTCTTTAAAAAACTATATAAATATAAACTTTTAAAAGAAATATTTTGAAAAGTTTGAAAATCAAAATTTACAAATTTTATTATTAAAATTTTTATAGCTTTGTGATGTTGTTAAAATAATTATTAATATTGGTAGAGTAGAAATGTCAAAGCTTGAAAGAATGGATTAGTGGAGGTGAAAATGTGAAAAGAAAATAAATTTTAAATGTGCTCATAAGATAAAAAAAAAAGTGAGAGAGAAAAAAAAGTAATGATTACTAATTTTCACACTTATTTAAAAAAAATAAATCATTCTAAATTAAAAAAAATGAAAATGAGGCAAAATAAGGAAGATGTGGGTTAAATGTGCGAGTATTCATGATTTATTACATCTTATCTTTTTATTTTTTTCATAACGTGTAATTTTGAAAACTCAATTACTAAACACAAAAAATAAAGTCTTTTTTTTTTTTTTGTTATGATAGCCACTGAATTGAATATATCTTTTTTAGAGAAATCATAAGCTTAATATGAGTTCTTTAAAAAAGAAAGGTTATAGTTTATATTTCAAAATTGAGTTAAAAAATATAAGTATATGTGAGAAAGTTATTAGTATCTCGCAATGTTATTTAAAATATGATTTCAATTAATTTTATATTATCTTAAAATTATTTTAATTAAAATATTATTTTATTCTTTATTAAATTTTATTAGTCAAAATATTGGATAAAATGTAAGTTGTCTCCATCGTTTTTGAAGAATTTTTAAAATTTTCTCACCTTAAAAAATATTTAAAAATATTCATTCATTCTCTTTAAAAGGTTTTATCATCAAATTAACTAAATATTTTATGGAAAAAGTTTAGTTTTTCTAATGATTTAATTTTTATTATTTTTTCTTATTTTTCATTTTTATTTTATACTGAAAGTTTATCTAAATTTTTCATTATTTTGACAAAATTAATAAATACTTTCTCACCTAAAAATTTCTTAAAAAATCACTCTTTCATGATTTTTTAGAATTTTATCATCAAAGTTATTTTTTTTATTTTTTATGAAAAGAAGATTTAAAGTTTATTTAATTTTTAATTACTTAATTTTTATTTTATTAGTTTTAATTTTTCACTTTTATTTTTATATTTTTATTATTGTTCGAAAAAACATTTCTTTTATTAATCTTGAAATATTATCTAAGTTATCCATCATTCAAGAAAAACTTAGAAAAATTTCTCACATAAAAATTTTTAAAAAATCAACTATTAGTGACTTTGAGAATTTTATCATTGGATTTATTTCAAAAGTTTTATTAAATTTACACGGTACGAATAACAAAAAATACTTATGCAAAAAAATTAAATCAGAAATTAGTTCTTATAACTAACCCATATGTTTTAGTTTTTTTTAATTTTTTTTATGTTTTCAAACAATTAAAATATGTTTCTAATTTTAAGGAATAAATAAACATGCTTGTGATTTAAATAAATAAACGTGTTTCTATTTTTAGAAAAAAATTTCACCTAAAGATTTTCATGAAAATCACCACTTGTGATTATCTTTTAATTCCATCATAGAGGAAATTTTTACTCACTTTTAAAACTTAATTAAATTACATGATATTAGTAAATATTCTAATTAAACTAAGGTAAATAAAATTTATCATATTTGAATTTTTATTGTATTCTCTATAAATTATTTTATAGTTTATATTACTAATAGTTAAAATATTTTCTAAAAATATGCATGATAAAAAATAAATGAATAATAATAGAAAACTAAAAAAAATGAAAAAGAATTAAAAATCTAAAATTTGGGCTAGAAAACAAATTGAATTTGGGTTGCGTTAATTTTTAGGCATGATTTGATTATTGGACTAGGTTGATATTTCAAGCCCAAAGCTGAAGAAAAAAACATGGATCGAGAACCTATTTGCTACTAGAACGGTTGAGATTCAAGTGAAACTCCAAAAAGCGATGTCATTTTGTTTTTACTATATAATTTCAAAATTTAGGTTTATTTCTTATTTTCATTTCCTTTTCTCTTTAAGCCAATTTGCTCCAACTTTTTTAGAAATATCAAAACACAAAGAATAAAACCATCAGAATCTTCAAAAAACCTAGATTCTAGTGGGTTACCTAGAATCCAACAATTGAAACCGTCAAAGGTTGTCTGAAAATTCTAGTGAAAAAAATTCAAAACCTCTAAAACCCAGAAAATGATCGCCCTTGACCATTGGTGACTATCGCTGTCAACCATTAACCTCCATTATTCGATCACTAGAACACCAAAACAGAACCTTTTTCGACTCACAACCCCTTTTCCTCTTTCACGATTTAGATTTTTCAAAATCTCATTTTGAAAATTGTTTTTATAAAGCTTAAACCTCCTTTTTATGTTTTGTATTTCCCAAATTAAAAATACTCTTTAAAGATTATTTATTTAAATTTAAATAAAAATTTAATTATTGTTTTTGAAATGATTTTATTCATCTTGTATTCAATACAATTTTAATAATATTGATTTTAAAAAATAAATAACTAGAGAAAAATATGTGGTCAGAACAAGTTTTTTCAACATTGAATTAAATTTATTTATTTTTATTGATTTATAAATTTTTAATATTTAAATTTTATATGGTCAAATTTTTTTTTGAGTTTAATCTAATAGATCAAATAAAATTTAAATCTAAATTTTTTTAAAAATTATTTTAAATTTTTACCAGAGAATATATGAGTTGTCAGATAATTGCACAACAAATAACTTTGGAAATTCACCATAATTTTTATTCATTGATTTAGATGATGAATTTTATATGTATAGAAAGATACGTAAGTCTAATTTTATATGAATTTTTAAATAAGTCTTGATTTGAATTTATATAATTCAAAATATAGTCAAATTAGTAAATAGAGCAAAATTTAAGGTAGTTGATTGGCATATGAAGGAATGATTGCTATTCATCCAAAATCACCCCAAATGCAAAATTAGCATGACCTGATCGATCTCCTAAGAAAATTGATCAATCCTTAATAAGCAATGGTCAAAATCTTAATGAAATTTAAGAATTAATCAATCCTCTAACTTATCCTATCAATCTTCTCGTCTAAGATAATTTCTAACGACTAATTTTTCAAGAGATAAACATCTAATTTCATTTGCAACTCAATCCCAATGGCTCTAATTTTTCTCTCTATGAGGAGGCTTTTCAACACCCATGTACAAGGAAGAGACATGAAAGAAAGTTCATAAAGCCATATCTTCAAATTCTCCAAGAAAATTAAAAGTAACAAAAGAGTTTAGAGCTTAAATTTCATATTCATTGCAAATATTGTATCTAAATCATTTAGTCACTCATTTTGTACTTAATTAGACAAATACTAAATCTTTTAAAAGTGTCTTTAATTTGCAAAAATTAGAGCTTAATTGTAATTAAGAGATGTGATACACTACAAGAAAACAGTTTTTCAGCGACAGAAAATTATCAATGAAAATTTTTTGTCACCAAAAGGTGGTGTTACCTAAGGAGGGCAATGCTAGGGGCAACTGCTCTAACACGCATCTTTAAACACTCGTACTTTTAGACAACAACGTAAAACTCATTTTAAAAGTTAAATCTAAGTGCCAGTTGTGCTGTAAACTCTCTTACTTGAATTCTGGAGTTGCACTTGCACATAATTGAAGGTTTTTTTTTTTTTTTTTTAACTTTTGGATTAGTCAAATCTCTTTATTTCATTTTTCAAATTAAAAATCCCTTTTTGTTCTGCTATCTTTTTTCTCTTTATTTGGCTTGTATGGTTAAGAGTTTGTTTCTGATCTGCACTGTTTAAACTTTAAAGTTCTAATCTTTATGAAAAAGCTTCAAAATCCATTTGTCAAATGGTTATTCCGATTTGAATTGTGTCGTGTTTTGGCTCTTCAACTAATTGGGTTTTTTAAGCTTCATCGTTTTATCTCTGTACAAGGTTTCACCACTTTCTTATTTTATTTTTCCTACACTTAATATAATTTCTCTTTGACTAGTAGATGTTTCAATAGTGAAGATTGCGAAGGAAGTATTAAGCTTGGGAAGCATGAAAGTTGGAATCAATATGACTTGACGAGTTACTGAGTCAATCGGTAAGTGAGCTAAGTTTGAGAGCCATAGAATCAGTTTTCCTAATCCTTTATTATTTTCATGTTTTAAAATTTTAACCAGTGGAAATTTTTTCTCTTGAAGGTTCTGCAACATGATTAGGAATCCCTTAACTATTCTTGAAATTAACCTCTCCCACAATTAGAGTTGGCATCGGGTCGGGTTCGAAGCGAATTTTGTTCGTCTCGAATCCAACCCGACTTTATATGTTATTAAACTCGAACCTAATTTTACTCGAAATTTTTTTTATTTTTTTATATCCGGATCCGATCCGACCCAATATTATATAAACCGTAATCGATTGGACCCGAATTAATAAAATATTATTTTTTTAAATATAAAATATTATTTTTTAAATATAAATATTTAAAAATTTCATTATATAAATATATATATAAATAAAAATTTAAATAATTAATTAAAAATAATTTTTTATATAGTATCGGATCAGGTTTGTCTAAAATCTGAACCCGACTAGACTTCGATTACTTTTTAATCTTATCCGATCTGACCTAAAACTCAAATTTCAAAAAAAAAAACGATCCTATAAAATCGGATCGAATCGGATCAAAACTCGTCGGAAACGGATTGGATTACCGACCCTACTCATAATGAGTGCATATGAATAAATTTTGAAGTCAATTAACCTTCTATGGCAAAAACCCTGACAGATTAAGATACTTAGAAGAAAAAACATCAATTTTTCAATAAAAACCTTGTCAAAGATTGATAATTAAAAATATCTCTTTGCCTCAATTGTCTAATTTGATTTACCTATTAAGTTTTCATATTCAAAACCAAGCTTTATGGAAATGATGGAGAAAAAGTATTATTTGGAAAATAAAAGAAAATCTTTAGTGAATATCTATAGCTTTTTTTTTTATATTTATTTAAAGACTAGAGCTCATTAATCTTTCTTGTTACGTTGAGACTTCAGTCTTCACTTAAAATGGAAAACAAATTTGGCAAGAAAGAATAACAAAAAAGTTTGACAAGAAAGAAAAGGGGAATCGAAAAATAGCAGTTGCCGGTTAAAACTTAATTTATATGACGTGGCTTGATAAAGTCACGAGTATTTAAAAGCGTTTAACAAAACGATTGCAGCTAGCATTTTTCTACCGAAGGTTTAGGTGAACTATTATTTTATTTTTAGTGATAAAGTTAACAAAAATTATTGAAGAAAATTAATTTCACCGCTAAATATTGATGCTAATGTTATGGGAATGGCACTAATATTAGCATCGCTAATATCAATTAATTAAAGATATTAATTTTACTCATATTTAATAAAAAAATTAATTTTTTATTTAAAAAAATATGGGAATAGAGATAAAAATATGTATTATATTATTAATATGAGAATAAAAATATATAATATAATATATATATGATTTTAAATTTTTATTAAATATGAGTATAAAGATAAAAATAGATAATATAATATTTGTTTCATACTTGTACCTTATATATATTTATATATATTTAATAAATAAATTTTTTATTAAATAATATAAATTATTATTTTAGATTAATTAAAATTAATATATTTTTATAAAAAATATATTAATATGCAAAATAAAAAAAATTAAAAAATAATTTTTTATTTTATTTTTTAAAAAGTTATAGGAATATTGAATTAAACACTCATGTGAATGAGGATGAGAATGAAAATAGAGATAAATTTAAAATATTAATTAAATATAGATAAAAAATAATATAATATAAAAATTTAAGAATGAAGAATGCAATACTTTATCCATGCCCTTCTCCTTGACGGACAAATTTTAACGATGGAAAAATTTTGTTGCTAATGCCACTTAATTTCGACAGAATCTAATGTCGAAAAATTTCGGTCATTAATTCTTTATTTCTTTTAGAAAACAATTTTAATTCTTTTAGAATTAAATAAAGACTTAAGGACCGAACATTAGCGACAGAAATATTACGTCGCTAATTGAGAGTTGAAGGAACCAACGACGAAAATCTGTAGCTAAGTTCTAATTTTTCCTTCTCTCTCCTCATTTCCCTGTTTTCTTCTTCCCCTTTCTCTCCCGACCCCCTCGACCCTCCGGCAGAAAACCCCGCGCCCCCTCTTCAACCAAGGCCCACGCTCCAGCCCCGACAACGGAGAGGTCCGGTTGTCGTCAGCCCAACGTCCGGTGACCCCTTATCCCCTTCCCTTTTCACCCTTCATTTCCTTGGCCGATCCCTTTTCGACGAAAAATAGTTCGACTCTCCCAGGTTTCCATTCTTAATCCTAAGACTCCGCCCAACAGTCTTGTCCGCATGTTGGGAAATGAAGTCTATGTCGGTGCTTACAAGTTTGTAAGTTTCTAATCCTTTTCTCAAACTTTTAGCTGTTAAGTTTTGTCCTTTCTTTCTTTTCTTTTTTTTTTTATATCTTTTTTAAGAACGTGAAATTAACGGGTTCCAGGACAGACTTCATGAACTGAACCTTTTTGTGAAATAGATCCTAATCGAGGTATGGATTGTTCATCCCAGAAAAGGAGAAGCGGCGTAGGACGGATGATGAAGATGTGGATCCCATGGATTTGGTTGAAATTGTTACTTTGACAGATTTCAAGGTATTACTACTTTGATCTAAAGGCAAAGGCCAGTTTTTGTAATTATTGTTTAATTTCTTTGTGGAATGAAAGGGAGTACAAGTGTTTTCATTTTGGGTTTAAGGCTACTGGCTTATGGGTAGGATGAAATATGAAAGTAAATTAAATTTAACTGATAATTCTATCTTTTCTCATCAATTCAATTAAAGAAAATTTTATGATTTTCATTTCGTAGATATTTGGAAAAAAATCACATTCTATCATCAGTGTGTTAATAATTAGGACAACTTTCATATTCCTTCATATATTTTATTTTGATATATATCAATCCTTTACATTAATAGAGTAAAGATTTCCAATTATTTACTTGTTCTTATTATAATTAAGCTGCTGGAATTTTGTAAAATATGAAAGATTAAAGCAACATTTGTTTAGGATTTTGTGAACATGATAAACTTTATAGGCACATTTTCGGGCTTCTAATCCTGAGAAATTATGGATTAGAGTATGTTGCCATTTTTTGTTGTACAAGTATATAAGTAATTATACAAAATTTGGTAGAGATGATGAATGATCATCACAGAATTATTTGTATTTTGTATTGATTGATCCATTGATCATCGCCCTTTTTCTTTTTTATTATTTCCTCATAAAACCTTGTTTTATAGTACAGATGATCAATGCAACTTGTCTTCATGAATTCTTGTACTGTCTTTCAATATTGTTGTTGATTGTCTGTGATTTTGCCAGTTGTTGATTATTTGTTACAAGTCCTGTTTTTCTGTATTGTCTTGTTTTGTGCTTTTAATTAAATTTCATCCCACCTCCTACGTATATACTACTTGTAGCATTTTTAGCTTTGGGCTGCACCAAAAAATTAAGTGGTTGCACTTTGTAAACATTTATTTTCAACTTTGGAAAGGCTTGTTTAGCAAATTGCAGATTAAACTTTCACCATATTGTTTGATTCCCAAGTTTGCTTGATCATTCATTAAGTAAATCCCAAATATATAGTTTAGGGAAGAGTTGTTCAGTCTACCACACCATTTTATAAGTCATTTATTTGTAAATTTATTGTCAATGTGAAATTCTAACACTCACTTTTCTTGTCCTTAGTAGAGCCCAACAATTGATTATCACTATTTACCTTTGATGTTTCTAAAACTCACACATATAATTATGTTAATATTTTAACAATTATATATAAAATTGGCTTTTGGTCATAGTCCTATACAAGATGATGAAGTCATGTGTAGAGATGATGTACCTATATTGAGAAAGATGACAGTGCAAACAAGAAGCAAGTAAAGAAGCTAGTTCTATTCTGTGGTAATGATTTCTTAGGCTTGAAGTCGCATCCAACAATAGCAAAAGCTATTGCTAAGGTATTCTAAATAATTGATCAATTCTTCTCAAAAGAAAAAAGAATATCTTCTTGATAATAAGCTGATTATATGATTTCTAAGAACTTCTTTCTTTAAACAAAATCAGGCTGCCAAGGAACATAGAATGGGTCCTATTGGTTCTACATTTATTTGTGGATACACCAATTATCACAGATCTTTGAAATCTAACTTGGCAGACTTATTGAAGAAAGACGTAACAAACTGCTTGCACCATGTAAATATAATGCTTTGAGGTTATGTTTGGTGTGTAGGATGATGGATAGGATAAGATAGGATGATAATTATTTTATATCATGTTTGGTTTATATTTAAAGAAAGGGATAGGATTACAAGGAAGATTAATCATCATCTTGGCATAGGATGATTCAATCCTCTCAAAATGGTGAGGATTATTTTTAACACATGGGATTGAACTTATATATCTTATTATACCTTTAAAAATTACATTCATATTTTAAATTATATAAATTTTGAGAAGGGATAATTTTGACCACTAAATAAAATTATTCTATTTTAATCCTTGTATAATCATACATACGCTTCTTGTTTTGGTGTCTAAGAGTTTTGTTTTGTATTCATACTTTTGTTGCTTTTATCTGATTCTGATAAGTTGGATGGTTGCTACCAATAAAATCTATTATTTCAAAATTTTAGACAGTTAAATTCCTTTTTAACTTGTCTATACTGTTTATCTAGGGTATGCTTTCAGTTTGTCACTGTGCTTTATTGTTTGGAGGTGCTCTACTTAATAGTATAATGTTTATCTAGAGTATATTGCTTGAAAAGTAACTCAGAGTTTTTCTGCTTCAAGATTGCTTGTTCACAGTTGGAGAAGCTTGAAAATGGATGGAGTCATTTGATCATGCCAAGCAACGTGTACAAGGAAGTCAGTTAAAATGCTTTGATTAAAAAATGCTTTAATTCATATATGTGGTTGTGTTCTTAGAATTGATGTTTAAGGAAGAGTATCATCATTTTGCTAACACATTTGAGTATTGGTGGACTTATGGTTTGATATTGGATTCAAGTTTGTAATAATATTGTAAAACCTTACTTTATTTTTTGATAAATGAAATGAATAATTTTATTTATTATATGTTTAGCCATTTAAATATATTTAAAAAAAAAACATTTTCACACAAGGTTTTTTTTTTTTTTTTTTGGCAAAAAACATCATTGTGTGAAAAAAGATTGATCTTCTCTTAAAGGAATCACCTTTCACCAAGATATTTTTTTGTATGGAAAATGCATTTTGCGTGAAAGAAGATCGGTCCTTATTCATTGCAGAAAAAAAAAATTATTGACAGATTTAAGTTTATTAGTGACCAAATTTTTGTCGCTAAAACTTTTTATTGATGAAAATATTTTATCGTTAATAATTTTTATTGACAAATTTTTTTGAAATAATTCAATTCAATAAATATAAAAATACTTTTAGCGATAGATTTATATAATTTGTTGATGAAAAATATCGTCACCAAAAGTATTTTTAAGTAGAAATTATGTTTGTAACTAAAATGGACAAAACTTTTCAGTGCCAAAATTTTTCTTTCCCTCAACGACCTCAATGTTTTCAACAAATTTTTAGCAACGAAAAATTCTTTCACTAAAAGTATATTTTCTTGTAATAGTATTTTCTTGATTTTGAGAGTTTTTGTAAGAAGATGTACTTTAGCCTTGAGAGGTAGTTTGTAAGAATTCTTAATAATTACTAAATTTGGATTTTTAGCAATGAAAGGTAAGAGAGAGATTGTAGGTGCCTTTAAATAATGACTAAACCTTTATAAATTTTTTTGTTTGATCTCTCTACTCTACTTCTATTTTTATTATTGCTTTTTTGTGCTTTAATTTCATATATCATTTATATTTTCAATTTTTTATTTACATTTATTTAAAACTTTATTTTTGGAAAAGAATTTAAAAACTATCAAATTCAGCATATTTTGGATTATTATTTATACTGGGGCTAACAATTGGTATCAAAATTTGGGTTCTATTTTTTTGTAGGTCTAACAATATAAAAGTGATCTTATGGCTCAAGTTTTTGATACAACACTTAGTGAAGAACAATCCATCATGAATCTTTCTATCTTCAATAGTTCAAACCACACTTTATGGAAGGTAAGAATAAAATTCTTCATCATGGCTAGAGATATGGAGGCATAGGGAATTATTATCAAAAGGCTTGATATTTCTTCAAACAATGAAGAATGTGTTGAAAATAAAAAAATGCTCTTATAAGTTAATGCAATTGCCATAAAACATACTTTACAATGCATTTAAATCCAATAACTTCAAGTTGATTGAAAAATACTCAAATGCTAAGGAAATATAGGAGAAACGTGAAAACATGTACAAAGAAACATCAATGGAAGAGGAAATTAAAAAAGTGATTTTATTATAAAGCCAATCTTCAAACTAAAACAAACTATGCTTCATAGCTCTTAAATATTCTAAGGTAACAACTTCTTAAACTCAATCTTATGATTATACATTTAATAAATTACAAGATGCATAAATGACTTATTTGTGGAATTTAAGTATTTAATAATGAGATACAAGAAAAAGATTTCAAAATTAAATATTGAAAATGAATTTTTGATGAATGGAAAGGGTGATTTAGAAAGATAAAATAAAACTTTGAAAATGAATTTTGTAACTTAACAAAAAAGGAGTGAATTTTTTTTTAAATTGATTTGAAAAGAAAATTTGATGAGTTAATAAATGAAAACAAAATGTTTGAACAATTCCTCACATGTTAAATGATTAAAAGAAAATTCTATAAATTTCATGGTTATTCCACATTCATTTGTCCTATTTGAAGGAAAGTCACATTTAAAATTAGGTAAGTATGGATTCTTAAATGAATAAGAGACTTGGTGACTAACTTTCGAGGACTTAAAATAATTTAAGTACCAAAATCCAAATTAATAATGTCTTTTGTAAGTGTGTTAGAGTAGGTAGTTACAAAGTATATTCTTGAAGATCGAAACTCTATACACACAAAGAAATGTCGGTAACTTTTAAACCAAATTGTTTAAGAGCATTTGAAACTGGTTGCCAATACTTATTGAATATTGAATGTTTAATTGTTATTGATATTATCTTATTGATATATCTTGATTATGTTAATTTGATTTGATAAATATGTTGCATAATCTTGATAAAGTGTAAGTTTAGTAGTAATAGGGAAGTGAGTGCTAATGTGATTAAGTTGGATGGTGAGGTAGTGCCAAATAATAGTCATTTTTTATATTTAGGATAATTATTTAGAGTGATGCTGAAATAAAAAGGGTTGTATATCATAGGTTGAAGTAGAATGTGTAAAGTGGTGAAGTGCGTTGGGTTTGTTACGTGATAAAGGTGAAGTTGTATAAAAAAATTGTAAGACTTGCATTGTTATATGAGACGAGTGTTGGGTTGTTAAGAAACAATATGAGAAAAAAACAAGCATAACTGAGGTGAGGATGCTAAGATATGTGGTAAGACTAAAATAGACAAAATAAAAAATGAAGAGATTTGGAAAAAAATTAAAGGCAGTACTAAGGAAAAGATGAGAGATGGTTGTTTGAGATGGTTTGAAAATGTGAAATGTAGACCTATCTGTGTATTAGTTAGGAGAAATAAGCTTTTGGATTTAAGAGAGACTAAAACTTCTAGAGGTAAATCATGAAAGACGTGATTGTAAGTAATAAAAAATGATATGAGGATTAATAAGGTTATTCTTTTATAAAAATGAATAACACAAAAAGATTCAAAACTACAACTTAACATGATGTTTTTTTTTTTTAATTTTTCATACAACTTAGAATTATGGGATATAAGGTTTAATTTGTCGTTGTTGTTGTTGTCATCTTGATAAAGTGTGAAACTTAGATTGCATATGCATTTATTTTTGCTTTTGGGTACAAGATTGTACTATTAATATATTTTCATGCATGTTGAAATTGCTTATGATGCTTATTTGTTTGAGATACATTTATATTTCATTTTAAGTGGCATAAGAGCATAAGAATTACCATTGTGCTTGAATGGTTGATAGTCTTAGTATATGTGTGATATGATTGGTAAAACTGAATATTAAATATGAATGCTTAATAAATATTTGACATGCTTGATATGATTGAGTGTTGTGCTTGTTTGATTGTTTCTATATTTATGCATAAATTTTTTGGGAGAATAAAAACTTATTGATTTTGAGATTTTAAAATTTGCTTTTAAAAACATTTTTGTATAAGTCAAGCATAAAATGTAAAATTTTATTTTAAAAAGTTTTAAAATGCCAAATGAGTTGAATATTTTGAGTCCAATGATTTAAAATTGCTAAAATAAAGAAACTTAGTTAACTTTAAATAGACTTAATTTTGAAATATTATATGCAATTTTAAATAGTTTTAGAACTTAAAAGAGCAAATCTTGTTTTTTAGCAAATATAGGCAAAAAAAACATTTAGACAATTAATGAGCTTAATTATGAGTTTAAACATATTTACTCATTTTAATAGCCTTTTAAAAGAAATATGGAGTCTTAAGATTTGACTTTTTGATTTCCTTGTTTTTAGCCTTAATGACCATTTAAATAAATTTGTTTTATCATTTGAAACTTGTTAGAATAGTTCAAGTTAATTAAAAATAAGCTTGACAAGTTTTGAGATTTATTAAGATCTTTTCCAAACAAAAATGAGATTTAAGGTGTCAAAAATTAAAATCATAGATTTTTTTTAAGCTTTGAATGATTTTACCTATTATGTTGTGTATAAATAAATTTGATTGAGTGATTTTAGTTTGATCAATATAATTTTTATGGCTTTTATATATTTTGTATAGTATATATTGATGTTTGAATAGTATGAGGTGTAAAAAAGCTTGCATAAGAAAATTATTCATATTGCACATGTTTTATAACTTAAACAAGTTTTCATATTTATGAAAAATGTTTACATACTTGTGCCAAAGTCTTTTGGATGAAAGTTATAAAAGTTTAAATGTTTCAAAGGTGTTTATGGTACTATTTATTGCATAAATGGGTTTGGAACATTGAAAAATTAAAATATATGTATTTGTTGACTATTTGTGATTACATTTGCAAAATCACGCCAAATTTGCTTCAAAATATTTTTGATCCAATTGTTTTATTTACATAAGTTTAAAATGATGTTTTTAACATGTTTAAAATTTATTTTTGACTAAAAACATCAAAATTCCAGATTTTGAATAAAAAATTATAATTTTTCACTATTTTCTTATTGCAGTAAACAAACAATTGATTGTTTATTTTACTTGATCGATCCATTTTGCTCCAAAATGCAAAATTGACTTAAAATGCTAAAAGGGGATGGATCACCTGTTTTACTCGATCTATCCATTTTTTTTTTCAGAATGTAAATTTTGCTTAAAACCCTAAAATGGATTGATAAATTCTTGGATAAAATTAATCCATTCACTCAAAATGCAGCACCAAAATGAATTTGGCTCTTCAAATGGGATAAAATCTCATGTGCTAAGTTTATATTGTATCCCTTAACCATTTGACTTTTAACTATTGACCTTTGACTTTTGATTTTAACTTTGAATTTTTTTTAATTTTTTATTTTAAAAATAATTTTTTTTGTTAAAAAGGAGTATGTATTATGAATATTTAATTGATTATGTATATTTTAAATGGTACCTTGAAATAAATATTTGTATTAAAATTGGGAATTTGCCTCTAATGCTTGAATTTATTATTTTTCATATTTGAAATTTAATTTTATTGTTTTCATAAATCATCATGTGTACATATGGATGAAATTATCTCTTGATGCAATGTTTATATGATCAAAATACTTGATTCTTGAAAAATGTTAAATTGTTGATTTTTTATTTTTGTGAAATAATTTAGAAATATATTTTATTTTTGTGTTTAATTGTTATTTCAAAATTTATTTCTTTGCCTATGATTATGAGTTTGGATTTTGAAATAATCTTGAAATATGTTTCATATTTGTTCTTAATTGATCATTCAAGATTTATTTCTTTTTCTTATGAATCGATTAAAATTTTAAGTTTAAAAGAAATATATTGTTTTTTGGCTCATCTATAGTGTTGGTCAAGATTTATACTTATATGATTATTGATTTTATTTGACCTTATTATTTGATTCTTAAAAATGATAAATTGTTAATTTCTTGATTTCTTTGAAATATCATTGAATGATAAATTCTTAAAAATGCTTATTTTGTACATATTGGTTTATTTCTTAATTTTTGCTTTTAAAATTGATGCATGATGAACTACTTGATTGTAAATGAAATTATTATTATTTTATCTATTTTTTTTATCAAATGTATGCATATATGATAAATATTATTTAGCTTAACTTGATATTAGAAATTTTTAAACCTAGAGCTCACATGTTTACAACATGGCTTAAATGAGTAATATTCTTGTAATGCTTATTTTTATCTTAAGTCATTATTGATAATAGCCTATGATTTGTGTAAATATATTTATTCTTTTGTGTCAAAATATTTTTAAATATGTTTAGATGATAGATAAGTATTTCTTGAGCTTTCAATTTTTATATGACCAAAACTTTTGTATTGACATTTATTTAATGATTTCTTAAATATATTTGAATATTGAATATGTTTTGCTTGTGTTTTTTTTTTTTTTTTTGCACAATATTACATTGAGAACGTTAGTTTTGATGCCAACTTTGTGTTAATTGATGATTAATCCGATAAGTGGCCTATATCTTAAGTTAAGATTTAAACGTATATTTTGTTTTGATGAAATATATATCGCTTATAATTAACAAGTTGCGCTTAGTAAATAAATTTTTTATTGCCTATAATGATTTAATATATGAAATTTATTTTCTAACAATTGACATAATTTTTATTAATTAGTATTCTTGATACTACTAATGAATATCTCTTTATTAAGAATTTTTCTATGTCTATGTAAGGATAATTTGAAATGTGCATGAATGAACTTGAAATGTGTATAAAAGAGCTTACATTTGTGGAATGAGTTTACAACACATATCATCTTCATTAATCAAGCTCAAGTACCTTAAGATTAGCTTGAAACATTTGGAATGGAAAATTCAAAGTTAAATGAGTATAGCAACATAACTTGGTAAGGATGGAGGTAAAATATTACAAATCCTAATGCTTTGAAAGTTTTTCATGAGAAATTATGTGCATATATATATGTATATATATGATTTTGTGTTTAAGTATATGAACTCTTTGCACAAATTAGTCATCAAGTTACTTGATAGAAATTGTCTTAATATTCTCAAAATTTTGGATTAGTTAAATGCATCTTGATTGATAATCATACCTAATTCTTGATTACTTTCATAAGCTTGATGATTTTGGTGCATAGATGTTTATTTAAAATGAATCTATGAATATATGTATGAGCTGAAAAGATTGATTTCTTAGTCTTTAAATTGCTTTGACTTATAGATTATGAACTCATAATTTAAAATTTATATACATGTTTATTGGTGAGACCATTGAGATAGCATACACCAAATTATGCCTAAGTGTTTGGGTATATTGCTATATGTAATTTGCAATATAATTATATATGTTTGTGTAATTGAAATATATGTTTGAATTATGTTTAGATACCTGTATATGTTTGGATTGAGGACATTATTAGATATTGAAATGATTTAAAATATATTTGAATGTGTGTCCATTATGCATTTGGATAATCATGCTTTTATAATTTCTTTGATATAGCATACATGCTCATCTTATTTGAAAAATTATGCTTGTATAATCTTTTTTATAACATGATGAAGGAATCTTATTACTCATTAGTACTCATGCTTTGTTAAATATATATATATATATATGAGTTATAGTTCTTGTTGGATATGTACTTGGATAGAATATGCTTATGAAAGATTGTTTTTATCTTTTTAGATTTATTGATTGAATCTTTTATATGCTTGAAATATGTTTGGTCATTGAAGGTTAATAGAAAAAACTGCTATTGAATTTTTGAACTTTATAGATGCTTGTGCTTCTTACGTCTATGCTTGATATAAAATATGCTTGTCCTTGATATAACTTATACCTTTAATGCAAAACTTGTATGTGCCTTAAATTGATCACTCATTTTGTTTAAAGATGAGAAATCTTAGGATACAATTTTGCTCAAATTAAAATGATTATTTATGTGATAAGCATTCTTTAACATTTGGTATGAGTATGAACATTTATGCTTTAATATATGCTTAAATGATATTGATGTTTTAAATTCCAAGTACATTTTATGAAAACATGATGTATGAGTAGTATGGATAATATTCTTTTATCTCTTTACCCATAATAATCATGCTATGATTATATGACTAATGTACTAAAATGCTTAATATGGATACATTAAAAATATTTATGTGCGTGCTTGAATACATGTATTTGGTCTTTATTATGTTTATTATTCTTGAATAAATGAATTAATTATGCTCTTAATTTAAAATATTTAGTAAGAATAATTTACTCTCGAAAATTATTATATGTCTTGAATTGATATCTTTTTTTGCTATGACAAAAAGAATAAAAAATATATGTGTGTGCTTAATAGATATATAAGCTTTAACATATATATATATGTTGAATTATGAGTGTTGGATAATATGGATTATGGGTGTTAGATTAAGATGAAGAACTCATTGGTTGAGGAGGAGTTTTGCTTGGAAATATGCATTTTTTAAAAGAGAGTTTTTCAAAATGATTTTAAAAAATCTTAAATGTTTCAAAAAAAAATTTTCATTAGGCAAATTTATCCTTAAATTTTATCATAACATAAAGGGAAGATTGTTAGTCTTAAATTGATCTTTATTTTGAAATGACAAAATGTTAAATTAAATAAACTTGATTAATATTTTGAAAAAGATTTATTTAGTACCTATTATTAAATTATATTATTTTTAGTATAAATAAATACTAGTAATATTTGAAATGAAAAATATTTTGAAAAAATTTATTTTGTACATAATTCTTGTGATATATTATTTTGGCACTAAATAAATATTATGTCTTTCAAAATATTATTTGATTTAAAAGATGTTTTTTTAAAGTTCAAAACTTTTCTTTATAGTTTGCATTTTTCAAACCAAAAATACTCTTTAAAGATTATTTACTTTAGTGTAAATGAAAGTTCAATTGTTGTTTCAAATATTTTTCATTTCAAATGATAGGAAGTATAAAAACAAAAGGTTTTGGGTTAATAATGTAGTTTCATCACAAATAAAAGTTATATCAAGCTCCAAAGAGGTGATAATGGAAAAATTCAATTAAGTATGCTTGAAAGGCTCAATCAATCCAATGATAGCTTATATTATTTTCTTAATCATGTGTCATTTAGGATTTCTTTTCGAGAAATGATCCAAACGAACTCTAGAACATGAAATACTATTTTAAAAATCAATGCAAAAAATTGCATACTCACATAATCATGCATAAATATGGCAATGTATCGGGGCATGATGGATTTTTGCTTTCCTCACCTCCAAACTAAAACCCTAGAATTTTTACTCGATTTGTGACCTACATCGTTTGGAGGTTTTACTTGTAAAACTCGACCTTGACCTGTTAAGAAAGATATTTCCCCAACTCTAATCCACATTGACTTGAATTCTAGCTATTACAAATTCAAACTTATTGCATGAAAACTTAATGAATTATAGTTTAAATATATTACAAGCATTAACAAATTTAACTAAACCACTCACAAATTCAAACTTAATGCATAATATTGTTTTTTAGTAAAACCTCATTTCATTATTAATTGCCAAAACATCATCAATTCATACAAACATTTTTCAAGGCCAATAAAAAAAGAATATATATGAGCACCTCTCTATACTCATCTTATTACAACATCCTTTTACATTAATGGAAAAGCAATCAACCTATCATTATTTAAGATTCTCACTAGAAAGGATGGAATCATGGAATACATAAAGCTTAGTAGACTAAAATTCAAATATAAAACAAGCATATGTTAATAGCTAAATCTTAAACATAGTACATGATACAAGATAAACATCAAAAGTCTAAACCACCACAATAAAAAGTTAAATTGTTTGAACAACTTTTTATCTAATATGGTGAAAATATCCAAAGACCATAAAAGATCATTTCATCATCATTAGACTCCATATCCCCATTCTCTTCTAGCCACACTAGTCCCATAAAATAAAACAATAAAATGAATAAATAAATCCCATAAAATAATATATTTGAAGACAATAATATAAAAAAATAAATTAGTTAAAAAAGATAATATTATTTATCAAATTAGTTATCTTTTCTCGATCTCACTTTCATCAATATCTTTATAGAAAGACTTTTCTCCCATTGAAATTGACCTTACAAATAAAATAATAAAATATTAACAAATAATATATAAGAACAAAATATAATAACTAACAACATGCTAAAACAGAAATAAAATTGCTTAATTTACCTTGTGTTTTCTTCTTAAGCCCATAGCCAATTATGACAACATGTGAAAGCTTTTATAGTTGATGGATGAAGTTTATTATTGCACACTCACCAAACTTTTTCCAGTACTAAAAGTAGACTTTGAAGCAACAACAGAAATTGGTATGGTATAGATATCTCTAACAATAAGTTGTAAGGTAAGAAATTGAGGTCTAATTAGTTTTCACCAATTCAATATATTAAAATCCTTTTTTTTTACCTCTTAATCTAAATAACAATCTAACTCTGATTTCACTTTTGATTTTTTTCCTTTTTCCTTGAAAAAAAATTATAATCTCTCAAATTTTCTAATTCAGTAACACTAACACCATCCAAAGATGAAAAGCTTGAAGTAGAAGGTCCACCATCTTTCTTCAAAGCCAATTTCTTCTTATAATCCTTAAGTAAATCTTGGTACGTTTACACAATCCTTTCAATTTCAAATTCATCATTTCCTTTATAAATCTTTTTAAAATAATATAACAATTTTGTTTTGTGCCTTGGATCTAAAATTATGGCAAAACCCATGATACCATGCACATTATTCCAATAAGCCATACATAAAATAATTATATTACTATGCATAATCCATTCATTCAATGTCAATATGATTTTGCTAATATTAGAAAAATAAAGATTTGCACTAACATATTTTGTGCCAAAAAACCGTTAAATGATATTATAAAAAAATTTTAACTTCTCATAGATCACAATTACCATGAGCCAATTATTTTCGATTGGCAAACATTTGAACAGAAGGTCACCATGTAATTGTACACAATTAGAAAAAACATCTTTATAAAAAAAGATGTCTGAAGGAACAAGTAAGTAGAGTTCCATCATGTTTTAACATTAACACAACTTTTTTAAGGTTGAAAATGTAACTGATGGATTGCCTATTCAAATTTTCCCATCTTTTTGACGTAGAACCAAAAAAAAAAAAAAAAACACTATAACTAATTCTTTCTATTCCATCTCTAATCATATTTAATCTATCTTTTACAATCAAATGCAAGATGTGTGCATAGTAACCCATATGAAAAAAAATCCTATTGAGTAAAAGTGCATCACAATCAAATCTATCAATTAGCAACTTAATAGCATCATCATTCACACTACCATTATCCACTGTAATAGATGAGAGTTTCCTATCAATATTCGAATTTAAGAAAAATTCCATCAAACTTGAAACAATGACCTTTTTCGTATATGAAGTTGACACATAATCAAACCTATAAAAATAATCAATTATTTACATTAACTTAATAATTAATTTAGTAATAATTACTTAATAAAAAATGAACAATATCAAAATTAGGCAATTAATAAAATATACTTGGTAATGAATTTTTGCAAACTTCATTTATTATCAATATAATGAGTAGTGATAGCCATGTATCCTCTTTTTTTATGATCATTAATCTACATATCAGTTGTGATAGCAATTCTTCTTTCACTAGTTTCCAACTTGGATATTGTTTTTGCCTTTTTCTCATTGAAAATCTTTAAAATATCACTCTTATAGTATTTCAAAAAGGCATAATAAACAAATGTTAAAAACTATAAGAATACTTTCTAAATTACATATGATCAACCATTGATAAGTGATATTCATGCATGATTATCATTTTGGTAGGCTTCCTCTTTGGGACACTTTGATTAAAGGAAAATTTTTTTAGTGTTACTTTTCCATATGCCTTCCTTTGATTAGTTACAAGCACTTGTTGATGAATATCCATTTGAAATCACTTGTTGCACCTTTTTAAATGCTCACACAAACCATCAAGTTTTTTCTTACAATAATTACATATTGGCTTTCACTCATTATTGATATTTTCTTTCTTAAAATTGTCCCACTCTTTTGTAGATAAGTAAATTTAACTCGAAATCGGTGGGTTCCGACTCGACTCAACATTTTAGGGTCGATTTTTTTTTTGAAAATTGAGTATTGGGTCGGGTCGGGTAATATAAAAAAATTTTGGGTCTGACCGGATATATATAAAAATTATTTTTTAAAATTATTTATTTGATTTTATATATTTTTATATATATTTAATTTTATATTTAAATTAAAAAATAATATTTTATTAATTTTGGGTTGGGTCGGGTTGGATACAATTTTATACAATATCAGGTCAGGTCGAGTTCGGGTTTAAAAAATAAAAAAAAATATTGGATTGGGTCAAGTTCGGGGCGAGCAAAAACCCACTTCGACCCAACCCATTGCCATCACTACTGTTTTGATTTTAACTTAATTGAGTTATACCCACTATCATCAATTTCAGCACTCTCGATGATTGCACTTAATTTTGGAGTTACATTTTCATTGGATGTAAGAATGAGATTTTGTTGAATTGGTGATTGATGCATGGTAGAAGCAAAATGAGTTGAGAAACATGAATTATCTCCAAAATTAGATATTTTAACTTAATTCATATAAAGAAATATTAAAGTACTTATAAGTTACAAAACCAAACTAGAAATATGAAAAGAAAAAAATAATTACATTTAAAATGCATTGAATATTTGGTCAATTTTAAAAAACCAACAAAAAGAAATGATAAACTACTTGGATTCTTTAAAATAGATTTTCTAAAACCACCAATTTTGCTTCAATTTATAAAACCACCAATTTTTTATGCTTAACTTCATTTAGACTTTTGCCGGCAACCAATCTTATAGGAGGGAGTGAAATTTTTTAATATTAAAAGTCAGACTGAAACTCTAGCCAACCATTGACTGTTCATTGACTTAAGCATGATTAATATTTGATATAATTAATATAAGCAAATTCAAGTTTCACTTTAAAGTTCAAAGCATTAGTATAATTCAAGAATGAACTAGAAGGAGAAAAATAGTGAGATCATTTTTTAGCCTAACAAAAAACATACGTACACAGCCTCAAGTCTCAACTAAAATTGAAAGCTATATATGTGTAGTCCATTAAAAACATGTGCTTTATGACATGAAGAAATGATAAATGATGGTTCAATTTAGTCTAAATTAATCAAGTAGATCAAATGTTCAACTAACCTAACAACATGGTTACTTTCATTAATTTGGTTATTGTGGTTTATTAATTTTTCATAGTTAGTATACACAAGATCAACCACACTCCCATTTCCTTGTCCAAAAAACCTCAACCAAATACTAAAGCTTTTGTGGAAAAAAAAATACATTATGGTTTATATATATATAATGTCGGCAACCAATATGTATGTTTTCAAGTTTTTCAATTTTCGTTTGGTAACATAATGAATAAGAAAAAAAAATCAAAGTGTCCTATATATAACCCAATGTGTTAAACTATTTATTGGCATAAAAGTGATACAATTGAAATATTAAACTATACAATTTAAAGAAGAAACAAGCTTATAAATAGTAAATAAAAGAAAGGGAAAAAGAACAGATCTAGAAAATGAACGAAATGTTTGGAGTTATATGTAGATCTTGAAAAATGAATAACCATATAAAAGTAAAAATTCAAAAATTAGTGGATAGGATCATTAGTTAAGGTCAATTCATATAAAGGTAAAAATCTAAAAAATTAGTGGCAATAACTAAAAGCATAATATTAGTACACCTAGTTCAAATGTTGGTGAGTGGTGATGGCCCTCATTCATGTGAAGCTATTGGGTTGATATAAGCAACCCATTAAACTAGCAAACCTATTTGTTTTTGAATTTTTTTTTATAGATCTAAGAGATTGAAATAGAGGGAGGCAATGGATGGATGATAAAGTTGTTGGGAAGGGATGGATGCATTTGGGAGGGAAGCTCTTAGGTTAGGTAGATGGATGAGAAAAAAAGTTTTGTAGAATTGAGATAGACATAGAGGTCAAGGTTGGACTTTGAGGCCGGAAGAAATGAGAAAAATGAGAAACCTTAACATGATTACATATATATATAAAGGTATTTTGATAAATATCTCGGGTGAGGTCAAGGTGGGTTTCATATAAATCCGCCTTGATTTGACTCCAATGTCCAAAAAATAAATAGACCTAATTCAACTTGAAACTCGATTTTAAAAAATATCAAACCCTATAAGGTCGGGTTAAAACCCAATGATTTTGTGTTGATTTGCCATCGTTAATCATGCATTATATAAAAAATGTAACTCAATTATCAAAATATAACTTGTAAATTCATAATTAAAAGTCAATAATTCAAGGAATCATCTTATATTTAGCACAATACTCAATTCATTTTCAATCTCTACCTACCAATGGATCATGAAGAATTTATTAGAAGAAGCAATGACTACCAAAAACATTTAAAGCACAATTTCAAGATAAGTTTTAAAAATTTTGAAAAATTTGAGCAAAATTTTCTATACCCCATACTTGAAAAACACATTGTCTTTAATGTATAGATAGAAAGAATTAAAGTAAATAAGACGTAAAGGAAACTCCCCTATCTCTTTGGAAGCACAATGGTTGCAACTTGCAACTGTAGAAAACTCCCCTATCTCTTTGGAAGAATCTAGAAATGCAACTAGGTCACCTAACTGTAGCATAGCATAATCCCTAAGTAGTCTATTCTCTAGACTCTCGGTCATAGTGTCTAAGTGGATAAAAATTTCAAGTTAATCACCTAAGTGTGTGTCCAAGATCAAGATCAAGATCAATCGAGATCAACTCACAACTCTTGCTTTATGCAAATTGGTTGTAAGAATCAAAGTAAATGAAAATCTAAAAAGTTAACTAAGGAATATAAAATCTATATATAATATGTACATTATTTTCTACAATCCCTGAAAAGATGATACTTGAAATACTCCACTTTATTACTTGATCTATGCACTTGTAATCTTTATATAAAAAGTAGCTATCAAGTTTTTTGCACAATTGTTGGAGATTCTAGCGATGTTTGCAATATCAATAAAGAATTCCTAAGCTCTTATAATTTTAACCATTTTTTTTCTTTTACCTTTCTTTTATTTTTTTTATTTGGATGCACAGGTCTAAAAGTGTTGACTTAGCTCCAGTTGATTAAAGAGATAGAGAGAACCTTTAGAAGAAGAAAAAAAATAACAATCAACACCACTAGCACCTACTTTTATGACGAATGTAAATAATGAAAAGTAAAGAACTTTAAGGGACTATGCATTCTTAGTGTAGATGGTTTTCAGCCATCCATCTAAAAGCTAGCTTTTCAAGCTAATAACTTTGAGATAAAGCCTTCGATTATACAAACGGTCTAAACTTCTATGCAGTTTGGAAGATTATCAAGCAATGATTCAAATTTACATCTTTATAGTTTTCTTGAAATCTGTGATACATTTCATTACAATGGTGTTCCTAATAAGGCTATTAGACTAAGATTATTTTTTTTTTCTCAAGGATAAAGTGAAAAGTTGGTTGTCTTCTTTGTCACCAAGCTCAATTACAATATGGGGTAATTTAGTTCAAAAATTTTAAGCACAATTTTTTTCACCAGTAAAGACTACAAAGTTAAGGAATGAAATCACCACTTTTCTATAGACTAATAGTGAAACCTTATATGATGGATGGGAGAGATTCAAAGAGCTACTAAGAAAATGCCCACATCATGATTTACCTTAGTGGCTCCAAATTCAGATCTTTTACGATGGTTTTACACTACCCATGAAAATTATCTTACATTTAGCTATTTGAGGGGCTATAATGAGTAAGACTTCTAAAGAGGTTAATGAGCTAATAAAAGAGATGGTTGGCAATAATTACCAATGGGGCATGAAAAGAAATGTCAGTAAAAAATCTATAAGTTTATTTGAAGTTGATGTTATTACTTTGATTAACTTTCAATTGTTGCCTTCACTAAAAAAATTGAAGCCCTGGAAATCAAACACAAGCCAATTTTGTTGATGTCATACAAAGTCCCTTTGTATCCTGTGACATATGTGAATGACCCCATTCTTAAAAAAAAATGCCAATATAGGGTAAAATTTGTCCACCACATTCAATAAAACAAATCAAGCAACAATTGCTGTAGTAACACCTACAATACAGGCAGGCAAAACCATCCGAACTTTTCTTAGAACCAACCAAACCATTAAGCCATCACCAACCAAACCAATAAGCCATCACCAACCAAACCAATAACTACTACCTCAATCTACCAAACTATAACCCACGCCAAGAAAAGAAACCTACCTTTGAGGACCTTTGAGGACATGTTGACTTAGTTAATGCAAGCTAACAATAACATCCAAAGCCAAGTTGCATCCATCGAAAATCTAAAAAATAAAATAGGTCAAATTGCCTAAGTCATAGCAAATTACCCAGTAGATACCTTACCTAGTAACACTGAAACCAACCCAAAAAGATAAAGCAATGAGGGATGCAACGTAATATATTTTTTGGGGGATGTTAGGATGGACGATTCTAATAAGGAAAATGATTAACCCATAGTTGTCAACCTACCTAGCTTTATAAGACAACTTGAAGTGGATTTTATTAAAATGAAGGACATTTTGGAATATGAAGAACTTTTAAGACTTAATAGAGAAATCTTTAAAGGTTTTGACCCTATGGCATCAGAGGCCTCTAAAGCTATTGAAACTTATAAAGAAGACCATGAAAAAGATCCAAAAGAATATATTGCAAGGTCTTTTAAATAAGGGCAAATGTTACTATAGTTAGAGAGAGCATCAGTAGAAAGCATTCCACCTGAAGAGATAGCCTAAGGTGTGCTTGCCCAAAATAACCATGGACAAGGGATAATGTTAGAATAGGATTCACAAGAAGAAGATCCTAAAGAAAAGAAAAAATTTAAGAAGAAGTTCTGCAAAGGCTAAAGATGATTGCCAAAATATATAGGCAGTGTTTTAATGTTGAACCACTTACCCCAAGGCCTATTCCAAAAAAGTTGCTTAAGGAACTAAAAGACGTCACATTCTTAGAAGATTATAGTCTTAAGCTTCAACAATTCCTGCCTAAAAAGTTAAAAGATCTAAAGAGTTTTATTATACCTTAGATGATTGAAAAGCTAAAATTTTTTTATGCCTTTTGTGATATTGGTTTAAGTATAAATTTAATGTATATGAATATTTTTATATGGTTAGGTTGTGGATAGTTGAAACCTCCTACATTCAATATTAAGTTCATTAATTAATCTATTACTTTACCATAAGAGATGCTAAAAAATATCTTAGTGAAAGTTAAAAAATATGCTTTCCTTATAGATTTTACTGTTTTAGATATGGAAGATGATGAGGCTTTATTACTCTTAGGTAGATCTTTCTTGTTCACTGCCAAAGTCGTAATAGATATATGTGAGGCTATTATCATCTTTAGGTTTAGACATAAGAAAATATAATTTGTATCTGCAGAGTATGGTGTGATAAGACATGAAGAAGGCGTTAGTGTAGTAAAGGAATTTAAGTAAACCCTAAAAGAGTCTAACCTGTTGGTAAAGCCTCCTGACTCTCTGAAAAACTTAGCGAACCCTAGCTCTAGTTATGTCAAACCTTTCAGAAACTCAAGCTTAGTTTATGTAATCTCTATTAGGAGAGTTAACCCACCTATTCAAATTATGTCTATTTATGTTATACCACAAAGAAAGAGGTAACAAGGAAAACTCCTTTTAAAGGGATGAACGGATGCTGCATAGATTTAGAAATGGTCAAGCTCGACAAAAATTAGCACTGCTTAGGAGGTAACCCAAGTTTTAATGGTTATGATTTTTTATTTTTTTAGTAGGACAAGTATGTTTTAACATTTTTGTTTGAGTGTTTTTGTTTTTAGAGATAAAGAGAAGCAAGAAAGATGCCTCATGGATATTCGGGCTTGAAGAATGTTAGGGTGTATTTCTTTTTCCTTCGAGTTTCTTGATATATGATTTCATCTAAGTGTGGGGGAAAAAGAAAAACTTTTTGTTTTAATTCATCTTTGCTTTTCAAACCAAATTAACTTGCTAAACTTCATTATGATATTCATTTAGTTGAAAGTTATGTATATTCTCTTAAATGATTAAAGTAATATGTGGAGTTTAAGTATGGATATAGTGAGACTTGAAAAGAATTCTTGAGCATATCTTTGCTTTAGATATGATTTTATGCATGCATCTCTATTCACTTTATATGAGATTTTTGTAAAAGATTATGAGATATGGATTTGCATGAAATTTAATATTTGAATAAGTGTTCTAGAATTCACCTACTCAACCATTGAGGTAAAATCCTATATTGTATTCAACTCAAGAGATGATCTAGGTAATTTTTTGGATCATTTGCGCTTTTTGAAACTCACATTGTGATAATGCATCCCTCGTATCCTCAATTTGAGCCTTTACATTAATCATTTTCTTTGTTTATTTTGCCACATTACAAGCCCAATAAGCCTTTTCTTTAATTATTATCCTTTCTTTTATTATCTTAACCTATTGTGCTTTCTTGTGTATCATAGACATATTCTTTTATTTAGGAGAAAGCGAGATGCAAGAAAGAATAAAAAAATTGGCAAAAGCCTAATAAAGACAAAAATGGCTATCATTCAAAGAAAGGAGAAAAAAAAAAAAGAAAATGCCAAAAACACTAAAAAACAATAAAAAATGCCTCACAAGTCAAGTTTAAAAAAGATCTCCCATTAGTTCAAAGTCCAAAAAGTTAAAAAAAAAAAGGTAATCTTATAGTTTTAAGCCTAAAAATTTTCTTTATCCTACTTTGATCCAAGCCTTACATTACAAGTCTAAAAGACCTTTGATCTTGAGTTGAATATGTAGGTTTAACATTAGTGGAGAGGGAAGGGGAAAGTGGACATATGAAGCCCATTCTATCTTTGAATTAAAATGTGATTAAGTGTTTTACATTCTATTTACTTGAGTTATATGCATGATTTAAAGATTGAGTAGATTTGTATGTATGATTAGCATAAGTCATTGAAAACTTACTTTTGAAAGATATTCTTGTGACTTTATATTTATCCTTAACTTTGTATTATGCAATATACATTTTAGAAGTTTTGTATAATTTTTGACTTTGAGGATACTTATAATGTTCTTTAGTTTTATTGATTTGAGGTTTTTGCTTGAGAATGAGGATAGATTTAAGTGTGGAGGTGTGATAGCACCAAAATATACATAGTTTTTACATGTTAAAATGGTGCTAAAATTAAAATTTTGGATGATTTTTAGTACTTTTCATGTTATTTTCATGGTTTTAAGTTTTTCAAGCTCAAAGACTTCATTTCATACAAGTCATGCATGTAATCATGCAAAGCTCACATTCGGCCCAACCATGCAAACTCCATGTTGCCCACATTAATCCATTATTCAAGCATGCACAAGCCTAATTAGATCCCAATCCATTTGGCTAAGATGGAATTTCAAAATAATCACGCTCCTTTTGCTTAACCATGAAGAGAATGCATTGCACAAGGAATTTATAAGTTCCACCTCGTTCAGCCAAGATAAGTTTGAAGCTTATCATGAAGGTTGTTGCTTAGCCTTTAAGAAATTTACTTGGAGTAAGATTTTATCCATTCAAAATTCAAGAATTATATAAAATCCAATTGTTCTTGAAACTCTGAACCTTAGCTGAATCAAATGGAAGGGATTATCTAAGGTTTGATCAAGATGTAAGCAAAGGCCAAGATTGATCTACCAAGAATCCATTTAGCCAAGAACACTCAAACATGGAGAGTCTCATTCTGCCATAAAGCTTAAAAGACTAAGACAAAGCTCATTCAATTTTATTTGAATTGAAATAAAAGACTTGTGTAGTCTATCCCCTTTGGCTGAACCTATGCCTATAAATAGGTAAGGCCATTCTCTTGTTTCATCATTCCTCACCTCACTTCTCTTCTTTCTTTTACTTTTTAAGTTTTTTTAGTTCTTTATCTCTTTTAGTTAAAGTATTGGCTTAGGTAATATATTTACCAATTACCAAGCTTTTGTTTTTTAGTTCTTTTTCAATCAAGAAATATTTTCATTCAAAGATCTCTTTTCTTGTTTTCTTGTTTGCAAAATCTTGTTTCTTGTTTTCTTTAATTTTGGCACAACCATTTTATTTTTAAGATTCAAGTTCTTTTACTTACTTTGTAGGATTTGGCCATAAATTTTTTCTTCAACTGTTCTTTAATTTCTTTCATACAATCTTTATTTACTTTAAATCAATTTAGCAATCTTTACTTTCTTGCTTACAATCTTTAATTCATTCACTTTGTAATCTTTTAATTCTTTGCATTAAGGTTAATTGTTCGTATTAGTCCTTTACTTTTCAAGTGATAATTGGTGAAGTTTAGAACCCTACGATAGATCACTTTTAATCTTTACTTGATCCATGTCTATTTGAACCTTGTAACCCTAAAACCCTACAAATTCATTTGTTTAGATATAGGATCTCAACTTTTCACCTTTGGTACTTGTGAATTGCCCAACATTATTTTTTATAATCATTGAGAAGATGATATTTGGAATACTCCACTTTATTACTTGATCTATGCACTGCAGGCTTTATACAAAAAGTAACAATCATTATCCATGTCGATGATCACATCCTCAACAATTTGGATACTTAATAGACCCATTAGCAAGCTGTAGTCTAACTAAAATAGGTCTTGCCTCACTTGTGGCAAGTTTCATAAAGATCAATGAAAGCATCACATTAATATTAGTATCGAAGTCATATAATGCCTTATTGATGAACAAATCTCCAATACTATTAAGGATAGTGAAACTCTTCGAATCCTTGAACGTTTAGGATAAATTCTTTTAAATGATCACACTGCACTTCTCAATAAGTGTTATATTCTCATAATCTATAAATCTCTTTTGCTTCAAAATGATTTTTTTCATGAACCTATCATAGCTTGACATTTGCTCTGTAGCTTCGGTAGAAGAAATGTTGATATCGAGTTTCTTAGAGACTACAAAAAATTTAGAAAATTGATATTTTGTTTTTTACTGTTGAAGTTTTTTTAAAAATGAAGGCCTATAAAGTTATGGTTTATTAGGAACAAGCCTTTGTGGAAATGGAATGGGAGGCCTTTCTGGTTCAACCTTACTTGGAACAAGCTTAGAAGAACTAGCTATCTATATGGGATCTATTAAGATACATCATAAACAACCTTTCCTTTCTTTTTATCTTTTACCTCATTCTTCATCATAGATTGTGGGGATGCAACTGTAGGTGTAACCTAACTGGGTCACAAATATGGTTGCTAATTGACCTAGTTGCATTTCTAGATTCTTATAAAAAGCTGATTTTGGAAAAGATGGTTTTAAGTTTGCATCAAGGCATTTTAAGTTTTCAACATGAAGGCAAGCTTTTCTTCTAATGAAAATTTTTTTTTTTGTGGTGGGGGTGGTTGGAATTGAGGCACTTGATATTGGAATTGAGATACTTGAGGTTGACATTAATGTTCAGGTAATGATGGTTGAAATTGAAACACTTGAAATTGTTGGTACTGAGACAAAGGAAACTATGAGAAATCCTATGGGTAATTGGCTATGAATAGGATAGGTGATCTTAAAATTTACCTCATGAAAGATTAGGGTGATTTTGTGATCCTGGATTATATGTGTCAGAATAGAGGTTGAAAGGTTGCTTATCAAGGTGGCCAATCCTAATTGGGCATCTATCATTTCACATAAATTGCTTCAAATTAATGGAATTTGGATAAATGAAATTGAACTAGGCATAAAAGTAGAATTTAAAGCTTTCCCAGGGTTTTGCCTCTCGATTGACCATTGATAATGATTAACTACCATATCTTCAATTAGGTTATAGGCATCATTTATGGATTTGTTCATTAAAGCCCTATTAACAATGGCACTAGGATAGTTTTATGTTTCCCACTAAGTCCATTATTAAAAATTTAAATTTCTAGCCATTTGGGTAGTTCATTGTGTGGACACCTCCTTTACAACTCTTTAAATTTTTTCCATGCCTCATACAAGTCTTAAAATTATATTACTAAAAGTTTATTATCTCATTCTTCAATTTGGCTATCTTAGCCAAATGAAAAAAAAATTTATCCAAGAATTTCTAAGCTAAGTCATCCCAAGTAAAAATAGAACCTAGTGGTGCACATGTCAACCAACTCTTAGTTATATTCCTAAGTAAAAAAGGAAATAACCTAAGTCATATAGCATCATCAATAAAATTATTTTGTTTAAAAGTGTCACATATTTCAAGAAAATTACCTAGGTGAGCTTCAAGCTCAACACTAGCTAAATGATAGAATTACATTGAAGTTTGTATCAATTGGATGAGAATATGCTTAATTTCAAAACTAGTGGCTTGGATAGCTAGCTGTTTAATGCTTGTTTGAAAACTATCTATATATAGCATAGCATAATCCCTAAGTGGTCTATTCTCTAGACTCTTGGTCATAGTGTCTAAATGGATAAAAATTTCAAGTTAATCACCTAAGTGTGTGTCCAAGATCAAGATCAAGATCAATCGAGATCAACTCACAACTCTTGCTTTGTGCAAATTGGTTGTAAGAATCAAAGTAAATGAAAATCTAAAAAGTTAACTAAGGAATATAAAATCTATATATAATATGTACACTAAGGGTATGTACATTAAGGCTACATACACTAAAGGGTGAACTAAACTATAGCTGAACATGTTATGGTATTAGGTTTAGGTTAAGCTGTCAATCCTCAGTAACGGCGTCAAAAACTTGATTGCGAGTAAACACTGCAAAAGTACAAGTTGTTTAAGTAATAAGATGATGAGTTAAGTATCGTTCCCTTGAGGATTCAATTAAGGTTTGCCTAGGTCTAAGTACCAAAGGGCAACATTCTCAAGCAATATTTAGCTCTATCAAAGCAAGTCTAACTTACACTACTCTTACACTAAGGCAAACAAGTTAACTGCATAAATGTAAATAAACAATGTAAAGAAGTAACGCAAGTAAACATGATAACAAAATAGTAACTGAACAAGTAAATGCAAGTAATATAATTTACGAATGCATCAAAATAACAGTAAAATAACATGAAAAAAAATTCAAATGACACAAAGTACATTCGGTTAAAACATACTAAAAACAAAAAATTAGCAAGTAACACTAGTAGAGAAGCCTAGACTTTAAATGCACAAAATGAATATAATCAAAACTAAGATCTACGTGCATAGATGTAAAACTTATAAAAGAACATCAACATAACCTAAATCTAATTTGAATTTAAATGCAAGGTATGAAAAGAAGCTAAAACTAGACAAGGAAATGTAAACCGAAACTGAAAATTCAAAATAAAATTCAAATTTAAGGCATCTTAAATCTTAAATCTTAGATCTACACTTCAAATAAAGGAATGAACTTAAAAAGAACCAAAGGCATTAAGAATAGCAAGTGAACTTCAAAGTCGACAAAAAGAATAAAAAATCAAGCTTAATAAACATAAGAAAATTTCAGGAACTAAAACAGAGAAAACAAAGGTATGAACAAATAAACTAACCAAATGACATGTCAAAGCATGAATTAAATTGCAAGAAAATGTAAATCTACACCTAGACGTAAGATACAACCAATAAAAAAAAAAAGAAAGCAATGGACCACTACGTAGCAAAAAGGAGAAGCTACAACAATCGTTACTTCTACCACTGTTCCTCTGTCACCAACAGCCAACTTGCCACTTCCAAGATTTTTAAAAAAATTTAGATTGAATCTAATGCTGCAAATGCTTATAATTGAAGAAATATGAATGTAGAGTATGAAATAAGAAACTCAATTGAAAATTTCAACAAAAACTTAAAGATCAAATGAGAAAACCTGAATAGTGCAGAGGAAGAAAACTACCTAATAGATGTGAAATGAAAATTGCAAGAAATTGAATAGGAAAGCAAGTAAATATGTAAATTACATTAAGAAAACTGTAAACTGCATGAGATTGAAAGTTCTTGAATGTAAATTTTCAAGAAAATGTGAAGGAAAATAATGCTTGGTAGTCAAGAAAATGGAGGAAAAAGAAAATTTCACGAACAGAAAATACAACTTGAATTAAAAGAAAATTACAAGGAAATTGATTGTAAATTCAAAAAATATAAAATTGCAAGTAAAGTACAATTTAAAGAGACATTAAAGTGTTGGAGAATTAAAAAAAAATGAAAAGAAAAGGCTGTTTGAATAGAAAGAACATGAAAGAAAATGAACATGAAAGTAGATCTACACTACTCCTAATCTAGTCCTATTTTACTGAGTTCTCAAGCTTTCCTAACACTCCTCTTTTTCAAGTGGCAGCTGTTAGGGGTATTTATAGGCAAGTGATGATGTGTTTGGACCCATGAGGGAGCTCCAATTTGCCAACTTAGCAGCTACATAAGCAAGGAAAGTGTAAACTGTCAATTTTAAGTTCTAATATGGTAACAATAATTTTCTCTCTTCTTGGGGGGACTTTGAGTTGAATTTGCTGATCAAAGTGATTCATTGGATGACTGATAGAGGACTTCAAAATGCTAGGTCAACCACTCCTTTTTTCAACTCTTGGAATGTTAAATTTGGTGTTCACATTTAATAGTTACAACTACTCCAAATTTGCTAACTAAAATTGTCGCCTTTTCCAACTTCAAATTAAGCTAATTTTGGCATGCTTCTTGAGCTTCAATTGCAGACAACAAGAGTAAATGAAAATACCAACTCAACCATAATTTTATTAGCAAAAAAAAAAAAAAAAAACAAATCCAAAAATCAGCTCCAAACAGCTGCATAAAATAGCATACACAGCTACCGTCTTCCTTGATCTTTTGTGAAATTTCCTTTAATTCCTTCTTTCTTTCTTTCTTTCTTTCTTTAGCTCAATGAACTTTCTTAGGCAATTGGTAATTCAATAACATGTCTTGAACACTTGAAATCAAGCTTATTTCACTTTTGCTTAATTCAAATCTAGCTTAATATCTTCATTTCTCAATTTCTCCTCTAATTTCACTAGATTCAACCCTTGTATACATTTAGCTCCAAATTGATACAAAATCACTCTAAAATAAGCACATTTACCTACTTTTCCTTAATTTTTCTAAATTTTACTTACACATTAGAAATTTAGCTAATTAGGAGTATATTTTCTTGAATTTATTTAAGAAACAAGCAAAAGTCACCATAAAATAATATAATTCTTCTATAAAATTATAGAATTATCAATGGATGTACTCCAAGATCTAAGGGTTCAAATCATTTATAGCACATTCTCTCGGTTGTTTGTAGAATTGTCCCTTAAGGCATGTGAAATTATAAATTTGCCCCCTTTTGAGCGAACTATGCCTTTTTGTGTGTTTCTTCCAAATTTTCTATTCCAATGCCGATCCTTTGACTTTATTATACTAAAAATTAATAATTAGGGTCTCTAAATATGAATTTTTGCTTGCATCCAAAACTTGACCTCGTTTTGACCAAAATTATAAAAATATCCTTAAGGTTCATTTTTTGGATTTCTGTGGTGTTTTTGGAGTCAAACTTTGATTTTTGTGATCTCAAATCATAATTTTATTAATTCTAAACCTTAATTAGCCCCAATTAAAATTTCAACTTGATTTTCGAGGTTTGACCTGGGTATAAGTAAATAGACCAACTTTGACCAAAGTATGATCGAGGGGTGTTTTGGTGACAAATATAAGTTTTGATAAAATCTAAAGCTCTACAACTAAGTTCTTTCAAAATTCCACAGTTTGGCTAAGTTTGGCCAAATTGACCATAGTTTGATCAAGTTTGACCAATAATTTGATTAAAGATTTTTCAAAGCATTAACATACAGGTCAATCCACGATCTTGGTTTCAAGAAAATTCAAAACTTTGTCCTTGGTTTTGACCTTGAAATTTAACGTTTGACAAAGTTTAATTAGAGTTGATTTTGACTTTATCTTGATTTTTATCACTCTCTGTGAATGTCAAGTTCAATAGTCCACTTGCTCAAATGGCTTGAAATGTTTGTGAGATTCAAAACTTTTGAAAATGATCCAAGTCATGACTTAAAATATCAAAATTTAAGTGAAATGTGTTCGAACAAAATTAAGTGTTTACACCATAATATCTCAAAATTAAATAATCTTGACAAAGAAATAATTTTGTAAGAAAAAATTGAAGAAAACTCACAAAATTTAGGGATTAACAAACACTCACAAATTAATAGATAGAAAACTCTAAACTCGATCTCCACTATTCAAACTAAAGAATAATGAGTCTTGAATACGCTAATAAAATTTTAGTTTAATCAAACCACAAATTGATATCGTTTAGACCACTTAATCGAAATTGCACAAACATTTTTTCTCCCTTTCTTTTCTTTCTTTCTTTCTTTTGTTATTTCTACTAGTCAACACACTTTTGCCATGCATGAAAAGGCTAAAAAGCCCTTATGTGTGGGTTTTGGGTAACTCCACATGGAGGAAACCCAAGCCTAACAAGTCTCCCACTATTCGACTTTATAAAGGGAATCGTAGTCCTGACAATTGAATGACAAACTTCAAGTTTTTCCTTTTATTGTGTCTTTGTCAACATATCATAACTATTATGATCAATATGAATCTTCTAAAGTTCAAATAAATTATCATTAAGAGTATTTCTTAATCAATAATATCTCACATTAATGTGTTTTGATTTTGAATGAATAGTAAAATTCACTCTAAGATGAATTTCACAAAGACTCAAACAATCAACCATCACGTCAAAATAAAAAGAACTAAAAAATTTAATGCTTAGTACTTCGGAGATGGAATATGAAGGTAGGTCCAGAGACATAAATTTGGACACGTGCTAAGTTTAAAATCATAATAGCAACCAATAAGGTTGAACTTCAATCCTATTACTGTCAGAAATTTTGAAACTTCAACTATCGATACAGATAAAATTGCAAAAATTCTAACAACTAGCTGCAAATGTTCGGCAGTCATTAGTATAAAAGTTAATTTAAACATATTAGAATCAGGTTGCCCACTTACAGTAAGCATCCAAAAAGAGAATATGTAAGAGAACCTCAACATACACATAGAATGCACACAACCAAAAGAGAAGTTATGTAAGAAGTTCCATTACAATAAAAGAAATCAAGGCCACTTCTGGAAAGTAATGAAAGGAACCTGTAGGGGAAATAGGTTCCCAGTGGGTAATTTCTCTTAAAAAACCCGGCCATGAGAATAACATAAAAAAGAAAAAACGTCATTAAGTTCATGTCTGACAGCAGCACATAAACATAGTACCCAAACATGCCAAACCACGGGGGCGGAACGACGAGGAATGGCTGTCAAGGGCGGCAGCTACTTTTCTCAAACCAATTTTTTGGATGCTAGTCTTGGAAATCAGCTTTGATTTACATCGAGAAGTATTTAGGAGGGGAAAAATAAGTTAATTCGTGGAACTAGATGGAGAGTTGGTAACGGGAAAAATATCAGTAAATGAGGGGATAGGTGGCTACCTGTTGATGGTTCGTTTAGGCCGATCTCAACACCAGACATTGTAATGGAGGATGCAAAAGTTGAATGTCTGATTGATGAGGTTAATAAGCAATGGAAATAAAATTTTATTGATGTAGTTCAATCAAGCTAAAGCTGACACAATATGTATGATCCCTTTGAGTAGGAGCGGGATGCCAAATAGAATAATCTGGCATTATACAAGAATGGAGTTAAACGGGAAAAAGCGGCTATAGGGTGTTAACCGAACTTCCTCCTACTGAAGGAAATCAAACAATGGCATGGAGGAAACTATGGAAGGCAGCAATGCCACCAAAAGTCAGGCTTTTTGAGTGGAGAGCTACCATGATCTGTTACCAACTGCTACAAATTTGGCAAACAAAACCAACACAATGGCTCCTTACTGTCCAAGATGCAGGAGGGAGGATGAAATTGTGATGCATGCGTTGAACGAATGTGTGGTTCCACAAAAGGTTTTGGAAAGCTATAACTACCTGCAATAAATTATACAAACATCCGCAAATAGTAGCACAGAGTTACTGGAAACTGCTGCAACATTCCTAGCAAAAACAGAGTTAGAACTTTTCCTTATGACTATTTGGGCTTTATGGAATGCGAGAAATATGAAGGTGAAGAGGGGTCAGCGACAACAAAAGGACAATATAGTCCAAAAAGCTAGAACTTTACTGCAAGAACACTGAGTGTCAAGGAGCTCAGAAACAACCAAAGAAGAATGGAATTGTTAAGGTGGGTAGCCCCTTTTGCAACTCACTATAAAGTTAATTTCGATAGTGAATTAGACTACCATCTCAAACAATGCGGCATATGAGTCGTTATAAAGGATCATATGGGACAAGTGGTGGGGGCTGCAGCTTTTAAAATGACTCGTGTAACTGAAGGATGCACTATGGAAGCATTGGTAGCTGTCACAGCAATGGAGGTGGCGTTACAAATGCGATGCAGAAGGATAATTATGGAAGGTGATACTTTGACAATTATCAAAGGTCCAGGAGGAAGCTTTATTAAATACTAGCATGATAACCGCGCGTTGGGGCGGCCAATTTTTTTTATTTTTTATTTTGTCATCTCTATTTAATATTTTTATGGTAAAATCTATCAAATTAAAAATAATATGAAAAAAAAAAAAAAAAAAACCAAATGGAATGACGCACTATAAGGGTTTTGGTTTTTAGTGACGTTTTTTTTAACGTTTAACAACGTTTATAAACGCCACAAAAATATTTGTTGCGTTTGCGAAAGCGCTACGTAGAGTGCCGGCTATTTACGCGTCACGGTAAATAGCAGCATTTTTGAAAAAATGTCTTAATATTAGTGGCATTTATATCTAAAACACCACCATTTTAACAGCATTTCTATCTTTGAAACGCTGCTAAATTAGTGACATTTTTATAAGAAAAAACACCGTTACTTTGGTGGCATTTGTAGCTGAAAACGTTGCTACTTTAGAGGTATTTGAATATGAAAATGCCTTTATATTAACGGCGTTTGTATCTTAAAGACACCACTAATTCAATGACGTTTTTATGAGAAAAACGCCATTGCTTTAGTTGCATTTTTATGAGAAAAATGCCACTTAACAAGTGGCATTTCTATTAAGAACGCTACTACTTATAATGACGTTTTATGCTACAAATACCACTAAATTATTCATTTAGTGACTCACGACAAACACAAATGCCGCAATTATGTAAAAATGTATTTTTTTTCTAAATTCTCTTTAATAAATTTTATTTTCATTAAAATGCTTAAATTTAGAAATTGAAATTTATATTAACTTCATTCATGTTTAAATATACATTTAATTAATACAAAATTTAATAATTAGTATAATAACATTCAAATATTTTATATACATTAACAAAATTAAAAATTAAAATGTGTAAAATGGATGACTGCGTACATTTTGTTGGTTGCCAATTAATGAAGAAAAATTTTCACTTTGGTCATTAGCGTGCTAAAAAACCTACTGAATAATACCATACAATTTTTAACACTTCATTGTAAGCTTTTTATATATTTAAAAATTTAAATATTTACTAAATATAATACCTAAGTTGGTGGAGCACTAAGATCATTTCCTGGGAATTATTGTTGCACAAAATTCATAAGATGATCGAATCGATCATGCAACTACTAAAATTTAGCACGCTCTTGCTCCATTCTAGCATGTTCTTCTTCAATTTTGGTACGCTTCTGTTCTCTTTCTGCTTCAATTTGCTGAAAACATTGTTGCATAGTTTACAACTCCCCTTTTAAAATTGAAATGTCTTGCGAAGACTGATTTGCTGATAATGTAAATTACGGAGAGCTATGTCCATAGTAGGCAGATGGTGTTGGACCCAATCCAAGGCCTCAGACCTGTCCATGTCTTTCTTTTTCAGTAATTTCTATGAATATCTGATTTTTCATTTCTTGCATGTTGAGAGAACCATCATATGCTACTTCAATCTCAGTAGCCATTTTTTCTTTCGCTTTCTCTTGTGAATTTGTCATATACAACTATCAAGTTTAATGATTAATTGATTATATGTTAAAAAGAGTAAATATTTACTTTTTGTTAAAATAGATGATACAAATTATCATAATTTCTTGTGTTTCAACATTCATGTATGATCCGTCTTTTTTTGTGTGTGTTATGCGAAAAAGTTCCATACGTCCAATTGTACCGCCCATCTCATTCTCCTATACAAAAACATATGTTATTTGATATGATACATATCAACCGTAACTTATTCATGCATATCAAGCCTATCAATAAAATAATAACTTAATTTCGAATAATTTTAATCTCATGTATTTATATTTTGGGCCTGTAACAACACAATAGTCTTAAACATACGCAAACAATAAAATCATTTTGGCTTTTACACATGTCGATCATGAAAACCAAATTCAATTATTTTCTCCTGATTTAATATTAAGGATTGAAGCCATTCAATATGTTGAAAGCCATCAAAAAGTTTAATTTGCATATTTGCCTTTTATATGCAAAAATACTCCCAAACAGACATAAACGACAATTTTTTCTCCTATATCAATCGTAGAAACCAAGTTCAATCAATCGGACAAGTATAATATCAAGTATTGAAGATATCTAAACTGTTAAAATATAACAATCACAACAAATCTATATTGAAGGCGTAAATATACGTAAACAATGACTTTTCATACATATCATTTGTGTCAACTAAGTTCAAAACTTTCGATAAGTTTAATATCATGTATTGAAACTATCAAAACTATTAAAATAGAACAATAACTATTAATTTGCATATGTACCCTTTAATGGCTGAAAAAGTTCATTAATTGGAATACGTTTATTATCATAAACTTACGATTTCTTTTTGCTTTCTTGCAAAACTTTTTGATCCACTTGTGTGGCTATATTTTTGTTGCTTTTTGCTACCAATCCAAATCTGTTCTCTTTCTTGTCATAAAAAATAATTGCATATATGATAGAAATAGAAATATTACCAACTTAAACCATAAAACACTTTCATCATTTCATTCTACTATACAAAGTTATAAACTAGTACCTCTTATTTTCTTGAGAACCAAAATCTAACCAGTTGTTCATATTGCCACCTAATCACATTACATGATAAATTTTCCATCATCGCCTCTACAATAGTATTTCGATCGAAATACTTATTCTTCAAACTATGCTTATAATCTTTCCATTTCTTTT
This sequence comes from Durio zibethinus, assembly GCF_047325235.1. Taxonomy (NCBI): domain Eukaryota; kingdom Viridiplantae; phylum Streptophyta; class Magnoliopsida; order Malvales; family Malvaceae; genus Durio; species Durio zibethinus. Next base: position 14,329,217 of record NC_143183.1, on the reverse strand, counting down.
CCAATGATTTAAGCACAAATAAAATTAGTATTTCAAGTATAAATCTTGCCTGTAATAATACAATAAGAAAAGTTAAAATACGTAAACAATATGTAAAATAAAAAAAAATTTATATCTAATTAATTATACTAATACCTCAATAAAGTTTAACGCATCGGCCTTAACTTTTTCTGAAACTTTATGCGATGTTTCATAATGAATAGGCAATTTCATTCCATTACGGGCTACCATGCCTAAAACTCTAGCCAATAGTTGAGCCTCTTCACCAATTGGTTGCCTATCAGAGTTTGCAGACACTACAATACACTTGTTAAGAGTTAGTGCAAACAATTCCTTCAAAATTGTCCAGCCTTTGGTCCTCCGATGACCATTGTTATCAACTGCAACAAATAATAAATATACTTGTAAAATAACAATACTTTTATCATTATACTCGAATTCTAAAATTGGAGTATATCATACATGCATTCAAATTTAAAGCATAATCAATTGATGGGATATTATCTAAACCTTTACCTTTCGTATTGCCAGATCCAATATCAGTTAAATGGTGAGAAGTGACGGAGTTAGATCTGACAGTATGTTCATTTTCCTCTAAAGGATTTAGTTCATAGCTAATATCTACAGGTGCCGCAGACGGTTTTGAACTAATATCTTTGATATGTTTTCCTTTCAACCTACTCTTCCACATTGTAGCTTACTTATATCACAAAAGTGAATATAAAAAAAATATTAGTTTACAACATATATAAAGATATTGACAATTTATGAAATCAAAACCTACGATAGATAAAGAAATATCTATTTAATTAAATCAAAAGATAATGTATGATTTAGAATACAATAATTATATAATAGCGAATGTCACATTATTTACATACTAGCCAATACTACATTAGGTCTTCAACACTTGAATTACAAATTATAGATGCACCATTTCATGGTTCGTAAATATCTTCAATAACATCTTGGCGGACCCACTAAGCATAGGTATTGGAGATATTTTCATCCAAGTTTTGTTTAGCAAAAGTATAACATTCAGTTTCATGTTCAACATCATCTTTGGTATCTAACCCCATATCAAATAAGTCTCTATGTGTGTTTCAAATAATAACAAACCAACCTAATTCTTTGGGATCTTCGGAGTAAAATACTTGTTTGACTTGAGATGAAAATACATAAGGTTCATCGATGAGTTGTTATCTAGTGTGAATTAATCGAGAAAAATTCACAAGTGTTAATCCATACTGATTTTTCTTAATTCCCCTCGCATTATTCACATCAACCCGATCACACTGAAATAAGATAACTTTCCACTTGCCATAATAATCTAACTCAATGATGTCATTAATCATGCCATAATAGTCAATATTTCCCTTTAAAGGGTTTGTGTCCCTAGCACTAGCATAGCTAGTAGTTGATGAAGTCACAACAACTCTTGAATTTTATGTACTTCAAATCTCTCATGGGATTTAGTGTGAAATCTAAATCCATTGATGATGAAACCTTTGTATCGTTTCATAATCCGATTTGGACCGTGTGAAAAACACTTCACCTTTTCACTAACAAGCCTTCCACTCCAAACCAATAAAAGTGGAATAAATATATATATGTTATTAATGTTATTTTTACTGTAAGCATTCTATGTAGATTTCTCATAATGAGAAGTATGGCATTACTTATAGTTGCTCCTAACCATTCATGAAAGTTGCGATAATAAAACTTTAACCTCCCCAAAAACCTATAGCATAAAACATTAGTCATATGTTATTCTAAGTTGAGTGGCTTGATCATCAATAAAAATGTAATCAATCTATTAACAAATAATACCTTTCAATAGGATACATCTATTGATAATAAACCAGTCCATCGACTTTTACCTCATATGAAAGGTGGATAGCCAAATGCATCATAATAGTGAAGAAGTTTGGAGGGAAGATCTTCTCTAAATGGCATAAAGTAATCGCGGCTCAATCTTGAAGTTTGTCAAGCTCTTCCACATTCATACATTTCTGACATAGAGAGTTAAATATGTTACTCAATTCAACTACCATAGAAGTGACTTGCTTTGACATTGATGAACGTAAAGTAATTGGAAGTAAGTCTTACATCAAAATGTGATAATCATGTGACTTCAATGGAGAAAGTTTTCACTTATTCAGATTCACACATCTTAATATATTTGACGCATAGCCATCCGAAACTTTAACATTTTTCAAAACCTTGCAAAACACATATTTTTCAGCATTAGAAATCCCAAAACAAGCAGCAGACAGTCGATATTTGCCATTAGGAAGCAACTTTGGATGAAGGTCTGGGCGAATCCCCATATCAACTAGGTTAAGCCAACTCTTTAAGTTATCATTGGATCTTCTATTCACATTGAGAATTGTCTCAATAAAATTTTCGCAAACATTTTTCTCTATATGCATCAAATTAAGGTTATGGTGTAATAAATTATATTCCCAATAAAGTAACTAAAAAAATATACTTCTTTTTTTCCATAACTCAGACTCATTGGGGTCATCTATTTTATCATCGTCTTCATCACTTTGAACATCAAGATCACCAACTTCTGTTTGACCATCACTAACTTCAAAGATGTCATTTATTCTTTTCCTTGATTGAGTCATTTTTCAATAAGTGAAATTGATATCTTTTAACTTTGATAAGATATTAGACCCATTAATGGGTAAAGGTGATCTCCTCAACTCTTCAGTTCCATCAAAGAGATGTTTTTAAAATTTAAATCGATGATTATCATCTAACCATCGATGATGTCCCATATAACAGAACTTTCTACCATTAGGTAACCACATCGAACATGTTTGTGTAGCACAACATGGATAAGCATAATAACCTTTTGTACACTAACCAGATAAATTCATATAAGTAGAAAAATCATTGATAGTCCATAATAATACAGCACGTATATTGAAATCCATAATTGATTTAACTTTTTAATAAGAGGTTGTAAGTAGATGTCTATATCATTACTCGAACCTTTTTTCTTGGGAATTATCATAGACAATATAAATGACTATTGCTTCATAGCCAGCCATGGTGGTAAATTATAAGGAATCAATACAACTGGCCAAGTACTATAAGAAATACTTATCATTTTGAACGGGTTGAATTCATCAGATGCTAGTCCAAGCATAACATTTTAAGGATCAAATGCAAAGTTTGAAAACCTAGAATGAAATGATTTTCATGCTAAAGAATCTATAAGATACTGTAATGATCCATTTTTTGTCCACTTCTTATGATGCCACCTCATTGAATCTGTAGTTTTGAAAGACATGAAGAGTCGTTGAAGTCTTGGTATTAATGAAAAATAACGTAAAACCTTAACAAGCTTCTTTTTGATACATACCTCATCACCATCATCATTCAACCTTTTATCGATATTTTTATCCACCAAACGAGAAATACCACAAAAATGACAAGATTCTTGATTTTTTCTATCCTTCCAATACAACATGCAATCATTGGGACAACTATGAATTTTCTCATATCTGAGACCTAAATCCTTGATTATCTTTTTTGATTCCTTACAAGATTCAAAGATTTTTACAAAAGGAAACATTTTTTTCATAAACTGTAATAATAAAGTCAATGAGTTTCCCATTCATCCACATAAGCATTTCAAGTGAAAAAGACGAACACAGAAAGACAACCTTGAATGCTTCAATCCCTCAAAAAGTTCTTCATTCATCTCCTCAAGCAACTTATAAAACTTTGATGCTTCTCTTCTAGGTTGTTGGTCACGTAAACCTGTATTAGGTTCACCAAATTCATGCATTTCAACATTGGACTAATTAAACCCTTCATTTTGAGGAGAAAGATTACGAAAATGTTTGTTATGAATGTTAAAAGCATATCGCAACATGCCTTCACTCTCTTATAAAAGGATCATGTTGCTATTGAGAAACCTTTGAAGTTAAAGAAGCTCTAGTGGAAGACTTTGACGGTACAGACTCTCCATGAAAATACCAATTAACATATCCTAATAGAAATCCAATACAAATTAAATGTTCAAAAATAACTTGACGTATTTGCCACTTGATATTAGCACACTTCACACATGGGTGTAATATCATATTATCTTCACTTGTATTCTCAAATGCAAAATGAAGAAAATTTTCCACTCCATCTCTGTACTCGACTTAATCTTGACTTTTGCATCCAACTCTTATCCATTTAGTACTTGCTACATTATCAAACCAAATGTATATAAATAATGTATATGAAAATGAACATGTACAATACTTAAGTTTACTATGTTTTAAACAAAAGACAATAACAAGACTAGTACTTACACAAAATGAGAACTTATTGTGAAGTAATTTATCAGCTACCAGAGCTCTTGAATGTTAAAACTCTGCTGCTAGCGTTGACAGTACCCAAGAGTATTTGTAGTTAGGGTTGACATAAGGTGAAACATGGTAGGTTTTGGAAAAAATTGTTGACACCAAAAAGAAAATCACGAATTGGAAAAGCTAAAGGAATAGTCGAATTAAGTAAAAGCTAAAGTAAATAAGTTATGAATAGTCAAACTAGGGTTATAAAAGACAATGCTCGAATACTAAAAGCTGAAGGAAAGAGAAAATAAATTGTACTTGGTCTGGAAAGAGAAATAGTATAATAATGAATATGAAGCTTGAAGTTGGTGATTGGATGTGCTAAGTTTGGGAAGATTTTTATTGGACATGATTATGAAAGGCGTTTACTAAGAAAAACGCCTACAATAATTCCATCCAAAATAGTTTTTGAATACATTATAAGCGTCTTACCAACGTTGTAGTGGAATTGTTTGGGATTATAAAAGGCGTTTACGACACAAAAAATGTCGTCAATATGTCATATCAAATTTTTTATGTATTTATAGAAAGTGATTTTCACATAATACACTTTCAGTAACACCTATATATTAGTAAAGGTGATTTTCTACAAGAAACGCCTTCACCGTTTGCGTATATTAAAGGCGTTTTGTGTTGAAAATGCCTATAATTTACTGAAGGCATGTTCCATTGCAAAATGCCTTCATTATTCCAATTGTAATTTACTAAAGGCATTTATTGTAGAAAAATGCCATTAGTAAATGCTTATATTTTATTTTAGGTACTAATGCATTGAATAATTTTTGAGTGCTTTTATTTTAAGTCTTGTACTGAAATATGGTAATTGAAGGCATATATTAAAGAAAAATGCCTTTAAGCATCCCTGTTATCAATTATTAACGGCATATTCTACAATAAATCGCCTTTCATATACCACGATGGGTTATGGAAGGTGTTTACTCAAAAATACGCCTTTAATATACCCTTAAACTTAGCAATCCATTATGGAAGGTGTTTGTTAATAGCAAATGCCTTCAATATTTTTCCTCTAAAAATTTTGGGTATTATTAAATGCGTTTTCTAATGTAAAATGCCTTAAATATACCACGATGGGATTATTAAAGGCGTCATTTATTATAAAACGCTTTCAATATACAATGATGGTTATAGAAGGTGTTTATTCAAAAAAGTGCCTTCAATATACCTTTACACTTAGTATTCCATTATTGAAGGCATTTGTTCATAACATATACATGCAATATTTTCCCTTAAAAAAATTTGAGAATTATTAAAGGTGTATTCTATTATAAAATACCTTCAATATACCGCCACACAAATTTTAACATGGTTGTTGAAGCCGTATATTTAAGAAAGATGCCTTTAATAATTTTTATTAGATTTTGTAGATATTTAGTGAAGGTGTTTACATATAACAATGCCTTCAATATTTTTCTTAAAAATTTTTTTTGGATTATTAAATGTGTCTTTTATTAGAAAATACCTTTAATAATTTGTTATAAACGGTTGAAATCCATCATTATTGAAGGTGATTTTCTACTCAAAATGCCTTTTACAGTTTTTATGAATTATAAAAGGCATTTTTTTTAGAATAAACGTCTTTTATAAGTTAGTTGAAATTTTTTTTTCAGTATTAAAGGCATCTTTTTTGTGAAAAACGCCTTCAATAATTAATTTTATATTCATTTCCCTACCTTGAACATAGGAATCTGCAAAACCGATGGTACACAAAATGATTAAAAGTTGAGTTATTCAACAAAACCCTTAAACACATTTCTATCACACCGTTGGTATCTTTATCCCTATCGTCGCCACCGACCTTCAACAAATCAATGCTACGCACCTCTATTTTTACCGGTAAGTCTTTTTTTTTTTTAGTTTATTGTATTATTTACAATATTGGATAGAGATTCTTTATTTTTTTGGTTTCTTAATATTGACATATACATGTATATATTTTCATTAACATCACCGTAAGCATAGTCATCCAATATTCTATTAATATTGCAACTATGTTGTTTCTATGCAGTTCGCTAATATATATTGTGGTTTACTGAACCTTGTAGTATGATATTATAAAGCCGAATGGTATTGTATGATATTGGGGGTCTGAATCATATATATGCTGAATAGTTTGCGTAACCTTGTTGTCTGATATTGTTTTGTTGAACGGGTTTGTATGAAATTGGAGGGTTGAATCATATGCTGAATGGTGTTTCTGAGTGGTTTGTTGAAAGGTGTGTTTTAGCACATTGTTGAATGGTGTTTCTGTATGAAGTATGGTAGTTGTTGTATTAAATTACGTACATTGTTCAATTTAGATGGTCATATTGTGTATTTTGATCAAGATTGTAGGTATTATGGACTCCAAACAACATCATTCTCCTTCTAATGAACATGCACAAGACAGACATGTAGGCCAAAAAAGAAAGGGAAAGGGCCCAAACAAACAAATCAAAGTGACTGACACAAAAATTCATGTTGACTTCAATCAAAGTGGGCAGCCTGTGTCTGAAGGAGATGCTAAGATGGCTACTCATATTGGAACCATCGTCCATCGTATGATTTCAATTACGTACACTGATTAGTAATGTGTTCCTGATGATCTCAAAGATAATATATGACACTTGATTGCGGTATGTTTATTCAACTATTTTGTAAAATTTGTTAAATGATCAATTAATTGAAATTCAATGTGTTCATACTAATCGTGTTAACTTATTTAGAAGTGGTTCGATGTCTCAATTGACTGTAAAAAGATTGTGTTTTAATCTATTGGGAAAGCATTCAAAGACTTTAAAAGTAGATTGACAACCGAATATATTTTACTACTAGTTGGTGAAGGTGATGTATTGACTGTTCCACATGCGACATATGCAGATGTCATAATTGTTAATATTGGACAAATTTTATTCAATATCAGCTTTCAAAAGATTTTTCAGTATGTAAACCCATTTTCATTAAAAATTGTTTAAAGTTTTTATGCAATATAGCCTTTGATCTTCATATATGATTGACATAATTTTTTGATTTTGTAAAAAATCAAAGAACAACAACGGGACATTCAGGCTAAACAACAATATCACCATCGAACAGCAAGAAAGGGATATGCAAATGTGAAGTATCAACTTGTATGTATTCGCACACTTGTTTTATACTCATTAATGAATATTTATGAACATTTATTTCATACATTATGATTCTTTTATTGTGATAATTTAATAGGAATTAGCGAGCTCTGGCATAAAAGTTTCTAAATGGGATGTCTGGAAATAAGGACATCTATGGAATGATGGATCCTTTAGAGATAAAGCAACCGAGGAAATGGCAAAAAAGATTGTATGTATAATTGTTTTTTTGATATAATGTATGATTGACATTGTGGTTGTATCCATGATTGTATACTGGCTTGTATAGACTTGTTGTTACAACCCAACTGATTATTGTTTTTCAAGATGATTATTCTGTCAAAGTCAAATATGGTGAAATGGCAACTTAGTATGGCGAAAATCCTTTGTCTTTAGCATTAGGTGCTAAAGAAAAGCTTGGTCAGGTTCATGAGGTTGGTAAATTTGTCTTGCCATCAATGTTTTTTGGTAAACAACCAAAAACCCCATGAATGAAAAATGCACAATATAAAGCAATAATTGAGCAACAACAGCAACAAATTAATGACCAGGAGCAACACCTCAATGACCAATAGCAAAAACTTGTTGCTTTGAAGGCCATGTTGGCAGCAATGCAGCAGGTTATGCCAGTAGGCTAGCCTGATAGCATCGTTCTCGTACGAGAAGCTTCTATTGGAAGTAAGAAAGTGATCCCATCCTCCGCTACCACCCAAGAAGTATGATATTGTTTATAATTTGAATATTAATTTGTTTATTATATTGATTGATTTGGTTTTAATACTTATATTTCATTAAATATTATAGCAGGATGTTTAGACTCACAGTATGACCCTTGCTCAGGCTTCCATGGATGAGTTATCCAAATATTCACTGGAGCATTTATCCAAAGGAAACTTCATAAACATTGAGTCTGAGGAAGGGTTAGTTGATAAACCATCATTTTCTTACATTGGTGTGAAATTGGTTAAAAAATTTTGTGAACTTGATGAATTATCAGCTATTGATATCGTTGCTTATATGAGGTTAGCTTATAAATACAAATATGTACATTCAATATGTAGTAATTTATATTAGAGTGTAATACTAACTAGCAGTGTTGATTGTTATCGTGCAACTTTCTATATAGAGAGGTCAAGGGGAGATAATTGATTAATAGATTTAGATTCATTGACCCTAACTTCATTAGTGAGCAGAGTGGCACAATCGCGTATTGTGCTAATCATGTGATCTTATGCATGAAAAGACTGGCTGATTATTATTTGTTTCTGTATAATGCGTAGTAAGCTATATTCCAACCTTAATTACTCCAACCTCACCCAAATCTAATCAGATGCGTAATCTGAGTATATCATTGTTATTATTTTACAGTCGTCATTGGGTGCTGATTGTGATTGACACCAAATCCTTAATGCCATACCTATTTAATTCAGTTAATCCAACGGCGATGCCTAACCCCAATATTCAAACTTTTATAAAGAGGTATTACACTTTATTATATTATATATCTTCTATTTCTTCATAAGTAATTTTAATTATGTATTAAGTAAATTTTTTTTAATTTAGGATAATATCTACATTCGATAAGAAGATATAAAAACTGAAATGGGTGTCATTACCTATAAATGTGAAATATACAATTTTTTATGAGTTTGTGTAGATAAAAGTTTTTAAAACCCACTCAATTAATTTTCAAGTACCTCGTCAATCCAATAATACAGAATATGGATATTATGTCTTTCGTTTTATGTGGGAGATAATGTTACATGATTTTCGACCACACCATTCAAGGTTAGTATAAATTTCATAAACTCTTATATCTTTAAAAAAATGTAAAGGTACATTATGTTCTCATTTCTTAACATTTACTTCTGATATCTTTTTTAGTAGGAGGGTAAAGAAAGCTTCTCGGAAGAGGAGCTGGATGAAGTCCGTAAAGAATGGTATGATTATGTATTATCATTTATCAATGTTGATAAACCTTCAAGTTAGACATTGTTGGTTGAATGTAAATATATATGGAACAAATTGTTATAATGTTTTTAACATGCCATGTTGAATAGAAACTTTAAGTTTGTACATTGGAGTAGTGGTTTAATATTAATGTTATACTTAATATAAATACACTATGTGTACTTAATAAATTACTGAGTATGATTATTTCAAAAAAATATATTAATATGGCAACGTTATCAGTTTTAATTTCAGATGTGTGGTCAATATATTGAAATACAACAATGTTCATTATGTAAATTCCAAAATGTAATTCATAGTATCAGATATATAAATCAAATCTTTCTGGGCATAAATATACAACTGACAGCAAACGTTTTTCTGCGCATAAACCTACAAATGACTACACATATACAATATCAAATATGTTATTTTGATGGGATTAATGAAGGCATTTTTAGCAAGAAAATGCCTTCAATCATCCCTAACAGAAAACATTGAAGGCGTTTTTATACCAAATTCGCCTTTAATAATACCAACTAAAATGTTTTTAAAGGCGTTTCCTGGATAAAATTGCCTTCAATAATCCGCCCATTAAAATTTATCATTGGCAATATTAAAGGCATTTTAAGCAAAAAATGCCTTCAAGCATCTATAGGCCAAAAAGCCTATGGATTATTAAGGGCATCTCTCTACAAAAAACACCTTCAATATTGTCTGAAAATATTTTTTAAAGCAATTGGTGAAGGAGTTTTTGCCAAGAAAATGCCTGGAATAATCAATTAGAAATAATTTGTGCAAAAAATGAAAAAAAGGCTAAAGAGAGGGATCGAACTTATAACTTGACGGTAAACATCCGTATGATCCAAACAATTTTATAAGCCTATGAAATTTGTTTGTCAAGTTATTAAATGTGTTTTTGTGGAAAATACCTTCAATAATCTCATATAATTTTTTATAACGTGATTATTGAAGGTGTTGTCTGCCAAAAATATGCCTTTACAGTCATTGAAATTTTTAATAAAAATTATTGAAGGCGTTTTTATCTAGAAATGCCGCTGATATCTAGCTTGGGTGGCATTTATAAGTACCAATGTTGCTATTTGATAATTTAATGACGTTTTGATAATAAACACCTGAAATTTTATAAAAACACAAAAGCTAGCGACGTTTGTAAGTGAACGGCCGCTATAAAACTGCCGCTAATATGCCATTTTCCTGTAGTGACGTGTATATATATATATATATATATCAATGGACCTCATTTTTCTCACAAAATTTATTAAATTAGAAAAGTAAAAACAAAGAATTAAAAACAAAAAAGGGGAAAAAAGGGAAAACAAAAAGAAAAAGGAAGACAAAGCCAAAATAAAAAAATAACTCATAGAGAAAGCCACATAGACTCCTTTATTAAGTTTAAAATATTAATTTTATAAATTAAAGTATCAAATAATAATTTTATTAATATAATATATATAAGTCATGTTTGGTGTATAGAATGATGGATATAATAGTATAATAATTATTCTATATTATGTTTGGTTTATATCTAGTTGAAAGGGACTTCATCCTTTTGGTATAGAATGATTCAATTCTCTTAAAGTGAATAGGATTATTTTTAATCTATGAGATTAAACTTATATGTTCCATTATACCTTTAAAAATTATATCAATAATTTAAATTGTATAAACTTTGAAGAAGGATTACAACAAGATGCATCTTTATCGACAGTTTAAAACATCGATACAAGCATTACATAATGCCAAGAAAGATATCATTAGTAGTTGTTTAATTACTAGCCAATTGTCGGTTAGGTGGGTGTCGAAAAAAAATATCCGATAGTCGGAACACTAATGCCGACAAAGTTACTTGGTATACCAACACAAGTTTTACTAGCATTTTAAAACACTCTTATAAAGGATGAATCTTTTAAAGGCACTTTAAAGGGCCTTTGAAAGTTGTGACTTTTTAGCTTTAAAAATAAAATAAAAAGTTTTACAAGTAGTTTTAACCGCCATTAAAAGTTTTAGTGTCTTTTTTTTTTCAATTAGAGAAAAAAGGTAAGGTTTTTATGCCATAAACTACAATATTTCCTTTTCCTTCAATAATTAAATTTAAAATTTATTAATTATATGAAAATCATGCATTTCAAATTATATATGCATATGACATAAAGATCCAAAACATAGCAAGAAAGGCAGCTATCAAAGATTAAAAAGTTTGCTAGCCCTAGCAAATTACAAAGCTAAAAAGACAAAACAAAAGACACCTTTAACAAGATAAATGCTAACTTGTAAATATAGCCAACTATGGACTTAAAAAAAGAATACCCAATATTTAGCACTAAACTTAGTTAATAATTTTCCTCTTCCAGTCATCTTCAAAAAGCAAATCATTTTGTTCTTATAGCCTTTTTCCACTTAAGTTGTTCTCAATAGTCATTCTTCCATCTCTTTTTTTCCTCTCTAGATCCCTGCAATGAAAACTAAATGGTGAATGTTTCAGTGAGAAAGAGAAAAAAACCATGCAATTGATTAATGAGTCCTACGTGGACTTGGTTTTTTTATTCTTAATTTTATAAAAGCAACAAATTCAAGAAACATTCCAATTGTATATAAAAAATTCACAAATTCCAAGATCTTTTGAAAAACTCATCCAAGACAACAAAATAACTCCTGTGGTAGAGCACAGGATGCTAACTGTTGGTGTCCCATACTTTGACTTACAAAATGAATTTTAAAGTACATGGTCATGGAATAGTTCATTGATTGCTGCTTTTCGTATAGAGCTTGTAAGTGCATAAATACAGTAATAAAGTGAAATATTCCAATATCGTCGCCTCAGGGATTATAGAATAAAATATTGGGTTGCTCATAAGTATCAAAGGTGAAATCTTAATGACTTATATCTAAACAAATGGAAATTTAAGATTTGGGGTTACAAGGATCAAGTACAAATTAAAGGTAATGTCTAGGTAGGGATCTTAACTTCACCAACTGTTATTTGAGAACTAAAAGACTAACACTAAAAACTAGATCAAACAAAACAAGATTAAAAGATTGCAAAGTAAAGAAAATGGAGTAAGCTGAATGCTTCAAAAAACTTGAAAAAAAGATTGCATGAAAGAACAAGAAAGTGAAGTTTGGTTGAATCTTGCAAAAAAAATAAAGAAAATTTTAATTGATCTTGGAAAAGAATGCTTGTTGAATTTAAAGAAAAAAAAAACAAGATTTGTAAACTTGTAAACAAGAAAAGAAAGATCTTGGAAATAATGTTTCTTGCATTAAACAGTTTAAAGAAAATAAAAGCATTGTAGTTGTTGGCAAATCTGTCATCTAAGCTAATAAATCACTTAAAGAACTAAAGAACTAAAGAAAAGAGAGAAAAGATGAGAAGTGATGGATGATGAAAATGAGTGAATGACCTCTCTATTTATAATTGAGAGTTTGGCCAAGGGGGATAGGCTTCACAAGTGTTTGATTTTAATTCAAATATAATTAGATGAGCTTGATCTTGGTGTTTAAAGCTTGATGGCTGAATATGGTGGATTCCAAGTGAGATTTGAATTGCATGTGTACGAATCAAGGTAGGCAGCATTGAGCTTCCATAATTGGGCCAAACATCTTCATTGCTTGCTTGCATAAAACGAAGTCTTGAATTTGAAAAATCTAAAATCATGAAAATAACATGAAAAGCACTAAAAATCATCTAAAAATTTAAAATTTAGCACCATTTTGACATGTAAAACTATATATAATTTGGTGTTATTATTCATTGAAAGACATTTATAGAACCATGTGCTGAAGCAATGATGAAAAATAGTTCAAAGTTCAAATCAAACTTCCATGGTAAAGTTATAGTGTAAGCTTTTGTAAAAGCTCAAGGAAATATCTAATTAAATGCTTTTAATCAATTTTAATCATGGGTAAGGCATTAGTTAATTCCCTACAAGATTAAGCAAAATAATCAATTTGGGTATTAGCATTGAGGTAATTTGTTGGTAAAGAGCCAAGCAACATTCTCTAACTATAAGTACTCAAAAATCTAAACAATTAAGGAAGCAAAATAAGAAAACTAACTTACCTTGAAGCAAATATAGCTAAGAACACTCTTATCTCACTCATTCCAAAAACTTGGAAACAATCTCCACTTATCTTAGCTTCAAACAACCTCAAGTTAGAAATTGAAGTAGCTACTTGAATCCAACATTTGAGTTAAAACTCTCTTATCAACTGATGCCACTAGATCCTTTCTTTTAGTAACATTTTTCAGTTTGAGCTTTTATAGATGAATAATAGACAAACAGAAAGCTTAAAATCTTTACCTCTTTACTTCTCTTCCTATAATAGTTATGATACCTTTGATAGAAGTTATAATAATAAAATTACTTTCACTAAAAGCAAATTTTAAAAGAAACATTCAACTTTTTGGTTTTTGCATTGAAATTTTAATAATTTACTTTAATATTAAGATTTAATGGCTTTATGGAAAAAAAGTATTAGAATATGTGAATCAATTTCAAATATAGAAAATGTGAATTTACCATATCTTAATGTCAATGGAAAAGGCAAGACATTCAAGTAGTATGGAGTATATACCTATTAACATGGTTAGTTGATTCCTGGGAATAAAAGCTAAGAGAGTAGCAAAGAAAATTGGTTCTGATTGGATTTTTTTTAGTAGTAAAAACATATTGTTATGTCCTTTAAAGAAATCTAATTGAAAAAACATGTTTTAAAGAAATCAAGTTGCAACAAGTTCAAGCAATAGAATACTAACCAATCTTCTAACAACAACATCATCCAATTCTTTAGGCTTATTAGTGGGACCTACATTTGTCTTAACTTATAGATCCAAAAATCTATAGCTAGACTTAACAAATGGAGTTACCACCAATTGTTTTTACTAGGTGTGATTGGCCACCTAAGAAATTTATCCTTTTAAGGAGCTCCTAAACTTAACTAAAGATCCCTAAAAAAATAGGTTCGGGTCTACAAACCAAAATAAGGTTCGGGAGTTCGGTTACATATGGGGAAGGTTATAGCACCCCTACATGTCCATATGAAAAATGGTATCATATTATTTTAAATTTATCCTAGGATCTTGATTCTAGTGGTTTTAAGTTTTTATGTTGAATATTAGAAACAATTCATAAGATTTTTCCATCAATCTGGTAAAATTCTTAAAAATATTTCCTTATCTCAAGAGTATTCAAGAATCCCATTTGATTTCTTGAAGAAGCTCTATCTTTGAAAAGATTTTTTAGTTTTTTTGGTTTTTTATTGAAAATATATCTAATTATTCTACCATTTGGTCCAAATTAAAAATATCTTCTGTTTTGAATTTCTAAATTTTCCACCATTTAGGCCTATTTAGAAATTTTATTTCTTTTTCTTGTTTTTTTTTTATCTTTGCAAAGAAAATAATATGACAATAATTTTTATTGAAATTTCATTTAAATTCTTCCACCATTTGGGACAAATTTAAAGAAATTCATCACCTAGAGATCTCTTACGAAATTTACCATTTAAAATTTCTAAGAGTCTCATCCTTGAATAATTGTCAAATATTTTTAACCAAAATTTTTATTTTTTCCTCTAATTTTTTCCTTTTTTTATTTGAAAATAAATATTAATTATTGTTATTGAAATTTTATCTAAATTATTTCACCATTTGGGATAATTTAGACAAAATTTCTCACCTAGTAATTTTATAAAAAATTACCATTTGAAATTTCTAAAAATTTCATCATTGGATAATTATTATCTATTCTCAAATTTTTATTTTATTAAGTTTTACATTTTTTATTTTTCTTAAATTTAATCATGTAAAAATACTATGAAAATAAATAAAATAAATTAATAAAAATAATAAAAAATACTGAAAAGGAAAATGGCTCAGCTTAGTGACTAGAAAGCTTGGTTCGGCTATAGAAGAAAAGCTGGAATGGATCAAAAAGCGGCTTGACTTGGCTCGGCTTGAGACAAAGACTGGAAAAAGTCATTAAAATACGAGAATTTTCCAAATTTTTCAAAAAAAAAAAACCCCATTTTTTTTAAAACCCCAAAAAATCTTCAAAAAATTTTCTTGATTACTTTCTCTAATTTTTACCTCTCTTCCTAATTTTTTTGTGTCTTTATGTGATCTATGTGGGCATGTATTTATATGGTTCTAAATTTGAGAACTCCAATCCAGAAAGGAATTGCAATTTCCTTTAAATTCTAACTTTAAACCTAACTTTAACTTTAAAAACTAGTTCTAACAATTTCACACAAACTCAACTACCTATTTTTTTCATTTTTTTAGCTTTTCCATTTTTTTTTATTTTTTATTAGCAAAAATCACAAGTAGACCCCCGGACAGATTGGATGTTTATAGCTACCCCTCTTTGCACATTTTCTGTGAAACAAAAATTGTGTAAAGATGTAGATAACCCAATCAACTCAACACTTTTTTGTTTTACTCAGACTCCTTGAATAACATAAAACTCCTATAAACAGAGGCTCTACAACTTTGAAAAAGTAAACAAAAGTCCTCTAAAAAGAGGCTCAATGACTTTGGAAAAAAATAAATCAAGCTCCTCTAATCAGAGGCTCAATAACTTTGAAAAATAAATAAGACTCTTTTAAGTAGAAGCTTAACAACTTTGAAAAAAATAAATAAGGCTCCTCTAAGTAGATGCTCAACAACTTTGAAAAAATAAATAAAGCTCCTCTAAGCAGAGGCTTAACAACTTTGAAAAATAAATAAATAAAGCTCCTCTAAGCAAAGGCTCAACAACTTTAAAATAAAAGCTCCTCTAAGTAGAGGCTCAATAACTTTGAAAAAATAAATAAAGTTCCTCTAAGTAGAGGCACAACAACTTTGAAAAATAAAGGTTCTTATAAACAGAGGTACAATAACTTTGAAAAATAAATAAAGCTCCTCCAAGTAGAGGTTCAACAACTTTGAAAAATAAATAAATAAAGCTCCTCTAAGTAGAGGCTCAACAACTTTAAAATAAAGGCTCCTCTAAGCAGAGGTTCAACAACTTTGAAAAAATAAATAAAGCTCCTCTAAGCAGAGGTACAATAGCTTTGAAAAATAAAGGCTCCTCTAAATAGAGGCACAACAACTTTAAAAATAAATAAAGCTCTTCTAAGTAGAGGTATAACAACTTTGAAAAATAAATAAAGCTCTTCTAAATAGAGGCACAATAACTTTGAAAAATAAAAAACTCCTCTAAATAGAGGCACAACAACTTTGAAAAATAAAAGGCTCTTCTAAACAAAGGCACAACAACTTTTGAAAAAATAAAAGCTCCTCTAAATAGAGACACAACAACTTCAAAGAATAAAAGCTTATCAACAATTATGTCCAGAGGAGTCATAGATCGTGTCTAAAGAAATTTGTAATGGAAACTCAAAGATTCACAATTTGAGTTCGAAATTCAAAGGTTTAGATTCACAAGAACCTTTCAACTTCACAAGAATTCACTACAATTTGCTTCTCAAAATTTTATTTTCATAAGAATTTGATTCGTAAAATTTTATATATGCAAGAATTCAGATTTGCAAGATTTCAAGATTCGCATTTGTGAGATTCTCATCCAAATTTTAATTCAGTGATTCATATGCAAATTGCAAGGCTCACATCCAACATTTCAAGATTCTTATTCGAATTTTGGAGATTCACAACCAAAAGTTCAAAGTTTCTTATTTGAGTTCAAAGCTTCTCATTCGACAACTCTTAGAATTCACATCTAAAAAATTCTCATTTGAAATTTAAAGACTCTCATTTAAAAACTTAAAAATTCAAAGATTCTCATTTGAAAACTCAAAGATTCTCATTTAAGGATTCACAATCTTGTCTTAAAAGACTTTATCCAAGGATTCAAAATTTTTTTTCCATATGACTTTCAAACTTTTACCGAAGTCAAAATTTTGTATGTAATGAATGTCATGATCAATGATGCAAATGCTTTCTTAATGATGCAAATGCAACAATCTAGATCCTCATAATACTACAAATTCCATATTCTCAATCCTGATTCAAATGTTTATTGCGTAATGCAAATGCATGGCCAAATCAAAGTTTTAAATATTCTCCAAACAACAATGCAAATGTAATGCATGTAATGCAGATGTCCATGTCATGAAATTCAAATTAACTCTGGCAATATGGTTCTCAAGACTCCATCATTTCTCATCTTTCTTTTTCAACTTCTTAGCACTAACCATTTAAAGCAAGTTCTATCAATTGATACTTAATCGTAATTCACAAGCTTTTCAGCACTAGTAATTCTAAAACAAATTTTGTCTATTGATTTATAGTATTCACAGGCTTCTTAGCACTAATCATTTTAGAATAAATTTTATCTTTTGATCCACATTATGTTCATCACTAGATTAACATTCACATGCTTTTCTGTACTAACCTTTCCAAAACAAGTTTTGTCCATTGCCCCATATCATTTTCATCATTTGACCACATCTCACAAATTATGTCAACCAATTCACTACTATACATGTGTCAGCACTTTATTTTTTTTCCTCTTATCATCTTGGATTTTTTTTCAAAGGAATGTAAGAATCTTTTATGCACGTTATCATTCATTCATCATCATTTCAAATCATAATAAATACAATGCAATCATATATTTCCTTGATTCATTCTAAGGATGTGAGAATAAAAGAGCACAAGGTAAATCGGGGAAAAGGTAATCAATGAGAAGTGAATCTGGTACAAAAATAATTAGGCAAAGGAACAAATTCAAAACATATCCTTAGGAATGGTATTGAACAAATGGAGTAACAATCTCCAAACGATGAATACTCAGACAATTCTTAACATTAATCCATAATTCTTTCTCAAAAACTCATTTTATTGACTTTCGAAATCATTTTGAGCTTATTGGGCTTTGCCTTAGTTTTGAGAGATCTTCAGATGTCTTTTGACCTTCCATCCATGTGAATTGTCTATTTAACTCTCAGTTCTAATTTTTCTACTCAAATCACCCTTTCGGGTTTTCAATTTGAGTTTTTTTTTTCTTTTTTTTTCATTTTTTCATTTTTTTCTCATTTTTTTCTCCCTTTTTTCCCATACATTAGTGATATCTCTCACACATCAATCTTTAGAACAATGTAGCATGATTCTATTATTCCATCACAAGCATGTTTTAGGCCAGCATATGGTCATTCAATTCTAGCACTCACATTTGATCCAAATAGACTTTCAAAGGTTGTAACATAGGCCATAGTGAAGGGTCATGAAATAAATGGATAAAATAGGCTCAAAATATGTGTTTAAAGGGTTCAAAATGAAAGGATAATTTCTCATCATTTAATACAACTTGCATTTTGCCCCACATCATTTCACTGCTTTTTTCTTTTTCATTCACCTTATTTTTCACAAAAAAGATTCTCATTATTTTACGCCAAATCATGTGTGGCATTCATTTTTTCTTGTTTTTTTTTATTTTGCTTTCTATCTTTGAGATCTTTTGTGAACATTTGTTTTTTTTTTTTCTTTTTTAAAAATTGCTCTTCAGTGTGTAAGGTGATCCTTGGTTAGGATTATTTAGAAAAAGGAATCATAATAGGCTCAAAGGGGTAACAATGAATGGTTTTTCAAATCGTAAAAGAAAAATGGCCATTTTTCATCTCAAATGTGAATGTTTTCCTTAAACATCATCTATTGAAAAAAATAAGCTCATGGATCTTTATAAAAGACTGCATATCTTCAAGACATATTTATTTCACATCTACTAACAGCTTGCTTCTTTTGCTCAAATAATCTTTTCAGATCAATGTGAATGAGTTCTCAAAATCAAATTCTAGAATTATTATCCAAACATTCATCATTGAAAAGAAAAGAAAAAACATATGGAAAAAAATAAGCATGAAAAAATGGTTGGGATGAAAGAGAAAATGTAATGAAATGCATCAACTTGTTTTTTATTGAAATGATAAAAAATAAAATCTTATTGCATACAAGAAATCCTAATCATTACTCTAAAGAAAACTTAGAATGATAAGTAACATCCAACCAACCTTAACATCTTTTTCTTTTCCAAAATTATGCCCTATGCAATCAAGTGAAAGATTTTTCTTGACATCTGGCCCCTGATTCATTGCAGCTCTCTGAATCTTTCCAAATCACACTCGTTCTTGATTTTCACTCATAGCATTGACATTATAATTGGGCAATGGATTGCCACTAACATGAGGTGTTGTTACCCCTATTTAATCAAAGTTTATCATTCCATCATTCATTAATCGTTGCATTTTATGCTTTAAAATAATGTAATTTTTTGTGAAACCAACAATTCTATAGTGGTAGCCACAGTGAGCTATAAGATCATACCACTTGAGATAGGGTAGCTTGAGTGGCTCCCAACGACTGAGGGCAATCAAGTGGTTATTATAGAGCTCTAGTATAACTTCGTATAAGTCATAGGGATTGGGTCAAATATGGGTTTTTCTCAGGTAGTTCATTACTCTCGTAAACCACTTACTGGGCTAGCAGGATGAATCTGAGGTCTTATGAGCGGTTGAATATTAAAGCTGTATATAAGAGCTTGAAGGCTGAAAACAGGCTGGCATATTGATGGAAAAGATGGCAATGGGGCTGGTCGGTATGGGTAAGATGAGGCATTGTTCATAACAGGATAATATAGAGAATAACCTTGTAGTGGATAAGGTTGATAACCCCTGAACTGTTTGTCAAAGCTTACGACTTGAGTTTTAGTCTCTTTTTTTTCTGGCACCTTCTTGGTTTTCCCTTCTTTCAACTTGCTATTTTTAATGGTATTTTCAATAATTTCACATGAGATTACCATGTTGGTGAAATTCTTTATGGTATTCTTTATCATCTTTTCATAATAGAGAAATTTCAAAATGTTGACAAACAACACTGTAGTTTCTTTTTCAATCAAAGAAGGCTGCATTTGAGAAGCTACATCTTTTCACCTTTAGGCATATTCCTTAAATGATTCATTCACCTTCTTTTCCATATTCTATAAGAAAAGGTGATCATGGGCAAAATCTATTATATATCGATACTGATTGATGAAGTCATGGCCATATCACTTCAAGAACAAATACGGGTCCTATCCAGCTAGACATACCATATAGTAGTAGTGCCAATAAGGTCATCTTGGAATACATGCATTAACAACTTCTCATTATTAGTATGAGCAGTCATTTTTTGACAATACATAGTAATATGGGTCTTTGGACACTTTGTACCATTATACTTCTTAAACTCTGGCACCGTAAACTTTGAAGGAATAACTATATCTGGGACTAAATAGAGCTCAGCAGCATCTATTGAACCATAAAAACCAATGCCTTCTATGGCTCGTAACCTTTCCTCTAATAAGTTCATCTTTTGTTCAACATTTGAGGCTTTTAAAATCTTTTTCTCTTTAGGCCTCAGTTTCTCTTTCTTTTCTAGATCATCTAAGTTAGCGATTGGTATTGGTTCCATGACCTTTCTAGTAAAAACATGATTTACATAACTTTATTACTGCTCAAATTCAAAGTTGAGGGAATTCCATGATATGTATATCTTACAGGGTATGTGAACTGTTGAGGTAGTGCATCCTGAGTGGGCTGGGCTTGATGAGGCCCAAAGCCAAGAGGATATATAGGGTCAGTCACCTCTTATGATAGATGGTCATGCTAGCTAGTATTTTCTTTTATTCCTTTTCTCTTGTTTAACTTATTCAAGGCCTCCAAAATCTTACTCAACTCCCCTTCTAGCTTCTTATAGGTTTTTTCTATCCTTCCGAAATGGTTGAAATTTTTTTGTTCCATTTGTTTGGCTTGAGTCATTGTATTGTATTGGTGAGTGAGGTTCTTGCTTGGTGGAGCTATCCTTAAACCTTGAGTACCACAATTATAATAAAAAATGATATGCTTTATGTGTAATGCACATAACATGCATTTTCATGGATGTAAGTATGAGATGTGGCAAATATTTCTTATATGAAAATGATGCAAGTGACAATATTAAATATGATGATGAAAATGATGCATGAAATTAAATAATATAGAAATGATGTAGATGCACAAATCAAACCAACAAAATGGTTAGATAAGCAATATACAAGTTGTTCCTTCTTGGGTCATAATTTCAAGGTACATTTATTGATCAGTAGGAAGGGCTCTATCCTAAGGTTGGCCTCTTAAATGTAAACTATATACAGGGTTAGGTGACTTTGACCACTAAAGGTTCTCAAATTGTTTCTTACATCATTTTCTATCACAAACTAGTAAAGCAATCCAACCCTCACCCATCATAGGCTGCCAACGGAAAGGATTCAATTTGAGTGAGAGTATTTCGCTAGCTATTGCAAACATTATCGTCTTACAAGATCGTAGGTACTTTACTCCTTCTTAAGAGGGACAGAGCCTGAGTATAGAGCTCATGAAATGCAAATGCATGTGATAATGTGGTGAAAGAACATATAGGTTTCATATCCCAAAAATAAATTACAAAACAAAAAGAAAAAACGTTATTAAACAGATAACATAAATCATTACAATTTAAAACAATTAGATTAAAGGATAGGATAAATTTAAAACGTTATGGCCTGACACTCTAGAGCATCCCCAGCAGAGTTGTCAAACTATCTTAACATATAGATTTGAAAATCTATAGCTAGACTTAACAAATGGAGTCACCACTAATCATTTTTACTATGTATGATTGGCCACCTAAAGAATCTATCTTTTTAAGGAACTCTTAAGTTTGACTAAGGGTCTCTAAAAGAATAGGTTTGGATCTACAAACCAAAATAGGGTTTAAGAGTTCGATTACATATGGAGAAGGTTATAACACTCCCACATGCCCATTCGAAGGATGGTACCATATTATTTTAAATTTATCCTAGGGTCTTGATTCTAATGGTTTAAAGTTTTTATGTTGAATATTAAAAATAATTCATAAGATTCTTCCATCAATCTAGTAGAATTCTTAAAAATATTTCTCACCTTAAGAGTATTCAAGAATCCCCTTTGATTTCTTGAAGAGGCTCCATTGTTGGAAAGATTTTTTATTTTTTTGGTTTTTTATTGAAAATATATGTAATTGTTCCACAATTTGGGCCAAATTAAAAATATCTTCTCTTTTGAATTTTTAAAATTTTTACCATTTGGGCCTATTTAAAAATTTTATTTCTTTTTCTTTTATTTTTTTGATCTTTGGAAAGAAAATAATATAACAATTATTTTTATTGAAATTTTATTTAAATTCTTTCACCATTTGGGATAAATTTAAATATATTCATCATTTAGAGATCTCTTAGAAAATTTACCATTTAAAATTTCTAAGAATCTCATCCTTAGATAATTGTCAAATATTTTCAACCAAAATTTTTATTTTTTCCTTTAATTTTTTTCCTTTTTTTTGTTTGACAATAAATATTAATTATTATTATTGAAATTTTATCTAAATTATTCCACCATTT
Source organism: Durio zibethinus (assembly GCF_047325235.1). Classification (NCBI taxonomy): domain Eukaryota; kingdom Viridiplantae; phylum Streptophyta; class Magnoliopsida; order Malvales; family Malvaceae; genus Durio; species Durio zibethinus. The sequence goes on along the minus strand of NC_143183.1, from coordinate 14,306,324 downwards.
GGGACAAATTTAGACAAATTTCTCACCTAGGAATTTTATAAAAATTGACCATTTAAAATTTCTAAAAATTCTATCATTGGATAATTATTATTTATTCTCAAAATTTTATTTTATTAAGTTTTACATTTTTTATTTTTCCTAAATTTAATCATGCAAAAATACTATGAAAATAAATTGATAAAAATAATAAAAAAAAACCAAACAGGAAAATGGCTCGGCTCAGTGGCTAGAAAGCTTGGCTCGGTTGCAAGAAAAAAAGCTAGAATGGCTCAAAAAGTGGCTCGGCTTGGCTCAGCTTGAGACAAAGACTAGAAAAAGTCATCAGAATCTGGAAATTTTCTAGATTTTTCCAAAAAAAAAAAATTTCCTCTTATTTTTTTAGAACCCCAAAAAATCTTCGAAAAATTTTTTTGACTGCTTTCTCTGATTTTTGCCTCTCTCTCTGATTTTTTGTGTGTCTTTATGTGATCTGTGTGGACATGTATTTATAGGGTTTTGAATTTGAGAATTTCAATCCAGAAAGGAATCCCAATTGTCTTTGAATTCTAATTTTAAACCTAACTCCAACTTTACAAACTAGTTTCAACAATTTCACACAAATTTAACTATTTGTTTTTTTTTTTTTATTATTAAAAAAAATCACAAATAGACCATCGGATAGATTGTGGTGTCTACAACATTAACATATGAACAAGCAGGTATATACAACTAAATATGGAATAACATATATGTAATCAAGGCAAATGAATTAACCCAAATAAATAAAAACTAAAACGATAAAATGAAGCTGAATATTGTTCCAAAAACATCTATGCTTACCTTTAAAAGTCAAACAGTATAGAAACCATAACGAAAAAATCTCAAGGTCCTTTCTTTAGCATATAACAAAACCAGAATAGCCAGATATATCCAACTCTGCAACCAGGAATTTCATACCTTAAACTACAATTACAGTTACTTAAAAAATAAAATAAAATCCGACTGTTAATATTTCTGCAATCACTTGAGAAAAGAAAAAGATTTAAATATATACCAAACGGATGAAAAACACCTCGCCAGCATACCAACTTCCGATGGCTCAAAGTGTTGGAATGCCTTTAACCAATTGTGTATCACTCATAGACGTTGTGGTACCGATGATCTTTTTTGCATTTTTCAAATCCCCACCACATTAATCAGCTTTACAACGCAAAAGAAAACACCACTGCAGCTTGTAAAGTGTGAGTACGTTATCAAAGACAAAAAATAAGTAGATACCTTTTTATTTAAATCATGAATGAAGCTTTTTTCAGGGCTTTATACCCTACCAAAAAGAAAGTGGAAATTCAACATTACTCCAACTGCACATCATTGAAAATATTAAGATCATTAAGGTTTTTCTTTCATTTTAATAAGAAATGACTCTTTGAGTTTCTGACTTTTCTTCATTCACAGTGAAATCCATTCATCCTCTCATCAAAGGGAGATTTTAAAGATTGTCATTGCAAGAAGGGTGATTTATGCTTTGAATGAGAAATTTTGAGATGAAATTCATTAAACTGTGACACATTATAGTAAAGTGTATGAAGCAACAACAAAAAACTAAGTCAGCATCAAAATATCAATAAGATTACAGACCAAATCATTTATATTATGTTATAGTATGAGACACATACCACAAACTATTAAAAACTAAGTACAAATTTGTAGAAATTTCAAATTTGAGAAAGAATGGAAACATGCCCCGGAAAGAGTATAAGAACATTTCCAAAGAAAACAATTTGTCATAAGAAAGGAGTGAGAGAAAGGATTGGTATTTTGGGTTGCCTATTACTCGACCCATAATGTCTAGACCTGAAAAAGTATCACGGGAACATATTTCATTAGTGACGGTTCTGTTTAGACAAGAAAGGCTTACTAAACTTTAGATATTATAGGTAGTTCAATCTAAATGCCAAAATAAAAATGCCTTTAAAAACATTAATATTTATTGTGGATAATTTTGATCAATAAATAAATTATTTTATCTTAATCTTTACACACATTAAACATAAAATAGGATGACATTATTTAATATAATTTTATTCATAACATCATCTTATAATATCCTATCATAATCTTGTGTATCAAACATGACCATAAAGTATGTTTAAGAAAAAAGATATAAGGTACCAGGTCGACACCTTTAATGAAGATCAAACAAAAATAAAAATGACTAAAATTTATATAATTGATGGATAAGCTACATCTTAATTATGTATAAATATAATATTTTTATTAAATTAAGATATTAAATAATAATTTTATTAAGATAATACATATATAAATATAAAAGTAAATAAATATTTAAAACTATAATTTTATATATACACTTGGAGCAGGATGGAAATCCATGACACATGGGTTATGGGTTGTTTTGTCATCTAAACCTACCTCCAACCCAATCTTGATTTTAAAAGGGAAAATCCTCGATCTTGTCTAAAAACTTGCAAATATTGGATCAGATAAATCGAAATTCATAGAAATGGGTTGTTTTGTCATATTTACTATAGCCATTGCTTTTTTTTTTTAGAATTTATCTAATAAAAAAAATTTTTTTTAATTAAAGGAAATGGCAAGAAAGTGAAAAAAAAAAAAAAAAAAAGAAGTCAAATGGGGATGTCATGTGAATTTGTTAAATTAAAGTATTAAATAATTATTTTATTAATATAATATATAATTAAAATAAATAATAAAAATATATATTTATATATGCCGAGATAGGATGAAATACCATAAACTCTTATTTGACTTGACCTTAATTTTCAAAAAAAAAAAAAAAAAAAAACCTCAACCCAATCCTAAATTAAAACAACTACACCTATTGAATTCAAACAAATTAAAACTCATTAAATACAAACCTTTTATATAAAAAAGAACCAAAAAGAAAAATACACATTTTTAGTCGATAATATCAAATAGGTTTGACACAAAAATTTTTAAAATGTAAAAAAATAATTAAATATTAAAAAATAATTTATAAATAAGTAAATAAAAAGAGAGAAAAAAAAAATACATTGAAGTGTCACATGGCACCCTATAGAACCTTTACACCTATGCAAGATTTAAAGTATAAAAAAAAAATGATGAAAAAAAAGAAAAGAAAAGAAAGCCAAATGAGAATAACACATAAATTTGCTAATTTAAGGTGTTAAATAATAATTTTATTAATATAATACATATATATAATTAAATTAATAAAAACATATATTTGTATTATAGATTTAAAAAGCAAAATCCAAAAAAAAAAAAAAGACAAGACAAACAAAACAAAAAATTAAATCCCAATATGATGACGACACCTCCATAATATTTTTTTAAATTATTAAATAATAAAAAGAGAAAAACAAAAAATTATTTTTAATCAATAATATCAAATAGGCCTAAATTAAAAAAATTAAAAATATAAAAATTATTTATTAATTATTAAAATAAGGAAAAAGGAAAAGTAAATCAAAAAGAAAAGAAAATTGAATGACTTGACACATTACATATCTTTAATATTAAGTGAATCACACAAAAAAATTTTAAAATCTTTAAAACATTTATTAAATATATAAGAAAAAGTAAAATAATAGAAAATGAAAAGTATAAAAAACACATGGTATGCCTTTAATATTGAGTAGGTCTCATACAAAAAGAAATTTAAAATCTGTAAGAAAATATTTATATAAGAAAAAGCAAAAAAAAAAAAATTTGTTATAAAATGAGTCCCATCTTTAAAAAATATAAATACAATTTTTTTATGAAAAATAAAAAATTTATTAAATTATGATATTAAATAATAATTTTAATAATATAATAAAAATATCTAAATGATGAGTTTTCTTTCTTTTCAAAATCTATATTAAGGATTCAAACAAAACAAAAATAAATAAAAAGAAAAAAGAAAAACACAAAAATCAAGGACCAAAAAATAGAAAAAAAAATAAATCCGAATGTGATAATGATTTTTTCATAATATCATTTTCTTTAAAAATTATCAAATTAAAAAAGAAAGAATAAGAAAAAGAAAAAAAATAAATTTCTAAAAAATAATACTAAATGTGTCCATCATTTTAAAAATTGTTAAAATATCAAAAAATTTATTAAATATAAAAAAAGTGAATAGAATAAATAAAAAAACAAAAAGAAAATGATTTGACACGTAATATTTTCTTCATATCAAATGGATCAAACAAAAAAATTTTAAATTTTAAAAAATATTTATTAAATATATAAAAAGAAAATTAATAAAAAAAAAACAAACACATGCTATTCTTTTGACATAAAATATATTACACAATAAATTTAAATCTTAAAAAATATTAATAGAAAAAAAAGACAAAAAAATAAATGATTTGACACCCGTCGTACTTTTGATATTAATTGGATCCTGAAAAAAAAAAAGAAATCTCAAAAAATATTTATTAAATATATAAAAGAAATAAGAGAAAAAACACCACTTGATGCTTCGAAAAAGTTAAAATCTTAAAAAATATTTATTAATTTTTAGAAGGAAAAAATGGTAAAAAAATGAAAAGAAAAAATCATGATATAAAAATGGGCCTCACTTTAAATAAATAAAATTATTTTAAAAATATTTAATAAATATTAAAAATTTTTGAAAAAAATAAAAAATAACAAAAAATTAAAATTAAAATCTTTAAAATATTTATTAATTTTTTAAAAGGAAAATGCTAAAAAAGGATAACTTAAAAATTAAAAAGATTAGTATAAAATAAAAAAAATTATATTATTAAAAAATGTTTATTAAATTTTAAAAAATAAAAAAAAAACAAAACAAAAAGCAAAAAACAAAAAAAAGAAAAAAGAAAAAGAAAACCACATGGTGCTGCTTTTTGAAAACTCTTGTACTCGGGAGTAAAATTAATAGTAAGGATAGACCAATTTTAGTTGATGGCCAAAAGTGAAAGGGACTGTTTGATGAGTGTCCATCGCAGCATATTCCTTGGGATGGTAATAAGGTAGCACATGGGCCATTGTTCTTGACAGAAGTACTATGGTTAGAGGAAATAAACTCGGCTATAACGATGGAAATTTCCAATTTGAATTAAGCAAAATATAATGCTGTTCAAAAATTATATTTTTTACTTATTTTATTCTTTTAATAAATTATGATAGATTTCTTTTATTTTTTTATTTTTTCATAATTTCATCCAAAAATCATATTCATTTTTTTTTACATTAAAAGAATAAAATTTTAGTACAAATAAAAAAAAATTGATTCAAAACTAAACTCTTGATATCCCTTCAAATATTTTTAATCACTAAACTAAAAGTTTGAAAATCATATCCATTCATTACATTAGGTTATTGAAAAATAACTTGTTATATTAATTAAGGTGTGTTTGTTATATATTTTACGGACAAATTATTAGATAATGTCGGTAAACTCAAAATGGGATGCCGCTACACATCGACATTGTTATGTGCTGGTACCGACAAAAAAAATAATATTGGCATGTACTTGTACCAAAAAAAAAAATGACAGGCCAACCGCTATGATACTAACTATTTTAGCTGATGAACTAATTCACTGTCATGGAGTGCTGGCATTTGAGAGTAAGATACAGTATTTATTGTCGTAACAGAATTGTGATCACTAATCATAAAGAATTTTAAAATTAAGAAAAAATGAGAAGAATTGTCATCAATTTTTTTAAAGATATGATTAGTCACCTAAAAATTTATATTTTTAGTAAAACTATAAAAATAGATTTAAAGTTTATTAAAAAAATAAATTTTGATTTACGAAAATCAAGTTGGGTTCGAGAGTCGATCATGTGTGAAAAAGATTAGCACCCCTATAACGCCTATAAATTGGTACCATTTAATCATGTGCTATTTTTGATTTTAGATAAAATGATTTTGATTTGAAATTTAATACTAATTTCTTTCATTTAAAAAAATATTTTTTGCTAAAATTTTTTATTTAGAAATATTGAAAAAATCTTTAAGTTAAAAATTATCTTAAAATTTTCTAACATTTAAGTAGAATTTAAGATAACTTTTTTCACTTGAGATTGAATACAATGTCCTTTAAAATGAAAATAACACTCATTGCAAGAAATGATTGTTAGTGACTCTCCAACATCCAGGTAAAATACCGAGAATTATTCCTTTTGGAATGTTATTTTTGTTTTATTTTATAATATCACAATTTTAAAAGTAGGTAAATAAAAACATTTTGTGTGAAAAAGTAAATGATGGTATTATCATATAGCAAGTAAAAATTAAAGACAAAGAAATGCAAACGAGTGCAAACAGTAACAAATAAATGCATGTAAGCCAATATGTGCTATGTATGATAATGAAATGCAAATTTGAAATTGGATTCTTAAATATAATGAGACCACCTTAATTCCTCAATATCTAGACGGAGCTCAAGTGTGACTATTCACATTTAAGATCCCATTTTATTGTTATACCTTTTTTTATTTATTGATTTTAATCCCATGGTTAAAATGAATCAAGGACTCGCATGAAAAAATTAATGAAATAAAATTTCTTAAATACCACATCATCTAGGCGGTATTTGAAAATAAATTATTTTAAGTAAGATTTTCACACACATTCTTATGGTTTCGAGTATAACTTTGGGTTGAAATTTTAAGGTTTGGTGTCTTTGGGTGATGATTTGAGGTTGTGTGCCAAATTTAGGGTTTAAGATTTTAGGGTTTCAGATTTTGAATTTTAAGGTTTTGGGCTTAAGTTTTAAGAGTTTTAGGATTTAAAGTGTTTTAAGGCTTGGATTTTAGGATTTGGAGGGTTTAGGGTTTTAATTTTACGGTTTGAGGTTTAGGGTTTTGATTTTAGGATTTGAAAGGTTTAGATTTTTTATTTTAGGGTTTAGAAGGTTTAGGATTTTGTTTTTAGGGTTTAAAAATGTTAAGGTTTTATTTTTGGGGTTTAAAGGGTTTGATTTTAAGGTTTAAGGTTTTGGGGTTTTAGATTTTAGGGTTTATGGTTTTGATTTTTGGAATTTCAAACTTTGGGTTTAGGTTTTGAAGGTTTTGAGGTTTGGATTTTAAGGTTTTGGATTTAAAGGTTTGGAAGTTTTGAGTTTTGATTTTAGGGTTTTGGTTTAAGGGTTTTGATTTTAGTGTTAGGGTTTTGGGGTTTAGATTTTTTAACTTTTAAAAAACACGAACATCTTTAAAAATCTCCAATATCTTGGTGGACTTTCAGAACAAGTTCGATTTTTATGATTTTTGAAAATTAATTAAAATTTTTAATATATTTCTTTTTTAGAAAATTTATTATTATTATTGTTAATTTATTTAGAATTTTTTTATAATAATTTCCCAACGTCTAGGCAGGAAATTTTTTTTTTATTTTTATAATTTTCTATTTAACACCTAGGTTATTATCATTAAAGAAAAATATACAAAAAATTTGAAATCATTTTTTTTATTGTTGTTATTATCAATTATTAATATAAAATAAAAAATATTTATTCTAACAAATTTAGAGGTATTAAACATGTATAAACACCAATAATAAAACCAAAATAGTATAAATAATAAAATAATAAAAATAAAAAAATTCTAAATTGGATCGGTCAACAATTCGATCAATGCTGGTTCGGTCAGTTTGAGCAGTTTGGCAGTTTGGTTAATGGTTCAGGCGGTTCGAGGAAAAGGTAGTTCAAACTGGTTCAGTTGGACTGGTCAGAGGCAGGAGCTAAGAGGCACCAAGTCATTGGGTCTGTTTGCATGAATCTTGGGTCAGATCCGGGTTGACGTACGGATCGTCCCTAGTCTAAATGACGTCATTTTGGGCTTTAGTCTTCTATATAAAGCCATTTTTTTTACTTCATTTCAAACCTTCCAGCCAAAAAAAGTTTTCAGAGCTCTAGGGAGAGCTCCAAAGGCTCTGTCGACATCTGATCATTGGTGCTATTACCGTCACACAGGTTGTTGCTTGAGGTCACTGTTGGCAATTGTTACCGGTGGTCGTTGGTGGCTGAATAATGCCAAATGTCACCAAAAAAATCCATTTGATCTTTTGAACTCAAATCCATCTTCCTTTTTGTGAGAAATAGCCTCGATCAACATAGATCGGTGCTTGAAGTTTTTGATCTTCTTTTTCTCTTTTTTTTTTAAACTAAAATTGATGTGATTTTTGTTTTTTTGTTTTTGCAGGTGGCTCGATGCTAGGTTCTTCCCTACGGTGAGGACTGTGTTTGTTTTGTTTTGATTTTTTTTTTGTTCGTGGTTGTGGCTATTTGAATGGGAACAGGGTTAAGGGTAGAACTAGGTCTCTGAACGAGTATCTCAAGGGTGTTGGTATGGTGGTTTCGGGTGTAAGGAATGGGTGTGTGGCACTACGTAACCTTGAGTTTATGGAGTGTGGATGTTTGAAAACCTGGTGGGGGTCGAATGAGGGTGAGAGGGATCAATACTTAAGGGTTTTTGGGTTTTTGTCTCTTGGTAGTGGCTAAATGGGGTTTTTGGGCATCCAAGGATCCTCTAAAGGGAAGGGAGATAAGTGTTTTTTAAGGAGATTGGTGTCTGGCTTTTAGGATAACTGAGGCATAGGTTTAGTAGGGTAAGCTGTAAGTTTGGTTGTAGGTGCGGCTGTAAGGGATGGCTACAGTGTTCTAGTGAGGTGACTGGATAGGAGGTGGCTGGTCGAGAGGCTGTAGAGGGCTATAGGGTGGCTGGTGCCAAGCATCAGCCCCTGTTTTTTGCTATTTTTTTCTTTTTTTTTTATATTTTTTGTTTTTATTTTTTTAATAAATTATTATTAATATCTAATAAATAACAGAAAAAGAAAATAACAACAATAGGCTCGGGCCCAAAGAAAAAATTAGGCCTTGACCTATGAGTTCGATAAAGTCCAAAACTTAAATTGAGAGCCGGACAAATTTGGTGTTTATAGCTGCCCTTTTTTGCACATTATTGAGGATCAATAATAGGGCAAAGATAAAGAAGCCAATTTTGTCCGAAAGCAAATCGAGGATTTTTCAAAAAAAAATTTGGATATTTTTGGTATTTTTGTTTTTTGTTTTGTTTTGTTTTCGTTTTCTCCTTTTTTTTTTTTATCAAACCACAAGTTAAGTGATAAAAAATGATCAGAATGACATCACAAGTCGAGAAACAAAAGTCAATCGAGACAATCACCATAAGTCGAACAAAAGTCAATCGAGACAATCACCATAAGTCGAATAATAAAGAAAATGGTCGAAATAACACTGCAAGTCAGAAAGTAAAGAATTGATCAAAACAACACCGCAAGTCGAGAAATAAAGAATCGATTAGGATAACACTGCAAATCAAAATTATGCCTAAAGATTTTAGAAATTACGTCCCAAGGTTTTAGAGATTACACCCGGAACTCTTGAAAATTATGCTTGGAGGTCTGAGAAATTATGCCCGAAGGTTTTACAGAATCGATTGGGATAACATCGCAAGTCAAATAATAAAGAATCGACCTGGACAACACCATGAGTTGAAATTATGTTTAAAGATTTTAGAAATTATGTCCGGAGGTCTTAAAAATTATGCTTGAAGGTCTTATAGAATTGATCGGGATAACACCGCGAGTCAAATAATAAAGAATCGACCGAGACCACACAATGAGTCTAAATTATGCCTTGAGGTCTTAAAGGTAATGCTCGGAGGTCTTAGAAATTATGCCTAAAGGTCTTAAAATTATGCTTTGAGGTCTTAAAGAATCGACTAGGACAACACCGTAAGTCAAAAAATAAGGAATAGATCGGGACAACACCTCGAGTCAAAATTATGAGATCAATCGACACAACATCGCAAGTCAAATAATAAAGAACTACCAAGACAATGCCATAAGTCAAAAAATAAGAAATCGATCGGGACAGCACTACAAGTTGAAATTATGCCTAGAAATCTTAGAAATTATGCCCAGAGGTGTTAGAGATTATGCCCAGAGGTCTTGAAAATTGTAAAATCTTTCAACACTCCTCTCAATCAGAGGCAATGAAACTTTAAAAGGTTTTGCCTGGAGGTCTTAAAAATTATGCCCGAAAGTCTTAGAGATTATGCTTAGAGATATTAGAAATTACACTTGAAGGCCTTATAGAATCGATCGAGATAACACTGTGAGTTGAAAAATAAAGAATTGACTGAAACAATACCACGAGTTGAAAAATAAAAGATTGACTGGAACAATACCATGAGTTAAAAAATAAAGAATTGACTGAAATAATACCACGAGTTGAAAAATAAAGAATTGATCAGGACAATACCGTAAGTCGAAATTATAAGAAAATGATTGGGACAAAACCACAAGTCAAAAAGTAAATAATCGATCGGGACAACACTACAAATCGAAATTATGCCTGTAGGTTTTATAAATTTCAAGATTTTTGAATGGTCCTTCTAATCATAAGCAATGAAACTTTAAAATGTTTTTGCCCAAAGGTCTTGGAAATTGTGCTAAGAGGTCTTAAAAATTACAAAATCTTTGAATGCTCATCTAATCAGAGGTCATGAAACTTTAAAAATTTAAAATTGAAAATGGCTTTCCCCCAATCAAAGTTGATAAATGCAATCATGATACAAATGTCTATTCTCATCAAATAATGCTAATGGAAATGTCGATATGAATGCAAATGTCACTGCAAATGCAAGAATATAAGTGCTTGATGTAAATACATTTGACAATGACAATGTTCTTTTCATGCAAATGCCCTTACAAATACCTTTTCTTAGGATGTAGATGCCATGATGCAAATGCAAATTTTTCTTATGGTGTGAATGCAAGTGTCTTATGCAAGTGCAAATACAAGTGATGCAAATACAAATATCTTTCTTGTGATGTAGATGCAAGCAATGCAAATGTAAATGTCCCTTTCATGATGCACATGCAAGTGATGCAATTACAAATCTCTCTTTTTTTTGTTTTCTTTATTTGTAAGTCAAATGTCTTTCTCATGATGCAAGCGATGCAAATGCAAAGACTTATTTTACCCTTTGTTTTTTCTTGAAAAATTTCTGTTCAAATTTTTAATGTTTCATTTTCACCAAAAAATTATCTCAGTATTATGTGCAAAGTGCTCAAATAATCTTTAAACTTTTTAAAAGTGATAAAAAAATTACCCCACATAAAGTATCTTTGCAATCAATGAAAAAAAGTTAAAACTCATGACTTTCAAATCTTTCAAGAATTAATGATTACTATTTGGAATACTTGTGGATGGGGGATAATTGACAATTCAATTCTTTTCATTGGTGGGATATCTTATGGAGAGTTCAGTGAGGATTCAAGGATTTCTCTTGTGCTTACAAAAGAGTTAATTTTCTAAAACACTTTTCTTTTATTGAAAATGTGATACTTCAATGTATGTCAAAACTAGCCATTACTTTTCGATCAAGGTTTGAGAAGAGAAAAAGGCTATTTTTTTTTAATGAAATGTAAAGTCTTTGATGGGTATTGACCTTTCAAAAGGTTTTGCATCAAAATTATTTTCTAGATAGAACCTTGGAACTCTAAAATTCTTTTTTTGGGTCCTCAAAAATGACTTTAACTATATATTGCTCTTTTAGGGTTTTCACCTTAGAGCTATATTTTTCTATCAATGAAGAACTTGATGAAATCTTGCCAAATACCAACAAATATACAAATTTTCAAGGACATTGCTCTTCAATCCAAGGGTCCATATTTGATCAAAATGGACTTTTCAAGGTATGTAAAGTAGGCCAAGGTTAGGGGTTCTAAAAAAAATGGATAAATAGGCTCAAAAATATGTTATTCAAGGTAATTATGCCAAGGATCCTGATGAGCATTCTCTTACTTTTTTTTTGCTTTTTTTTAAGCAACTTTATTCGACCCTCTCTTTTTTTACCCTGAATTCTCATTTTCAAGGTATATATTTTCTCTTTTTTTTTTTTCATTTTGGATTCTAACTGAAGCTTCAAATTTTTATTCCCAAGGTTTTTTTGCTCTTAGTTGGAAATGTCTAACTTCATCTTTAGTTGTTTACTCTCTTGAATTCTTGAGATTCCAATTGAAGCCTTATTCACATTTTTACCCCAGACTCTCATCTTCGAAAGGCATGTTAGATGCTTTCAATATCAAAAACTTTCACTGAAGTTAGTCTTTTGAAGGTATCCTTATTTTGCCCTCAATGTAGAAAACGATCCTTGGCTGGGGTTCATTTCAAAATAAAAAAAAAATTTAAAAGGCTCAAATGGGCAGCAAGTGGATAATTTTTATATATGATAAAGATAGAGAAATATGGCCATTTGTCATTTCAAACATGATCACTTGGTTCAAAGAGCAAATTATTAAAGATATCTTTTTTTCTGTCTTTTTACTTTATTTATTTATTTATTATTTTTTTATGTCTCATCTTGTTTTTCACTCAAGGTTTTAATAACGATCAAGTCATATAGGATCGATCACATAGTTTAAGAAGGCTCTTTAAGCTCTAAAATTTTTTTTTGGTATTTTCTTCGTGAAAGGTAGAGAAAATGTATAAATGTACGAAACAAATTGTCTTAGGCAAAAAGGGATTCTATTTTTTTTAATCAATGTGCCTTAAAACATGAAAGAAAGGTTACTTAAGAGAAAAAGTCCAAGCATTTTTATGTCTATGGTTATAGCAAAATTTTTATACACATTGAATTACCAGTTGAAAATTTGAAAGAGTATCTAATTTTTGAAATTCAAAACAAACTTTCAAAATTAACCTCTTTTGTTCTTTGCCTAAAAATTGATTATCGGCCTTTTAAAGTATGAATTCAAACTCACATTCCCTGAAGGGTTATGGTTGATGAGTCCAATCATTTGAGTGATTAGGAACATGAAAGTATTTGAAAATGTGTGAAGGTATTTGATGAACTTTTTCTTAATAGTAATCATCATTTTCCTTTAGAATCCTTTCATCTTTATTACAGAAGAAAATTTTTTTTCCTTTTTTTTCTTTTTATTTTGTTTTTTTTTTTTATCTTGAAAGTTACTTATGTGGGGCTTTTTATTCAAACAAACGCACAAAGAGAAAATTTCATAAAAAAAATCCAAAGTATTCAATTCTTCCAAAACAAGTTAGATAACTCTTAGGGACACCATGCACATGTCTTTTAGTTCTTCACATTTGGTAATTATATGAAGTCAAGTTACATTATTCTATCACTTATGGAGTCAGAATACTACTTTTGATAAGATTTTCAACATTTTCTTTTAGCTATCTGCATTTTTCAGTTGAGTGGTCGATTACCTTTATATGATAGTTACACTTGCTATTGGGATCATAACTCCTTACCATTGGATTTAGTGTTATTTTTAGAAGCACAGGAATGAGATATCGACCTTCTATTAACAAAGGTAAAAGGTGAGAAATAGGGATTGATAGTTTCTCTCGATCATTTTTTTATCTCTTTTGGTTCTTTATTGGTTAGGTGGTCGGTTCAAGTGTAGGGACAAGATCATGAATGGTCATTTGAGGATGAAAATTTGCTAGAAAGCTCATATGCTAGCTTGGTTGGCAAAGATATGGGTTTTGAGAGATATTGCCTGTGATAGGGTGACAAGGTTGATGAAAAGGATAAAGATTGTGTGGGATAAAGCTATTGGGTAGATGCTCTTCCATTGTGACTACTTGCACCTCATTCAATCTTTTGTGATGTATTTCTTTTTTCAACATCTATTGCATCTTTTAACTTAATCTTGCCACTTTTGATTGCATGTTCTATAATTTCACTAGAAATCACCATGTTAGAAAAGTTTTTGGAGACATTCTCAATCATTCTTTCATAATAGGGATTGTTCAAGGAATTGACAAATAGAATAGCGATTTCTTTCTCTAACAAGGGTGATTGTACTTGGGCTACTAGTTCTATCCATCTGTGTGCATATTAATTGAAAGTTTCAATTGACTTTTTCTTTATATTCGATAAAAATAACCTATCTGGCACCATATCTTCAACATGCTTATATTGTGTAAGAAAGGCTCTAGCTAAATCATTTTAAGAGCAAATCTTATTGCAGTCCAACTAAGCATACCATATTGCTGTAAACCTAATGAGACTATCTTGAAAGTAATGGATTAACAACTTATCATTATGAGTATGGCCTGTCATCTTCTGACAGTACATGGTGATGTGTGTTAAAGGGCATTTATTCCAATCATACTTCTCAAAATCTAGGGCTTTAAACTTTATCGAAATAATCCAAATTAGGCATAGTAATAGAGTCATAATAAGTGTCTGAACTGATAGCAACTTGGCAAAAAGGATAGTATAAAGTTGATGAATTGTTAGAAGTGCTTGCGACATATGAAGGTCTTGAACATATATGAACCCAAGTAGATATAATAGTGTCAACAGCCATTTCCTTCTTTGCCCCACATGTTTCAACAATTCCTTTTCCTTTTGTCAACTCTACTAACATTTGTTTTAATTCTGTCAATTGTCTGTCCATGTTCTGTTATATTTTTGTGACTGTTTCCTTGATCTCTCCTTGGGTTTTTTCTACTTTGTCCATCTGACTTGCATTTTCATTTTTCAAGATTTTGGTACCAATTCTAATGCTATGAGCACACAGACTTAACTGATCTCGTTTTCTATGATAGTTATCCTTGAACCTTTTATTAATTATCAAAAGTTAGAAATGCATGACATGAATTTTATTATAAAAAATCTTTTGGCTTTAAAGGTTTAACAAAAGCATATTCATAATCATCATTTCTTGTCCTTAGCTGGCATGAAAAACAATGAATTCAAATAAATAATGCATAATATGCAAGTCAAATTTTATCATTATTAAAGAGAAAAAACTTGAGTTCCATCCTATATTCTGGCTAGGTTATCTAAAGACATTCTCTCATTCTCAAAAGTTCGGTGAAAACATATTCACAACCATTACTTTTTTTCATAGGCTCATTTAGACATTCAATTACTAAAAATGGATAGAGGCATCAATTCATAGAAAATTTAGGTCAAAAGAAGTTTTCATTCATTCAAATTTACATATCATAAACCATTCTAGGGTTGGAGCAAAAAACTGCTAGACCTGCTCTCACTCCCCTTTATCTCACCTAAAAAATCTAAAAATAGTTTACTATGATTACTGAGAGGATAACTCTTTGCTTTAAAAGCTTATACTTTATATTCATCATCTTGGCCAACCTTACTGTTGTCTATAGCATTGCCTGCTATCTTGGTATGGATCAATAAAAGGTTTTTGTGAACAACTGGCTTTATTTTGGTGTCAAAACCCAGATATCTAACTTTTATCAGTCCTTGTACTCTATGTTTCAAAGTTGTGTAATTTTTCAAAACATGGCTTATGACACCAAGATGGTATTCACATTGGGCATTAGGGTCATACCACTTGGGGAAAGGTGGTTTGTGGGATTTAGCAGGGATAAGGGCAATGAGTATAACTTTATGTAGGACATAGGTATTGGATCAATAAGGGTTTTTTCTTTGGTGTTGCTAGAGTTTTTCTGTCCTATGATTTGTTTGCTTTGCTAAAAATATGGTATTATAGTTGGCCTTGAAGTGAATTAAGAAACTTTGAGTAGAAGATTGGGCTGAGAAAATGGTGATGGGATAGCATGTTGAACAAGCAATTGTGAAATATGAGGTAGTGGATGTGGATTCAGGTGTGAAATTCTTAGAGGTTGCATGAAATTTAGGGGCCTAATCCTAGGTGCTTGGAAAGAAGGTTGGAAGTAGTCATAAGAAAGATTTAGGTATGGGTTTAGGCTCAAGATAGTTGGTGATGGTTGTCTGAAGCCATGTGACTCCTTAATGAAAATCAAACTTTTGAGCTTAACCATTTACATGGCTAGTTCACCCATTCCTCTCTTGAGTTTGCCCAAACTTTGATCACTGTTCATATCACCTAATGCCTTAGTATGCTCTGGAAAAATGCTGAAACAAACAAGAGTCGATTAATCTTGACTTGATGAAAGTGACAACGATCCTTAAAGAGCAATAAACTCAACCATACTACTACTTTTAACCATTTATATCAATTGAACAATCTATTATTTCATCTTCTGAAGCTCAAGCCAAAATTTCTCTTGATTCAACTCTAAAGCACTAATCCTTGCTTCCAATTGATCTCTCTTTTTTGCCTCTAATTCCCACCAAGACAAACATTTTATTTCGGGACTTAGAAAAAAAATTCTAGATTATTACCTTTATTGAATGAATGCCACAAAAATAATTTTTAACTTATATGGCACATAAAGTATGTTTATAAATACATGAATATAATGACTAAAGAATGTCATGAAATGCATATATGCCTATAACAATGGATTTTTATATGTACAAGGACACAAATGAAAATTTTTGTCAACCATGAATATGTGTGTAATGAATGTAATGTTATGTTACAAGGATGATGGGATATGAAATACAATGTATGTTCTATATGACCCTACTATTCATTAATCCCTATGCATGAAATGCAATGACATACTTACATGAATGATGAGATGTATACCTATGACTAATGTAACATATTTGTATGGAATGCATGAACCTATCAAGTGCACGTTATATTTTAACATGGAATGCAATGCTTATGTTATGCCAACCTAGTGAAACTGACACTACCTTTAAATATGTAATGAAATGGAATGTGTGCACTACCTATTAAGATACATATGGAAGGCATGTATCATTTATCAACATGTGTATGTCATGGGATGCATGTACTATCCATTGATATAGATGGAATGAACTGCTCATATTATCCTATTATGATACACATGGGATGGGATACATAAAAGATGAAATAATGTTCAAAAAAAAATTTTTTTTAGAAAGAAAAACACTTTTTTTTTATTACACAGAATGACTAGGACTTAAAAATTAATTGTTATTTGGCCAAGAAACAAAGAATTTAAGAGAAACCTTTAATTTTTTTTATTTTTTTTGCCTTTTTTTCTTGTTGGATAATGCTAAAAAAAATTCATTTTACTCTAAAATATTTTATGAAAATGTAAAATTTGGACAATCACTAAATGAATGAACTACATGTTAAGAGAAAATTTATTTTTTTTCAAGAAAAAGCTTTTCTTTTATTATCTATTTTTTTTAAATTTTAATACAATTTTAAGTTATTTTTATAAAAAAGTCGTTAGGGTTCTACCCCAGGCAAACTTCCCATGGCTCACGATATGTCGGGTTATGATTTATGCGTCTAAAAATTCACAAACTATTTCTTACATCATTGTCCATTATAGACTAGTAAGGCTCCCCCATACTCACTCATTATAGGCTATTAATGGAAAGTGTTCAATATGAGTGAAAGTGTTTCGCTAGCAAATGCGAAGGTTATCACCTCACGAGAACGTAACTACTTCACTTCCTCCTAAAAGAAAAAGAGTCAGGGTCTAGAGCTCATGCATGGGAGTGAATATGCAAAGTGTGTGCAAAGTGATGTATTAATCAAAATAACATAAATAAATCATAAATACATAATCAAAATAAAGTAATAACTAACATGCAATTTATTTTCTTTATTAACTTGTATGTATATATATTTTGAAAAATTAAACTAAAGGGAATTAAATTAAATATCAAATAAAACCAATTAAATCTAACAACTATTAATAACGCGTAATTAAAATTTTGACTTGACTTTTAAAACTCCCTAGTGGAGTTGCCAAGCTGTCATAACGGTTTTGAGACCACTAGATGTAAAGAATTTTAAAATCGAGAAAAAATGAGATGAGTCACCACTAATCTTTTTGAAGGTGTGATTGGTCACCCAAAAGTTTAGCTTTTTAATAAAACTATAAAAGTAGGTTTAAAGTTTATCAAAAGGATAAATTCCAGTATACAAAAATCAGGTTAAGTCCGAGAGTCAGTTACGTGTGGGGAAGGATTAGCACCCCCACAATGCCTGTAAATTGGTATCATTTAATCATGCGCTATTTTTTATATTGGATGAAATGGTTTTGATTTGAAATTCAATACTAATTCCCTTCATTTAAAAAAAATATTTTTTGCTAAAATTCTTTATTTAGAAATACTAAGAAAATCTTTAAGTTTAAGAATTATCTTAAAATTCTGTAATATCTAGGTAGAATTTAAGATAACTCTTTTTACTTGAGATTTAATACAATGTCCCTTAAAATGAAAAGAACACTCCGTACAAGAAATGATTGTTGTTGATTTTCCAACATCTAGGTAGAGTACTAAGAATTATTCCTTTTGGAATGTTATTTTTGTTTTATTTTATAATATCACAATTTTAAAAGTAGGTAAATAAAAACATTTTGTGTGAAAAAGTAAATGATGGTATTATCAAAAAGCAAGTAAAAATTAAAGACAAAGAAATGCAAATGAGTGCAAACAGTAACAAATAAATGCATGTAAGCCAATAGGTGCTATGTATGATAATGAAATGCAAATTTGAATTTGGATTCTTAAATATAATGAGACCACCTTAACTCCCTAACATCTAGGAGGAGCTCATGTGCGACTATTCATATTTAAGATCTCATTTTATTATTATAATTTTATTATTTATTGATTTTAATTCCATGGTTAAAGTGAATCAATGACTTGCATGAAAAAATTAATGAAATAAAATTTCTTAAATACTCCATCATTTAGGCAGCATTCGAGAATAAATTATTTCAAGTAAGATTTTTACACACATTCTTAGAGTTTCAAAATAGTTTCGAATATAAGTTTGGGTCGAAATTTTAAAGTTTGGTGTTTTGGGAAATGATTTAAGGTTGTGTGCCAAATTTAGAGTTTAGGATTTTGGATTTTAAGGTTTTGAGCTTAAGTTCTAAGGGTTTTAGAATTTAGAGGGTTTTAGAATTTAAAGGGTTTTAGGGCTTGGATTTTAGGATTTGGAGGGTTTTAGGTTTTAATTTTAGGATTTGAGGTTTAGGGTTTTGATTTTAGGATTTAGAAGGTTTAGATTTTTAATTTTAGGGTTTATAAGGTTTAGGGTTTTGTTTTTAGGGTTTAAAGAGTTTAAGGTTTTATTTTTAGGGTTTAAAGGGTTTTATTTTAGGGTTTAAGGTTTTGGGGTTTTAGGGTTTTAGATTTTAGGGTTTATGGTTTTGATTTTTGGAATTTCAAACTTTGGGTTTAGGTTTTGATGGTTTTGGGGGTTGGATTTTAGAGTTTTGGATTTAAGGTTTGGAAGTTTTGAGTTTTGATTTTAGGGTTTTGGTTTAGGGGTTTCAATTTTAAGGTTAGGGTTTTAGGGTTTAGATTTTTTAATTTTTAAAAAACACGAACATCTCTAAAAATTTTCAACATCTAGATGGACTTTCGAAGCAAGTTCAATTTTTGTGATTTCTGAAAATTAATTAAAAATTTTCATATATTTATTTTTTAAGAAATTTATTATTATTATTGTTAATTTATTTAGAATTTTTCTTATAATAATTCGTCAACATCTAGGTAGAATTATTATTATTATTATATTCCCTCCAACATCTAGGCAGGAAAATTTTTTTTATTATTTTTATAATTTTCTATTTAACACCTAGGTTATTATCATTAAAGAAAAATATACCAAAAATTTGAAATCATTTTTTTATTATTGTTGTTATTATCAATTATTAATATAAAATAAAAAATATTTATTCTAATAAATTTAGAGGTATTAAACATGTATAAATAACAATAATAAAACCAAATAATATAAATAATATATAAAAATGAAAGAAATATAAAAAATAAATAATATCTAAACCAGACCGATCAACGGCTTGGTCAACGTTGGTTCGGTTAGTTCGGGCGGTTTGGCTGTTTGATCAACGATTTAGGTAGTTTAATCGATGTTTGGGTGGTTCAGGGAAAAGGTGTTCAAATCGGTTCAATTAGACCTATCAAAGGCAGGGGCTAAAGGGTGTTGGATTGTCGAGTTAGTTTGCGCGAATCCCGAGTTAGATTCGGATTGACGTGCAGATCCTTCCTGGTTTAAACAACGTCATTTTAGGCTTTAGTCTTCTATATAAAGCCATATTTTTTACTTCATTTCAAACCTTTTAGCCAAAAAAATATTCAGAGCTCTAGGGAGAGCTTCAAGGGCTCTGTCGGTATCTGATTGCCAATGCCCTTGCCGTCGCCTGAGGTCACTGCCGGCGGCCATTACTGATGGTCGTCGATGGTCAAAAAATGCCAAATGTCTCCAAAAAACTCCATTTGATCTTTTGAGCTGAAATCCATCTTCCTTTTTACAAGAAATAGCTCCGATCAGCGTAGATTGAGACTTAAAGTTTTCGATCTTCTTTTTTAAAAAAAAAACTAAAACTGATGTGATTTTTATTTTTTTTGTTTTTGCAAGTGGCTCGGCGCTGGGTTCCTCTCTATGGGGAGGACTATATTTGTTTTGTTTGGATTTTTTTTTTTTGTTTGTGGTTATGGCTAGTCGAAAGGGAACTGGGTTAAGGGTAGAACTGGGTCTCTAAACAGATATCTCAAGGCTGTTGATATGGTGGTTTCGGGTGTAGAGAGAGGGTGTGTGGCACTGGGTAAGCTTGGGTTTGTGGAGTGTGGATGTTTGAAGGCCTGGTGAGGGTCAAATGGGGGTGAGAGGGATTGGTACTTTAGGGTTTATGAGTTTTTATCTCTTGGTAGTGGTCTAGGCATCCGAGGATCCTCCGAAAGGAAAAGAGCTAGGTGTTTTTTAAGGAGATGGATGTTTGGGTTTCAAGATAATTGGGGCATAGGTTTAGCAGGGTAGGCTACGAGGGTGGCTGTAAGCGTGGCTGTAGTGTTCTAATTAGGTGACTGGATAGGAGGTGGCTGGTCGGAAGGCTACAGGGGGCTATAAGATGGCTAGTGCTAGGCATCAGCTCCCTTGCTTTTCTACTACTTTTTCTTTTTTTCTTTTTTATATTTTCTGTTTATATTTTCTTTTTGTTTGTTTCGTTTTTTTAATAAATTATTATTAATATCTAATAAATAACAGAAAAGTAGAAACAACAACAATGGGCTCAAGCTTGAAGAAGAAATTGGGCCTTGACCCGTTAGTTCGATAAAGCCCAAAACTTAAATCGAGACCCAGACAAATTTGATGTCTACATTAATCAATAAAAACCTTGTTATAGTTAATCAAAACCTTGTTATATTTAATCAGCAAGGTCAATTTTCATATTCGCTATATCAATACGTCCAACTGTCATGTTATCATTAAAAAGATTGACATTCAAACTCTTAATCATAATATGGACTTGCCCACAGATCTTTGCTCATAGAAAGAGTTTGTCCAATTATCACCATTAATATCCTCTGGATATATCATCTCACAGTAGATCAACTAGGATCCAATGACTTGAGATCATTAAATGCAACTTACACTCATTTACATGACACTTTCTTGAGTTTCATATGAACTTTTCATTAATGATCATTAATTCTGATCATATCATCGTCTATTTTCTTATATTATCTTATATATAAAATAAAAAGGAGGTTTATATACATATTTTTTAATTTTTATTCTTCAAGCTTACTTAATAATTTTTACAGCTGATTTTTTTTCTTCCTCTAACCTTAACCTTAGACATTTTACTAACTTAAATATCGAAAAGTATCTCGAAAAACCAACTTCAATACCTTTTAATCGTACTTTCTTACTGTAAGTTCAAACCTTCCAAACCTCCTTTCACATCATCATCACAGCTCCTTAGCTCAATCACCTCCCAAAACACCTTCAACCAACCTAAAAGAACAAAACACCTTTAATGATGCTGTTAATTTATAGGAAACCAACATTCAACATTTAATCTATTGAACACCTATGGATTAATTTGAAATTAGCTGTTGTGCTTAGTTTGGGCTTATTCACATCTCCTATTCAATTAATAGTTGTCATTGCTTCAAAGTTTTCTTATTCTCTGAGACTTATGCTCTAAACCAGACATCATACGACAGATAAAACATTTGTTAGTAACAAATCATTTTATTTTTCAGTTATTATGGCAGTTGCACTATCACTAAGCAGCTGAAAAGAGATATTTTGACCCTTTCTATTGTTCTCCTTTAAATAATATGGATATGAGGTTAACAAAAAAAGGAAAAAAAAAGGATTGATCAGCTTGGGTCGATCCACGGGATAAAGCCAAACTTGCATCTTACTCCTAAGCTTTAATCCAAAATTTTAATCATTTTGAAAAGGATATATTTTATTAAATTATAATGTCTTATTACATAGAGATTGTAGTCTGCCAATCTACACGCAAAACCTGTCCATACTATTCTTTTTTTCACCTATTGTTTAACTGCAAATGAAGACATGAAATCATGTAGGTTATCCCATCCATTCAACATTTTCCCTAGTCAACTTCAGAGGGATATGAAAACAAGAAATAAACCGCTATTCCCCAACTGCTGAAAAGTGACAAAGCAACTATAAGAAGCCAAAATTTAAGTAAAGAAACTATCCTTTCCTTTCCCCAGAAGCTTATCAATAATAATCATTAAGTTTAAGGAAATTTTGGATTAAGGACCCTTTCATACATTAAATTTGATTAATCTCACTGGAAAAGTGAATTAAGAAAGAGGAAACAAAAAAGTATAACTCGTGTTCTGGTATCTGATGCATATTCAAAGGAAAATAAAGAAGAAAAAGGAGAAAAACAAACAACTGTTTCATAGAGTATAAAACATGATAAATATATTATGTACAGGAGTAGGGAAGTCTCAAATATTGTTGCTTTAGAAACTCTGCCCCCTCAAAAGGCCCTTCACTGTTTAGCCGGTAAGGAAGGTGAATTTGACTCCACCAGTATTGACCATAACACATGCACATCTTCGTAGGGGCAGGACTTCACATCCTCGTATAAAATGTATATCCCTCTTCCTGAAAATTTCAGAAAAAAAAGGAAAATCGATTTAAGAAGATGAATTTTGATTGAATTTTTTCTATACTAATGAGTGACCTACACAGCAGCTTATTTTTGTTGATGAAATTGAGCAAGCATTGGTGCCATTAAAAGAAGGAAACTTGGCATGCATTTAGCCTGGAAAGAGGAGAAAAATCATGAAAATGCAGTGAATGGTAATGAACATACTCTTCTTTTGAGCTGAGTGCAGACGAAACCAGAGTTTCTTCAATGGGGAGAGGAGGGATTGCAGCCACCCCATTTGGAGAAGAGGGCGGGGCTCATGTAGGTGAAAAGGTGGGAGCAAAAAATAAGACAAGCTCAACACAGACAGAAGAACTGTAGGTTTGCTTAGACAAGCAGGATGTTGTCTTTGTCAACAAATTTTTTCTTCTTTTACTTAAAATATTTTCGTTTTTATTGAAAAAATATTTAACATTCCACTTGCTTGCCATTGCCAATCATGCATATATCACACTTCGCTTTTGGTGCAGTGTCATTGTTAAATCCTTTTTCCCTTCTAGAATAAGAAGCCACCCCACCAATCAGCTGTGATTGTCACACTTCTGTTGAAGCCTTTTTGCCCCCGACTTTCATAAACTTCCCCTGTGCATCAAGCCACAAAATTTTCTAGTTTCATAGACTACAGTATCATTTTGGAAAATAAGGTTTTGGATAGGCAATACTCTAATGGAGGGTTTCTTCTTTTTGCATTTTTCCGGGCCACCTCTTGTAAGTAAACCAAAAACTTGTGATAAGAAGTTTACTACAAGGGTCTCCCTCCCATGAGACACCTCTCCTGTTGGGTACCTTCAAATGTGACAGTGGCATGGCTTCCAGAAATTGGACTGATTAATCATTATTCAAAGAACTAAGTTTGAATTGAATTGAATTGACTCTTTTCAGCTTGTAGCGATTAGTGTACTTTAATTTCTTATATTAAGTACAAAATTCCTGATCAGCTGGAAGCAGGAGCTTGGCTGTAGATATTGGAGCACTTGCAGCGGAAAGCATTACAGTTAACGACCTGGAGAACCAGCTTGCAGTTGTATTTTCCATTCTCCCTCTAGTCTTTATTTATTAACTGGAGGAAATTTTAATTTTTTTAATAAAAAAGCCGTAACCAAAAATAGTAGAAAAAATTGAAAATGTTTGATCTTGTATAAAAAGCGCAAGAACTGAGGTATTATTTTTAAGATTTTGTTAGCTACTGCTTTATAGACGCTTTATAAAATTACTATATTAAATTAAATAATTTGTTCTTTTAACACATTAGAATCATATATTTACTGAAAATTATGTATAAAAAATATCATCTTAACCTACTGATACGATTAAAATTCTTCTTAAAAAATTTAAAACATAAAAAAAGTAAAACTAGATGGTCCAAATCTAAATTAAATATTATTAATTTATTATACTATTCAAGATTCCAATATAAGCAAAGACATTTTTTATTCAGAAAAGGCGATATCCTTGGTGAAAATTCCTTTAGAAGATAAAGATAAAATTATTTATTTATTTATTTATATATTTGAATTATCAGTTTTTTTTTTAAATTTTTTAGCCGGCTAGGGATTTTTCTCACTTTAGCATGAACAATTAAGCCTGAATGCATCACGTTTCAGTTCAAAAAGAATATTCTACTTCCAAAAATAATAATAATAATAATAAAACCAAGTGCAATGGCAGTTTAAAACTTCTCATTTTCGTTTTGGCCTTAATGCAAAGTTGGATTTTTTTTTTTCATTGTTTTCTCTAAAGTAGTATTTTGTTTTGTCGGCAGTTGGCATCATCAACACAACGAACCATAGAAGCATCTTTTTTTGAATTTCTTTGTATAAATTTTTTCCTTTCAAAAAACCAAACCATAGAAAAGTAGTTTTAATTCCTGTAACATTCATATACAAAATTAATTTTTTAAGTCGGTGCTTTTATTCATATATTTTAATCAAGAAGAAGACTCAATCACAACAACCGAACAGATAAAAAAATTTATGAAACATCTTGGGTCCAAACATCACCACCACTAATCCTGGTACTATTTTGAGCTAAATTTATATAAAGTAATTTTCAAAACGTAATTAAAATCAATAATTAATATCTATATATTAAAATTGTTACCGAAGAAGAAGTAGTTTTTTGGCACATGTTTAAGTTCTAAAAATATTATTTCGTCCTTTAATTGACTACAAAAATACTATTCTGCCTTTTAGATGAAACATAAAAATTTAAAATATAAATTATAATAATTATATATTAAAACTGCCGTCTAATGGATAGTTTTTTTTTTTACACATGTTTAAGTTATAAAAGTATTATTTAACCCTTTAGTTGATTTTAAAAATACAATTTTACTCTATAAATGAAATTTAAAAAAAAAAACTAAAAATATAAATGGTAGTTAAACACAAAGAAAATTTTTTACCACCAATCTATGGCTGCAGTCGGCAAAGTTAGTGCCTCGCTTTAACGGCTAAGACAAATCCCATAATATTAAACATCAAAAAAATAAAAAGACTAAAAACAAAATTAACCAAACAACAAAAAAATAAACGCAAACGATATCAGAATATAAAACACTTAACCAAAATATAAATCAACTTAAATGAGAAAAAATACACAAAAAATCACATATCCAAGATATCTTATCTCTCCTAGGATTTAATTTAGAATTTTTTGGTAGATTTTGAGGAATCTAAACGCTGGAAACCAAGAAAAAGGATAAAAGAAGTTATAGTAAAAGTTTGGTGGGCAATGGTAGAGACGACAACTCGAGATCTGAAATTTTTAGTTTCGAGTTTGAGGCTAGATTCATTAATTTTTAATAAAAACAAATAGTAGATCAAAACGAAGATTTTTGTGATTTTTTAAGGATTTCTGACACTGATGACTGGCGATCAAGGACGACGAGGATGGTGGGTCGACATGGTTCGACGTCAGAAACTGGATTTACAGAAAGAAGTGGATTTTTAGAGATAGAAAGAAAAAAGTGAAATGAAAAAAAAAAAATTATTGAACTAAAAAAACAAGAACGTTCATGCTTCGATTGGGGATCAAATCCGAAACCCACATACTCAACTCGATCATCGTGAAGAATGGCATACGTCCTAATAATTTGTTAAATTTGAGTAATTTTAATTTCTTTGAATTGGTTAAAATAATAAAAAAAATTCCCTAACCTTTGCTATTTTCCTTAAATAAATTTTTGTATTTTTATAGTATTTAAATAAATTTTTTTCTTTTATACTAAATATATCTTTAAATTTTAATTTATATACAAATAATTTTTTCACTTTTAATTTACACATAAATAAATCATTAATATAAATCAATTTTTTATTTAAAGTAAAAATTATATGAACATGAATAAAAAAATAAAAATTTATTTGAGATTAATAAAAATATATAACTTTATTTAAAAAACTAAAATAAGTTTTCCAATATCATTTTTGTGCATAATTTCACATGATTGTACAATAATAGTATTACAATACAAACAAAATAAACTGTCAAATATTATAAAATAATAAACTTAGAGTTCAAAAAATAGTATTAAAAAATGGAAAAATTTTGAAGTAAACTGCAACAAGCGATACTTCAAAAATCAAATTAATAAACTGCCATCATTAAAAAATTAAATAAATTCAGAAAACATAATTCCACTAACCTTTGGGCCTTTGAGATGGAGAATAAAAAACAAAAACAATTCTGAGAAAGCTTCTTCTTATCTCTTGTAAAAAATTATCAAAATACCCACTCCAATCACCATAATTAACGCCCCTAACCCTACCCTACTATAAGTCCTTTAATTTCCCAAGCAGCAACCCACCTCCGGGTGGCCGTTACAGTGGGGATGGATTTACAGTGAGGGCAATGGGGGCAACTGCCCCATTAAAATCTTTAATTTTTTTTTTAAATATATTATGATATTAGACAAAAATTTTAATATTTTTACTTTTTACCCCCACTAAATTGAAAATATATATATATATATATGAAAGGGAGAGATTTAAAAATATTATAAAATATAAATATACTTTAGTAAAAAAAATGGACTTATTTCAAAATGAAGTATTATATGTAAATATTAATAAATTTTGGTTTATAAATAATTATTTCATATAAGTCTCACTCTAGCTAATTTAAGTCCCAACTTAAAATTATTTTTTCTCTTTTGTCCTTATATGTCTATTTTCCTCTCTTTTCATTTGTGGACTTCATTTTTTTTTATTTATGTGAAATATCATGATATTATTGTAAAAGTGTTAAAGTCAAGCATAAAATAATAAAATATTTATAAAAAGGAACAAGAAAGCACAAATTGAAATTAAACTAATTTTGTATAGTATAATATAGATAATAGGTAAAATGGAACTACAACAAAATACTCATGATAAAAAAATTATTTTTAACATATCAAAGCACTTTCTTCTCTTATTGTTTTTTCTTTTATATTGATAATGTGATAAGGTGTTTTTTTAATATTATTTAGAATTTTTAATAATATATATTTGGTGTAAAATAATATTGTTGAGATGTAACATAACAAACTTGTAGAAATGTAATCTAACAAAATTTAAAATTTAGAAAAAAAAAAAAGCATCAATTTTAAAATTATTGAAAAAGTTAAAATATATATAAAAGAAGCATGTTATTGATCCTATTTTGTATTTCATGTCTTATCTTATGTCTTATAAATTATAGAGAAATTAAATTAGTATTTAATTTAAGTTAGTCAAAAACAAATATCATTGATAAGAAAAAGTGAATTTTAAAGGAAATATCCAAAATTGAATAAAGTTATATACTTTTACTATTGACAATGAAAAAGAAAATCTTACATTTTCTACCTATAAAATTATTTAACACAATTATATAGTACTATTTTCATTTAAAAAATGATAATATTGTGTTTGTGTTTATTTGATATTTAAAATTCTGATGTATTTAATATTATAAGTTTTTGTTATATTTGTGTTAATTTTTATTTTAACTTTTTATATATTTGATATTGTAAAAAATATTTCAAATTATTTTATTAAAAGTTTGTTTTACATTTAGAAAAAATTACCTTTACATTAAATAAAAATTTTTATATAAAATATATTATATAATAAATTTGCCCCCCATTGAAAAAAAGAAATTCTAGATCTATCCCTACGCTACAACGTATCTACTAATGTATGATTCAGAGAATCAGCCATAAGAGGCAAAGGTGGAGGTGACATCGAGGAGAAAGTATTAGTAGTTGGTGGCATAGGGGAAAGAGGAACATTAGTTCGGGAAGGTTTTAATAAAATCATGATTTTGAATTTTTTTCTCTTTCTTTTTTTATGCCTAAGGTTTGAAACAAAGTAGAAGCTGAAAGAGATTTTTTTTTTTGTTTTATTATTTTCTAGTTTCACAGCTCAAAAAAATTATAGAAAAACATATTTTCTCATATCTTGTTTCTTTTTTTTTTTTTCAAAACTCTAGATAATTGTTTTTTCATCGTCCCATATTTTGATATTTTGTTAGTATAATTAACTACGATGTTTAGCTTTTAATTAAGTAAAATAAATAAAATTAAATTTTAAACACATGTAAAAAAGGACGTTATTATATTCCTTTAAACCAAACTAAAATTCCTTAAATCTTTAAACTCTCATTTTTAATGTTCGCACATTGTAATTATAACTCATTCTAATTCAATTAACCATTTGGGTTTCCTTTTTTGATTGCTAGTGCGAAAAGCTTGACTTTACCCGATTTGTTAGGAAAGTTTTTAACATTTTATTTAATTGACATTTGATTGAGTTTAAACTTAGAATAACATATGCAATTAACATAAAGTAATTAATAAAGTAATCAAAACAACACTTATGTATGTGCTATCCTCTGTCCATGCACATATATTTTCACTTATGTAAATGCATACATATAGGGGGAAAGAGAAAGTTTGAAGATATGTACACTACATATCTAAATCATTCATGAGATCTACAACTAAATGCCACATTTTACCATTGCTATCAAGATTCTTTAAAGAAATGTATTAAGGTGTCAGACTCTCAATGTGAACTTGAAAAGATAGTTTTGGTAAAGAAGAAAAATAAAATCAAGGAAATCTAAATAAGCAAACCTGATAAAAATGTGAATAATATGCCCCCAAACTTTTTTTTTAGATCTATTAAAAACCATTACAAGAATTACAATAATCAAAACTTATTATTAGAAAGCCTAAAACTCACTTCAAATCATATAGGATTCCATAAAAGTCTCAACTATCACAAATTAAATATAATAATAGAGAAAAGATTGATATAAGAATGTACTCAGAATACCAGTTCTACATGAAAAGTTACATCAATAACAGTTGTTGATTTCTCTCCAACTCCAATATCACTCAAAAGAGCTTAAGGAAAAAGTTAAAGTAAATAACAAACAACTATAGAAATGATCAACATAGAGTCTATACTTTATACAAAATTCAGAAGAATTCCAATATCAATTGAATTTGATCCTTACTTGGATAAAAAAACATTGTTCTTATCTATGTTGAAAATCTTTGCAAATGTAATGAAACAAAAAAGGATTGAAACTTTAATTAATAAAGATTAATAAGTTAAGTAGCACCCAACTGCCCATCAATGTTTTTTTTTTTTTTAACTGCAAAGAGTCCCAGACTTAAAAATGGACATAATCTGGAGTCACACTACATGGGAAACCTTATATTCAGGCTAATATTAAGACTTCTAACAAAACCAAACAAAAAGAAACATACTACTTGAAATTAATAACTTTTTTTCATATTTGAATCCATATCAATGTAATCTATTTGCTAGCATAATAGAGCAAAATACTAATTCATTTGACCATCACCTTGACCACATAGTTTCTGATTACTTGATATAACTCAAACTACCCAAAGTCCATTGTATAACCTACCTACAATATTCCACAAAAATATTAAATACTAAAAAATGAAACTTCAAAAGAAAATTGAACTTCATAATAACTAAAAGAAACCCATAGCTTACTTGCTACAGAAAAATCAAAACTTTGAATAGAAACCATCATTTCTTCATGCAAAGAACTAATACTGAGCCAACCAATTCTTTGTTCAACTTAAAGAAGCTGATGCTAAGTTACATATAACCAGCAAAAAAAAACTTCAAACCTCTAAAAAAATTATTTTTTCATTTTTTAGTATTTCAAGAACCCAACAACAAACAAAACAAGCTAAGATCCAATGTCAAACAAACTAAACTAAAAAAAATAAAAAGAATAAAAAGCTAAGAAGAAATGTGAGAAAGAGACAAACCTGGATTTGAGTAAAAGAAAGAACTTTAATGATATATATATATATAAAGAGAGAATAATGTAAAAACTAAAAAAAAACTCATAATGAAATTAGGAACAGGACGAAAGGTTGGTATTTCTATACACTTTTTATCCTAAACTTGAAGAAAGTTTCACCGCATATGGGTTTCAATTGGAGTTTTTAGAAAAAACCACAAACCCAAAGAAAAATAAAGGATATTAATCTACAAAAATTCAGTAGTGCTTTCAATCTTCATGAATAGTCATTATAGAACTAAGAGTCAAAGTTACTAAGCTCTGTGTGCTTTCTTACATGCTAATTGTAAAACCAAGTGCAAAGCTTTTTTTTTTATTTTCCAAGTTTGTAAATTCTATTGGTCCAATTTTCCAATTCACTTAAAAGTTAAGAGATGGTACAAACCTCATCATCATTCACATCTAAGCAATAATAACATTTATAAAAGAATAATAGGAAAACATTAGAATAAATAACTATTAAGAACCAAACAAAAATAAAAAATAAGTAAAATAAAAGACATAATATTCAAAATTACCTCAAATCTAACTGAGCAATTATCTTGAACAATCATTGTTAATGCATATTCCTATCACTAAAATAAAAAGTAGAAAACATTAATTAGATAAATTTTATTTGAAAATAAATTAAAAAAAAAAACTCAAAGAACATCTTAAACTTCATTAAAGAAATTTATATTTTTATGTCAATGGAACTCAAACATAGTCAAAATCTCAAAGATTTATACAAGACTGAAATCAAACTTGATTTCATTATATATAACAAAACTCAAACAACACTAAAAACAATTCATCAATATTTTCAAACAACAGTGAACTCAAAAAATTCATTGTATATAACAAAACTCAAATAATCCAAATCATCATGTATATAACACAATCTCAAACAACATAATGCCATAAACACTATTTTCATCCTTATTTTCACACACAATTTTATTTGTTTTAGCCTAAAATTTTTCCTCTGTATTAAGAATATCAGTGACACTATTCTGAAATTATTGCCAATATATTAGCAAGTCATAAAATGTCTAGAACAAGAAAAAGAATATTAATGTATGGGATGAACTTGACCAAAATCTGGTTGAGTTAAAGATAATTGTGATGGTTTTTTTCATGAATGAATGAAAGCTTATATAAATGTTATTATCACACATTATAAAAGAAGTCATTGTAAAGCCTATTTGTGTTAGAAATTGACTCCTAGTCTTACATTAAAAAAAAAAAACAGCAAATAGAAAAAAAAAAGATATTACATAGTGTTTTCTTGTGTAAAGAATATACAAATGAGAAAATTAAAATTGATAGCTTTTAAATGTTCTTCAAATAACAAAAACACTAATCAAAGCATTTCAAACAACTAAACAAGAAACCTGATCTCTACCAATCAAAAGATAATAGGAAAAAACTAATAAGTATGATAATAACCACTTTAGAAACATGATTCTCTACTGATAAAAAAATAACAGTAAAAAACTAATAAGTATGATAATAACCATTTTATTATCTTCCAACAATATAAGTTGAATTTAAGGCCTTAAAATCCAAAGAATTAATTGTAATCCATATTGAATAATTTTTCTTTTCTGTTAAAAACTTTAACTAGATAGAGTTAATATATATGAAAATCTACAAATGGAAAGTAAACAATTTCTAAAGTATATTAATATATATGTCTCAGGGCAGAAAAAGTGTGAAAATTTGGTAGGGTTAAAGGTGTTGTTTCAATGCCTGAATTTCATAAAAAAACAAAACCAAAAGTTGCACCATTGGCTAACTGTTGTAAAGCTCATGAGTCCATTTATGGTACAATCTACTATTGTTGTCAAACAAAATGGTTGTATATTTAAACCCATAACCTTTTATCTCATATTGTATATACATTTGTAATAACATTACATTTTTACCCTTATATGTTTTTTATGTTGACTAAATGCAAATTTCTAACATAAGGCTATGCATTTGTACTTTATATGTAATGTTTTAGACATTCTGGTTTTATTTCACATTTATGTAGGGACTATATCAATCCATGCCTTCCTATTAATCCCATTACAATGAAAAGATTTATATAGGTAGCATTTTCATATATAAACATTGAATTTATTTTTTAATGTTAAGTATCACTAATATGGTATAATCTCTAATTACAAATCCAAAACCTTACAATTACCAATTCAAAATGGGATTTTAATATAGAGGAAGCTATCAAACTTACCAAATTGCTAATAACTGTCAAACTTATCAAATTACTAATAACGACCACCACAAAGTAATTTTAATTTTTTTAGAATGAAAAGCTTTCATAAAATCATGAAATGGAGGATAATCACTTTTTCGCATTCTAACTAAGTTTTTCCCCAGTTTAAATGTAAACATAAGAATTCATTTCAGATATTAAATACTAACAACCTAATCAAATATAAAAACATCAAAAGACTATAGAAACTATAAAGAAAGCCACCTACCAAACTTGAATAGAAATTGAACAAGAGTTACACAATAACTGTTTGGTAAGTGGCTTCTTTTTTTACAGCATAATTATTTTCTTAAAAGTTTGAACACCTTTTCCTATTGCTATACAGGGAATATGGCTAGGTTCACTTATATATAATGTTATCCATATACATATTGAATAATCACTATTGTTGTTTTAAAGAAAAACCAATTACTGTTGGATGAAATATTATGTAACATGCAATAAGCTTTAACTATGTACACTGGTAAAATGTTGCATCAAGAAGTCATACCTAAAGGAATCTGGAAAATTGAAGCATAAACTCGAAGTATTTCAAGATCTATTTCAAAAAAGGTAAGAGAACTTTCATATGATTAAGTTTGGAGGTTTTTTGTTTGATATCGAATATAAATATCAAAGTTTAAATGTTATCAAACTCGTTTCTATTCGCTCTTAAACATAATATAAATCAATAATATACTATAAAAATTGATTAGGTTATTGTTATCATTACTTTTAATACACTAAAATTTACACCAAAATCCCTAAAAGTCTTACAGCATAGTTAAAATGCATCATCTGAATTAAACCACCTCAACCTATCTTTGTGCATCACCATGTGCTCTAAAATCTAAAGTGTATTAAACAATAGAGATCATTTTATGGTTAAGTTCAATTCTTGAAAAATGCAATACAAAAAAGCTAACTAATTATGAAAAAATAGGATTTGAGTTTAAAGAAGCTAATCATGAATGTGGTTAGTTTGTGATTATTATTGTCTTTAGAGCCTGATGATTGAAGAACATTATTTCATATGCATTTTGTCTTAGTTGGGATAACTTTTTTTGAAAAAAAAATCATTAAAAGTAGCAATACCAAATTTAATATATGGTAATGGTGTTTTTGAATCAAGCAAGAGAAAGAAAGAATGATGAGTAGAGTAAGTCAAAGATAGGTTAAGTGGTGATATAATCCAAATCATGGCACAACCACCCACTCTAAAATGAACATTTTTTTTAACTTTTTTTTTAATGTTAACTATTTAGTTTGGTAATAGCATTTATATTTGCATTCACTTGTAGATAAGTACTACTTACTTATGCAATATGTTATGACAGTTGATATTTTTCATAAAATATAACCTCAAAGTAATCTTAGATTCAAATTGCTCATAGAACAACTATACATAACTTACTCTAACAATAACATTATAATCAAACCTATTTTAACAACATCACATTTCTTCATTGACAAAAAATAACCCAAAAAATTAAACAAACCAAATATAAGAAAAAAAAATATAGCTCTAATTACTAATCCAAAGCAAAAAAAAAAAAAAAAGTTAATAAAAAAATACTATTGAAACAAAAAAAAAAAACAAATCAATCTATAAAAAAATCCCAACGAACTATCATCCATGCAACATACAACAAATATTTTCCACAAGTATTTAAAACAAAAAAAAAAAACCAGTATGCAAACCTTACAACAAGGTACATATGCAACCCATAAATCCAGATAACCCTTAAATCCAAATAATGCCAACATGCAAACCTCACAACAACTTGTTCTCTATTTTCAAATTTTCTTTTAAACTTTGTTAACACCTAAATGAAATCGATCAAAAATTATTACATTGAAAAAAATTTGTTCATAACAAAAATAACTAAAACCAAAATCACAAAAACCCAAACCCTATTTAACAATTAACTCTTCCAAACCAAATCAAAGTTTGAAAACACCAAAATCCTCTAAAGAAAAAAAAAACTCACATTCAATCAAAGAACAAAAACAACCTAAAAAATTGACCAAAAAACATAAAAAAGAACCAAAAGCCAAAAAACTAAAAAACAAAACACATACCAATATGTTTTGGGCCAACATTCATCTTTTTCAAACACCATTAATTACAAATAAAACAAAGGTAAAAAAAAACTTCAAAAAACCATCTATAATACACCTGGCAAATAGAAAACAAACTACAATATTATTATGTTAAGAAAAAAGCCACTTGCCAAACTTTTAAGACAAAACATTTTAAAAAAATTACATGTGTTGTCATCAGGATCCTTAAGGGATCCTTTTTGTATAGGGTAGTATAGTTTTTTTGTCCATCTTAAAATGTCATTAACCCATTTAAAATATCAGGTATCTCTTAACAGCCTATATGATAAAACAATGCCATTTTATAAAGCTTTTCAAACTGCATCATGTCCCAAAATAATCCCAATGATTTCACTAATTAATAAATTTATCCAAAAAATGATGGCACATGTTATGTCAAGTGTTAGCTAAACATAAATTTGGGATAGTTTTAATTAATAAATATAGTGAAATAACAAATCTGTCCAATAAAATTATGGCACATGTCATTCTAAGTTTTAGTTTAACATAAATTAGGGATATTTTTAATTAATAAGTATAGAAAGACCAAATAATTTGGATTTTTTTATCATCGGTTATTTAAAAGCTATGGTCTCTTTACACATCAATTTCTAATGAAATAAATGGGTTTCAAATTCTATAGTATTTCTACAAAATTGGTCCCTTTAACTTTCAACTATAAAGAAAAAAAGGCAAACCCAGTTCAAAAAGTGAAAATTACTTTTTTTTTTTTAAGGAATATCATTTACTTATGTTAATTAAGTTTTTAGATTTTATTAATGAAATTAAAATATTGTCACTTATTTTTTAAAATTATATTAAAAATAAAAAATGATATAATAAAAATGTACACATATAGTACTTAAATAAAAATTAAAAAGGTAAATATAATAGTAATAGAATATTTATACAATTATAAGTGTTTGTATTATTTTATTTCTTATGGAGAAGTTGGGATGTATATCATGTGGTAAGTGAGGTAAGTGATGATAAAACAAAATCTCCGAAAGACTAGTGGACCTTTGTTTGCTAACAAGGAAAAAATTGGCCCAATAGTTCTTATTAGGTCATGAGGCAATCTACAATAACACTCAACCTAAGGTGATCAAATATGATTGAGAAATATTGGATCCTTTTAATGATGATTTGATATGAAATCAAATTCATGCTCTATGGTATAATAATATATTATATGAAAAAAAAATTTACTGATACCATATTCTTGGTGATACAAATAAAGCAATTAAAAGAGAAATGATGAAGACTTCATTAACGGTGAATAAAATAATACATAGTAAAAGGAATGTTTGGAGTACAACACAGCAGATGGTTTAAGAGAAGAGAAATGGTTGGCTGCATGAAAAGAAGAATAAATAATGTAACTCACACTTGAACTTAAATGCTTGTAAAATAAAGTAATGGTGGTTGTTGATCTTTCTGTCCTACTTTGTTTCAGAGGATGTCCAAAATTTATAATCGTTTTTTAAAAAAGGGATTATTTAGCCGAAACACTCTTGTATAGTCATTGGAAGAGGTAGAGTTTATTATTTATTAGCTAAAAATAGTTATTCATTACAAAAAAATATCTTGAGCAACATCAAACATGACTCTTAGTTGATTCATAGACTAGAGCTTTTATTTGGTTATAATGTAAAATCCCTTGTAGCA
Organism: Durio zibethinus; assembly: GCF_047325235.1. NCBI lineage: Eukaryota > Viridiplantae > Streptophyta > Magnoliopsida > Malvales > Malvaceae > Durio > Durio zibethinus. The sequence goes on along the minus strand of NC_143183.1, from coordinate 14,270,154 downwards.
TTGGAGACAATACCTATGAATTTTTCCTATTACGATCGTCATTGGTTTCATCTCTATTAATGCATTGTAGAGGCTAATAAATGAGAATATTTAATCACGTGTTTAAAAAATCCTGTTAGGTTAATTAATCTCTCAACTTTGGTTCCTCATCCTAATAGCTATTTATGAGCTTTCTAAACAAAGTTCAATAGCACGAAAGAGGAACTAGAGATGCTACCAACCATTTCAATACCAACTAAACCACACTCCCATAATTGAACCTTCATGGCGTGTGCTTAGGTCATGTTTCAACTAATAAAAAAGTAGAAAGTTAGTGATGAAATATGAAATAATAGAATTAAAAATGATAAATAAGTAAATATATAAATAAAAGATTAAAATAATGAAAAAAGAAATTATTAAGAAAGAACAAGACTTATTTGGTTAAGGAGGTGAACTTAGTGACATAATTGACTAAAAATGATACCTTGAAATAGTCATTTAGGTCCTTCTTGCCTTTGTCAATGATAACACTTGTATACTTATTTATCCATGGTGGAGGTCTGCACAGTTTAAATGCCATATTGGTTCACACTAAAACTCATTAGTCTAACAAACAAGTTTGCTAATTGTTATTAATAAAATGTATGCTTGACCTCAATAAATATAGTTGTTAAGTTATATTATTTCTTTGGCTAACAATAAATGAGATGAGGTGATGATAGCCGTTGACACATATTATGGCTGATAATGATGAAATGAGGTAATGATAATCACGATTATTAAGGTTGATGATAAATAAAATAAAAGAGATAATGAAATGGCAAAGCTCACACTAAACAACATTATTGTGCCATTAAATAGGGTAACGAAGGGTTGTTATCATTGCCAGTTTGAAAAGGAATAGTTACTGTGGGCCCATCACATTAGGCAAAGGGTTTGTAAATTTTAGTCTCTAAAATAGAAAACTTAAGCTTTTGAAGGAGCCTAATATCTAGATATTAGGTTCTAGCTTAAAGCTTTATGTATTTCAATAAGAATAAATTTCAAAAAACTTCTTCAATGCATTGGAAATGAATTTATGAACTTTTCTTAACTATACTGGAAATTCATTCTAGGAAAGCATTGCAATTATCTGAAAATAAATTTTCAGAAATAATTTTTTACTTTAGTTTCTTTGTTGCGGTCTCCAAATTGGTCTATAATGATTTCTCCAACGTATGTGATGTTTAATTTTGGCAATAGAAACTTTTAATCTTTCGATCATGCACTATCTGTTCAATAACGTTTAAAACATTTATCAATTCTAACAAACATGCATTTAAAAAAAATCGCTTATTGTAAAAAGTGCCCGTGCAAGTGGCTACTACACCATGTGCAATGAAACAGTCACGCTCCATCGTGCATGGTGCAGCAACCAATTTTTATGAGTGCCTTTTCACACTAAACGATTCTTTTTAGATGCAAGTTTGTCAGAATTACAAAATGTTGCAAAAATTATTAAACATATAGTGCCTAGTGACTAAAAGATTAGAGGTCCTTGTTGATAGATTGCCAGTCTACTAATGAATAATGACATCAATTTTTATATATTGGAAAGTTATTTGATCTCGATTGGTAGCCGAAGGGTATTGTATACTAAAAATTTATTTTTAGAAGTTTGTAAAGGTTTCTGGAAATAAATATCTAGAAACCATAAAAATTTTCCAAAAATACACTTTCAAAAATTTCCAGAATTGAATTTCCAAAAAAGGATTTCGAAAATGAATTTTTGTACATTAAAAAAAATTTTGAATATCCATTTTAGGAAACTTTCAACACATTTCAAAAATTTATTTTCGGAAGCCTCGAATCATTGCCCCAAATTGCATCTCTTAACTTAAAATCTTAAAATTTTAAAAACTAAACATAAAATCAAACAAAAAAAAAAAGCGATTTGCCCATAATTCTAAGCTATTTAACATCAAAATCAAGAATAGGGCTTGATTTGGGGCTCCTAAATGGTTTAAGGTTTCAGTGAAAAAGAGAAATGGGTGTGGAGTGTTTGGTATTTTAGGAAACTAGTGTTTTAGTTTAAGGTGTGAAGAGAAAAAGGATGGTTGTTAATAGTAATGGGGTGTGAAGAGAAGAAATGGAGCCGTAAATAGTACCTCTCATTTCAAAGCTCTTCCCATTCCTTTATAAAACAACGCCAATTGCATCATCGGTTAACTTGTCTATCATTTTTTTGGGTATTTGAAAATATATGTGATTTGGGTCCTTCGTCTCACACCATTTCAAGATCCACAAGTCACTCAGCTTTTTCTTCTAGACCAACTTTCACTGTCAATTTGGGCATCTTCGGGGTAAGCTAATCTCTTTTTATCACTCTTCTTTTTCTGCATATTACGGGGCTCATTCTGTATTTTCGGTTTTATCTGTGTGCTTTGTTTTTTAGGAGAATTTTGAAATTATCGGTTATGCTCGAATGGGGATATTTTTCTAAAATGGTGGATCCTGGGAGGACACAGCGAAAAGTTTTCTTTTATTCGATAAACAAGGAGCGTTGGCAAGGATTAAAGACAGGCTTAAAGGATATGTGGGTGTGAATTTTTTAGCTAATGATAATGATGTTTGGTATCCATCTCCCAATGTTATGATAAGGACCTCATCTTGCTAGACTTGATATACACACTATGCCTATAGTTTTTGACTTTTTTTGTGGTATGTCGAAATCATATTCCTTTGGTATGATAATACTTTTCAAGATAAGGAATTTACTAAGATGTTGGAAAAGGCTGGGGTTTTCTCTACAGTCTTGTTATTCTGAAAGGCTGAATTTCATGGTAATCATCCGAGATTGTGACATTTGGTGAGATGCTGGATAAGCAATCTCACACCATTTTTATGGCATTTGGTGAAATAACAGTTACCTTAGAAGATGTGGTCGAGGTTACTTTGTTGTCGATCTTTGACGAGGTAGATCTCAACTGGATCATATTATCCACAGCAAAGAGAGAGACTCAACAGTTGTTGATGGGTATTTTTGAGAAAACGACCATTCAATCGGCACCAGAACCTGGGGTAGGGGGAAGAGCACCAAGTCATATCGATGGTGTGATTACTTCATAATCCGTAAAAGTGAAACTTTGAAGTTTCGATAGGAGGCTTTTGTTCTGGCTTAGCTGAGCAAATAAGTTTTTGGAGGTGCTCCTGGCAATAGGATGTGGGAACTGATTCCTATTGCCATCAAAATTTCCCCGATGTGCCAAATTTCCGTTAACTCCTTTGGCATTAGGTACTTTATATCATCATCTGATTTTGTTGGTTGACAATTAACTTGACAGGGTTGGGAAATACATAATCTATTCTTATGTTCATGTCCCAATACTGCAAGTCTTCATGTGGGAGCATTATTTTTGCTATGCAGGAAGTAGGGTGGCTTTGAACAAAATTCAAGGAGGGTTTTATGACAACTAGGAAGTTGTTTTTAGTTTTCTAGAAGGTAAATTTCCTATCATTTTCTTGTGGCTCGGACATAGAAGGAGCAATGGTATAGCTTTTAAAACAATAATGGATGATGAAAAATGCTTTGTGTGGCGTCTTTATTTGACTGCTGAGAAAGATTTTCAAAGTCATCTTATCAGTCACGTTCCAATAAAAGTTAACGTTGAGTGTGTCTTCTTTTCACAAGAGCTAGCTTTTCTGGCTACATATGCTATAAATCAACTACCAAGTGGGCTCCCTTATTTCCATGCTGATGGCAGTTTTTATAGCATTACTTCTGCCATAAGTTCAGAGGCAGTTTGGACTCGATCATATGTCCCAACCAACACATATAAGCTTCTTCAAGATTTGAAGTGGGAAAATGGCATTTTTCCATATATAGCGAAAGTGGCAATTTCTCTTTTGGTTCAATTTGAGCTCCATGTTTATTTTTTTGGTATGGAGTTCGCTCTTGGTATGACTTTGGAAATGGTGAATTTTGGGAAGAATATTGGAATAGATTGCAAAAGCTTTGATTTTGATAAGGTTGCATTAATGGATCGAAATGAGCACTCGATTGAAGGTGGTGAGCCTATCGATTGGCAGTGTTGTGAAGCATCACCATACACTGTTTTATGCTCGGTCCAATAAAGCTTGGGTTACTATAAGACTTAAAGATTCGCCTAAGGTTCCCATTCTGATTCCAAATATAGTTGACCGCATATTCAAGGGAGTTCCTTCTTCCTCCTTTAGTTAAAAAGACCAGAATGAGAAAACCGGGCACAACAAACCCAAAAATAGTAAATTCCCGATGAAAGTTGCAGTAGTTGATCATACGTCTCGAAGGAGGAGCCATAGGTTGAGCGTGAAGTCTTCATTTCATAACGCCTTTCTTTTCGAACCCATATTCTCCTATCGATCTTGCCGAGGTATACCTCTTGTAATTTCCTTAATCTTCCATTTTAACGATCCTAAAAATCATTGTATTTATTTTCTTTTCAGAGGCACTCCATTGATGGCGACAATCACGCCAATGATTAAGATCTCCAGTCTTAAATCTTGCTAAAGTAAGTTCCCTTGCTTATAACAAGCTAATATCATGATGGGTTTTGGAGTTATCTCTACTATTGTTGTAGGTTGAGTTTGCAAAAGACTCGAGTTCTTCCAAAGAGCAAAGAACTCTTCCAGGAGGCAAAGAACTAAAGGTAAAATGGAAAAAGTTATAAATGCAAAATCGCCGACAATGGACATTATTGATGGTGAGTTCTCTGGTATCTCTTCGAATAACATTCTCACTTTCCTTTCTTTTGCACTTAATGAAAGGGATGATTTGTTTGGTTGTGATTCTTGTATTTCTTGTTGGATTTTTATTTTATTTTATTTTTTGTTAGAGGCTACAAGCAAGAATGTTTCTTCCGTTGGTAGGAGTGAAATAGTGATTTGCATAGTTGCTAATACCCGTTTCTCTTGATTTCTTTTGACTTTATTGACTTATGTGCTGTATGGAAAGAGGGCTAATGAGAGTGTAGGTGCCCTTTGGCTATTGGATATAGGTGTTGCTTGTGTAGATGGTAAGTTGGAGAACAAGATATCTTGACTTTGCCTTGGATATTCGTGAGCATGGTAATTTCTGTCCTCGTATTTTATATCCTATATAATTTTGATACATTATGAATAATTTTAACATTGAACATAACATAAATACAAATAATTTAAATATAAATATGACGCATTTATTATATATATTACATGTGATACGATATGATTAATATATTTAAAATTTATTTATATTCAACTAACATAACACGATATGATTAACACAATTATATATGAATAGCATGATTAGACACAATTAATTATATAAATAATATAATACGATATAATATAATTAACATGATTATATACAAATAATACGATTATATACAATTAATGCATTTATTTAAACAAAAAATAAATTTAAATTAGTATTTAAACAAAAATTATTTAGAAATTAAATATTTATAATCTACTTAAACATCAAAATGATATGATAAATATGATTATTAATTAATTTTTTAAATAATTTAAAATAATTTTTAAATCTTTTTATGTTATGAATAGTATCGTATCTTAAATATGTTATTATCGTTTGACACGAATATGATATAAATAATATCGTGTTTAACCGTGTCAACAAGATTGAGACACGAAACACGATTATACTAACCCATACACGATTTTTTTCGTGTTATTTTATATATTATGTGTAAAATTGTCGGGTCTAGATACACATATACAAAGCAATGAATGTTTTTGTGTCTGATCTTTCTTGTATCAGCCAATGCCGCAAGTGCTAAAAGGGATGTTTCATTAGAAAAAATCAATGTAACTAGTGGTCCTACCTCCCAAGCTGTCAGTGGTTTTGTTGGGATAGTAACAGGTAATTTTGCTAAGTTTGTTGAAAGTGAGATGACTCGTATCCTTACTAGAAAGACTAGTGGAGCTGCTGCAAGCAAAGTTATCCAAGCCGTTAGTAAAGATGTTGAGATTGCCGCTGACAAGGTTGTTCGAGTTGCAATCAGTGGGGCTATTCAAACTGCTGCCGGTGATACTGTTAAGAAAAAGTACCCCTTACTTAGTCTATCATAGATTCTTTGCATTTGTTAAAGATTTGGAAAGCCATGTGCTGGTTTTAGATGTCTTGATAATGAGGATGATTGAGCTTATAGATAGAACTGTGAGTTGTCGAGAATCAGATTGTGGATGAGTTGATGGCATCGTTCATGCAAAACTTAGATTACTACATTCAGATACTTCTTGCTTCTTTGCTTCTCTGAAATGTTTTGCAGAATTTCACCTTTACTTATCTTGTTCTTACTATTACTGCTGAGGATTGGAAAACCTCTGATGATAAAAGTGTGTCGTATGATAATGATGATGAGAGCGAGGAAGATGTAGCCATGGTCGAGAATGATGACTTTCCCTTTACTAACACAGCTTTCAAGATTGTGCTAAGTAATGATATTTTCTGCTTAATAATAGTTACTATTTCCTGCAAGTAATTAGTGTATTCATATTTATCTGTGTGGCACAAATCAAATAACACAAACTTTTTTGTTTTAGACTCTCAGGTGGGTGTTATTGTCGTGATAAGGGTTAGATATCCCAGAGACAATGATGTATCCTTTAAAGATACCACTCTTCTGGGGCTACCCCCAGTGCTTCTACCAGTATTACTTTTGTGAAAGATAGAAAAATAACCATAGTTCACAGCAATGATTCGGGGCTTACCAACACCGTAGAGTCAAAGAACGAAACATATGCTATTAATTCGACCAAAAGAGTTCAGGTTCCTTATTCTGAGTCTGATGCTAATGATTTGCTAAGGATTATAGATGGTACAAACATAAGCTCTTATGTCTCACTTGTCAGTTTTGAAAGTGGTAACTCAGAGCGCCGTCTTGTGGGTCACAACCGTGTTCCATTAGAGGAAGTTCCATTGGTGACAATGATCTTTGAGAAATATCCATATTTTTATAGTAATCTAAAGGTTGCTCTTCGTCTGTTTTGCCGCGTCCTTAGAAAAATGAAGGTAACGATCCTAGAAAACTTACCTAAATGCTACTCAAATGGAGAGGTCACGTGAGGGATAACTTGTATGCAGGTTTTAAAGCTAAGTTTGCCTTGAGTCAATTGAAAAGAGTTGCTTAAGCTTATCTTGATCAGTGTGCACAATCATCCCCAGAACTGATGGAGTTAAAAAGCTTAGATGCAAATATAGCCAAAGATCACAGCAAAGATTGAGCACAAATAGCTGTAACTAATGGGTTGCTTAGTTCACGAAATGTTAGATTTCAGGTAAAAGAGTGATATTCGAAAAAGTGTAATCTTCAAAGAAAAGTATGATTTTAAGAGATTTCGTTTTCAGATTCCAGTATTTGGTTGGAAGAATATGCATTTATTAAATCATGTATTTTTATCATAATATCTTTGATAACATAACAAATACAATATTTTGTTAAAAAAATAAACACAAAAATTCATGCCTTTATCTTTAAAGGGATCGCAAGATTTTATATTTTTTTATTATTTAAATTATACCAATTGTTATGTTTATATAGGAAACCGCAATAATTGATTTTTTTTAAAACATAATTATGAACAATTACTGCATTATTTTTTACAAAAATGCAATAATTGATGATGATAAAAATATTACAATGATTAAATACTGTGTAATGAATAAATAAACGTTGTATTTGAGTTTTGTGTAAAAAAAACTTAATTATTGAGTTTTTCTTAAAAAAAAATAGTAATTGATCATTTATCATGTTTTTAATATACAAGGAACTATTACTTTATTTATTTTAAATTACATAGTAATTGAATTTTTTAAGAAATTACTTGACTCAATTATTGTGTTTCTTTTAAATAAATGCAGTAATTGATATTTTTAAAATCATAAACTCTATTTGATTTTAAACATTCTATTTACAATACTTAAACCTTCAACCAGCAAATGAAGCACCTGAATTTGAAAACCCCTAATCCATCATCCAATCACCCTCATTGCTAGGTCTCTATCATCGTGTCGTCGAGCTTAAATTGTCACCATTATCGCCTAGCCTAACTTTGGTAAGTTAATTTTTTTTCTTATTCTCTTTTCTTCATGGGTGGATGCGTTTGTGATTTTATTTGTTATGTATTTGCAACATGAATTTTTTAGATTTCATCTTATATATATAAAGCTAGTAATCATTTAAATTTGGCAATAATAGCATTATTATTCTACACTAGCATTGACATAGGTACAAACCCATTAAATCCTCAGCCTAATTTACATTCAATTGGGGGGAAGAACTATAGAAGCATTATGTACAAACCTCTCCCTTGTCTATGAATGGTTACCTACCCCCGAGCTTTTTGTTTTTCTTCTGGATAGACCTTTTACAGATTAAGAAGGATTGGCATAAAATGAAGACATGTTGATTTTCTAATCATATGGTTAGACATCATGCAATAAGATCAATATAGTAAATCAAAAACTAAAGAAGAGTAAAATGTTTGTATTAAGGGATGAATGAAATCAATAGACATTAAAAGAAAACAAAGATTATTAAAAACAATTATCACATACATTATACATTTAACAAGAAAAAAAATACATAAATATATATTCAAGAAAGGTAGAAAACAATCAGTACACTCAACGATATTGTACAAACATCAATTAAACCAAGAAAACATGATAAGAAATAATCAAAAATCTATAATGTCCTTATCCTCGGGATTGCAACCAATTCATGAACATCTCTTTTGCCAGATTGTCTCTAAATTGAGATCAAGCATTGGTTGACTCAACATGTGTAATCAAATCTTAATGTTTAGATCCATCTAGTTGATTACTACTTCTTTTAGCAACATCACCTTCAACAGGGTCAATTACTATCTCAGACCTAATAAAATTATGGAGAAGGCAATAAGCAAAAATTATTCTACACTATGTCTTTATTGAATAAAATAATTTCTCCCTTAAAATTATCCATCTAGTTTTCAATGTGCCAAAATATCTCTCAATACAATTTATTACTTGCAAGTATTTCATATTGAAGTATTCCTGTAAGGTCATCAATTGGAGTCCTAGCCTCCAATCATTTATATTGTATTTTTTACTTTTATAAGGTGCCAAAAAACCTTCCCTATTTGTGTATCTGACATCACATAAATAATAAGTACCTATTACAGTATAATAACATTAATACACATAAAAAAGGTGTTCCATTCTAACTAAACCAAAATATTAAAGCTAATACCTCGTGGGATCTTCAATCCATTTTTTACGTGTAATGACATCCCTTAACATTTTGCCATCTGCTGCAGAACCTTCTCATCCCAGTAAAACATATATGAATTGCATATCTATAGTGCAAATACTAAAGACATTGGTAACAATTTTATTTTTCCTAATCCTGTATCCATGCCTATCAATTACGCCTACATTGACCTTAATGTAGTCCTATTTAAGGCACCCAAACAACCCTTACACCATTTCATCTATTATCTGTTAAATTTTTTTATATCGGTTTGGGTTTTTAAACAACAAGGTATGCACTATCAAAATAGAATTCAACACAAAATGAAATTGCTTGCTAATTGTCTTTCCAAATCTAGTTACTTGATGCTTCAAAACCCTACTTTTTGTATAATAAGCAATTATGTGGAGGAAGCTAATAACCAGTTCTTCTATTGACATATGTTTAGATGCTTATAATCCCCTTTCTATTTGAAACAAATGATATAATTTTACAAAAACTCTCATATCCATTATAGTAATATCTACACATTATCTATTGCTTTAAAAAACCATTGCATTTAAGTTTAACTCTTTAATATATTGCCTATCATAAGAGGTTTCACTATAAGATAGTCTATGTTATTTTTTAAGTTTCATTGCAATTAAAGTCATAGCAACAATAACTAACGCATACAACAAAGTTTTCATCTAGTTTAAATGCAAAATATGCACTGTAACCAATTGCATTTTTTTAATGATATACGACTGTTTACAAGAAAGATTCTCGTTAATTTTAAAAACATAACTGGAAAGTAAATCTTTGTATAGTATATGGAGTCTATCACATATCCAAAACCAAAACATAATCCAATAGCAAAACATTTGTGTATGAAGGAGCTAAAACCAAAATGAATAGCACATTTTATATATCAACATATTTTCAATCAAGATATAAACGAGATATAAACAAATAAAACAAGAAAACATTTAAATACAACAAATAATGCAAAATAGATAATTAGGTAATAGATAATAGATACACCATTTATTCAAAAAATAGATAAATTGAACAGCACGAAGATTAAATGATAAATGTTAAAGCTGATGTTAGTTGAAACAAAAAAGTATTTACATAAAGCTCTACTGTGTTAAAAAAAAAATGGTCTTTATTATTGAAATATAATGAAGACATTAATTACAAGGTTTCTTATGTAGAAACATCATAATAGTTATTAAAAAGATGTTTTTCTAAATTTGATTAGACATTACAACGATCAAAATGTTATAAACACGATTTTGATAGGAAAAAATATTTAATTACTCAATTATTGCATTTATTTTCAAATAAATGTATTAATTAATAATAAGAAAGAACTACGCAAAAAAAAAAAAAAAAAAAAAAAAAAAAAAAAAACAGAATTCTAATTACAAAAATGAAATAAAAACTTCAATCAATTATTATGTTTTTTAAAATAAATGTAGTAAATATAGTCAAATATTGCGTTTCTTTAAAAAGAATGTAGTAATTGAAATATTACAAAAGCCACACTCTCTCATAGTTACTACGTACCTCTCAGAAAAATCCAATAATAAAAATATGGAATTAAAAAAATAATGAACAATTACTGCCTTTTTTTCATTACAAGCGTCATAATTGACTTTAAAAAAATTTTACATGGCGTTGTTTTTCAAAAGGTAACATATATAAAAGAAAAATTTTATTCAAGTCAAATATGAAACTCAAGCAACTTTTTATCCGAAATCATAAATTATTACAAGAAGAGATGTGTTTCTAATTTTAAGACTTTTAGATACTGTTAAAATTCGATTTTTTTTTTTTTAAATCGAATAATCTTAAACTAAATGTGAGAATTAGATACCCACAATAAAGATTATAGAGAAAAAAATTTTTATTCCGTCTGATCAAACGCTCGCCAAAGAAATCCCAAGAGGAACGCAAGGTAAAGGCTGTTATGTTATCTTCTGCTACCCGCATGAAATGTTTTGAAGTCTTCTAAGAGTTTGTGGAAAAATAGTTATCTTTGGCATGCTCTGTTGATCCTTTGTGAATGACTTGTTATATTAACAGCTTGATTTAAATACCACACGCTTTTAGGCTTATTTTGGTTTGGTATGTAAATATTTGTTGGACTTACTATAATGGTGTAACATGGAATTTATAACGTATGTGTGCCTATATGAGGTTTTTTTTTTGTCCTATATATTTTGCTCACGTGTATATGTATATATTAGAGTACAGGCAGCAATGATCATGGAAAAAAGAATAAAGGACATGGATGCATGAATCTTTCAATTATGTAGGTAGTAAAGAGGGGCCAGTCAATACAAAAACTTCCATTTCAAAGGGTCATGGGCGTCATAAGATTATAACATATTAGATCCATAACAGCATCAATTTCAGTAGAAATAAGGTTTGAGCCATTTAGCGTCTGCAAGTTCTGACCATGAGCCATCTTTTCCTTCGATTTTGTAGTAACCACTGGCATGAGCTTCCAAGAAAATAAAAGGTCCATCCCGTTTTAATGCAAACTTGGAAGGCTCAGCAAAATTGCATTTGACATGATCGACTCCTTAAGAATGGATTGGCCAGCAACAAAAGATTGCTGGTAACTCTCTCCATTTGTCTTTGCCATCTAACGTATTTCTTCTACTGTTGGTCGCGAATAACCAAAGAACTATCCAAACATATACATTGGTACCCCACCCCTAAAACTCATTGCACCTACCGCTAAGATTGTTGCATCAAGTAGTAACTAGCGAATATGTTGACCAACCACAATTTCTCTTCTTACTGCTTCTCTGTTTACATTCTAATCTTGTACTAACATGTCCCAATATGATATTATTCCCCTGTAGCTTGGCTAACCACAAGATTAGAATCACCCATAACCTTTAGGCATTGGATTCCCATGTCCCTAGCAGTAAGACATCTTTGTGTTCTTTCAAGTATTTGGTCAAAGTTTCCTTCTCTCTTTCAGACAAAGTGGAACTAACTAAAACAATACATGGGTCCTTAGGTTCTTCGCCGATATCAATAACCTCAAGAGGTTTCTTCTCTAGTAATGGTAAATTGCTTCAGCTCTTCCTTAACATGTTTCTTAGTCAAAGCTGTATGACACTCAGTTTTGCTACTAGTGATAGGATCCCCTTGATTAAAAGTAGAAGACCCCGTGCACCTTCATAACCTGTAGAGGGTTCGCCAGTCGAGCCGGATAGATTTGGTGTACCTTGGTGGAATTCAATTACTCTTTTGTCAATTATGCTCAATCATTTAGAGCAAGTCCCAGCTAGGATCATCATAGATCTCTTCCCACCGTGGAAAGGATGTTCTTGTAGGCCTAGAAACAAGATTTTTTCTTGGTGGAGCAAGCTCATCATAGAAGTTAGCCTTCAAAAATTGAAACTCAGTGGTATCAAATGGTGATGGATTAGCAAGAACTCTAAATTTTTACCATTCAATATTCCTTTGACAAACTGGTGGTAGGTTGAAGGAATGACTTGGTGCTTGTGAAGCCATGGTTGGCCAAGAAGGATATGGTATGGCACATTTGGCTTAATCACATAAAATCAAGAGATCTAACAAGCCCCACCTTTAACTCAAGAAAAATGTGACCCATGATTTCCTCAACGACATTGCCAATCTTGATATTTGTATAGAAGCCTTATTGATTTTTTTTTTCTGAGAAATTCCAATGGTAACGAGAGTAGTTAGTGCTACTACATTTAGCGAAGATATAGTGTCAACCAAAGCTCAATGCGCATTGACCTTATTGATTTGAGTTACCAGGTACAAAGGATGATGATGATCTAAGTAAGCAACTTCCATATCTTCATTGGTGAAAGTGATGGCATTGGACGTTTCTAAGAAGGCATGTCTGGTGTCACGGACTAAGCTTTCTCTCAACAAGCAATAGACCGTGCGGCACTTGAATGGGCGCTCCCAACCAAGTCAGCCTTCAATAGATCGATATCTGAACAAATAACCATAAGCCATGGTTAGTCCCAAGCATTCACAATATATCGAGATCAATCTCAAGCACACACACAAGAAGGCATATTCGCATCGAGAAAAAGAAAAACACATCGAGGCAACAATCGAGACATTCAATCGGGGTGAGTTTTATTATAAACGAAAATCATACATCAGGACCTCCCACCATCACCAGGGCCAGGGGGCAGCCCTTGGTGGGTGGCCTAAGCTCACATAGCAACCGGTGAAACAGCCCAACACTACGCTGTCGGCTCACCCCCCTAAAGAGCCTTAGAGATTTTAGAGCTATACTACCAGTAACCATTACAATGTTTGAAATGGGGACACTTTTCCTAGCACAAGGGATCTACCCGACCATGGCCCTATACATGGGTGGCTCATGGCAACCTAAGTCCTAATCATGGCCCTATACAAGGTTGGCTCATGACATCCTCCCCCCACCTATTCTATCAACGTCCTCGTCGACTTACTGACTTGAAATTTTTCGATCTTCTTTTGAAATCTCTGGAGGTCGTGTTCTCTCTCCTAACTGGTTTCTTCTAGTCCTAATCCCTCCCACTTCACTAAGTACTCCCGAACTAGTCTTCGAGATATCTTGGTTTCCCTGTCAGCTAAGATCTCTTCGACTTGACGCTCTGAGGGTGGCTTCATGGTGATGGCAGCTCTGGTTGGCTCCCTTCGGCTAGCATCTATAGGATCTATATGGAAAGATTTCAGGTTGCTCACATGAAATACTGGGTGCACCTTCGTCCACTTTGGTGGGTTGATTTTGTAAGAAGCATTCTCTACCTTGGAAAAGACCCTTACTGGACCTTCATATTTACGCACTAGTCTACAATCTCTCTTTCTCAAGAACCTGGTTTGTTCTGGAACTAGTCGGACAAGAACCAAATCACCAACTTGAAAATGTTGAGCTCTACGACCCTTGTCTGCCTATTTTTTCATCCATTTTGATGCTTTTTCCAGGTAGGCTTACGCAATCTCTGTGTTTTACTTCCACTATTTGCTGAGATTGAAGGCTCTCAAATTTTTTCCTCCATATTGTTCCAAGAAAGTGTAGGGTAGCCTTGGTAATTATCCAGTGACCACCTCAAATGGGCTCTTATTGGTGGAAGAGCTTTTGTTGGAATTAAAATAGAGTTAAGCCACGTCTAATAATGAAGGCCAGTCTTTCTGATTGGCTTGAACAAAATGCCTCAAGTATTCCTCTAATAATCCATTGAACTGTTCCGTTTGACCATCGATTTAAGGGTGATAGCTTGAGGAGATGTTGAGTTGAGACCCCAATATCTTGAAAAGTTCTCTCCAGAAGGATCCCGTGAATCTCGAATCTTGATCGCTGACAATGGTTTGAGGGAGGCCCCAGTATATGACCACATGTTTGAACAATAGTCGAGCTGTGTCTTTCGCAGTGCAATACTTGTGAGCGGGAATGAATGTGACATACTTAGAGAACCGATCAATCACCACCAAAATAGCTCCAAGGTCACCAACCTTGGGTAGGCTGGAAATGAAATCGAAGGAGATGTTTTCCCACAGTCTGGTGGGTACTGGTAGTGGTTCAAGCATGCCTGCAGGTTTCCTCCTTTCAATCTTGTCTTATTGGCAAATGAGGCAAGTTTTCATATAGTCCATCACATCTTGTCACATGTGAGGCCAATAGTATCCCTGTTTCAATAACGCCAACATGCGTTGCCAACCTGGGTATCCCGCTCATGGTGTGTCATGACATTCCCTCATTAGTATCTGTCTCAGACCTTCTACTCTTGGCACAAACACTCGAGGTCCCTTGGTCCATAAGACCCTATTTTCTTACCAGAAGTACTTGGACTTCCCTTCTTCCACTAGCTTCAGGATGGCACAAGCTTGCGGGTCCTTCCCTAAGTGATCTCCAATCAACTTGTGAATGTTTGTAGTGGCTCTACTAGCCGTCATTGGGGTAATTCTTTTAAGGGCCACTAAATCTGTTCGCTTGCTCAATGCATCAGCCACTTGATTGGTCTTTCCAGTGGTGTGCTCAAAATAAAAGTTGAATTTCGCTAAAAATTCCTGCTACCTAGCTTGTTTTGCCGTAAGCCTTGGTTGGGTGAGAAAATGGCTAACGGTCAAATTTTCTGTCTTCACGACAAAGTGTGAACCCAACAAGTAATGTCACCAAGCTCTCAAGCAGTGAACCACAGCCAGGAGTTCTTTTTTTTGGGCCATATATTTCCTTTCAGCTTCACTTAGCTTCCTACTTTCAAATGCTACCGGGTGATGTTGTTGCAAAAGCACTCCTTCAATAGCAAAATCAGATGCATCCGTTTGAATTTCGAAGGGCTTTTCAATATCAGGGAGAGCTAAGATGGGATCCTTCATAATAGCATCCTTCAATCCCTCAAAGGCCTCTTGGCACTCACTTGTCCAACACCATTTACGCTCCTTCTTCAATAGCTCCGTGAGGGCCGTGGTCTTACGAGAGTACCCTTTCACAAACCTTCTATAATAATTGGCTAGTCCCAAAAATGAGTAGAGTTCACTAACTTTCTTCGGTGTTGTCCACTCCTTAATGGCCCTAAGCTTTTTCATGTCCATTCAAATGTGGCCACGTTTGACAATGTGATCGAAAAAATGGATTTAGGTCTGAGCAAATGCACACTTCTCCCTTTTTACGTATAACTAGTGGTCCTGTAATCTTTGAAGTACCTAGCGTAGGTGCTCTTGATGTTCTTCCAAGGTGGAGCTATATACCACTATATCGTCTAATAGATGACTACAAATTTGTCTAGGTAGTCATGGAACACCTGATTCATCAATGTACAAAATGTGACAGGAGCATTGGTCAGTCTAAAGGGCATAACAAGAAATTCAAATGCACCATACCGTGTCACACAAGTGGTCTTTGGCTCATCTCCCTTAATGATTCTGACATGATGGTAGCCAGATCTCAGGTTCAATTTGGAAAAGTACTTGGCCCGACTCAATTGATCAAACAAGTCTGTTATAAGGGGAATGGGATATTTGTTTCTTACGATGACTTTGTTCAGGGCCCTGTAGTCAACACATAATCGCAAACTTCTATCATGCTTCTTTTGAAATAGCACTGGCACTCCGAAAGGAGCCTTTGATGGTTTGATGAACCCGACTTGTAGCAGCTCATCTAACTGCTTTCTTAGTTCGGCCAACTCTGGCGGGGCCATGCGGTAGGGAGCTCTAGTAGGGGGGTTTCGCTCTTGAGAGGAGCTCAATTTCATGGTCCACTACTTGTTGAGGGGGTAGAACCTTAGGCAACATCTCTGGCATCACCTCTTCGAATTCTTCCAATATTTTTTCCACACCATCAGGTATTGATTCTACTTTCGACCCTTCTTTGTAGATCGGCACTGCCACAAAAGGGGGTTCCCCTCTCTTTACCCTTTTTTTGAACTGCAAAGCAAAAATCATTTTCTTCCCACTCTTTGGTAAGATGTTGGGTGGCACCACACATGGGTGTTCTCCTAAGAACAACAAGCAGCTAGCGACAGGGATAGGGATGACCTGAGCCAATATCATGAAGTCCAATCCGAGAACAACATCAAAGTCATCTATGGGGGAAACTGTAAAGTCTACCTTTCCTTTCCATGGCCCCAATCGGGTTGTCACACTCTTAGAGCTTCCACTGATCACAAAGGCTGGTGAATTGACTGCCTTCATTCGTCCACAATCTTTACTAATCTAAAGACCACACCTTTTTACTTCTTCTGACGTGATGAAAGTGTCGGTTGCACCCGTATCCACCATGGCCTTGGTGGCTTTCTCATTGATCGTCAAGTTCACATACATCAAGCCTCTACTCTGCTCTTTCTTTATAATGTTCAATTGGGTGTGGAGGGCATTAAGGAACCTTATTGAACCCATCCTGGCTGGCTCCTCTTCAGCTTCTTCAATGCCCTCTGGCGCTTTTACGGACTCTTGAGACGAGGTCCTTAAGGCATTAAGGGCTCCCCTGTACGGGCATTCAGCCACCTGATGCGACCCTTTGCAAAGAAAGCAAGCTAACGGTTACCTAGGCTTGAAAATCCCTGCGTTGCTTGTCTTGGGTTAGGTGCTATCTCGACCAAAGGACCTCCTGTCTGATCCCCCATTGAAGGGCCGGTCCAATCTAGTCATCTTTCCCCTACTCCCAAAGTTAAAGCTACTGCCAGCCGATAGAGGATTTTTCTATTTTGAGGAGCCATCATTGTAATCGTGAAGACGTTCAGCTACAGCCATGACCGTGGCCACGTCTTGCACTTTCTGCCTTTGTAGTTCTGTCCTCGCCCAAGGCTTGAGGCCCTCAAGAAAATAGAACATCTTATCCTTTTCGGACATGTCTCGAATATCCAACATCAGGGTACAAAAACTCCTTACAAACTCTCGCACCGTTCCTGTTTGCACCAACTCTCGAAGTCTCCTTCGAGCCATATACTCCACATTCTCAGGAAAAAACTAGTTTTTCAATTCTCACTTCAGATCCGTCCAAGTCTTAATTGGGCACTCGTCATCGACAAACTTAGAGCGCCACCACAGCTTGGCATCCCTTGCGAGGTACATCGACGCCATTGTAACCTTGTCTTCCTCTAAATCTGTGTGTACAGTTCGGAAGTACTGCTCCATGTCAAACAAGAAATTTTCAAGTTCCTTAGCATCCCTTGCCCCCTCATAGCATCGAGGCTCCGGCACCTTGGGCCTTTTTCCCCTTTCCATCAAGCTCGAACCCGATCTGGCCACAGCCATTTGTAGAATGCTCACCTATGCTCTGAGCTCCTCAAACTCCTTTTGGAGAATGTTCAAGGCATCTCTAGCCTCTTCGCTCACGTTGTGGAAAGTATCGGACAACTCCTGCTGGGTTGTCTCGATCTCCCTCACTCGGTCTTTAGTCGTCATATGAGTTTTCATTGTGGCCACCGCGACCTCAGGTTCCTCAATTCTCTATTGATGATTCGGTCCACCACATGTGGCCATCTCATCCATTTTTCTAGCACTTCTCAACCGTGCTCTGATACCACGTGTCACGAACTAAGCTTTCTCTCAACAAGCAATAGACCGTGCAGCACTTGAGTGGGCGCTCCCAACCAAGTCAGCCTTCAATAGATCGATATCTGAACAAATAACCATAAGCCGTGGTTAGTCCCAAGTATTCACAATAAGACACAATATATCGAGATCAATCTCAAGCACACACACAAGAAGGCATATTCGCATCGAGAAAAAGAAAAACACATCGAGGCAACAATCGAGACATTCAATCGGGGTGAGTTTTATTATAAAAAAGGGAATCATACATCGGGACCTCCCACCATCACCAGGGCCAGGGGGTAGCCCTTGATGGGTGGCCTAAGCTCGCATAGCAACCGGTGAGACAGCCCAACACTATACTGCCGGCTCACCCCCCCTAAAGAGCCTTAGAGATTTTAGAGCTATGTTACCAGTAACCATTACAATGTTTGAAATGGGGACACTTTTCCTAGCACAAGGGATCTACCCGGCCATGGCTCTATACATGGGTGGCTCATGGCAACCTAAGTCCTGGTCATGGCCCTATACAAGGTTGGCTCATGACATCTGGCATGTGCCTCGACGGTAAAACAATTTGATCCTAACTTGGCTAGAATGGATTCAAGAGCTTCAATGGTAGCCCTGCGTGTTTCAAAGTCCAACCCAAGCTAGTTGAACTGAGTTTTAAACATTGGATTTTGCTGAAGAACTATTATAGTAGCTTAATTGGAAATGCCCTTCGCAATTGGTTCCTCACCAGGTTCTTCGCTGTTATGAATGACTACAGCCACGCGAGGGTGATTATGTCCCGACAGATGGTTGTTGACAGTTTGTGGCTGATCTGGTGCTGCTAATGTTCCGTTGGCTATTAGCCGGTGGATTATTTTTCTCAGCATTTGACAAGCCATGGTAGGATGGTGCACATAGCGATGGACCTAACAATACTGCGGTTAGGGCGTTCATTGCCAGCCACCAGGGCTTGGTGCATATTCTTGCTTTCCCCTCTGATGGACCTAACATTGGTTAACTTTACTGAATGAGTAGTCCTTCTAGCAGCATCTAGAAGTTTGTCAAATTGATTTATTCCCAAATTCTCCAATAGAGCTCTAAATTCCCCCTTCATGTTATGAATACAAACATCCATAAGCATTGACTCCATATACTTACCATAACAATCCAAAGCAACATTTCTAAAGCGACGTACATATTCAAGCAAATTTTTTTCCAGGTTCTTGGGTATTATTTTGCAAATGAAATATTGTTACCTTTTCTTCATTTTGAAAGTACTTTTGGCATAATTTTTTAACCATTTCTTTAACATATGGAACCGGGAGCCAAAATAGTGTACCACGTATATGCTCGATCGGTCAGGGACTTTGAGAATTCTTAGAGGCAATGATCATCATCTAAAATGTGAGGACCCAGGGCATCCATAAACTTTCCAACATGTTCCAGAGTATTTCCCTTGTGGCCATCATACTGAAAGAGATAGAGTCTCATAATTCCTTGGATAAGGTCTTTTCATCAATTCCTATGGCTAGGGAGGCTCTTTAACAAAACGAAAACTGCCATTATTGGGCTTAGAACACTCTCTTTCCAAAAGGGTGGCCATATTAGCCATTGTCAAATAATTATTTGCGCCATAATTGTAATCATTATTGACAACAACAGACACTTTTTCATTCGGCTTGGGTGTGACATGTCGTATCTTATTGCGTCCAACTCCATCAACTTCGTTTGTCTGCGGCTAATGATAGGAATCCTCTATGGAACGATTCGAACACATTTCCTTAAAGGCCTTAAGAATTTGCATTTGCCCTTCATAAAGGCTTTGAGCAATATCAGCCATGATTTGCATCGGTTCTAGCAGTTGAGAAGCAGTTGCCACTGAATTTTCCTTCGGGCCATCATCAGAAGACTCTTCTTGTACGCCACTGTTACGTTTCTTCAAAAACATCTTGCAAGTCTGCTACATCATGGGGACGTCCTCTGATTTTCGAGTACCCTTGCCATTTGTTTTACAACAAAATAAAGCATGAGCTAGCCCTCCCTAGTGAAGTTACCAAACATTGTTAGGGAGGTTTTGATGTCTATGACGTGTCAAATGAGGTGGGCAATGGTAAAACAAAATCTCTGAAAGACTGGTGGGCCTTTGTTCGCGAAGAAAAAGAAAGTTGGTCCAATACCTCCTTTACTGGGTCCTAAAGCAATAAGTAATGAGACTCAACCGTAGGTGATGAAATATGGTTGAAAAATATTGAGCCCCTTTGACGGTGGCTATGTACGAGGTTGAATCAGTGTTCTGTGGTACGAGAATAGACTATATAGAAAAGACGAATAAAATTTACTAATACCATAATCCTAGTAATGCAAACAGAACAATTTAGAGAGTAATGATGAAGACTTTATTAATGGTGAACAAAATTAATACATGGCAAAAGGAATGTTAAGAGCGCAACACATGAGATCTTTTGAGGAAGGAGAAATGGCTGGTTACGTACAAAGGAGAATAAATAGCCTAACTTGAACTTAAATGCTTGTGAAACGAAGTAATGGTGGTTGTTGATCTCTCTGTTCCACTTTGCTTCAGAGGATTCCCATATTTATAATTGTTTTTAAATGAGAGGATTATCCTGTCGAAACACTCGTGTCCAATCTCTGGCAGAGGTAGGACTATTATCCATCGACTGAAAATAGTTATTCACAGCAAGAATATCTTGAGCAGCGTCAAGCAAGACTTCTAGGTGGTCCATAGACTGGAGCTTTCGTTTGGTTATAGTGTAAAATCCTGACAATACCCCAAGGATTTTTGCGGTTACGGTTATCGTCAGTTTCATCTCCATTAATGCATTACAAAGGTAATAAATAAGATTCTCTAATCACGTGTTTAAATAATCTCGTTAGGCTAATCAATCTCTCAACTTTGTTTACTCATCCCATCAGTTGTTTATGAGCTTTCCAAGCAAAGCTCAGAAGCACGAAGGGGGAACTAGAGATGCAGCCAATCATTTCAGTACCAACCAAACCACACTCTCATAGTTGAACCTCATGACATGTGCTTGGGTCACGTTAACTAGGAAGTTAGTGATGAAATATGAAATAAAAGATCAAAAGTGATAAATAAATAAATAAATAATAAATTTAATAAAAAAAGAATAAATAAGAAAGAACAAGTACTTGTATGACTGAGGAAGTGGACTTAGTGGCATAATTGGTCAGCAGTAACACTCGTATGCTCATTTATTCGCAATGGAGGTCTGCACCCACTAAAACACATTAGTCTAACAAACATGTTCGCTGGCCATTATTAATAAAATGTATGCTTGGCCCAAAAAATATAATTGTTAAATTATATTATTTCTTCGACCAACAATTAATGAGATGGGGCAATAATAGCCGCTGACACAAACTATGGCTGACAAAGGTGAAACAAGAGTAACAGTAACCGTAGCTGTCATGTTTGACATAAAGAAGGTAATAAAGT
This sequence comes from Durio zibethinus, assembly GCF_047325235.1. Classification (NCBI taxonomy): domain Eukaryota; kingdom Viridiplantae; phylum Streptophyta; class Magnoliopsida; order Malvales; family Malvaceae; genus Durio; species Durio zibethinus. Next base: position 14,248,446 of record NC_143183.1, on the reverse strand, counting down.
GGCACAGCCCACACTAAACAAAGTTTTCGTGCCATCGATCATGGGGAGCCGAAGGTTACTATCGCTGTTAGGGTGGGGAAGGGCAGTCGTTGTGGGCCCACCACCTGGGGGAGGGGTTGGTAGATTTTAGTGTCTTAAATAAAACATTTGGGCTTTTGGGGAGGCCTAATATTTAGAAATTAGGCTCTGGCTTAATACGTTCTGCGGTTCAATAAAAATTAGCCTATCACAAAAATTGACTCTAACAATTTAAAAAAAAGGGGTTAATTGCACTCATAGTCTTTAAATTTAGAGATAAATTTTATTTTAATCTTTAATTTTTAAAAAATTTTTTAAGCTCATCAATTACTTAAAAGTCATTTTATATTAGTTCTTTCGTTTATAAAATCGTTTAAATTACGTTAAGTATCAAATGCCGCTAAGTGGATAATGTCATTGGTCATCTCACATAGTAGACAAAGAGATTAAAATAAAATTTCACTCAAATTTTAAAGACTAAAGATGTTATTATACTGAATTTTATTTTATATTTCACATATATTTTATAAAATATTATATTTAAAATGATATTTTTTATATTTTATTTTAATATAATTTATTTGAATAGAAAATAGATTTTCAAAATTAAATTGAGTTAAAATTTTCTAAATCTTTACAAATAAAATTTCATATAATTTTAAGAAGTAGGCAAAAAATTTTATATCGATTTAAAATTTAAATAAAAAAACTCACAGCATTTTAAAATATTATGTAAAAATTTTTATGTCATTTAAAAAAATCGATTTATTATTCTATCTATAAAAATCTATCTATTAAAATTTTTCTATTGAACAAAAATTTATTTTGAATCTGTTCACTATTAAAATTTTATATTTATAAAATTAAAAACTTAAAGAATTAGAATGGCCCATACTGCCACCGATCCGACAAGGGGAATAAATTGGGTAATTGAAAATAAATTTTATTTAAATATAAATTTTTAATAGAAAATAGAGTAAAAATAGATTTTCGAATAGATTAATAAATTCATTTTTTAAAATAATCTAAAAAATTTTACTTAATATTATAAAATGATATGTAGTTTTTTATTTAATTTTTTAAATTGATATTGAAAATTTTACTTAATTTTCAAAATGATATAAAAACTTTTAAAAGGATTTTAAAATTTTGAACTTAATTTTAATTTTTTTAAATCTATTTTGTATTAAAAATATTATTTTACCGAAAAATCATATCATAATAAAAAATAAAAATATTTTAAATTATAATATTTTATCATATATATTGAAATATAAAAATCATTTTTTTCTTTAATTATTTATATTTATATTTTTTACAAATTATATTTGAAAAAGAAAAAACGAGAAGATATTTAAAATTTTTAATATAAGTTTTTTTTAAAAAATGATATAGATTTTTTTTTAAAATCATTTTTAAAAATTTATTTTCTATTAAAAACAAAAAAATATTTATATATATATATATCTGAAATATATATAAAAAAAAAAAAAACTTAAAATAATAGCATCTTTAGTGAAATTTTATTTTGATTCTCCTATTTATCATATAAGATGTCAATTGAAATTATCTATATAACTTCAGGTGGTATTTATTGTCTATTTAAAAAATTCTATAAATGAAAGAATCAAAATAAAAACTTTTGAATAATTAAGAATTTGATTACAACTTTTTAAAGATTAAAAAACAAAATTAATTTTTACTTAAAATTTTAAAACCATTAATGCTATTAACGTTAAAAAAAAATTGTTTAACTATTCTTTTCCTAAAGAAAAAATAAAATTATAATATTTCCGTAAACTCGTGTCCCAATTCCCAAAAGCACATTCATAACAATTGCTTAGCAATGAAAGAAATAAAATCCAAAATTTCTGATTAAAAATATATGAAGTACATGATAGTCTCAATTTCGAAATCAATGAAGATTTGAATTCTTATTGACTTATTGTGGGGAAAAACCATGTCAAAAAGAAAAGTAAAACTAATACGATGGGCCATGATAGATGGGCCCATGATAGATAGGCCTTGAAACAAGACCTTGCAGTAATTCACCAAGGTCATGATAGATGGGCTGAACCTGTCGGCCAGGTTTAGGATTTTAGGTTGACCCACCAAAAGACTCTGGATCAGTCCAAATTAAAGAAATTCTGCGATCCATGAGATTTAATAAATTTTTTTTTAAATTTGGTAAGTTTAAAATAAGGTCAAATCATGCACCTAATCCCAGACAAAAAAATTAGATTTTATCCTACCACTATAATTCATATAGCGAAATTGACGTCAATGTTTAAATGGTCCGTTTGCTGGGTCTAGTGGGCCAATATTTTCAATCTTTTTATAACTCTATATTGGATTAATGTAATGTATAAGTCTTAAATTTATAATAAAATATTTAATATAATATTTAAATTTTAAAAATATTTAATGTAATACTTGAAATATAAATCTATTAATTAATATGATATTTAAAAATTAATTGTTCATCAAATATCTTCATTTGAAACTAATTAAATTAAAAATAAATATCACGTTAATTAAAATATTTATAAATCAAGCAATATATTATAAATTTTAAAATTAAAATATTATATTAAATATTTTATTATAATTTAAGAATCATTTATGATATTAATTTTTTTATATTAAATAAAAATTAAATACAAAACATAATATATATATATATAAAAAATATTGGATTGATCCTATCACTTACAATAGAGGAGATGGGCATTAGAGTCAATGCCTCAATTAAAGGGGAAGAATCCCGTGATTATTTTTTTATTATTTTTTTCAATTAGGAAATCCGTGAGTGATTTACATAAAAAAAAAATCAACAAAATTTGGTTCAGCAATTAGTTCATCGGTATTTATTGAAATCTTGAGGGGCTTTCATTAAATCGACTTGGAGGTTATAAGCGAGCTAGTCGGGACTTAAGGCTTTGCAAAATAAATATATAAAGCTGATTCTCTCTTCATACTTTTGTAAACTTGATAGTATTAAAGAGAGAGAGCATGATCATATTGAAAGAGAACTAGTAAAAAATTTTAGATTCAAGTATGATCTCTAGTTAATGCTATTTAGAATGTAAATCCTTTGCAAACGAATAAGAAAATTGCATAGTTGTATCAAAGGTATATTTGATAGTTTGTATATTTTAAATTATATTTATATTATATTAAATGTGTAAAATATAAAAAATTATTATGTTAAATTTATGTTAATATATTATATATAATATTTTTTTTCATATGTTTATTAAATTTATATATAAATTTTATTAACATTTTAAATTTATCAATTTTATATTTTATATTATTATATTATATTTAAAATTATCAAATGACATAAAAATTCAACCGGTCTATTTAATTCAAAATTTTGAAAAAAAAATGATAATTAAATTAACTTATATTCAGTATATTCAAGTTATTGCTGATTTGATCTTTACACAGTGATAACAACACAGCTCAACATATGCACGCACTACACACAATAACGAGAAAGCTAAAATAAATAAGCATTTTATGTCAAATCAGTTGCTACATGGTACGAATTTGTGGTCTACTCGTGTCATCATTCCAATACATTTGTTCACCAAAAAAAAAAAAAAAGTTTAAAGCTTAAAAGCTATATAGTATCATTATAATTAGCACTACTTTTTATTTTGGAATCGGATTGGCCACCGAGATTTGATTGATATAAACCACAATCATTCATTCTCTTTCTCTTGTGCTACTTGCTTTTATTACTTTAATCAATCTTGTGATTAGTTTAAAGCACAGTGAACCACCACTCCGTGTTTCCCTGCTTTAGTTCCTTTGCTGCCAACTTCTCAATGCAATAATACCTTCATCTTAGTTGAGCAAAGATGAAGAATAAACTTCCTCTTCCATAAAAGGACAATTCCTAATGATCCAATGGATTCAAATTATTCATGCATTTACTAAACTAACTTTTGGATTTCTTGCTTGTGTTCACTATTTACTCTTTTACTGTTCATTTTTTTATATTCAAAATTATCAAAAATTAAATTAAATTAAATATTTTATAAAGAAATTATATAACTATCAACAAATATATTTTTGTTATTTATTAATAATTTACACCGTTTTATCTTTTTATTAAAGATATTCAAAGATTGAATGAATCGAATTAAGTTCGATCGATATTTTTAAAATTTTATCTAAAGCTCGGTTTGATTCATACATTTGAGTTTGTTAAATTATTTTAATATGTATTAATATATTTTAAAATAAATTTAATTAAATGGATCTCAATGGCTTTTGCAAGCAAACCAAATAAGATTTTGGACAAAAATATTAGAGGTGTCAATTAGGTCAGCCCCAAACGTGGACACCTCTATTTTACGCAGAAACCTATAAATAAGTTTGTACAATTTTATGTGTGTGTTTATATAAGTAAAATATTATATTATCAATTAATAAGCATAATAGATATTCAATTTGTCTATTCCTTTTGCATTCAACTAGAGAGAAAGGCAAAATAATTCATACTTAATATTGGGGCTACTTGCAAAATATCCATAGGTTTATTGCATAAAATAATATTAAAATAATATTATGAATAGAATTAAATTAAATAATATTACAAATTAAATATGATACAAAATAATTATCATCTTATCTTATCAATAATTTTATATATCAAATATAATATTTAATTCTTATATCAAATCAAGTTTAATGATGTATATATATATATATATATATAAGTTTGAAAATTCAATTGCCCCCAATCGTCTAGTCTATTTATAGAAATACTGGACCCTAACACCCAAAAATTTAATTCATGACCATTTCAAATATTCAAAATAAAGGTTTAAAAATTCAAAAATCATGTCAATAAAAATTATAACCTTGGATTGTATTGTTGAAAGCTATAACTCATAAGTCATGAAATTGTAGGCCTGTGTTTTTTTTCTTTTGAATGTTTTCTTCTTGTAAGGGTGTGCTTCTATTGAGGTTTTGGCGAGGAAAAAGGTGTACCAAAGATCATTTCGATCCCAAAAGAGGTGAGTGAGGGCAGGGCTTCAAAACTTTTCTCAATGGCGGGACCAACGGGTGCAGCCATAGAGCCATGGGTCCCCTACAGGCTACACCATGTGAGAAATTATGAGCTGTGGTCAACCGAGCCCACAAATGGGAAGTGTTGTACTCATCATGAAAAGGAAAATCCAATGCTGCCTTTGCCCAACTTGATAGTTATCGCCTCATTTACAGTTTTTTTGTCTTCCAACGTTAAACAAATTAGCATCTCTCACTTTCGGATTAAACTACATTAATTATTCGTAATTTTGCATAAAAATATTTTTATTTGTAATCATCCAAACTCAATTTTCAGATTTATGATTTTTAAAAATATTTTAAATTCATTCACTTCATCAATCATCATAAAAAAAATTAATCAAAATTTATCAAATTGTTAAAAAATAATAATTTTTAATATTTGAATGAATTTAAAAGTTTTCAACTTTGATAAAATGCATAAAGTCAATCTAGTTAATAAGTCATCAATTTAAATATTTTTAATTTACTCTAAAATGGGCATTTGGTATTTGGCAATGTTAGCTTGAAACTTACTACTAATAAATATTTAGTCAAAGCATATATAGGTTCAATTGGTAGGTACAAATGCATCTTCTCCCCCTCATATGAGAAATTTTTTAAAAAAATTGTCATCATCACTAAGAAAAAAATGTATGCCTCCATTCAAATTTTTTTCTCTTTCATCATTTTCTTTCGGGATGTTTCCAAAATTGTTTTTCCTTTTTTTTAACACTTAAACTATTACTTGTTTTATATTCTAATATTATATTTTATTTTAAAAATTTTTGACATTAAAAATCGTGAAATATCAATTTTATAAAAAAATTAATATTAAAAGTTTTTTTAAAACTTCCTTAAAAGTAAAAACAGAAAAATAATTAAGACAAAGTACATATTTTCTTTTGAAAATCATGAAATAATTTGCACACAATGTGATGAGTTAGCATTGCAATGAATTTTCAAAAAGCCATCCTTAAATTTTTAGGTCTTAAAGGGTAAATTATTTGTACAATTCTTAAATTTTGAAGTAAATATTATTTTTATTCTTAAATTTTAAAAAATAATATATTGATCTTTATATTTTGATAATTATGAAGAAATCATCCTTTTGTCAATAAAATCATTAGCATAGCGTTATAAAAAAAATTTTACAAAGTAAGATAATTGATTGATAATATTATATTTTAAAAGATAATTGATTGATAAATTTTATTTTTTTAAATGACTTTTTGGGACATTAATTCTTATGTGTTTTTATTGTTATTTTGTAATATTAATTTTTAAATCAATTAATATTTTTATTTTTTTAAAAAAAATTTTTTAAATTGCAATTAGATTTACCTATAAATTGAGCAGTTAATTAGATCCACAAATAAGACTCAACTTGAATCAAGTTTTAGGCATGATTTTTAAGGTCTAAGTTTGACCTAATCAAACTATTATTTTATTAATAAAATTTTTTTGTTTAATTTGCATTTTAAAAATATTTTAAAATATTAAAATATTTGTTAAGCATCCAACTCAAAATCAACTGACAGTAAGTGAAGGGATTTAACTTAAATATAAGATTACATGATATTAAAATTTTATTAGATGTGAGATAACTCATTTTAATAGGCCCTCATCACGTTTAGATAGAGATGCAAAAGCCTTCCACGTGATAAATTTTAAAAAAATAATAAAAATAAATCTTGACTCTGATTCTATGTTAAATATATAACTTAAAACTAATTACAGTAAGTAGATGGGTCAAACTTGAATATAAGATTATAAGATATTAAAAATTTATTAAATATGGGATAACCCACTTTAACAATATTAATATAAAAGTATTATTTAATTTTTAATAGTAAAATGAGCATATTTAGGTTTATAATGGATGAGTCAAGTTGGATTTTAAGTGAAACTTTGAAAGTGTTATACATTTTTAGCTCAATTTATGAAAATCTCCAATTAAATTTATCATTTTCTATTAACAAGTGATAATGTGAAAACTTATAATATTTTATTGAAAATTTTATACTAATATTTTATAATTAAAAAACTTGGCTTTTGAAGAAATATTTTATGATGATATATAATCTAATTATATGTTTTAAACAAATAAAAAATAAATTTAAAGAAAAATAGATCAATTTTATTTTCGAAATACAGACATATTTTTTCTATCCTAACACTGAACTCAAAAAAATGTTTACTAACAAAATTAAAAGTAAAAAATGTATTTTTATTTTTTATATAATTATAAAAAATTACTAATATATTTTATTTTTAGTAAATATTTATTATTATAATTGTAATAAATAAAAAAATTTTATCACTATCTTTTTTGTTATTTTATTTTTGGAATTGTTTTGATGACTATATTAACAAATTTTCTAATGTAAGAACCATTTTGTTATGAACAAAGAAATATAGAGATTAATATATTATTTTTTAAAATTTAGAAATCAAAATGATATTTATGACCGTGAAAATAATTTACTCAAATAAAATAAAAATTTTGTTTTGCTGCCCCAAACTTGTTACATATGGCCTTCTTTCAAAGGAGACAAGATCCCCTATCCTAGTTTTGTCCAAAAACAAACATTATCAAAACAAGACAAGCAGCACCTAATTATATCTTAGTCAAATTGGCAACTTGGAAAAATTAAACCAAAACACTTTATCATCTTAATTGATTAATTAATTAATTTAGAGAGAGAATATGAGGCAGAGAAGAAAGCATTATGATTATTTTGAATTTAAAAAGAAATGATTAAGACATCATCATACAAATGTTATGGTTGGAAGAACATAGTGGTGTTATGTGGGGTGTGAAGAGCACAATGTAAGAAGAGCTAAGAGGGAGGAATGGGGTGTTTCAAAATTTGAAATCAAAATCAAAATCACAAACAAAAAAGTTAGGTGAACTAAGGGAAAACAACTCTAGGGCACTTTGGGGCACATGGGGGAGATTGGATGTGTGAGTCATTTAAAAAAAAAAAAATCATGTCTCAAAAGTCATCATCTTATACCATCAACTATCCAACCTAACACATATATAGTTGGCAAATATCAGAATAAATCTTTGCTTTAATTTACAAGAAGAGAGAGAGAGAGAGAGAGGAGAGAAAAAAAAAAAAGAAAAAAAATTAAAGTAATCTAGTGGCTGCATAAAGACGAGAATCTACTACACAGTTGAATGGAGACAAATGAAACCAATCTTTCAGTAGATACCATTTAAAAAAAAAATTTAAATGAGTTAAGATGAGTATTTAACTTTTAATTAAGTATACGGAGGATTACTGAGTAAAAAAAAAAAAAAAACAAACGAAAAATATGCAAAATTATGAGGGTTTAAACTGGGAATATATCAGGCATTATTCATTTAGTTCAGATTTTTGCAGGAGCCAGAAAATTGATTGTCATAGATAATAATCACAGGGCACTGCCATTAATTGAACCAATATAAAAAAGCCAATTGCCATTAATGCTACGGATATTGTTTGTCACCTCCTGTGATCCAGATTGGGATTTGTTCACATGTTTCTGCTCCTTTTCGACTTTTGACCTTTTGGTTTGGGAATTAGATAAATTTTTTTATAATTAAAACTACAGGGATTTAAATTTGTTATTTAAAATTAAACGTTTAAAATATTATCAATAGGTCTTGCGGTGTTAGCGAACTTTTTTTTTTACTACTTTATTAAAAAAGCAATGGTCAAATTATATAATTAATTCATATTTTTATTCAAAAATCTAGATTTAATTGTGTTATTATAATTTATATAAATTAAATTATTTTGTTGTATCAAATTAATAATTTTAATTAAATTAATTATTCAATTAAATTTATTCTATTAAGTATATTAATATAATCGTTGACTTGAATAACATGTTATTGATCATGCTGATACGACATTAAATTGATTAATATAATTTTTTTTTCTAAATGCACATATAAGATGCAATTACTATAGATAATTTATTTTTTCATTTTTCTTCAATTCTCTCTATTCCATCTTCTCCCTCCCTCACGAGCTTTGAATATTTCAAACTAACCACCACAAAATTTCATAATCCGACCAATGAATTTTATAGGAGTACATAAATTAATAATATAATTTGAGTGAAACTAAATAAAACATCAGTAGTTTTTTATTTAATAGTAGTAGTAATTAATAAAATAATAAAAAAATAAAAAGAGGAGATAAAATTTTTTATTTTAAAATTGACACGTGGAGAACGTTGGAAAATTTTGGTCCTTTCAAAATGTGGAAAAGTCTACACTTTAACAACGGACATTGAACTTTTATTTTCACTTTTATTATTATTATTTGCTTACGGTTTCTCATTTTTTATATTTGGGGATAATAAATATCAATGTTTAGAATTGTATGACTATGTATTTGGGTTAAATATGCAGTGGTTTGTGCTACTTCTACTTCAAACAATATAGAGCAATCCAATTTATTAATTAATGAACTCCAAAATCTTTTCTCCTTTAATAATGCACGCATGGGTTAGTAAATACGCTCTTGTAAAATATTATATACTTTCCTACATATAGTCTACAAATTAAATAGATATATATATTTTTGCTACATAAAAGGTTTATGAGACTAGATGTGTTCTTTGATTTCCAGTAGTCTAATACTGAATCTCTATCTTTCTGTAGAACTACCATTATTTGGTTACAACCAAAATGCCAAACCAAATTTGGTTTTTATTAGTTTTTTGGAAAGTTAAAAAATTTTGATTTGATTTCAAATCAAACCCAATTAAATTTGGGAAATTGTTATATACTTTCTTTAAAAAAAAACTATTTAAAAATATAAAATAATTTTTTATGTGAAAAAGTCACATCATCTACTCTTAAATTTTCAAAACACTCCTCGACCATAAAAAAGTGTTTCAAAAAAGTGTACGTAATCAGTTTGATTTTATATTTTTATGAAATCAACAATACAAAATATTGTTCATATATTAACATTTAATTATATTAACGGTCAAATTTTATCAATAAAAAAAAATTTTATTGATGAATTTTTAATATCGTTAGAATATATCGTATTTATACCAACATATTATTTAACCGTCAGTATAAATAAATTTTTTTTGATATTATATAATTATCTGTTAATATAAATATGTTGACGGTTATTAACGTATCCGTCAATATATGTTCAAAACAAAAAAAACTATTAGTTTAAAAAAAATTAAATAAGACTATTGAAGGTGTTTTTTTTGTCAAAAACGCCTTCAATAATCCCTTGAAAATTTTTGGAAGAGATTATTGAAAGCATTTGTTATCAAAAATACCTTTAATAATCCCTAATAAAAATTTATAAGGGATTATTGAAAGTGTTTTTAGCCAAAAAGCGTTTTCAATAACCTCTTGAAAAAATTTAGAAGGGATTATTGAAAGTGTTTTTAACAAAAAATACCTTCAATAATCCTTCATAAAAATACCTTCAATAATCTCTCATAAAAATGCCTTCAATAATTCATTCAATAAATATTTATGAGAGATTATTGAAGACATTTTTTGCCAAAAAATACCTTCAATAATCTATCATAAATATTTATTGAGAGGTTATTGAAAGTATTTTTTTGTAAAAAATGCCTTCAATAATCCTCTGAAAAAATTTAGAAGGGATTATTAAAGGTATTTTTGACCAAAAACACCTTTAATAATCCCTTATAAATATTTATTGATGGGATTATTTAAAGCATTTTTGGCTCTTGAAAAAATTTGAAAGGGATTATTGAAGGCATTTTTTTACCAAAAACACCTTCAATAATCCTTCATAAAAATTTATTAAAAGGATTATTGAAAGTATTTTTGGTCAAAAATGCTTTTAATAATACCTTCAACAAATTTTGAATGGGATTATTGAATGAGTTTTTTACTAAGGTAAACAAGGCCTTCAATAATCCATCAGAAAAATTTATTGAAGGAATTATTGAAAGTGTTTTTGGCTAAAAAAGCCTTCAATAATATCTCATAAAAATTTATTGAGAAGATTGTTCAATATGTTTTTGGCCAGAAATGCCTAAATAACCCTATTAATTTTTTTTGTAAGAGATTATTCAAGGCATTTTTGGCAAAAAATGCCTTGAATAATCTAAAACAAATTATGGGCTCATGAATTTAAATCAGTTTCTTCACCTCCACCTCCCACCGACTCTACATACTTAGTTTTCACCTCTTACCAACTTTCTCCACCTATTGGTACCCATAGCTTAATCTCCACCTCCCACCACCTCTCACTTACTCTACGAACTTAAACCCATTAGCATCTATTTTGTTTTAGAGCTAAATTAAAGTTAAAGTATTATGATTTTCATCATTTTTCAAAGGTATTTTTCATTTTTTACATTTCAATTTTGTGTCATCAAGCATACCTATTTTTTTGTATTTTTAGCTGTATTGGATAAATCTAGGCTTAGTATTTATCACAATAAGGGCTTGAAAATGTTATTAACGGCACTATTTTTGTTAATAAAATAGCTTCAATAGAAAAAATAAATAAAAACTTCATCTGTTTCTACTATGAATTGGTGGCTTCTTGATAAATGTGACTATAGAACATGTAGTTGGGGAAGAGCTTCTCTTCTTAATCTGGTAAGTAGTTTATCTTTAGGCCTCTTGGATAAAAACATCACAGAAAAAAATCATTCTTTTATGAAATTTTAATGCTTACTTCATTTTTACAAGAATTTATTAAATAATAATCTGGCAAATCAAGAAATGAATTGTGTGGCTCTGACATTGGAACAAGAGTTGCAGCAGATCAATATACATCTGATGTGAACAATCTTCAAAACATTATTCAAAATATATATATAGAGAGAGGATTTGAGGTTCAACCATTAGTAATAGCACCAGAAGGATTCTTTGATGCAAACTTCGAGCACTATGTTTGTAGACATTCAATCATATATATTAATGTTCTTTTTTTCCTGAATTTGATACGATGATGTTAGTTCTTGACTTATTTTAAATTTGTGGATTATAAAACAATTTGGTTGTTATTTTATTTAAAATGTTATTAAATATTTTTACTTTTTTGTGTATTTTTACTTTATATGAAACTATATCATATTACGATTATAAATAAATTAATATTAATATTTAAAAATATAATTAAAAAAGTTTTTACCAACACCTTAAAATTTATACCGAGGCATTTTACTATTGAAATATTTTAGGTTATACTGACAGTCATCACAGACTATCGGTAAAAGTTAAAACACATAAGGTTATACTGACAAGCATTGATCATCGGTAAGTTAAAAAAATTAAAACATATGAGTCTATACTGACGAGTATTAAGCATCGATATAGGCAAAAAAAATTAAACGTACAAGTCTATACTGATGGGTGTTAACCGTCGGTAAAAAGCATAATGATGAAATACACAACAGATGCTATAGCAACATATATACATTTATTGACAGTCTTGAACTATAAATATATCTCTGATACCTTAAAAATCGTCAGTATAGGTCTATACTGACAAAGATATATTGATGGTTAAAAATTCATCGGAATATATACTTTGATCATCGGTATAAGATTTATGGTGTTATATTAATGGATTTTAAGATTTTACAGATAATTTTTTAAGCGTCACTATATGTGAGATTTCTTGTAGTGCAACCTAAATAAAAAATCAAATTAAAAATAATAATATAATGACATTTATATTTACACAAATATTTTATTATTTTAATTGTATAAGTTTTTTATGTATGAATAATTTTTATCTAAAAATATATCAACTCTTTTTAATAAAAGGTTTCTTTATTTGATAAGTAAATCATATACATCACCCCACTTCTAAGTCTCTAACTCCAACTTTTCTTCTTCAAAATATACATCCCTACACTCTATCATTTTGTCTCAAAATGATTAATGATGATTCATTTCAGCTTCATTTTGTGTATTGGTTCAATTCCATAACCATTTAATTTTTTTTTTCATGGATGGTCTTTGGAATCTCAATCTAGGAGCAAGAACTAGTAAATGGAATAGATTCCTTATATAAAATACATTATCTAAAATTTAGGAATTTTTTTTTCATATTTTAATTGACACTATTACAAGGTCAAACTAAATGAAAAACCAAACCAGAACCAAATTATTGGGTTTAGTTGGTTTGATTTCTATTATCACTAGAATTGGTTTGATTTAAAAAATTTAAAAATCAAAATATTTTGGTTTGGTGTGGTTTTTCCTTAAAACTAATACAAACTTGTCCATAGTCCATACTCACCCCTAGATCTATTTAATTTATATTGTTTTTAATTACCTATTTTAAAAAAAAAAAAGAATTAATAAACAGCAAATGTAAAGTTATCTTAGCAACGAGAACTAGAGTGAAGTAAGTAGACTCTAACCAACATAAACGAAAATACTATTTCTACATTACCTTTCATGCCAAGTGTTATAGATTATCACTCGGAATATCCGTTCAAGGGTCTCCACTCCCCTTGCACTCTTCTTGTCTTTGGTCTTCATAGGTTATAAATTATAATGATCATACTAGTGAAAACCTGCATTTTGTTATGGAAAGTGAAGGTCTTGCATGCTTTTAATCTAAAAAAATTTATCAACAAATAATATAGAAATAAATTATAAATGAGAATAAATATAACAAAATATATGCAAGTATAAGAAAAATGAATAAAATTAATATACCATTGGTAATCAATCAAATAATTTTAAAAGCGAAGAACATAAAACATTGCCATTGAAAAATCAACATAGCAATTTACAAAAATACTTCTCCTGATTTTTTAAAGAAACATCTTCACTTCTTACCTTTTTTTTTTTTAACAAAGCTACTTCTTGACTTAATTAATGGTCTAAAGATCTAAATTAACCCTATTAAGCATCTTTACCCAAATTCCTTAATTTTTTTTTTTACCAATTACCTAAATTTAATTGATTGCTTAAAGATCTACATTAAACTCATTAAATATTAGTCATAGTCCTAAATGAATCTCATGCAAATAGTTAAAGTCCCAAATACCTCAATTAAAGTTAGTTGAAGGTTTAAACAATATCTAAAATACAAAATAATTCAATTAACCCCAAAACATATGTTAAAAGTGAAAAAAAAATCCCAAATTATATAGTCAAAGACCTTTATTATCTTCCAAGTAATATTTTATGCCACATCTTAGTTGACATTAAATTATGCATGAAAATTCCAAATGAGTCCATTATATTGAGCTGGGGATAATTATAATTTATTATATATATACATGCTTGCAATAATTTACCAAAATCCTCTCTAGATCTGTATTTACTATAAGAAAACATGTCTAAAAATTATTATCTGGTACATAATATCGTAAAACAAGCTAAATGCGTTAGTTTATGACCCATGGCTATAGACTTAGCACTTGTGTCACGAATTTGAGACTTATGCCACGAATTTGAGACTTATGCCAATGCTCTATACGATCTTAGGCTGAACTTCCTTCTTATATGTTAAATAAGTTTAAAAATAGTTTCGAAGAATGAGCACTCAAAAGAACACTGAAAGGCACTCTAAAGCTAGAAAAAGCTAAAAAGTAAGAGATGTTTAAAAATGCTATAACTTTTATTCATTCAAATGTTTCTTACATTAAATGAGAGTGAGGAAGCCCTCTATTTATAGTTGAAGTCTCCATGAATCAATGGCTAGGATTAACTCAATCTAATAGCTATTATAGAGTCCAAGATCACAAAGAGATTATATGAGATATACATCAAGAGTTTGAATTGTGTAGGGAACTATCTTATCCTTTGGAGTCTTCAAATCTTTTTAAAACATTTAATCTGTTGTGTTTGCTTGGGCTTGGTACGCTGTTAGGTTTGTTGAGGCCTAGTGCACCAGCACATATAAGCTTGGTTTGCCTGCATCATGGCTTGGTTCATTTAGAGCCTTTCTAGAATCATTTACCTTGGTCTCGAGAGCTTAAGCAAGTAGTCCAAGTGATTCTTATGCTTGCACATGCATTCTGAATTCTTATTGTGAATCCAAGTCTTGAGCCCTCGTCATTAGTGTTTGGGCCTTGGTTGCACTTGCACGAGCCATGACATTCTCTTTCACCTAATTCTGTGATGCCCTCATTGTGTGCTCTAAATAAAACTGGTTGATTTGATCCTCAAACTTTTAAAGATTTTCAGTTGGTTCCTAACTTGCCTCACTATTAGGAAGCCCCTTCCACTACACCATATACTTATACCTTGGCCTGTAATTTTATAGCCTCAAAACTTGTCAGCTAAAATGCACTAAACCTCTTTGTCATATAAAGCCTTCATCCCCATGAGTGCATGCTATAACTTTGCTTGTGCTAGATCTTATTGTTCCTCATGAAATGCCTTTAACATGCTGAAATGAAAATTTTGGTGTATCTTAGGCATCGGTGGTAATTCTAGCTTATAGGCTACTTTGCCTACTCTCTTTAGAACTCTAAAAAGGTTTCTCATATCTCCAAACTAGGCCCTTATGCATGCCCATGTGGCGTAAAACTGAGTGTAGCTTCACCATCACTAAGTCCCTAACTTGGTACTACACATCTTATTGCTTGTGATCTACTCATTTTTTACTCTTCTTGGATACTTTGTAGAGATAGATTCTTACAAGGTCAACTTGTTCCTACCATGCCTTGGTAATTTTGTAAGCTATTGGATTAGGTCTAGTGTAGCCCACAGCAATAGCTTTTAGAGTGAGTACCTGCTGGCTTGTCATTAACTCAAATGGACTCTAGTTTGTTACCTCATTCTACTACAAATTATAAGAAAACTAGTTAAACATCCAACAGCTTGGGCCAATCTCATTGTGTTGCATTAACATAGTGCTTGACGTAGACCTCTAATAAACCATTAACTCACTCGATTTGCCCATCAATTTGTGGATGTATGCTAGTGAAAATGTTTAAGTTTGACCCTAACAAATTGAACAACTTATCTAAAATTACCCAGTAAAAAGCCTGTCTCGATTAATAATGATGGTTTATAGTATTCTCTAATACTTCACCACATCTTTAGAAATAAGCGGGTTGTCTTTTCAGTTGGGCACTTCTTAGTTGCTATAATCAATGTTCCATACTTGAAAATCTATCTACCATAACCATGATGCTCTTAAACCCATCTGACTTGGGTAGTCTGACTATAAAATCTAACAAAACGTTTTCTCATGATTACTTCAATATAGGCAATGGCTCTAATAGATCAACTGGTAACTTTTACTCCACCTTATCCTACTGGCAGAAAAAACATATTTTGACATAAGCCTTATTGTCATCCTACATATGAGGTCAATAATATCAATCCTGCACCAATGCTAAGGTGCAATGCATTTCAAGGTGACCAGCTCATCTTGAGTTATAGCATTTCTGTATAACTTTCTTGTGAAGTTTCTTATATTGCAACAAAAATAACATATTTTTTAAGTGAAAAGTAAGTCATCTTGTAACCGAAAACATTTACTTTTACCTTGTTGGGCATACTCTATGAGCATCTTAGCTATAGGATCATAGGTTAATCCCTTCTTAATATGTGACACCAAGAACCTTTTAGGTTGACTGATGGTAGTTGGCATCGCCTTTCTACTGAGTGCATCAGCCACTAAGTTAGCCTTTCCAAGCTTTTACTCCATGCTAAAATCAAACTCTAAAAAAAAATCTTACCATTTAGCTTGTATGAAAGATAGCTTCTTTTGAGTTTAGAAGTAGCTTATTATAACATTATCGATTTTAACCATAAATTTAGATCCTAGTAGGTAATGTCTTTATATACATAAATAGTGCACCATCACTATCATATCTTTTTCTTGGATCATGTATTTATGTTTGGTCTCTTTGAGCTTTCGACTCTTAAAAGCAATAAGATGATTCTTTTGCATTAGCACCCCTCCAATGACAAAGTCTAATGTGTCCATATGCACCTTATACAAGTTAGTGTGATTAGGCAAAGCAAGAACAAGCCTTTTAGTCACTATATGTTTTAGTCGATCAAAAGCTTGTTAATAGTCCTGACTTTAATTTGACACTCTTCCCTTTTTAATCATATCTGTTAATAGTGTGGTAATGGTGAAATAACCTTTGATGAAGTGCTTGTAGTAGTTCACTAACCCAAAGAATGATCTCAGTTCCATAACCTTAGTTGACGGCTCCTAATCTAGTATAGCCTAGACTTTGCTTCCATCCATTCGGATCTTGTCACCTTCAACAATGTGGCCTAAGAACGACACCTCCCTCTAAATAAAAAATTTTTTTTTTTCACGAATAGTTCATTTTCTTATAATACTTGAAACACTTGCCTAAGGTGCTCCACATGCTCTTCTAATGATAAACTATAAATCATAATATTGTTAAGAAACCACAATAAAATAATCTAAGAATGGTTGCAATATCTTATTCATTAAGGTGCAAAATATGGCTAGTACATTGGTCAAGACGAAAGGCATTACCAAGAACTCATAAGATCTATATCAAGTAACACAAGCTATCTTAGACTTATCTCTCTTAGCAATTTTGACTTGCTAGTACCTTGATCCCAAGTTTAGCTTGGTGAATCACCTAACATCTCCAAATTGGTCAAACAAATTTGCAATGAGTGGGATTGGGTACTTGCTCATCACTGTCAACTTGTTCAGTGTCCTATAATCTATGTACAGTCATAAAAACCCATCATGTTTTTGTTGGAACAACACTAGAGCACCAAATTAGGCTTTTAATGGTTTGATGTAGCCTGCATCAATAAGCTCCTTGAGCATTCTTTGTAACTTCTCCAACTTTAGGGGTGACATTTGATATGAGGCCCTGGCTGGTAGAATAACATTCAACATCAGTTCAATTTTGTGATCCATCTTTCTCTTTGGTGGCATCCCCTTAGGCATTTCAACATGCATCATGTATTTGAATTACTCCAGCATTTTTAGTAGTTTCAAGGGGGTGTCAACACTATTCTGGTTAGACTCTTCCATCTTCAAGGTTGTAAGAAAAGTTTTTTCATTCTTATTAACTCTTTTGGCCAACTATATGGTAGATAGCATCTTAGTCCCTAACCTTAATTCTTGTCTCACTAGTACAATGCATAGGAATTAATGGTCTAATATGCAAATACAATTGGCAAAAAACACCATAAGGGCACTAATACAATCAAAAAATTCTAAACCAACTATAAAATCATAATCATATAGAGAAATTACCTCAACTGATTCTTGATATTTTCACTCTCCAAGTTATAGCTCTATTTCATGTGTTATGCCAATTGTTGGGACATTCTTAGAGTTAACTATTTTAATCATGCTAACCTTTTTTTATACTTTTAGGTCTAGTTTTTGTACTGTATCTCTAAATATGAACAAGTGAGATGTTCTTGTGTCAATGAGTGCATTCAATTTCTTACCTGTAATTATCATGTCTATAAACATTAGTCATTTTTGCTTATGGCACCCCTTGGCCTAGATTGAATTTAGCACAATTGAGCCAAGTTTCATGGTCTCCTTCTTTAGCTTTTCATTATTCTTTTTGTTGATGGCAGATAGCTTGGTTTTCTTGGTGCACTCTCTTGACAAGTGCAAACCTTCACAAATGTAACAAGTCGATGGCTCATAATCTTTATTGTTCTATTGCCTTGGCTTTTATTTCTTAAAAAAAGGTTTGTCTTGACCATTATTGGTCTATCAATTTTTATACCCATCTTTGGATTGTCAATCTTTATCTCTCTTTTTAGGCTATTGGTCTTTACTACTACCTTTTGGCTTGAATGACTCAAACTTTTTTTATGGTCAAATCTCCATCAAAGATTCAATAGCTGTCACGATTTTGGCCAGATCTTTGACATCCTTTTATTGTAACTCATTCTTGGCCTACGTTTTGAGTTCATTCATAAAACAAAAAAGACCTTCTTCTTTTCTAAGGTTTGAAATTTGGAGCATTAGTTCTAAAAATTCTCGAACATACTTCTGCACCTCGCCTCTTTAACTTAGCCTACGAATTTTTGGTCAAATCTCCATCAAAGATTCAATAACTGTCATGGTTTTGGCCAGATCTTTGACATCCTTTTATTGTAACTCATTCTTGGCCTACGTTTTGAGTTCATTCATAAAACAAAAAAGACCTTCTTCTTTTCTAAGGTTTGAAATTTGGAGCATTAGTTCTAAAAATTCTCAAACATACTTCTGCACCTCGCCTCTTTGACTTAGCCTACGAATTTTTGCCTTTGCCTTTTCATTAGCATACTTAGGATATAACTATGCTTAAACTCTACCTTGAACTCTTCCTAAGTCCAGATAATAGCACCTCCGTGGCTCGCATCATTACATTTATGTTTATACCACAACAATGCAATGTCAACCAAATACATGGAGGATGTGCTTACCTTAGTAGTATCCTTATCGATGCCCATGGCTCGAAAGTATTACTCCATTCTCCATAAAAAGTTATCGACATCTTTTGTAAACCTAGCTCTATTATATTCTTTTGGCTTAGGAGCTTTCATTCAAGCCCTAGTTGTTACAACTAACACATAATTCCCAATAGCTGCCTTGTATGCTATGAGCTCTCTTTTGAGCTCTTGCATCTGTTTGTGTATCGCCTCCAACATGGCCTCTAAAACTTTATTCTTCTAGATGAACATGTTGATGGTTTGGTTGAAGACACCATGGAATCTTTCTTTGATCTCTTTTTCAGTCTCCTTAAACCTCTCTCTAAAGTCTAACACTATCACCTTCACCTTGGCTAAGTAGCCATCCAGGGTCAACATCATGTCTTTTGAGCTAGCCTTTTTTTTTTCTTCCATGAGTTAGCTCATAGACCTTTGGCTGTTGACTACCAACATCACTATAAGATGCTATTTCCTTGAACACCTTGAATACGAATTGAACACAACCTTGAAATGGAACATGCTTTAATACTAATTGTCACGGACTTAAAACTTATGCCAATGCTTCATGCAACTTTAGGTTAGACTCTCTCCTTATATGCCTAAGTCAGCCTAAAAACATCTCGAAGAGTGAGTATTAAAAAAAAACACACTCTAAAGTTAGAAAAAACTAGAAAGCAATAGATGCTTGAAAATGCTATAACTTGTATTCACTCAAGTGTTCTATACATCAAATAAAGGTGGAAAAGACCTCTATTTATAGTTGAAGCCCCTATGAATCAATGGCCAGGATTGACTCAATCCAATGGCTATTACAAAATCCAAGATCACAAAGAGATTACATGAGATATACATCAAGAGTTTGAATTATGTAGGGACTATCCTATCTTTAGAAGTCGTCAGATCCTTCTAGAAAGTTCAATCTATTGGGTTTGCTTAGGTCTGGTGCTCTGTTGGGTCTGCGAGGGCCTGGTGTACCCACACCTAAGCCTAATCTACTTGCGCCAGGGCTTGATCCATTTGGGGCTCTTCTAAAAGCGTTAATCTTAATTTGGGGAGCTTGTGTTGCCTTTTAAGTGGTTTTTATGCTTGTCTGTGCATTCTGTCGTTCCTATTGGGAGCCCAGGGCTTGAGCCCTCATCATGGGTGCTTAGGCCTTAGTTTTATCCTTGTGGGGCATGACACTTGCACCTTAATCAATTTTTTTTATAAAGAAAGTTGTATTTTGTAATAAGAAAAAGGGTTATAAACGTTGAAATATGAATTCTAAATTTATTAGATGTTATTTTTTAAAATTAATTATATAAATTAATTGACTTAAATTTTGAATTCTAATAAACTTTCTTTTTAATACAAATTAACGATGAATTCCATTGAATTTCATCAGCTCATAAAATTTCGATCAAATCCAGTTTATTTTTACCATTTGAATTGATTAGCTTACTTAGTTGGCACCTTGACGATCCTTTTGCTCGTAATAACTCATCTATACTACGTTAAAAAGGCTTTTACCTTATATATATTTTTTGTTTTGCTATAAGAGTTACATATTCAACCAAGCGATGTTAATTAAATTAATGAAAGATAAACAAATCGAAGGAAAGTTATACATATTGGATTGAACATTGAGAGCATAAATTTAAGAGATACTTAAGCAAATTGATCATGATCATTGCATTTTACAAGGTTCAGACAATGGCATAGTACTATTACGGCTTGCTTTCATTTTCATCCAATTATATGGTTATACTACTTTCTTACACTTAATATCGCAGTGGGCAGCCTTACACATAAGAGTCCGGTACCCATAAATGAGCTTTGTACAACATTAATGTCTTATGAACGTACCTGAAAAAATTTTATTTTGGACTGAAATTAAATGGGTAGTCTGCTATTCTTTTTTAAAGAAGAGACTATAACGATTGGTGGGCTAGGGGGTTGGACAACGTTTTCCGTTAGGAATAGTCGACAAAATAATTGGGTTTTCTGCATTGACCAATAAAAAGCAGTGTTGACGTTGAACCTTACCCTACGTTTTTTAGAATATTTTTCTTCGTACAGCCACATACATAACGGCGTTATTAGCCGTCAGCCCGCTATATATAGACTCCATTTGCTCTATTCTATTCTCTCATTATTCAACGTTTCTAGTTTTGAACTGCTTTTCCCTCTCTCTCTGTCTCTCTTCTTTTTTTTTTTTTAATATTCAGCTCGTTACTGTAAGTTTTTTGTTATCAGTTATCAGTCAGTTTGAGTAAAATTTGTTTTTTGGTTTTCTCGAAATGGGGAAGAAAGATCAGTTGAGAGCTGAAAAAGTGAACGAAAGAGTTGAAGCTGTTCTTCAACTTGTTAGGAAACAGTCTCCATTAACAGTGAAACAGGTAGGTTTTTTCAGTTTTCCAGATCTCTATGTCACTAAACAATTATGAGGGAGGATTTCATAAAGTTTTTACTGCTTTTTTTTTTTCCATATAGTGCTTCAAACCATTCATCAATGGTTTCATAAAAAATCACATAGCTAATCATTATCTCGTATTTGGGACAGAAGATTCCGCAGTAGCTAGCTGCAGCTGGGGTTTTCAGGCTATTCTGATGTGATTTATTGTATGTTTCAAACAGGAGAAATTCTGCAACAACGCTTGCGTCGAGAGGTTTTTAAGAGCTAAAGGTGATAACGTGAAGAAGGCTGCTAAGCACTTACGAGCTTGTCTTTCTTGGAGAGAGAGTATTGGCACTGGTAAACCTTTTTTCTTTCTATACCTTCTTCTCTTTTTATAAGCCTCTTCTTTTATTTTTATTTTTATTTTTTGTTGTTTTTATATCAAAGAATCTTGCTTTTTCCATTTCAACTTGAACGTTAAAAAGTATAAATATTCTCTAATCATTAAAGCCACTTACTCAAAGGATTTCACTTTTTCTTTTTCTGGGTTTTTCTTTTATTTTCTTATTTTTTCATAACATAAATTTTCTTTTTAATTTGTTATATATATATATAGAAAATTTGATAGCAGATGAGTTCTCAGCTGAACTAGCTGAGGGAGTTGCTTATGTAGCTGGTCATGATGAAGGATCCAGACCTGTCATGGTAATTTTCAACACCCATATTTTGATTTTTCCTCTAAGCTGATTTTCTCGAGAATCGAAGCTAGAAATCATTTCTAGGAATTGAAAATTTTGTTACAGATTTTCAGGATCAAACAAGATTACCCAAAGTTCCACTGTCAGAAACTGTGAGCACTTAACAAAAATTCGTGTCTTCTTTTTCTTGTTAACTGACGAAAACAATATCTGAATTTTGTTTGTTGTTTTTTCCTTTGTCATTTTTTTAGGTTCACTCGTTTGCTGGTTTTTACATTGGAGGTTGCTATAGCAACCATGCCCAAAGGCATCGAACAATTTGTTCTACTCTTCGATGCAAGTAAGTTTTCACAATTCAAATGACTACAGTACCCTTCCAAAAGCCAATGAAACTTTGAAATTCGAGTTATTTTTTGGTCATTTCGAGTTCTGTGTCGTCATTGCACGCTGCCAAAGCAAACTATGGTGTACCAAATGGGAAAAAAACCCAAGACAGGCAACTTTGTCGAATCACCGGCAGGTTCTGAGACAACATCTGTTAATGTCCGGACAGCCCCTTCAAGTGTCACAGTCCATCTTCATTTTTGTAGGGGTATTATAGGGGTATTACCGGGAATTGAAGTTGTTTAACAGCATTATTCTTTCCTACAATTGGTACGTCTCTAGCAGTGGAGATCAGGACGGAATTAACTTTTTAAAGCTTTTATCTCGTAATTATTCCCTGCAAATGTCAGGCTTTAATTTTTTTAATCCTAAATTAGTAAAACAAAAATCAAAGAAATTTGAATTTATTTTATTGTGGGGGAATTGGTGATAATTTTGAGTATTATTTTTTTTTGACAGGCTTTTTCAGATCAGCATCGGCTTTTATGAACTTATTGTTGGCAGCACTGAAAATTGTGGCCGCGTACTACCCAGGACGACTTTACAAGTCTTTTGTCATCGACCCACCTTCGCTCTTTTCTTATCTTTGGAAGGTTATTTCAAAACTCTGCCCCCTTCTACGCTAGTCATTGTTGTGTACCACAACTTTTTCATCTCTTAAAAATAATAGTGAAACGTCTAAAATTGTTGAACCTGCAAATGCTTCTGTTTTCATCATCACAGTACCTTAAGTCAAATCATCTACACTTTCTTTCTCTTGGTGGGTCCTTTATATACCATCTCGATTATGGGATAGCTTTGAAATTATGTGAGTATTACCATGTTTGCCAGTTCAACAAGTTACATTAATTCCATGCATTTCAAAAACTTGGCGAGTCTAGAATAATTAGGTCCATGTCTAGCGCAAAATTAATCATTCTCTTCTTTTGATGGTTTCATTATGTGATAAAAAGTGATTATGATTATGCTTACATACTAGTGAAATGTAAAGACAATTGAATTTGATCAATCTTGACATTCTTAATTATCTTCCATTTAATTTTCATCAAATCACGTTATATGGCTTTACTAGCCCTTGATCATGTTCAGTGAATATAATATCTGCTTAAATTATATTGCATATGAATTTAAAATTCAATTCAATTAATTTATATAATTATTTTAAAAAATAGTAAATTTAAATTTTAATATTTAAATTTTTTTTTATTTCAAATTATGATATTTTTTATAAAAAAAATTTGTTGTAGTTTTATTATTGGGATTAAATTTAATCAAGTTTACGAGTGATTACGCTTTTGTGTGACGTTATTTTGCAGGGTGTTCGTCCATTTGTCGAGCAATCATCGGCTACGATGGTGGTAGCATCACTAGATTTTGAAGAATCACTGGAGTTTAACGACTTCACATCATACCCAAGAGCATCATCTCTCCGGTTTGTCCCCTCGTCCATGAAATCAACGGCCAAGATCGGCTCTTGTTCATCCTCCAGATTCTCTTTCACCGTATCACATCATTTGGACTCTCTCAAGCCCTGGTACCTCACCATGACTGACACGTCATCATCCAAAGTTGGACCCACGAGCCCATCCCCCCTTGGCCCAGCTTTGATCTCTCCGCTCAATGCCCGATCCCTCTCGTTTGCATCACCGGCTGCTAGGACGCCAAGTGGCAACATCAATATGAGGAAGAGCTTATTCCCATCTACACCTCTACCACAGCGTAGCAAAGCCAGTGAATTCATCAAAGCCAACCGTCCACGGACGCCACGGCCATCTTTCCTCCAATCACCTGCCATGTTTTTCCGAAGGGATTGCCACGTTAGCACCAAGATAGAAAAGTCTCGCGAATCGTTCTTGCCCTTCTTGAAGTTCTACAGGAGGCCGTACGATGAGATGATTTACAGGTCAATGATGCGGGCCCCATTTGGTGCCCTAATTTCCATCGTTAAGCGTCGCCACATGTCGGTATCACAGCGCTTCTAGACCATAATAACAAAGGAAAAAAAAGAGAGAACATAGAGCTATTATATTTACATTGACTTCAAGTGTTAAATAACACTACTAAATTACTACTACTAATTTGATTAATTATTTGTTAATGTCATGTTCACGTTGCTCCTCGTGTGATTATTAATTTAATTAACACGAGAAAGAGAAAATGAATCAATTGAAACAATTTATTGAAGGAGACTACGTGCGAGGTGGGATGTGAATTTTTGTGCTTAAATTTTTGTTTAATCAAAGTCAGCGTTTCGTGCTTTTGAGGAGAAGCAAAGCATTGGAAGAAGACACCGTGGTCGAAACGTTGAACATTGCATTGGAAATCATTTACCAATGAAAAACAAAGCGTTGAAAAGAAATATATATATATATATGTTTTTCAAATGCTTTAATGTTTCACGGTTGATATTAATACTATATTGTTTGCCGTAAGTTTTGGGAATATGTGTGGTTTTATGTCGTTGTAATAAGTCAAACTCAAAACAAAGAGCTTCAGATTCTTTGCTTGTATGAACTATGAAAGGAGAAATTTTGAGAAGAGATATTGGTTTTGGGAAGTGTAAAAAGAAAAAAAAATACTGAAAAGAAAAATAGCAGAGATGGGCGAGTTTTGTCGTGTAAGAGAGATGTCGTGAAGGACTCAAGGTAATTTTGTGTTTGGAATTTTACTACTCATTTCTTTGGCATTGATACCATTTTGAAAACGGGCAATGAAAGTGGACAAATGGGAGGTACTGACTATTGGGAGAGAGATACAGAGTGAGTGTTGGTGTTCGGAGTAAATTCTTTGCTGTTTGCAGTTCGAAAGTGGATCCTATCCTCTATAATTATTATAACATAATTAATTAATTTTAATTCAAAATTATATATGATTTATTAAAATTTTATATAAAATTCAATGACAAATTCTTAAATAAATTTTTTAATATAATTAAATAATTACAATTATTATAAAAAAAAATTGAAAATGAAATGTTCTCGTTTGAAGGTGACACTTTCATTTCATTTGTATTTTAGAGGCATATTTCCAAGGAATGGATTTTATTTACTCATGAGCAGTGTGATGCGTCTGTAGTCTCCAGTCTATGGTCTATGCTCCTGTTTATTTTCAGAGATTGGAGCATTCCTTTTTTTTTTTTTTTTCCTTTTTAAGTGGAATTATCTTTTAATTTCAACTCTACACTATCATTCTGCTGTGATTTTGATTCTGTTTTTGTCTTTTTTTTTTTTTGCAATATCTGCATTACCATCGTTCGTTACCAGCATGAATGTTTTGAACTATTTCATTTTCATGTCATTTTCTTTCTTTTTGTCACTTGCTTTGTAGTTTTAACTTTATTTTTCATCAAGTTGACAAATACAAAAACATTATTTCATTGATGATTAAGGACTGATATGGTTCTTGATCAAGCTGAAGTATCACACTGTTTAAATAGTAAGACATTCACAAACATAAAAATTCATTAGATTTGGAACTGAAGTCGGCACTCGCATCGAATAGTACTAGTAAAAAATTGGAATATGACTAAAAGGTTTTAAATTTTTGAGGTAATGTAATTAGTTTTATTATATGTGGGTTTAATTTAATTTTAAATTAAATTTTAATTTGTTGATTGATTATTAATTTTTAATATATTAATGTAGTACTTAATTATAATCATAAATTTTGTTCCTTGTAATTTGTAATTTCATAAAAATGAGATGCCAGTGAGAACTGTACTGGAAAAAGAATTTGAAACCGTCCTAGGAAGTTGGAAATCCAAATTTACCAACATTTTTCTCTTTAAATAGGCTATGGTAAGTCCATTGGTCATGGGTCTAAACAATCCAGCGGATGTCTTCTTCAAGAACAGCAGCCCATTAAATTATACAAAATCCACGTGTATTATAGTTTATATTTTGATGATGCAGGTCAAAGGATCAAAGCTCATGTTTAATGCATAGAATTATTGATAAGATATGATAATAATTCTTTTATATCATGTTTAGTTTGTATCTAAAGGTAAAGATGAGGATTGTAAGGAGGATTAATATTATTTTGGTATATGATTATTCAATCCTTGCCAAGTGAAAATGATTACTTTTAATCCATGAGATTAAACTTACATGTCTAATTATACCCTTAAAAATTATATCAACAATTTAAATTGTATAAACTTCAAAGAAAGATAATTTTAGCAAATAAATAAATTATTCTATCATAATCATTATATACATCAAACACAAAATAAGATAATATTATTTAATCTAATCTTATTAATGATATTATCTTATCCTATTATAATATTGTGTACCAAACATAACCAAAGATGATTAGATTATTAAAGGAAACAACAATTTTTTTATCATTAATTTTGTCACTCTTTATCCATCTAGGGTGAATTCCAAAAATATAAATAACTAATGTAAGAAGATCAAGTTGAGACACTTGAGCTTTGCATATGAATTGTTGATATTTGCAAAAGGTAACAAGGATTCAATCATTGGGATCAAGGAAGTCACACAAGTTTTCTGCTAGTATTCAGGGTAGCAGCTCAATTGTGAAAAGAGGGAGTTGTGTGTCATTGGAATAAAAAGGGATAAAGTTCAATTAATTCAATAAGCCATGGGGTTTAAGGTAGGATCGTTGCTAGTTAGATACTTGGAAGTTCCTTTGATTATTGTCATAATGTGTAAGTTTAAGAATTAGTTCATTAGACAAAACATATAGAGTTGTTATTAATTTTTTTTTATCTAGATATGATTGGCCATTTAAGTAAATTTATCCATTCTAAAGAGATTTTAAACTTGATTAAGGATCTTTAAAAAATATATTCTAATCTCCTAAATAGAATTTGGTTTGAGAGTTTGGTTATATGTAAGGAAGGTTATAACACCCCATAATGGTAACAAATTGGTACCAATAAATCTTAAATTATCTTTTTTGCCTTAATTAATATGGTCATAACTTATTCTTATTTTTATTATTTTTGTTAATTTTAATATTTAAATATTGAAAATATTTTAAAGTTTTTTTCAACATCTTGGTTGACTTTAAAAAAAAAAATTCTCATCTCAAGAGTAATCAAGTAATATGCTTGTTTTCTTCAAAGGGCACCATCATCGAAAATTTTATTTATTTTTAAATTTAAATATATTTTAATTGTACAAAAATTAATAACTCAAATATTTCATATGTAAAAAAATAAAATAAAAAAAATATATGCATAAAAAAAAAACAAACAACAAAGTATGATTCTTGAAACTCGAAAATGCTAGCAATAATCAACGATAACTACTACTAAAAAATTTTGCAACTTTGCTATATCTACCTATCAATTGCTATCTATTCTTATGTGTGCTTGTATGGGTTCTTTATAAGGACTTAATTCTAAACCAAATGGAACAAAAACTTCTTTCGATTTACTTTCACAAAGATTTGGGTTTTAGAGTTTAACTCTAATCTTGTTCGAGTTAGACTTGGTAATCTAAAACACTGTATAGTGAAACGACACAAATATTATATAAAAATATGGCTTACAATTTTAGTAATAGCTAAATATGGATTTAACAAAATAAAAAATATATATTTTATATTTTCGTGTTGACATGAATTATGACATGTAATTTTCGTATAAAACAAATACGAATATACAAATTTTAGTATTTTACACAATACAAATACACGAATCACTAAGTCGAATTCAAGTTTTTTCCAAAATTCAAGTCAAATAAAATATACATTTGATTAAGATTTTAGTCCTGACAAAAAATGTAACAAGACTTTTAATTCCGACATAATTTAGAATTTTAATAAGTTTTCAAACCCAACTCTTTCCTTTTATAATTTTGAGATCTCTTTTTTTTTTTTTGAATAACCAAAATGAAATAAAAGATAATGAGAAATAAATAAAATAAAATAATTGAAAACAATTAAATCCAAATAAAACCTCAAACTAAATAAGGTGTTTATAGTTGCCATTTTTTTATATATTTTCTATGAAATTTTATAAAGACATAAACAGCCATTATGTTCGAGTCCTAGTCTATCCAAACAGATTTTGTTTCTTATGAAAAGACTCCTTTAAACAAAGACTCGATAACTTTTGAAACATTTAAAAGGCGAATCTAAACGGAGGCAATATAACTTTAAAATTTGGAAAACTCTTCAAACCAGAGGCAGTGAAACTTTTAAAATTTGGAAAAGCTATTCTCACTTTAGGTGATGTAACTTTAAAATTTAGAAAAGCTCCTTAAAGAGACAATGTAACTATTAAAATCTTAAAAGGCTCATCTAACTAGAGGTAATAAAACTTTTAAAATTTAGAAAATTTTGGTGGAAGTCATGCATTTGACTAAGCTAAAATTTGAAAATGAAATGACCTGTACTGAGCCAAAATCAAAAAATGAAATGACTTAAACTGAGCCAAAGTTCAAAATTGAAATAACTTGAATTAAATTTAAGTTGAAAATGCAATGATTTAGATTGACTTGAAGTCGGAAAATGCAATGACTTGGATTGAATTGAAGTTGAAAATAAAATGACCTAGACTGAGTTGATGTCAACAAATGAAATCAAATATCTTGAAAACAATACTTGAAGGTCTTTGTGATTATGCCTTGAGGTTTTACCTATGAGCTCATTAGAGATTATGCCTTGTGGTCTTCGAAAATTATGCTCGGACGTATTACAAATCATACCTAGAAGTCTTTAAGATTATGCTTTGAGGTTTTACAAATTATACTTATTTTTGAAAAAACTCCTTTAAACAAAGGCTTACAACTTTAAAAGGAAAATTATAACATTGTTCTTTTCATGTGCCAACATAATTGGACTTAAATCTTATCCAATGGGCTAGCTAAACTAGGTTTAAAAATCTTATCATATGTTAGCTAAATTGGGCTTAAACATGTTATCATTTTTAAGAATCTCAACATTTCCTTCTAATATCTCTCATTTCTTTCTCTATCTCAAAGCTTACAAGAATGCTAATGTCAAACTTAAAGGAACATTTCAAATTTAAGATAAATTAAAAGCAAGAATAAAAATGTAAGAAAGCTTGAATTGAATTGAAAACAAACTAGAACTTGTATTTAAAATAAAATTGAAATTGAACTTTGTGTGAACATAAAATAACTTAAAGAAAGCTTAAAAACATGAAAAGTAAAGAGTAAGAAAACTTAAAAAAGCTAAATACTTCAACTTGGGCTATAACCTCAAACCTTATTTTAATTTTTCCCTAAACAAATGATAGCTATTTACAGAACAAAAATACAAAGAATCCCAAAGTTAGAAAGATAGGTAGGAGACGGCTAGGGCTTTTTTTAAAACAAAATAATGTAATTACTTTTAAACTTTTGGTAGCCTTTTTTAATAAAATCTCCAACTTGGACTAAGTTTTTGCATTTTTTAGACCTTTCTTGAATGGGGCTAAGTTTTCTTAAATAATAGAATAAACAATTGACCTTCTTTTTACCTACCCAAAATCTTGAAGTTTGTTGGGCTTTTCTTAGACAACTTCTTCCATTGGCTTGAATCTTGAAATTAATTGGTCTTAAGATCAATTCTTAGATCTAGGACATATTTTTAATTGAAAAGTTTTTGGAGAAGAGAAAAATAAAATTCTAAGTTGTGTTCTTTTAATGCGTTGCCTTTTTTTTTTTTTATAATACTCTTTTATTTTCTTGCAAATCATACCCCTAGTCGGAATACCCATTCAAACTAGGATTTCCTAGTCAATTCAAGAAAAATGACTTTAAGTAGGATAACCAACTATTATTTGCAATCAAAGTAGGAATTCTAAGTCAAAGTGAGATTTCTTAATCAAAGTGGAAGATCCAACTCAAAGTAAGAAAACTTTCTTTAACTAAGATTATTAAAGGTGATTTGGACATTTCCAAATATGGATAAAATTTTCAATTCAAGATGCCATATAAGATTCCAAGTTGTCTCTCTTGGTTAATGAAAAAAACTTATTATCATGCCATCTATAATAATTCCATGCATTGCACACTACATAAGCTACTATGGATTTTCATTTAACTTAAAATCATACATTTATCCTTAATCACAGCCAATATCTCTTATATAATTCTTGCATAAATTTTTTAAAAATTTTAATAGGATTCATCAATTCTAACTTCAATAGGTTTGGCAAAGCAAATCTTACAGAAATTCATCAATCCAATTTCAAAATTTTTAAGAATTAACAAGAACATATCAAAAACAGTTCAAGATTACTCCAAATGTACCAACAATCATCCAAGATTGATCAAGAAACTCTCAGATTCTTTATGATTCACCAAGATTCAATATTTTCTTTAAGATTTCCTACAAAATAGAAAATTAAACACATTATGAGTAAAAAAAAGTTTATTTTATCAAAAACAAAGCAAAAGTAACTCATTTAAGCACTAAAAATAATTTTATTTCATAGAGTTATCAAAATCCTAGATGATGGATGTCCTTATCTTCTATGCTAGAGTTCAACTATTGTTTTCGGATTGAACAAGGTTATTTTAGGCTTATTTGATGAAGTAAATGAGATTAAGGAGCTATTAGGTTTAGAAAGTTCATAAATAATATTTTTGTTATATCCTCTCATCAATGTTGTCTCTGTGGCTAAATCTTTCATAAGCAAAAAGTATATAAAGAATGCAATAAAGACTTGGTTAGATTTGCAAAGTTTTGAAATTGAAATTAGATTCTTTTGCATCTAAGGTACATGTAAGACATTAGAAAGAATCAAATGTGGTGATTTGTGTGGAACCAATATGTGTAATGTTCAAACCTGAGCCATTTCAAACCACAATTTCATCGGGACCTCCATGGTCAGAATAAAGAGACAAATTGTTGATGTCAGTGGTAGCATGATAGGATGCTCTTGAATCCATTACCCAGTTCTGATTATTTGTCAAACCTAACATTTGACCAGTGTTTGCAACTAGTTTTTGCAATGATAAAAAATTGTAATTCCTGCAAACCCTGGCAATACATGCCAAAATTTCCCACTTAGTTGACATATTGGTCTATTGTTGCTTGAAATGACATTAAACTAGTCAAATTTTCTTCTAGCACAACTGTAATTATTGTGTGAATAGGAGTTGTTATTGATGTTACCTCTAAAATTGTTACTTCTAGTTGTTGCTATTCAAATTATTTCCATTTCCTTACCATGTTGGCTACCACAGTGTTATATTTTCTTTTATTATGCAAAATGAATCTCAGTTTTGCATAATCTTAATGCCCAAGATTTTAGAATAAGAGGATTTTCACAATTTCTTAATTAAGAAAAGTCATACCTTGATCCATTATAACTTCTTTTAATAACATGTTTTATGAATTTTTTTCTCTCTCATGACCTTTTTAATCTTTTATGCACTTTCTTTATAGATAAAAAGTAATAATATATAAGCAGAGAGAAGAGCAATGTTTTCATTCATTCTATAATAGCATTTATTCATACATTCCATCAATGTATAAGTTATTAGTAAAATAATACTATTCAATTTAATCAATGGGATTTTTAGTTTTCATTAATTATCAAACCATAAATATCATTTAATTAAAACAAAAAAGTATGTTACTTAAAATTAGATAACTGCACGTTAGTCATAATATCTAACATTCTCCAACTTGGTTTACTTAGAGTTATTCAACTTTATGGTTTAATAACAAAACATAATGTGAATAATATAAGCTAAATTCTTTCTTTAATTGATCAAATCATAAATCATTGTTGATAAAAAACTAAAAAGGATCATAATGGTTGTATGCCATTAGCTCAATATAATCCCTTCTATGTATCACATTATTAGTTCTATAATCAACATAACCTTTTAATAAGAGATATCATAATATTCTAACAATAATATCTTTGTTAAAGATAAATCTTGTTCATATTCACATAATCAAATCATGTATAAATATTAACATATTGGAACATGATGTATAAATTTGTCAAAAACAATACTTAAAAGAACTCAGAGTATCAAATACTTAATAAACATAAAAATTTATCGTAATGTCAATAATGATTTTCAATAATGCCCATTCTTTTGATATGTTTATTAAATGTCTTTTGTGGTAAACCATTTGTTAACGGATCCAAAACCATAAGATTGGTGCCAATGTGTTCAATTAACATTTTGTGTTTCTAAACTTCTTTTTTAACGGTAAAAATTTCAATTCCATGTGTTCAGCACCTTTTGAACACTTGTCGTTTTTAAAAAGAAGACTATTGTGACATTATCACAATAAATTTTTAGCGACTTGGTAATACTATTAATAATTCCAAGTCCTAAAATGAAGTTTCACAACCATAAACCATGATTAGTGATCTCAAGGTATGCCACAAACTCAACTTCTATAGTGGATATAATAATGACAGATTGCTTTGTACTTTTCCATGATATCACTCCATCGGTTAAAAGACATAAAGAGGCAAATGTGGAATTTTTGGTATCCACACATCTAGTAAAGTCTGAATTTGAATATCCTATCACCTCAAGATGATTGGACCTTCTATAAGTGAGCATGTGATATTTTATTCCTTGTAAGTATCTTAATTTTTTCTTTATAGCCCTTAAATGATCTAATCTTGGATTACTTTGATACTTACCTAGCATTTCGACACTAAAACTAATGTTTGATATGGTATAAGTTTGGGCATACATCCAACTTCTAACAATAGATGCATAAATAATTTGTTTCATTTGCTTGCATTCCAATTCATTCTTTAGGCATTGCATATGGCTCAATTTATCTTTTTTTTGAATTAACACAACACTTGCAAAGCACTTTTCCATTTTAAATCTTTCTAAAATTCTATTACTATATGTTTCTGAGACAATCCTAACAATTCTTGTGATCTATCATGGAATATTTCAATTCCAATTATAAAAGATACCTCGCCCATATCTTTCATTTCAAAATTTTTAGAGAAAAATTTCTTGGTCTCATGTAATAAGCCAAGATTAATAGTAGTAAGTAAAATATTATCAACATACAAAATTAGAAATATAAACTTACTTCCACTAACCTTTAGACATATACATTGATCAATAGTATTTTTTTTTAAATTTAAATGAAGTAATAGTATAATTGAACCTAAGATACCATTGTTGGGAAGCTTGTTTAAGTTTATATATTATTTTCTTAAGTTTACACACCATATGTTTTTTTTCTTTAACTAAAAAACCTTCGAGTTAATCCATGTAAGCTTTTTCCTCTAAATTCTTATTTAGAAAAATTGTTTTTACATCTATTTGATGTAGCTCTAAGTCATAATAAGCCATTATTGCCATAATAATTCTAAATGAGTCCTTTTAGAAACCGAAGAAAAGTTCTCTTTATTGTCAATGAAATCTTTTTGAGTAAAACTTTTAGCAACAAGTCTAGCCTTGTATCGTTTACTATTACCATTTAAGTCGTGTTTGGTCTTGAATATCTATTTACAACTAACTTTTTTATAACCTTCATGCAATTCAAAAAGATCTTAAATATCATTGTGATCCATTGATTTAAATTCTTCTTTCATGACATCTAACCATTTGGTAAAATTAACAATTTTTATGGCTAGTAAAAATGAAACTGAACCTTTATCAATTCCTAAGTCAAATTTTGACTCTTGTAGATAAACTATATATTCATCAGAATTAGCATATCCTTTTTGCTTTTAAGACCTTCTTAATGCTACCTCATGTAATTTATCCATTATAGATTCATTGGTAATCATTATGGGGTGTTTGATCATTTATTTGTTATTCTTGTAAGTTGTTAAGTTGTTAAACAACTGTAGGAATAGCAATTTGAGAAGAAGTTATAGGTAAAGGAATTTGCATCCTAACTTCTTGAAATTCCATTTTGCGTGGTTCTATATTCTCACTCGTTTCAACATTTCTAATCAACCTAGAATTACAGTTTTAATAATTCTTGTACTATAGCTAGGATAGTAAAATCTATAGCCTTTAGATTTTTCTAGATAACTAATGAAAAAACTACTGACTGTTTTTGAATCTAGTTTCTTCTTATTGGGATTATAAATTATTACTTCTGCCAAGCAGCTTCAAACATGCATGTGCTTTAAATTAGGTTTTCTTCCCATCCATAGTTCAAAAAGAGTCTTTGGAATTTCTTTACTAGGAACCTGTTTAACAAATACATGGTCATTTTCCAAGCATACATCCATAAAGATAAAGGTAAAGAAGAATTACTTAACATACTTATAATCATGTCCATTAAAGTATGATTATGCTTTTCTGCAACACCTTTGTTACGGGGTCTTGGCATTGTGTATTGTGCACATATGCCATGCTTTTCAAAGAATTTAGCAAATGGATCAGGACATTGTCCATTTTCATCATACCTTCCATAATATTCATTACCTTTGTTAGATTTGACAAATTTGACCTTACTATCTAATTGTCTTTCAACTTTTTTAATAAATACATTTAAGGCATTTATTGATTAAGATTTTTTATACAATAAGTAGAGATAACAACGTGAAAAATTATCAATAAAGATTATAAAATTTTTTTTCACCAAAAGATGAAATATCAAAAGGTTCATAAATATTAGTGTGTATAATATCAAAGAGCTGTGTGTTTTTTATGGCTCATTTCTTAATTGTATGTTTTGTGTATTTTCCTTAATATAATCTACATAAATACCAAGATCTATAAAATCCAAATTAGAAAGGATTTTATTCTTTATCAATCTTTGTATTCTTTCTTTGGTTATATGACCCAAACATTTATGTCACAAGTAAGCTAAATTTTCATTTATTAAACCACGTTTAGTACCAACGTTAGGATGCAAGGTCAACAAGGTCTCAGCAAAATGGTTATCAAGATTTAATTTGTATAAACCATCATATAGAACATTAGAGCCAATCAAATAATTATATTTAAATAAATAAAACATCCATTTTCAGACTTAAATGAGTATTAAAATGTATCAAATTTAGATAAAGAAACTAAAATTTGAGAAACTAAAGGAAGATAAAGAGTTTGAAAATGATCAAAATGGTGTCTAATGTTTCAAATTAAACAATAGGTTCTAATGGTTTCAACTGGAGTTTTGACATAGTTTCCTATAAAAATAAATTTATTTGGATTTATAGTTTGGGTCATAAACAATCCTCGCATCGTATTTGAAACTTGAGTGGTGCAACCAAAATTGATCCACCAAGTATTATAAGGAACTTCTACCAAATTTGATTCAAACAATATGAAAGTACTAGGCTTATCTTTCCTTTTAAATCATGCCTTATGTTTTAAGCAATCTTTCTGATAGTATCCAGACTTTTTGCAAAAATGACACTTATCTTTCTTTTTTTCTTTCTTGTGGATTTAAAAAGATGACGCATTAATCTTTATTATTTTTTTTCCCTTTCCATATTTCTTTATTGGTTTCTTTTTAGTTCCTAGCTAGTCCATGTGATTAATTGAGTGAATTTCTTACTTTTTAAGCTTCACTTATTCCTGAATAAGCATATTTTGTAGTTTAGTCACATTCTATTTATCCTTTATAATGTTGTAATTTATTTGGAATGGACCACATTCAAGAGGCAATGAATTTATAATAAATTATACAAGAAAACTTTCACTCACTTCTATTCAAATAGATCTTAATCGTGTTGCTATATTTTATATTTTAGTGACATACTCATGCATGGTACAAAAATCATCAAATTTTATGGTAGTTAACATACCCATTAATGTCTCAGCAAGTGACTTATTAGTAGAGTTAGATTGAGACATATCTTTCACAAACTTCAAAAATTTCTTAACATTATCAGTTTTAGGAATCGTTAAATTAATATTATTTGCTACTATCATTTGCATGAATATTAAACTCAGTCTATTTAATGTTTCCTAAGTATTATGAAAAGATTTTTGTTTAGTACTGCTAGAATTAGTAATAGCAACAGGCTTATTAGTTAGGAGTGCTAAATCAAGATTCAAAACACCCAGATGATATTGGACTTGTTCACACCATTCAAAAAAATTAAGCCTATTAAACTTTATATGTTATCTTTTTAGGTGAGATGGTGATTCAAGAGGGGGGTGAATTGGATTTCTCCAAATTCTTTCCAAACAATGATTTCAATATAGTTGAATGAAAATTAAAACAATAAGCACTTTTGATAAAATATATAATGCAAACAATAACAATTAATGAACCTAAAATCGAATATAAACAATAATAAATTGTAAGGAGATAGCGATAGAGAAATCAAATACAATGATTTATAGAGATTCGATCTTTCTCCACAAGGCACCTATGTCCTCTCTTCTTGGTTGTCCACACCAAGGCTTCAATCCACTAGTCTTGAATTGAAAATACAACCTATCTTTTTTTTTTTCTAAGGTTTAAGATAGAAACCTCTAGCTTTTGTAATATTTTATCCAATCTCACTATAAAGCTCTCAAGATGATACCTTACCTCTTGTTCTCTTCCACCCTTATATATCAAAGGTAATTTTGCAAATAATAGAACAACCTCTCTAAGGCTAAGTATTTGCTAAGTTTAAGTACAACAAAATGATGAATGAACAACAAATATAATTTGGATACAATAAATAAAAAGATATGGACTTTGAAGCTCTAAAAACTCTTGATTCTTTGAAAGAATGAAAATATGGCTTATTAGCTCTTGCTTTCTTGATTCATCAATCCTCTTGGTGTGTTGTAGTGTCTAATATATAGAGAAATTGAAGAAGTAACAGTTGGGGAAGCTTGGGAAGTGAAAGTAGCCATTGAATGCATGAAAAAATAGTCGTTGGTGTGATTCTGTCCAGACCCGATCGATCCCTTCCTTGAGGAGATCAATTGGTTCAAGTTTTATGTCATTTCATGCTTAAAAAAAATGACTAAATCGATTTTTTCCATGAGGGATCGATCCTATCAATGGCTGGGCAATTGTCTCTTATTTTGCACTCTACTCACTAATTTAATCATATCTTGAGTTATATAAATTCAAATACAAACTGTTTGTATATTTAGAAACTAGACTTAATGGGCTTTCTATCTATAAAAATTCATCACCTAATTCATTGAGTACAAATTATAATAGATTTTCAAAGTTATCCCTTGTGCAGTTTTTTTAATAACTGCAAAGTGTCTAGTAAAAATTCAAAATCTTTTGTTAGAAATTTTGGATTTTGATTTTGTTTGATCCATTAGAAAGTAGACTCAAAGGGCTTTCCAACCATATAAAATTCAAATATTAAAATTTTGTGAATTAATACAGAAAAATAAAATAAGTTTAATGTTGAAAAGCTTTGTTATTGTAAAACAACTTTCTTAAATTAATCTTTTTCTCAAAACCAATATTATCAAAATTGTATTAAGTCCAAAATAAATAAATTCACTTTAAAAAAAAACAATTGGACTTTCATTTAAGCTCAAATAAATAATCTTTAAAGATAGATTTGGTTTGATAAATATGAAACCAAGAAAGGTTTGTTTAAACTTTGAAAATCATATTATTTATTTAGTACCAAAATATAAAATTTAAAAACATGTACTAAATAAATCTTTTTCAAAATCTTGATCAAGCTTATTTAGCTTAATGTTTTATCATTTCAAAATAAGAATCAATTAAAGGCTAACATTATAGTAGACGAAGCTTGAGAATGAAGAGAAACAGGAACGTATGTTGCAAAATAGATAAAATGCTCATAGTTAATGCTTTGAGTTGTAATTTAAAAACATAATACAGATTCAAATAACATTCATATAAACATTAAATGTTTATTGAAGTTCTCCTTTGGGTGATCCACCAATATACAACAATGAACATAATTGATGTTTAATTTTGATTTCACATAGTTGACAATCATAGATACTCTAATTAGACATATTTGCTACCTTTGGTATGCAAAAATATCTAATGAATTATATTAATCAATCACGATCATATCTATGATTATAAAATTAACCAATTTACTTATGGGTTATCATTAAATATTTAATAATCATTTAACTTCAATAAACTGAATAAATATATATAATTATGTCATCTCATTTATAGCATCACATAATCATGAGTAATTGAATTTTATTTAATTTGACATCTATAGAACTTTTCAATTTAGTCACTTGGTGACTAATAAATTATACATACTATCGATATCAAAATAAATGATCGTAACAATTATTTTAATAATAATAGACATAATAATAAGAATCCAAAACATACATATGCAGAAGGTGTTCTTGTTGTGAGTAAACAAAATGCCTAGAAATTGTCATATATAAATTTCATATAATTATTATAACTCATATATATAGTAAAATGCAATATACATATCATAACAAGTAGATATGCATAAAATAATTAAAGATTTATTTACATTAATGGCTTTCATGATCATTATAAAATATGTAATATTTAATTGTGTTATTAATATTAACAATAAAAAAGGATCATAAAGAGATAAACCTTAATAACTTTACAAAATAAAAAAAAAACCCATCCAAGATAAACTTACAAACCGTGTTGAGTTGTAAACAATTAAAATATAATAATTTCATTAATTTATTGTCATCTTGCATTTATTTTGCTAAAGTTACTAACTTTTATTTTCGTTATCTTCTTTAATCAATATATTATATATTCTTTAATATTTGTATTCATTAATCAAATAAATATATATGTATATATTCATTGTGTTATACATTTCTTTATTAATAAATATGGTTTGTTACTATATTAAATTTATGCAAGGACATGAGTTGCTATTTTTCTTTTAGTAAATTATAATTGAATACTATAATGCCATTATTAATTTGTAGAAAATATTGAAATTCTAAATTTTCCACAAAACATAAAACAAAATTAACAACAAACAACAACATGAAATAGATTTTAAAAAATTGAGTAATCTTAAAGGAAAATCATAAGTTCTTAAACCAAAAACTTTGATTTCACATGTTAGATTTTCTTTTATTAAGCATACTAAATCTTAATTTTGCATGATCTTAAAAAGAAAAGTCTTAGAACAAGATGATTTTCACAATTTTCTAATTAAGAAAAGTCATACCTTGATCCATTATAACTTCTTTTAATAAAATATTTTATGATTTTTTTTCTTTCTTAACCTCTTTAATTTTTTATGCACTTTCTTGATGGATAGAAAGCATCAATATATAGGCAGAGAGAAGAGAAATTTTTTCATTAATTATTTAATAGCATTTATTCATACTTTTTATCAACGTATGGCTTATTAGTAAAATGATACTCTTCAATTTTATAAATGGGATTTTTAACTTTCATTAATTATCAAACCATAAATATCATTTAATTAAAAAAAAAAAAATGTTACCTAAAGTTAGATAATGACACTTTAGCCATAATATCTAACACACATCTAGTGCTATTAGAAGTTCTTTTTGTTGGATCACTGTTATAAAATCAGTTAGTTTGTCATGCAATTCTTTTAGAGATATTTCACTTTCTCAAGCTCTTATTGCTATTGAAATTTCTCTAAATTCCATCCTAACTCCAATAAGAATGAAGATTATCAAGTCATTTGTAGCCACTGGTACCTATGCCTGTGTTAACTTATTTGCATTATTTTCATATTTTGCATAATTTCAGCCATTGATTTGTTTCCTTGTATATATAAGAACCTTTTTTTCTAACATGACTCTTTATTTGGTCCTGCTAGTAAATAGATTGGTGAGCTTTGTCATTGTTTCATATTAGGTTTTGGAAGTGACTATCCTAGGTATCATTGTTTAAGTGATTGATGAAACAGTAGCATGAAGGATTAGTTTTTTTTTTTTTTTGCTTGATTCATTTAAAGTTTTCTAGATTAGGAGCTCTAGTGTCTTTGGTGGTACTGATTGATGCAAAATAAGGATAGGTACTTTAACATAGCCTAAGAAATCTAGACAAGTTAGAAGTGTATAAAACTATAGATACTAGGAAGAAAAGTTATTGTTGTTGAGTTTGAGTGGGAGGTGGGTTATTGAATTAATTTGAATGACCTCATGTCGAGATATTGTTGCATTATTTGTAACATTAATGGTTGATGATGCCATTTGATTAATATTATTGTTAAGCCTAATATAATGTTGAAATAGTAGAATATGGATGTATTCAACTTATATTCATTGAGTAAATATGATACATAGATATACACAAATGATGATTTGGAAGATAGGTTGTTTAAGTTAATCTATTTTCTATATAACACTTACTCTATCTTAATTTATGATTAGTACATTATCTCATATAGCTTGAGTGACTAAGTTAATCTTTAGATAAGATGTTAAGGGTTGATCTTTTAGGCTATTATGATGAATGGGTTGAGCTACTGATGTGATTAGTCTTAATATTAGTTGCTTTGGTGTTTGTTATTGATTTTCCTATCTTGGTGTTTTGTATCTAGCTAATTTTATTAAAGTTTCCTGTTGATTTTTCATTTGGATTTTTTGTCATATCTTGGTTTGACTCTAATTTTCCAATTTGAATGAAAAACGGATGCTAATTGATAAATGAATCTATTTGTTTCTAGCTATTGGCATTATATAAATATTTGGGGATTTGGAGGTTTGTGATGGTCAATGTTCTCAATTGACTTTAGTCTTACCCATAAGAATGTAATGAATTTTATGTAAATCCCAATTGCTCGCTAATGCCTTTATATGACATTTTAATTCTTGAAGAGATGCAATTAAATTGTATGTTAAAGAACATAAATGCTTTGTACATCAAAATTTGTGATTTTTTTATATTGTTGTATTGGCTTTTTCAGTGCTATGTTTTATTGCCATTAATTTTTAATACTAGAACTTTAATTAGTATTTGAATTTTTAATTCACTATAATCTCCTTTCCAACAATCCCGTTACATTACAATCTCCAAATAGTAATTGACCAAATGCCTCCTATACTTTAATAATTTTACTTATAAAAAAAAAAAGTAAAACAAACTTTAAACTAAAGAATTTGATCGAGCATTACTAAAAACAATAATTTAGTTTAACAACTATAAGAAATTTTTTCTTTTAATCTTTTTATTTGTATCATAATTAACAAATTGTTAATTTTTCTTGTATAAATAAAGAAACTTACCTATATATGATAATATTTAAAGATTAATATTTCATACACTGATAGTGTATCACTTCTATACACTGTCAATCAATAATATAATGACACCTCATTTAATGAATAAAATTTAAACTTTTCAAGCCTTTAAAAATAAATATTAACAATTTTATTTAGGGTTAATTAATTATAATTAAAACTTGGCTCTTCTTCATCACCAATCATCACAACGTACATCTCTCGACTGAAAGCCATCACCTTTTGCAAAAAGAAATACTCTTTTTTTATCATCATTTCATTTAATCTACACCTAAAGGTAATCTTTTTTTCTTTTTTTTCCCTAATTAGGGCTTTGCGTCAATCATTGATTTTGAATGCCATGTGAATTGTTAACAATATTATAAGAAATGAAAAATTGAAGTATTTAAGAGATAGAACCCATTGCAATAAAACGGAGACAATGCATTACAAAAATGAAAAAAAGAATTCATAGCTTGTTTTAGTTAGAGCTTGATAAATTTTGGGCTTGTGTTGCATGATATTTAAAAGAAAAAAATTTAAAAAAGACCAAGAAAGCAAATAATTTACAGAATGTAAAGTGAGAAGAAAGTAACAAAGACATGAAAAGATATTGAAAAATGGAGCTGTTACCTTGTTGTACAATATAACTCTAAAAAAAGCAAAATGTATATGAATATGTTTAGATAAGTTGATAGAAGCAACTTGTTATTATTATGATGGGTTTGTTTAATTTCTTGTGACCACATATCAAATGCAAAATTATAACAAAGAATAAATAGATGGCCTTTAATTTTGTTTGTTTTTTTGACAATATAGTAGTTAATAGTTTTAGACTTCCATTTCATTAATTGTATAAAGTTTGAAAAATTTTTTTTTTTTGCTTTTGTATAAAGTTTGAACTTTCTTTTATTTTTTGTGAGCATGACTACATGAGAAATAAGATGATATGAAAATGTCACTTGATCACGATATATATAATAGCATGGAATCGGATGTGATTCAAATTTTTATCTTACTTGATTGATAAGGTTTTAAATTTTTGTTACAGGTGATGATAACATCTTTTGATAAAGAATTAAATGTTGATAGAGTTGATCAAGATTATGATTATAAAATTATTACAAAGTTAGCTAATAAAAGTCATAAGTGTTTAGAACCATTTATAATAATAGAGTTCCAATATTTAGAAGAATCTTTAAAGTACTATATAAAGTATGCAAAATGTGAAAGATTTGAAATTCATAATAGTTGTGTTACAAAATCTCAAAAAAAGCTCATGTGATTATTGGACATGATTTTGTTTGTTCAAAGAAAGGTTATTGTAACAAAAAGTATCTTGAAAGAGAAGATAGATTCAAGCACCACTAGATGAGACATAAGTAGGATGCAAATCTATTATATGTTTAAGAAAGATGATGACAAATGGTTAATTTCTAGATTTATAAGGGATCAAACTCATAGGTTTGTTATTTTAAAAAGTGCTCAATTTTTACATGTTCACAACAAAAGGATAAGAGTTTAACATAATTTATTTGATGTGCTTGATAATTTGGGAATTTGTCCTAGTAAAATCATGTCAGTTTTAGCTAATGAATCGAGTGGCATTGATATGGTTGGTTTAACTAAGCATGATATTCAAAATTATTTGAGTAATAAAAGGTAAGAATAGCTTAAGAAAATAGATTCACAATTAGTGCTTACTTATTTCAGGGAATGTCAATTAAAGAATCCAAGATTCTTTTATGCAATACAAATTGATGTAGAAAGTTAACTAACAAATTGTTTCAGGGTTGATTCTGGGTTTAGAATGGTGCATAAGTATTTTGGTGATGTTGCAGCTTTTAACTCAACTTATTTAACAAATAGGTATAAAATGCCTTTTGTTCCCTTTACAAGTGTTAATCATCGTCACCAATCCATTTTATTTGGTTGTGCTCTATTGTGGGATGAGATAGAGGAAACTTTTGTTTCTTGAAAACTTGGTTAGAAGCAATGTTTGGATTTCATCCAACAATAATCATTACTGATCAAGATATGGCTATAAATAATGTAGTTGCAAAGATTTTACCACGTACTAAACATCATTTTTGCATGTGGCATATTGAAAAAAAATTTCCAGAGAATCTTAGCCATGTTTACCACCAATTTTATAATTTTAAGAATCAATATTTTAAATGCATCCATTATACATTAGTTCTTGATGAGTTTGAATCGAAATAGGCTAAAATAATTGAAAAGTATGGTTTGTAGGAAAATAGTTAGTTGAAGAAGTTGTATTTCATTTAAGAAAAATAGATCCCTACTTATGTGCAAAACAATTTTTATGTCGGAATGTCTACTATTTAGATAAGTGAGAGTATGAATAAATATTATAAAGATTATGTCAACTTAAGCACGTTGATGAGTAAGTTTATTATTTAGTATGAAAAAATCGTTGATGCCAGATACAACAAAGAAAGGGAGAAAATTTTCAAAACAATGAATTCCAAGCCAATTTTAAAGACATTTTATCAAATGGAGAAAAAAGCTTTTGAGGTTTACACAAGAAAGATGTTTAGAAAATTTCAAGATGAGTTGATTCATTTTCAACAGTATGTTACAGAAAAGATCGCTATAAATGAGCAAGTTTATAGTTGCAGTGTGCATCGGTTTGACAAAGAAAAGCTTAAATATA
Organism: Durio zibethinus; assembly: GCF_047325235.1. NCBI lineage: Eukaryota > Viridiplantae > Streptophyta > Magnoliopsida > Malvales > Malvaceae > Durio > Durio zibethinus. The sequence goes on along the minus strand of NC_143183.1, from coordinate 14,203,787 downwards.
TTGTGACATATGTTTCATTATCAATAACTACAATTTGTTTATATCACATGCTTGAATTTGTAGGCATCCTTTGCAGGCATCAGTTGATAGTTTTGATTAAAAAAATGATGCACTCATTACCTAATTGATATGTTTTAAATTGGTAGACAAGAAATGCTAAAAAGGGAGAAGTAGAAAACATCTTGGATGAACAACATGATAGTGCTCCAAAGTCTTCAATGATGTTGTTTAATAGTGTCATCATTTATTTTTTGGAGCTTTCAAAAAGAGCTTTAAGATTTCAAAAACATTATAATATCGCAATTTGAGGTTTACAATTGTTATTTGAAAAGCTTGATGCTTTGAAAAAAATTTAAAGAGGAGAAAAGTAGTAGCGTTGGTGTTTTAACATGTAAGAATGTTCTTAAAAATGTTACAAAAGATCATAAAACTCATTTTTTGAGTCATAATATAACTTTGCTTGATCCTTTTCATGTGACTACTAAAGGACATCCTTGAACTCTAAGAATGAAAGAGTCTTTAGAGCAAAGAAATAATTCAAAAACATGTTCATTCTGTATACAAAGAGCACTTACTTGCTAGAAAAACAATCAAGGTATTGTTTGATGTTTTAAAATTTGGTATAGTTTACAATATTAGCATTTTTTTATTTTTTTTCTTTTATTTTTTTGAAGGTGTGATTCTAGTTAAGAGATAATGTCAAATCTTAATACTGCTAAAATTTATTATTTCATCCAATCAAATGAAGTAACAATAAGTCAATATTCTAATATTTTTAGTTATTTTTTTTTACTTTGTTCAAATATGTTATCTAAATGATTTAAACTATTAATAGTTAAATTTGTCTTATTAGAATTATGAATCACTTAAAATATCTTTATGTATGTAAGATCCAAGTGCGGCTCAAAATTGGTATGAATGACAAGCAAATATGTCTTTAGAGTCTCATGATACAAGTTTCACGATAAAATAATTTACTTTTTATATGATTTATCTCCTAAACATTGATAGAATTTTATAAAATATCTTATTCATATATTTCTTTTAATATTATTCATGATTAATTTCTTTTTATTTAATTTTTTTTGTAAGATTTGATAATTGCTATGCAAAATTGCCTGTTGGGATAACCAAAAGAGGTTTGGGCATGACGGTGATTACAATGGCATTTTTTCATTTTAAAATCATAATTGATTATCAATATTGGTTGTCAATTTTTTTGTTTCTAAATCATTATTGATTATCAAACTTGGTTGTCATAGACTATGATTTAAAAAAAAAAAGTCTAAAGTTTATGGTATAAAAAAAATCCAGACTTTATGGTACAAACTGTACCATCACACTTTAATTCCATGTAAGTAGAACAACCATCTACCACACATCAATAGCATTGAACCTTTTATCAATTATTTCCTATGCAATTCTCATAGCCTCCAAGAAAGGCCATGCGTTTATCATTATTGGTTCTTTGAATCCCCAACTCCTTCATGTCTTGTAACCTAATAGTTAGTATAATATGTATGATTCCAGAGAAATAATATAAAAAAGATCATTAATTAGAAATAGAGGAATGAAAAGGTCCCAAACCTATATAAAAAAATTTGTTTTTCAATAATTACGAAGGAAAACAAGGTAACGAGGAAGGCAAGTGAAATGGACAAGTTCTTGGGAGCCATTTAAGATAAAAGGAGTTGAAGATTCTATTTTAGATCATGAGTTTTAATCACATGTTTCAAAAAACATAAGTGGACTTTGTAGGTGAAGGTTACAAGGTTAGTGTTACTTGTTACCTTAACCACATGTGGGTGACATACTAATGAAAAATCTTATAAGTGGTGCCTATTTATGTTTTATCATTTGTCTTTTGTTTTTACTAAAACATAAACCTTTTATTCAAAGTAGTCATTTTTAGGCACCTTTTTTTAGATAAATCTTTTCATTTTCATCTTTTTTCTAAAGTAAACAATATATGGCACAATAAACATTTTTCCAAAAACAAGTGTGTTAAAAATGAACTCCCTAATAACCAAAATGTACAAGTACACATACAAAGGCTTCACCAAATTTGGTTGCCAACAAAATGTCCATTAATGCTCAACAATCATCTTGACCAAATTTTGAATCTCATTAATAGAGATGATTGATTTTGTTGGGAACTTTTTATATGGTTTGAAAAAAGGGGTTCATCTTGATCATCTCCAAACTATCTCATTAGCATTTATGAATATAATATTGTGTTGTTCTATGAGATAATGAATAACCTGAATGGCATCAAAATCAACTGGCATGCCATCATCCAAAGGAATATGAGACGAAGCATCCACATTTGAATGCTTTTATTTTTATAAAATTTTATACCAATTCCAAAGTCAAAATGTTGTTGTAGAATATCCTAAAAAAATCAGTTTGAATCATCTTTCTTTTTAAATCCTTCTAACTAATTATGCTGTACATTCACCCAGATGTACCCCTTTGAAGGATCGAATTCCTGCAACACAAATGGTAATCATCTTATCACATAATTATGTTAAGCAATCTTCATGAATAAATTAACATATTAAAGCTCCATTAGGTTAATACTTTTGCTATTCAATTTTTTTTTTCAAAAAAATGAATGTAAAAGAAAGGCCAATAGTTGAGCATTCAAGTATGAGGATATAACTAGTTGATTTTATTAAGATATCCAACATATTTGATACTATGAGAAGAATCCATTTTGTAAGAGCCTTGCTATAGAACTTGACAATCAAGAATGTTTGTATCCCAACAAGCATTTTTTTCAAAAAAATAGGGATTGTCAATTGTGAAGTAAATATTCATAGAACTACTTTTATGGTAGAACTAGTGATATGTCTGCTGAATCCCAACAACCTAATTAACATTACCACTTCAAGCTATATGGATGAATATTAAAGCATAATCTTCTATCTTTATTTGGTGTAGTTGCAAAAAGGGGGGATTTATAGATTTTCTTTAATTTTGCAAATACAAATGATATTAGCTTTTGTTTCTATATAAATGACATTTATTAAATAATAGATTTATATTATCTAAGTAAATGATGCTTACTTATCACGTAACATGCATGTTTTTGCATTGTTATAAGAAATTTTGAGTTCTTATACATACGAAAGCATTGGTTATGATGTTAACAGAATAATCGATCACTTGATCTGTTTTGTCTACAAGGTAAAATGCTTGACTACTTATGTAATGGAAGAATTGAATGTGTTACAACCTAAATGAAGGTAACGTTACTCAGTCACTTGATCTAAAAGTAATACACTAGGTTGAATAGGTAGCATTTCATAGAAAAAATGAATGTTATCTCCATAACCATATTTTATACCAAAATAAGGCATAGATATTTTAAAAACACATATTATATACTTTTATAACTTTTTAAATACTTTTCCTCTACCCAATACATTTGGTCCATTTTTTCTATGTTGTCATATATGTTGATATCTAGTTATTTATGCCAATCATATTTGTCAAAATGCTAAACCTTAGCTTATAATTACTTTGGATGCATTTTTCAAATGATTCAATAGCTTTAGAAATTTTCTTTGACACAACAACCGACATTCCCTTGATGTAATTAGGAGTGCAATAAAATTGTGAAAACTTTTGATTTTCCATCTAATCACAAGCTTATGTAAAAAACAGAAACATATGACTAGTAGCTAACCTTAAACTAAATGAATAGATAATATTCACACAGCCAGTTGTCCACAAATTGGTGAGACTTGTTTACCATAATCAAACCCAAGAACTATGACAAACATTTCTTATATGCTTAACATAACACAATAAGATAAAAAAATATACATGCATGTTAACAAAACCATTTTTTGGTAACAATGACATACCAAAGAAATTGCTCTTTCTAAAAGCCATAGTAAAGCTCACTAAACCCACCTTCACGAAGAAAGAATCAAATTTTGGCTTCACAGAACCTTTGAAATTTCTCCTGTCACCTCGCTTGCCATTAAAGTTGTTCTTTTGTCTTAACATTTGAGTTTTATTTAGAATGTATTTTACAAATAAATAGAAAATAAACAATCAACATAATCTTTAACAAATTGCAAAGATAATGTAGATTCTACTTTTAAATTTCTATTTCTAATCTTGTTATCTTCAGTGTATTACATGCATGAAAACTTTTCACCTTTAGATTGTACAATCCATTTAAACTAATCTCATAAATTTTTGCATTAAGACTTGACATAAGTGTTAAGTACAATCATCCTCGACACAAACTAACAATAACGATGGCAAAATTATTTGTCAAATTAGTCTATTCATTGAGAGGACAAGTTGGAGCCAGAAAAAAAAGAGCACGTGCTAAGTTTGCGACTAGCATCTAAGTAATATGGCAAACTTATGTAGGAACAGGACATTAGCAAATCCAACAAAGCAATTAATTCCACAAAAATCATCCAAGTGATTTATTCATAAAAAAATATGACTCCAACTAAAATAAGCTATGAATTTTTTGTTTCATTTTTGTAATGCATTGTCTCCATTTTATTGTGGTGGGTTTTGTCTCCCAAATACTTCAATTTTCCAATTTTTATAACATTGACAATGATTCACATGGCTTTCAAAATCAATGATTGGCTCCAAGCTCTAACTAGAGAAAAAAACAAAAACAAAAAGATTTATCTTTGGGTGTGGATTAAATGAAGTGATGATCAAAGAGAGCTTTTCTTTTTGTGAGAGCTAATCGTCACAATGGACATCTCTTGACTGAAGAGGAAGGCGATAAACCATTGAAAAGGGAGGCAATAAAGAAGAGTAAAATTTTAATTATAATTTATTAATCTTAAATAAATTTATTAATTTTTATTTTTAAGTGCTTGAAAATTTTAAATTTTATTTATTAAATGAGATGTCATTATATTATTTATTAACAGTATATAAATGTGATACACCGTCAGGGTATGAAATATTAATTCAATATTTAAAACACAGCTAATTTTCCTTATATAATTAAAATTTACAATGCCTTGTTGGTTTTTCCATTAAAAATCAAAACTCGTTGCATATAAAGCCGCTAGGCAGTAGCTAACCAAGCAGCATTAAAAAATAACAATGGCTCATTCCTTCAAAATTTTCCTCTTCTTCACCCTCTCCATTATTCCCTTCTCCTACCAAATCCAACACCCTCTGGACTCTTTAACTCCAAAGGAGTTCATCGAGGTTCAAGCCATTTTTAACCAATCATACCCCACCTCCAACCACAACATAACTTTTCAATACGTTGGTTTGGAAGAACCAAATAAACAGGCTGTCATTTCATGGCTAGAGAACTATTTCACCACACCCCCACCTCGCCAAGCCTTTGTTATTGCACGTATAAACCATAAGACTCATGAAATCATAATTGATTTATGGCGCAAGCGAATAATTTCTGATCGAATTTACAATGGTTATGGATACCCTTTACTCACTTTTGAAGAACAAAACGCTGCAAAACAGTTGCTGTTTAAGTATGCACCGTTTTTGGCTTCCATAAGTAAGAGAGGGCTCAAGATTGAGGAGGTAGTGTGCGCAAGTTTTACTGTAGGATGGTACGGGGAGAAGAAAAAAAATGGAAGGATTGTTAAGGTTATGTGTTATTATTTGGATGGAACAGTTAATCTCTATATGAGGCCAATAGAAGCGATCACAGTGACAGTTGATCTTGAAGAAATGAAGATCATACATTTTCAGGATAGATTAATGATCCCTGTGCCAAAGGCAGCTGGGACGGACTACAGAGAATCGGAGCAAAGCCCACCTTTCGGACCACCGTTGAAAAGAATCACGGTTGTGCAGCCAGACGGGCCTAGTTTCAGCATTGATGGAAACAGAGTTAGGTGAGTACATTAATCAGGCGCCAACTATGACTATTTGTGAACTTGTCCACGTTTTTCCTTTCCATTTTCTTGGTAAACTTGTACACGTTTCCTTAGTTTGATTTTGTTGAACACAAAATTGTCCATTTGTGATTTAAATCAGGTGGGCTAATTGGGATTTTCATTTGAGTTTCGATTCTCGGGTCGGTCCAATCATATCTTTAGCATCGGTATATGACACTGAGAAGCAAAAATTTCGTAGGGTGATGTATAGGGGATTTCTATCAGAGCTCTTTGTTCCGTACATGGATTTAACTGAGGAATGGTACCATAGAACATTTTTTGATGCCGGAGAATATGGATATGGTCTATGTGCAGTGCGACTTGAACCACTTAGAGACTGCCCAGCTAATGCAGTTTTCATGGGCGGATTTGTTGCTGGTCAGGATGGGATGCCTATTGAGATGCCTAAAGTTTTCTGCATCTTCGAACGAAACGCTGGCGATGTCATGTGGCGACATACTGAGACTGAGATTCCAGAAGTACTGGTATGTCAAATTTTCACTCAGGTCTTGATGGTTCTTAATGTAAATTTAGGTGAAATTTTGGATGGTTTATTAATGGATTGGAATTTTAATGGCTTTGCAGGTAACAGAGGTTAGGCCAGATGTGAGCCTGATAGTTAGGATGGTCTCAACTGTGGGCAATTATGACTACATAAATGACTGGGAATTCAAGCAGATTGGTTCCATTAAAGTCACAGTAAAGCCACTTTAATTAATTAATAGCTTTACCAATCCCATGAAGGATTTCTAGGTGCATTTCTATTGATTTGATCTCATTTTATCATTCTTAACAGGTTGGGCTATCTGGATTACTAGAAGTAAGAGGATCAAAATATACCCACAAAGACCAAATAAATGAGGAAGTCTATGGCACATTGTTGGCAGAAAATACTATAGGTGCTCACCATGATCATTTCCTCACCTACTATCTTGATCTTGATGTAGATGGTGATTCCAACTCCTTTGTCAAGTCCAAATTGCAAACAACCAGAGTAACCGACCAAAGCTCCCCTAGAAAAAGTTATTGGAAGGTTGTTAGTACGACAGCTAAAACTGAGTCAGATGCAAAAATTAAACTTGGCTTGGAGGCTGCTGATCTCTTAGTTGTGAATCCTAACAAGAAAACTAAAATGGGTAATCTTGTTGGCTACCGTCTGATTCCAGGATCAGTTGCAGGTCCTCTTCTAACGGACGATGATTATCCACAGATTCGGGGTGCCTTCACCAAGTACAATGTGTGGGTTACACCATATAACAAATCTGAAAAATGGGCAGGGGGATTATATACTGATCAAAGCAGAGGAGATGACACTTTAGCCACATGGAGCAGCAGGTATAGTCTTATTAAAGTTTATTTTTACATTTTTCCTTTTGCGTTGGTTGGCATTATTATAATGTTGATTATTGGTTTAATTTACAGGAATAGAAGAATAGAGAACACGGACATTGTATTATGGTACACAATGGGCATTCATCATGTACCTTACCAAGAAGATTTTCCTTTGATGCCAACAATAAGCACCGGATTTGAGCTCCGACCGGCAAACTTTTTTCAGTTCAATCCGGTGCTTAAAGTGAAAGCTCCCAACGATGTCAAGTGGCCTAATTGCTCCATATCAGGCAATGCATGAAAATTGCGGATTAGTGGATTCTGCATTGTTGGATATGTTGGACTCCGACCGCCCACGATAATAAGTGGAACCCAATCCAATAAAAGTTAATTAAACCGCATAGGGTAGTTTTCTCCCAAATTAATTGCCATTTTTTTTTCCTTTTACGTTTGGAAACTGCTATAACTTCCTTGTTAAAGACGATACATCTCGGCCAACAATAAGAATGATCGTCTAAAAGAAAAAAAAAAACAAAAAAGGTAAAGGGCGGATGACGTGACTTGAAAAGGAAAAAAAAAAGATAAAGGTTAACACTCATCTTAAAACTTCGCAATTGTTTAGAGATTTTAAACTGTGAAACTCAGAATCATTTTCAAACGTGATTTTGTTCCAAATTCATGAAAAGAAGTCAAAGCGATTTTACACTCCAATCGTTTGAATGCAAGTTAATTTTCGCCAATTTAATTATTGTTAATAGAAACAATTTCTTTCATTTGTTATCCGAGCCATAAAGCAGTTTGAATGCAATGTTAAGTACAAATAGTATATAATTTGCTATGCTATTTTGGTTCAGTTTATTGATATTAAATTATCCGTTGATATGCATAATTTATGTACATAGATATCAAAAAATTATTAGGCTAATTTATTTGGTAAGTTCTTAAATTTTATCAAAAAATGTCATAATATCACTGGGGGAAGAACTCATACAAAGTTTTTTAAATAAAGTTTTTTATTAAAAATAATTTAATAAAATTTTTAATAAAAAATCTAAATTGATAAATTAATAAAATTTAATGAGAATATCAATAATATGTAAAAAAAATCTTCTTGAAAACACCATTTATAATTAAATTAGATTAATACTTATGCAATGGTAAAAATTTGTCAATTTTTACTAAAAATACCTATCTAAAAAATATATCACAATTTATTAAAAATTTTTAAAATTTTACACATTTAATCTATGTAATAAAAACTTTTAATTTATCAATTTTAATAAAAAAATTTATGAAATTCACCTAACAAATTCATATAAATCTTTTTCCATGTATGGAAGTCACACAAAATGTGTGTGATATTCTTTAAAGTTGTTGTATACAAATGACTATACTTGTAATATAACACGTGGGCACAAATTTCCATTCTAAGTTTTATTTATTTATTTATTTATTTTTGTAATGCCATTGTCATTAAGATCCAAGGTTTTACTCTCAAATTGTGAATTTCTTTTTTAAAAACAAAAATAAATTATGTTTTTGGACTTTTGCTTGTCTTTTTCTGATTGCTTGCTCTTGATTGCAGGCTGTGCATGCTTGATTGCTCGATTCCCTATTCTTCCTCTAGTGAGCTTAGCTTTTGGAAACTAAGCTTATTTTTACTGCTTGTTGCTCTTGCTCTTGCTCTTGATTCCCAGCTTGTTAATTGATCGATTGTTCTTGCTTGTTTTGCTTGTGATTAAGACTATCTGGGCTTCGTCGAATCGAGAACTATTCGTTGGGAATGACCTTGAATCTGAATTGTCTTGCTTCTTTCCACTGCTTGATTGCTTCTTGGCTGCTTTGATTTGATGAGAGTTGTTTGATCGATTCTTGCTTCTTGCCTCCTCTTTTTTGTGATCATAGATTCTAGGTTTTTTTATAGGGATCAAATCTTAATTCAATTCCAAAAACTTTAATTCAACCAAATCTAAGAAAAATCTCCATAATTTGATTTTGTATAATTTTACATGAATTAAGCCTCAAGTTTTTCATATTCGATTAAGTAATGAATTACTAAATTTAAAATTAAATCTAGTCTGAATCGAATCCAAAAACAATCTATCTAAACAAATCACATGTTTTTTTTTTTTTTTTTCACTTTGACTAATAAAATAAAATCAAATAAAATCAAAATTAAAATTAAAATCAAAGTTACAATTAAGATTTTCGAACTTTTAATTCTTGGGTCAAACTTTTTGAATTAGGGTCCAATATTCAAAAACTAAAGAATTTTGGAAAAATTCCTAGATAAAGTGGGGTATTTACACTAATAATTACTCATCAAAGTAGAAACTGGCTTCTACTCATCACATATTCAGTAATCATGCCAAAACAAACAATTCTTGTTTCTTTTTTTTTATTATTTTCTTTTACTTTGGCCAATAAAAATAAAATCAAATCAAAATCAAACTCAAAGTTAAAATTAAGATTTTTGGGTTTTTAATTCTCAAGTCTAAAACTTTTTGAATTAGGGCCAATGTCCGAGACCTAGTGAATTTTGGTAAAGTTTTCAAACAAAATGAAGTGTCTATAACTGTTTTTTTTTTTTTTTGTGCATTTTTTATGAAATAAGAATTATACAAAGATAAAATATATATATTTTGTTTAGGTTAAAAAAAATCAAAGAAGAAAATTACAAAAGCTACCTCACATCTAAGGCTTGAAAACTTTCAAAAAATAAAATACTACTCCATTGACATTTCAACTCTTTGGTTTTTTTTTTTTTTTTTGAAAAATAAAGTATCCCTCAATAAAGGCTTCAACTTTAAAAAATATAATACTCTTTCACCAAGATTTCAAGAAAAATAATATACTCCTCCATAAAGACTTCAACTTTGAAAAATAAAATACTTGTTTCAACTTTGAAAAATAAAATACTCCACCAAGGCTTCAACTTTAAATAAATGGTCCCCTACAATTGAAGCTTAAAATTTTAAAAATCATGACCAGGAAAGCTCTTTTCAACAAAGGCTTGAAACTTTAAAATTCATATCCAAGAAAGCTCCTTCTTAACAAAGGTTTGAAACTTTAAAATTCAATGTCCAAGAAAGTTCCTTCTCAACGAAGGATTGAAACTTTAAAATTCATGTCCAAGAAAGCTCATTTTCAATGAAAGCTTGAAACTTTTAAAATTCATGTCTAGGAAAGCTCATTTTTAACAAAGCCTTGAAACTTTAAATTTCATGACCAAGAAGGCTCCTTTTTAACGAAGGTTTGAAACTTTAAAATTCTTACCTCAAAATAGTTTCTTTCATTTGAACTGAATCCTTATTGATCATCTGTCAATGTCCCTTGTCAATATTATCTCAACATTTAGTTTTTCCTTCATGCTTTCCAAACATATGCATTGAATACATGCAATGAATGTATGCAATGAATGGAAAGATTTTTTAAAATTCTCAAATTCAATTTCAAGATTCAAACTTTAGTTTTCCTATCTTTTTAGTGACGCATAGAATGAATATGATGAATGCAATGTTCTCAACATGATGCATACAACATGTAATGGATGCAATGAATGAAATGCAAAAATCTTATCATTATGCATGAATAAAGTGACTATACTGCATACAATGAATGCAACGCAAAAATCAATATCATGTAGCTCTAATTGTGGTAAATGATTCTCAAGCCTTTTCTTCATGTTTTCTCTTCCTTTTAGTTTCCCATCATGTTCTTCTTCATTTTCTTGAGAACTAACTAGCAAATGTATCATCCTATTTGTGACCCAAAATTCTCTAGCTTTATTATTTGATCTAGCATTTAGAATGTTTCTTTCATTTATAAGCCATAAGGATCAACATCATTTTAAACCTCTTTTATCATTTTCATTTCATTTTCAATCTATCCCAGTCGTTTTCAACTTTATCTTTTCATTTGTAAGCCCCAAAGATCAACATCCTTTTAAACTTCTTTCATCATTTACTCTTCATTTTCTATTTGCCCTAGTCACTTTCAACTTTTTAAAAATAATGCAAGGATTTATCATCATTCCAATTCAATTACAATTGTAATCCATCACACTTCCTTAAGGAATAGATGGTGAAGAACAAGAAAAAAAAAAAGATATTCAATATAAAAACAAATTTAAAAAAGAATGAATAAGACAAGAAACCATTCTAAAGTAAATCCTCAAGATAAATGTTGGAAAAGGTTTACCTAATCAAGATGATGATTATTTAGACAATTCTAAATAGGTTAATTTTGAATTTTTTGCAAAAGCTCATTCTATTAATATTCTTGATCTTTGAGCTCATCAATCTAGGCATATCTCATGAGATCCTTATTAAAGTTATTTCCCCAAATCTTTATCTCAAATATATCTCTTTTTTTTTTTTTACTTAAACTACCTTTTTAAGTTTTTAATTTAAGTCTTTATTTTTTCTATTTTTTTTGCTTTATTCATTTTTCTTATTTTATGTTTTTTTTTTTACTTTTTTTATTTATTTGCTTTTGCTTTTTTTTTTTTTGCACATTTTTTGCACATTTCTTTTCCCCTTGATCCACCAATAACATTCTAACCAAAATTTCAAACAATCTTATTACAAGTCTGCCTTAGTTTAAATCATGATTCTTCAATTCAAGTATTCCCATTCGATAAAAATGAACTTTTAAAGGAAGTAACATAGGTTAAGGTAAGGGTTATGAAAAAAATGGATAAAATAAGCCTAAAATATATTTGAAAAATTATGAACCAAAGGATCATTTCACTTTATGTAAAACACTTTGACATTTTACCCCATCAATTTTTTTTTGCTTGTTTTTCCCTTTTTTCTTTTCTTTTCTTTTCATTTCACTCTTTTTTTTTATCATACATTCCTCTTTTTTTTTTTTTTTTGCATATTTCATCATTTAAAAAAAAAAACCACAAAAAGGCTTTTCCTCTGAAATCATTAGTGACCTTCACTTTCCTTTTTTGTAAACAAACTTTTCAAACTTTGCCTTTAGTGTATAGGTGATCATTGGTTAGGGTTTATTCCAAAGAAAATTTCAATAGGCTTAAATGGGATAACGAATGGATAATTTACTCCTTATGTGAAAGGTAGAAAAAATATGGTTATTTTTTATATCTAACACGAATACTCTTAATGAAAAATATTTTTTGACTAAGAGCAAACTTATGAATGAATCATTACCAAAAATCACATATTGTATCACTTTCTTCTTTTAATGTTTGAAACTTCTTGCTAGTTTTGATCCACTTCTCATTTTACTTTTAGTAATCCTATATTTTAAGAATCTCAATTCATCAATTTCACCAATGTGAATGATGCTTTTAGTATTGAATCATTAATTATTGTCATGATTGTTTGAACATTTATTATTTAGAACATGAAAGCGGGTGAAATATGGAAGGCATATATAAAGGCAATGAAAAAAAGAGAAAATGTAATGAAAATGCACCTGTCAATATTTTATTGAGATGTTGAAAGATAAATAAAAAAATAATCATAAAAAACTCTCAAATGTTCATAAATATTTAAAGACTTGCATTATTTCTTAAAGTTCCTAAAATGATGAGCATTCATAAAACTTTATCTAAATTATTCCCCTTTGTGGTCAATGCTCAACCCACTTAGCTTGTCGAAACTCACCACGCCTGCGTTAATCAAACTTTGCACCTAGTGCTTGAAAAAAGGCTAACTTTCTATACAATGACCCATATCCCATTATGATAATCGCATGTGGCATTAGCATCATACTATCTAAAATAAGGCAACTTTATAGATTTTAGTTTAACAGGTGTTACCACATGATTTTTAACAAGCTTTGAAAATACCTTGGTATATGACATGGGGATAGGATCAATATAAGCTTTTGTACATTTTCATTGTTTTATAAGCTCCATGATCAAGGTGCCATTATTGATGAGATATTCGATCTTTTCCTTCAGTTGTCTACACCCTTTGGTTGAATGTCCAATTATCTCAATGTGATAATCGTATCTACCATTCGGGTAATAGCTTATTGTTGATGGATTTGGAGTTATTTTCAAAGGCTCAGGGGTGACAAACGATGCTTTATTAGCAAACGCAAAAGGTTAAAAATTGGAATTGGAATTCACTTTTGATTATTCTTTAATTTTCTTTGATTGCTCAATGGTTGGATAACAAGTTAAGTGGTAGTTGTTTGGGGATAGGGATTTGCATGAAAACCTAACTATTGCACGTGATAATAAGGATAAGGATTTTGGGAAAGGTTGTTTATAGAAGGGCAATAAAGTGGGTACATCGGATAAGGCTGATATGTAATAAAGCCTTTAGTAAATGGCATTTGATGTTGGACCCCCTTATATGCTTATGTTAAATGTGGGCCAAAACCAAGAAGACATAGTGGATTAGTTTTATTTTAGATCGTTGTCTCTTCCACCACTTTCTTCCCCTTGTTCACAGTTTTTAGCAACTCAGTAATAATTCCCAATTATCCCTTTAGTTCTTCTTGTGCCTTTTCCACATTTTGAATGTGAAGAGCCAGTTCATCTTTCATTATTTAATGTTGTAGTGCTTTAGATTGTTTAAAGTTTGAGCTATTTTTGAACCTTGATTTACCATAATTAAGCTGTATATTTATAGGCATATTCATGAAACCATCATATCTTTAGTTTATGCATAAATGAATGCATGTATGCATGAATGCAATAAAAAAAGATTTAATGATGTAAATGCATACATATACAGTAAAAGAAAATGGTTAGCAAACAACATAATATATATATATATATATATAAGGAACAATATAAAGGGTTTGTATGCACATAATATATATAAGGAATAATTTATAAATTTACACGCAGAATAATAAATGTCTCATCATGTGTTTTATGTTGGGTTTTCTAGCAAATAGAAAGGTAAGCTTCTAACTTACGTTTAGATTCTTAGGGTTTATTTACATGCTAGGTTCAAAGGTCCAACACTCTAAAAATTCTCAAATTGTTTCGTAAATCGTCGTTTATTATAAACTAGTAAAGTACTCAATTCTTGCCTACCATTATAAGCTTAAACGAAAAGTATTCAATTTGAGTGGGAGTTATCGCTAGTTTACACGTAGATCATCATCTCATGAGAGTATAGGTACTTGCTACCACTTAATAAAAGACAAAGCTCAGGTCTAGAGTTTTTGCATGAATGTAAGAGTGGTGTGTAAAGAGACATGCTAAATAATTAAATAAATTAATGCACATAAAAAATTAAAATCTGTAAAACAAAAAAAAAAAAAACCAATAAGCTAGTAATATGAAAATCATAAATAATTACATAATAAGACCATAAAAGTACGGATTAAGATAACACATAACTAACTAATAGCTTGACTCTCTAATGTCCCTAGTGGAGTTGTCAAACTATCACAACTTTTAGATTAGAAGAACCTACCTATTAGACATAAAAATTATGACGTTGTCACCAATATTTTTTATCTAAGTGTGATTGACTACTTATATGAATTTATTTTTTTTTAATGTTGATCTAAGTCTAAACTAAAGGTCCTTAAAGAGAATACGTTTTACTCTACATCAGCAGAACTAAATATGGAAGTCAATTACATGCAAGGAAGATTTTAGTACTTTTTTACACTCAAAATTGGTACCAAATTAATTATGTGTTATCTGATTTAAGCCTTATCCAAAAAGCTTTTTATTATGCAAATTATCAATTCTAATTCTTTTATTTATTTACACAACATTGTAATACAAAAAAATCTATAAAAAATATCATGCAATCATGTAATAATTAAAACATGCCAATATGAAAATCCTATAAAAAAATCATGCAAAGATGTCATGAAATAAATATAAAATCATACCATGCAATAAATTATACAAAAAAGTTATCATGTAATAATATCATGCAATAAATATAAAATTATATCATGCAATATACAATAATATCATGCAAATATTATCATACCATCATAATATAAGATATCATGCAAAAATTCCCATGTAATAAATATTAATCATGGAATAATAAAAATATCAAAAACTTCATAAAAGTAAAATAAAAAAAAGAAAAGAGAAATTAAAGAACCTGGTCGAATTCAAACAACCAATGGGTCAGGTCAGGAATTGGACGCGGGTTACAGTGAAATAGGTCAAAATTTTGGTTCTCTTAGCTCCCCAAAATGCTGTCGTTTTTGAAGCTGAGAATAACACCTAGAACATTTAACATATTCTTCTATTTTTGCTTCTGTCTTCAAGCTTACCATCTACCTCGTCTCTACCAGATTCAAACACCAAAAATAAACCGAAAAATAAAAAACTAGAAGCCACCAAATACTGGCCGAATTCGACGCCAATCCGCCGTTTACCACTACCGGCCTTCTTCTTTCCTTTTCTAACTCTGTCTTAAAACCCAGGAACTTCCCTTCTTCAAGATCTAGGACTCAAGAACACTAGTGCCTTACCCCAAAAACCGTAAGCTTGCCATCGTTGCCAACACCTCTCCACCGAAACCCACTGTTTTCTGCTGAAATTTGTGGATTGATCAAATAGTGGGTTTTTTTTATTAGTGATTTCTGATGGGTTTCTGGGCATGGGGTTTGCTTTAGGTTGAAATTGGCTTTGGAGTATTTTGGGTTTATTGCTATGTTTGCTACTTATTGCCTCTGTTGAATTTGTTGCTTCTGAAAACCGCTTGTAAATTCCTCTGTTTGTTTCTGTTTCCCTCGTATGCTCTCTGTTTTAATTTTTTGAACTGTTACTGATTGCTGTTTATCTGCTAGTTGAGGCCTTCAGCTGCTGTGTGATTGTTCTGCGCTGTTGATTGATTTCTCGATTGCCTCTGTTCTGCTCGACTTTCTGGACTTTTGCTTGATTTTCTGCCTATTGTTTGCTCTTGATTGCAGGCTATGTATGCTTGATTGCTCGATTCCCTCTTCTTCCTCCAATGAGCTTTGCTTTTGGAAACTAAGCTTATTTTTATTGCTTGGTTCCTCTTGCTCTTGATTCCTTGCCTACTAATTGATCGATTGTTCTTACCTGTTTTGCTTGTGATTGAGACTATCTGGACTTTGTTGAACCGAAAACTATTTGTTGGGAATGACCTTGACTCTGAATTGCCGTGCTTCTTTCCACTGCTTGATTGCTTCTTGGTTGCTCTGATTTGATGAGAACCCTTTGATTGATTCTTACCTCTTGCCTCCTCCCCTTTGTGATCATAGATTCCAGGTCTTTTATAAGGATCAGATCTCAATTCAATTCAGAAAACTTTAATTCCATCATATGAAAAATCTCCATGATTTGATTTTGTGTAATTTTTCTCTCTTTTGCATGCATTAAACCTCAAGCTTTCCTTAATTGATTAAACAATGAATAATTGCCTCTGAGATTGAATCTAGCCGAATCAAATCCAAAAGCAATCTATCAAGAGAAATCAAGTGTTTTTTTTTTTTTTTTTTTTGAATTTGCGCAATAAAAAAAATAAATAAATCAAAGTTAAAATTAAGTTTTTCAAGCTTTTAATTTTCAGGTCCAAAACTTTTGGAATTAAGGCCAAATATTTGAGATCCAATAAATTTTGACAAAATCTCTGGACAAAATACGGTTGACATTACCAATTACTCATCATAGTAGAAACATCTTTCCATTCATAACATATTCAGCAATCATGCCAAAACAAGCAATCAAAACAGAACCAAGTGTTTTTTGGGCAACCCGTAAGGGAATCATTAAATGAAATAAGTAAAAATTGTAGATTTTTTCTAGGGACGGCAATCAAGTTCGTCTTTGACGGGTTTCGGTTTGATCTGATCTTATAGGGTCGGGTTTTTTTTTTTGAATTTCGGATTTCGGGTCGGGGTTGGGTTGGGTAAATTAGGTAACGATTGGGGTCGGGTCGGGTTCGGGTATGTCTAAAAATCGATTTTACCCGACCCGACATTATTAAAAAATTATTTTTTAATTAATTAATTAATTATTTATTTATATATATATTTATATAATAATATTTTTAAATATTTATATTTAAAAAATAATGTTTTATATTTTAAAAAATAATATTTTATTAATTTCGGGTCGGATTGGATACGATTTACATATTATCGGGTCGGATTTGGGTATTAAAAAAATTCGAATCGGATCGGATTCGGATTTAACAAGCATAAAATCGGGTCAGGTTCGGGGCGAGCAAAACCCGTCCCAAACCCGACCCGATGCCATCCCTATATACTACGAACTCTCAACCTCCCTTCAAAATTTGTAGAACCAAAAGAAGGTATAAATACTACACCTTTTCACAAAAAATCTCATTTTGAAACCAAAATTTTGGACTGTAACCCAGTTGATATCTGAGGTAACCCAATTGGAATTGATCATCAGACTTTAGATAAAAAAGAGACGTGTAACTTCTTTGTTCCTCTTTTTAACACTTTCACTGGTCCTTTTTCTCTCTATGCTCGTTTGGTGTCCACCATTCGAAACTAGGTTCTTTGGTACATGATTATCTCGTCATTTGGGAAGGAAGGTTTTAGGCCCCAAAAGCAAACAAACTCCTCCATTAGAAACCATCTTTCCAACAAAAAAAAAAAAGAAGCATTATAATATTCCCCCTTATTATGTTATCTGCAATCCAAAAGATTCAATTTTGCTTTTTTTTTATTCCAACAATGAAATCTAAGGATCTAGAAACTTTTGACAACTACTTTGCTCCAAAATTATCCTTGCAATTTTTTTAAAGATATTGCTAAGCTTGTAGTTAATGTAATTTGGGGATAGCTTCTATATAATCTTATAGATTAAAAGACTAAAATAAAAAATAAAAAATTAATTAAATTATATTATTGTTTTCAATGATGCTAGATCAAATTCTTTAGTTTAAAAATTGTTTTAGTTTTTTTTTTTAAGAAATGAAATTTACTAAAGGGTTAATCTCATCAATGATCTCAACATTATAGCAAAATATTTAATATAATATATGAATTTAAAAAATATTTGATATGATATTTGAATTATCTATTAATTAATATGATACTTAAACGATTGTATTATTTGTCATGTGTTATCATTTGAAGTTAATTATATTACGAGTGAGTATTATATTAATTAATAAATTTATAATTTAAATATCACATTAAAAATTTTTAAAATTCATATATCAACATTTTATTATAATTTAGGTGTGATTCAAGATATTTACACTTGATTAACTTATAGAGGCTGAAAGCCTATAATGTATATTGAAACTATCCCTTAAAGAGATAGTTCATTTGACATCTGTCCAATTTTATACAACTGCCATTTTAACCTTTCAATAATATAAAATTACTATTTTAGTTTTTAATAAAAAATGGTTTTGGAAACTATCGATTAGACTAAACTCAACCTGTTAATCGTCATTATTAGTCTTTACCACACATCACCATTGAATCTAAATACCATCAAATCTTTCAACATTTCAATAGCCAAAGAAAAAAAAAACTAAAATCAAACACAAATATATCATAATAACAAAAAAATGATAGGGTAAATAACATTAGTAGCCCCTAAATTTTGAGTTAAATTCTATTTTGGTCTTTAAATTTTAAAAAGTTCTAATTAGATCTAAAATTGCTTAAAGTTATCATGTTTTGGTATTTACATCTATAAATCCGTTTAAATTGACAATAAATACCTGTTGGTGCCTTGTGGGTGGCACAGCTTGTTCTCACGTGGCAAATAGAAAGACCAAAATAAAATTTGTTTGAATTTTAGGGATCAAAGATGCTAATATCTTGAATTTTTTAATATTTCAAATATATTTGATAAACTATTAAATTTAAAATAATATTTTTATATTTTTTAATTATAATGCAATTTATTTATTAAATATTTTTGTTTTTAATTAAAAATATAATCTAAAAAATTAAAAGGAAGTTAAGAATTTCAAAATTCTTTTAAAAAAATTCCATATAAATTTAAAAAATTTAAAAAATTTGTATTGGTTTAAAATTAAATACAAAACTCCATAGCTTTTTAAAGTATTAATTAAAAATTTTCAAATCATTTTAAATAATTGATTTATTAATCTATTCATGATATTTTTTCTATTAAAAAAATTATGTTGAATCTATTCTTTATTAAATTTTTTTATTTATAGAAATTAAAAAAATACAATCAAAATAGTCCTTATTTCTTATGATTCGGTAAGAAGACGAAATTATTAAAAATAATTTTTTAGTTTATATAAATATAAAAATTTTAGTAAATATTTATTCAAATAGATTTTTTGGATAGAAAATAATTTTTTTAATAGATTAATAAATATACTTTTAAAATGATATCAAATCCTTTACTTAATATTTTAAAATGGCATTAATTTTTATTTAATTTTTTAATCAAAATAGAAATATTTGTTTGATTTTTTAAAATGATATAGATTTTTTTTAAAAGGATTTTAAAATTTTTAACTAAATTTTAATCTATTAAGTCTATTTTTATAAAAATAGTATTTTCACTCATAAATAATATCATAATAAAATATTTTAAATTATGATATTGTACAAAATATATATGAAATGTAAAAAATCAAAATTTTCTTTAATTATTTATATTTTTTGTTTTTTCTTATTTACACTGGCGAATCTATGGGTCATGCCCCATTAAGAAAGAAATTTTGGTGGTGGAATGAAGATGTGAAAATGACAATTAAAGTTACGTAGGAGTGTTATAGAAATTTAAGAAATAATAGGGATAAGGTGAGTTACCTGAAGTATAAGCAAAAAAAAAGAAGTCAAAAAGGCTATACAAAATTCAAAGATTAGGATCCATGAAAAATTATATAGAAAATTAGAGACAAGAAATGGAGGAACAGAATTGTTTAAAATTGCTAAGCTGATGGATAAGAAAAGTAGGGATTTTAATGGTGAAAGATGCATCAAAGGTGGTGATGAAAAGGTTTTGGTGAAGTATGATGAGATTAAGAAAAGATGGACAGATTATTTTATAAGGAGATTAACAAAAGATGGAGAAATTATTTTGATAATCATTTTAATAGCAAATGTGAATAAGATATAGGTGGGCTTAACATACCTTTTAAGGATCTGAATCATATGTTTAAATGGAATATTAAAAAGTATGAGGTTAAAGAGGCTTTGAGCAAAATGAAAGCAAAAAAAGTTATAAGACCAGATTGAAGTTTGAAAATGGTTGGGTAAAATAGAGATAAGATGGTTAAATGATCTTTTTAATAAAATTTGATGGATTCAAAAAATGCCAGAAGATTAGAGGAAGAGTATTCTAGTGCCTATAAACAAAAATAAAGGTGATATACAAAATTGCTCAAACTATAGATGAATAAAACTTATGAGTCATACTATGAAACTTTAAAAGAGAGTAATAAATGTAAGTGCAGACATGAAGTCATTATTTATAAAAATCAATTTGGGTTTTTGCTAGAGCATTCCACAGTAGAGGTAATTCACTTATTGAGGCAATTCACATATGAAATTTATCGATTTGGAGGAAGCATACAATAAAGTTCCTTGAAAGGTGCTTTGGTGGGCCTTACTGAAGAAAATAGTGCTTTTAAAGTACATTATCATACTTAAAAATATGGTATAAAGGAGCTGTAACGAATGTAAAGATAGTTGGGGACATGATTGATAGTTTTCCTATTACTTCAGGATTGCATTAAGGCTCAGCACTAAGTCTATTTTTTTTTACATTAGTTATGGACGAGCTCATTGTAAACACCCTATTTTGTCTGGGTGTTTTAATTAAGTTGTCATTGAGTCGATTTTAGATTCAGGCACATTGGATTTTCAAATTTGATTTGGCTTTGAGTCCAAATAAATAGTTTCAATTTCATACAAAAATGAAAAAAAAAAGAGAAAAAACGTGTTGGAATGCAAGTTGAAATTGAAAAATTATGGGAATATATTGGCATAATCATAGAGATGAAATGGGCAAAAAGGAAACAAATTAGGGAATTTGTAAATCAATGGCAGATTGCGAGTTTAATTTTTTATTTTAATTTCTATAAAAAAGAAAAATCGTTAGAAATCAAATCCATGAAAATCATCACAAATTTTGTTTAATTAATTCCTTTCTATATTAAAAGGATTAAATCTCTATACAAGTTGCGTTCCAACACAGACAAAAAGAGGATGAAAAAATACAAAAATTTTACAAGTTTTGGGATTTCATTCTTGTTATAAGTTTGCTGGGTTTCTTAATTTTGGTTTTTTTTTAAGGCTTTTATTTTGTTTTCTGAAGTTTTAGATTTTGGGATTGGTTAATTTGAATTTGGTTTGAATTTATCATTTTCTGGAAATCTTTTGGACTTTGCTAGAAATCTAGGTTTTTCTGGGTTGTTCTAAGGTTTTATGGGCTTTATAAATTTTTCAATTGAAATTGTCGATAAGGGTTAGATTTTTTTATAGGAATTTTTAGTTCCTAATCGTTGATTCTTTTTTAGAGATAAAAACAGCAAAAAAAAAAAAAAAAAACCAAAGGGTAGAGAGAAAGTGAAAGCTTGAAAGTTGAAGAAAAAATAATTTTTTTTTGTTTTAAAGCATGCCACTGTTTCATTTAACTGAGGATCTACGTGTTTCTTTAAAGTCGATAGGGTACTTGTGTAACCTAATTCCAGCATGCATTTCTTTTTGCTTTAAGTCGAGTTGTGCCCTTACCTAAGTGTCGAGTCACATCAAACCAAGCTAATTTTTATGCCTGCAGCTTCGCTTATTCGTCACCAAGCCAGGCTAGGATTTTGTGGTGGTAAAACATAGTGAGTATTTTATGGTGGAGTAATTAAACAAGATGCTAGCTAAGATTTCTTTGTCATCACTATTATTGAATTAAAAACCACATCGCAACACCTTATTAAAGATGTTAAATCAGGTTTATGTAGCACACGATATGTCAGTAGAGTATGTGAACAATTTGGCAGGGAATTTGGTGGTGCCACATTATATAGCCTTCAACGATGATGAGATCTTACCAGAGGAAAAAGGTAGCATAAATGCTCTGTATATTACTGTTAAATGCAAAATCACATTATAACTAAGGTCTTTATTGACAATGGTTAAGCTATTAATGTTATGCCCATGTTCACTTTAGTAAGGTTGCCCATTAATATGTCCCACATAAAAAGTAGCCATATGATCATCCAAGCCTTTGATGGGATTAAGTGTGAGGTATTGAGAGACATTGAGATGCCTTTGCAAATTGGACCTTCTACATTTAATGTAAAGTTTCAGATTATGGCCATCTCACAATCTTGTAGCTGTTTGCTAAGTAGGCCATGGATTCACATGGTAGGTGTTATCCTCTCCTCCTCATAATAAAAAGTCAAGTTTAATGTAGAGGGTCAACTTGTGATTGTAGCTAGAAAGAAAGACTTGTTGGTGACTTAACATATGAATGCTCTCTATGTAGATGCTATCGAGGAATCATTGAAGTGTTCTTATCAATCCTTCGAGCTTGTCAATACGAGTTGAATGTATGTACAAAAAAAATGTGGCTTTTTTTGTTTCTAAAAAAAAAATGGAGGGGGCCCTTGGACATGCCTAAACTTTGGTTTTGTCCCTATTTGGGTATGAATTTAAACTTTCCTTGTTGCCTCCCTTGTAAATGTTCAAAGTTATGGTTTAGGGCCATTATTGTAAAGATATTGCATAACATCATGTCTAAAGTCATGATGTAGGGAACCAATAATGTAAAAAATTTGCATTGACTATTTTTCCTTGCTTTATTTTTGTTTAGTTAAAAAAAGAAAGAATAAGTTATTCTAGTTAGAATTTTACAGTAAGTAAAATTTTAAAATATAAAGCTTAAAGTTTGTTTCCAATAAAGTTTATTTTCATTTGTGTTTAATTTTAATTATACCCATATATATTTTTATGATTGTTTAAATTTAATTGTAAGTTTAATTTTATGCATTGTTAATTTTCTTATTATTTGGATTCCCAAGGTCATTTTAATTTAATCTTTCATACTTAAATCTATAGTTGGTATATTTTATTTTTATTTTTCGTGCACTTTAAATTTATGCATATTAATAATATAGCAATAATAATAGTAATAATAATTTTAAAGAAAAAAGAAATATATATGAAATATGTAAGAATATAAAAATTCATTTTTAGAAGAATTATAAAAATAAGCTTGCTCTGAAAGTCTATCTAGATGTTGGAGACTTTTAGAGAGGTTCATAAATTCTTAAAATTTAAACCTAAACCTATCCAAAACCCCAAACTTTTTTTAAATTTCTAAGGATTTGCATGAAAACTTTTTATGAAGTAATTTATTTTTGAATATTGTTTACATGTTGGGGTATTCAAGAAATTTTATTTCATTAAGAATTTTCATACATTTCCACAACTTAGAATAAATTCATGTTGTTAAAATAACAAATATAACAATAAAAAAAATAAAAATAATAAGACATAATTTTAAATATAAAAAGTCACACCCAAACTTTGGCTACACGTTGGAGAGTCCAATTGGTCTGTTTATATTTGAAAACTCGATTCTTAAATTTATATTTGATCATCATTGGCATATGTTTCATTTTTAGATTAATTTGTTCCTTTATAATGCATATATGTATATGTGTGTTTGCTCTAGTTATGGATGTTTAATATTAATTATATTATTTTTTAGTTTTTTGACTAGATAAAAGGTTTTTTTAAAAATTTTTAGTTTTGAACAAATGAAATTAAAATAGCATTCCATGAAATATAATTATTGATACTCTGCCTAGATATTGGAGAGTCATCAATGATTATCATTTACAAAAAGTGTTATTTTGTTATTTTAGAAGGAATGTCATGATAAATCTTAAATGGAAAGACTATCTCCAAATTCTACCATTATGTTGAGGACTTTGAAGGTATTTTTTTAATTTGAAATTTTTCATAATATTTTGAAATAAATATTTTTTTTAAAAACTAATTTCATTTTTTAAAAAATAAAGGGAATTATAATTGAGTTTTGTATGAAAACTATTTTTGTTCAAAATTATAAATAGAGCATAATTAATTGGTACCTATTTTATGGGTGTTGGGAGTGCTAATCTTTCCTCACACATAATTAACTCATGAGCCTAACTATTTTTATAAATTGAAATTATCTTTTTAATAAAGCTTTTAACTTGTTTTATTAAAAGATAAAATTTTTGAGTTGCCAATTATACTCTAAAAAAATTGGTGGCGACTCTTTGTGTTTTTTACTACTTTTAAATTTTTATGTCTAGCAATCGAGTCTCGGACTGATACGTTATGACAGAAACCAAATATATGTTTCAATTTCATAGAAAATAAAAAAAAAAGAGAGAAAAACATGTTGGAATGTAAGTTGAAATCTGAAAAATTATGGGAATATATTGGCATTAATCACAGAGATGAAATCGGGGCAAAAAAGAAATAAACTAGGGATTTTGTAAATTAATGGTAGATTGTGAGTTTAATCTTCGATTCAGTTTGTGATAAAAAGGGAAAATCACCATAAATCAAATCCATGAAAATCATCACAAATTTGGTTGAATTAATTGTTTCCCAATTTGAAGGGATTAAATCCCTACATAAGTCGTGTTCCAACACATGCAAAAAGAGGAGGAAAAAATACAAAAATTTTACAAGTTTTAGGACTTCATTTTTGTTATAAGTTTGCTGAGTTTTTCAATTCTGGTTATTTTTTAGGGCTTTTATTTTGTTTTTTGAAGTCTAAGATTTTAGGATTGGTTAATTTGAATCTGGTTTGAATTTATTGTTTTCTAGAAATCTTTTGGACTTTGTTGGAAATCTGAGTTTTTTGGGGTTTTCTAGGCTTTTATGAATTTTTTGGTTGAAGTTTCCGACAAGTATGGAATTTCTCGGTGAGATTTTTCAGTTCTTAGTTGTTAGATTCTTTTTTAAAAAGAGAGGCAAAAAAAAAAAAAAAAAGGCTAGAGAGAGTGTGGAGACTTGAAAATTGAAAAAAAAGATTTTTTTTTTGTTTGCTTTTAAGGCATGCCAAAACGCATTGTTTCATTTAACTGAGGATCCACACGTTTCTTTAAAGCTGACCTGGTACCTGCATAACCTGATTCCAACTTGCTTTCTTTTTTGCTCTAAGCCTAGCTATGCCCCTAGTCGAGTGTTGAGCCACGTCAATCCAAGCCAATCTTTGTGCCTGCAGCCACACTTCTTAGCTGCTAAGCTAAGCCAACTTTAGGTATTTTTGTTTTATTTTTACTTTATATACTTATTTTATTTATCTGTTTTATTTACTTATGTATTTATTTATTTATTTGTTTGTTTATTTTTAAATACTTTTATAAGAACATATTTAAATAAAAAATATTGCCAACAGATTGAAAGCTTATAATTTTTTTTTTCAAAAATAAGGTTTGACTGACTTATTGAAAAACCTTATAAATTTTAAAATAATAATAATAATAATAATAATTTTTTAAAAAAGGTCTTTCCTATAGATTGGAAGGTCAATATTTTATTTCAAAAGAAGGTTTTACTAACATATTAGAAAGTCTTATAATTTTTATAAAAAAATAAAGTTTGAAAAAAAATAAAAATAAAAGAAAATAAAAATAATATTTCCTGTTTTTATAAAATCCTAAAAATATATTGGATGATAATTTTTGATAGAAAATCTCACTATCATATTAGAGGATGTTTTTGACAATAAATCATATTTATAGAAATTTATTACTACAAGTAAAACTAAATGAATCCAAAGACAGAGCCTCTTCAAAGTATGACAAATAGTTTTCTTGAATACTCCTAATATAAGAAAATATTCTTAAATTATTACTAACTTATTGGAGTAATTTAAGAAAAATTTCCAATATTAAAATTATTTGGTAAATTATAAATATATTTTAAAGCTTCGATAACTTGAAATTAAGTTGATATCATCCTTTGGATGATGCTGTGAAGGTGTTATAACATTCCTTACGCATAATTGTATTTTTGAATCTAAAATCTTATTTAATGGACTAAAATCTATCATTTAAAGATACCTAAGTCAAGCTTAAGACTTCTCTTTAAAAATGACGGATTTAGTTAGGTGACCAATCATACCCAAACAAAAATGATTGGTGGTGACTCTTTAAATCGATGTCTAGCGATAGGTTTACGGATCTATATGTTATGACACTCACTTGAAATATCCAAGATAAAGTGCTATGGTGTATGTTATTTATCGATGATATAGTTTTAGTTGTAAAAACTAGTGATGATCGTAATGCGAATTAAAATTATCCAGGCATACATTAGAGTCTCGAAGTTTTAAATTGAGTAGATCTAAAACTAAATATATTAAATATAAGTTTAGTAATCATAAAGATGTGAGTGCTAGAGTGATTAAGTTAGATGATGAGATAGTACTAAAGAGTAGTCATTTTTCATATTTGAGATCAATTATTCAAAGTGATACTGAGATAGAAATGGATGAAAATCATAGGTCTCAAACAAAATGGTAAGGTGAAAAAGTGCATTGGATTTGATGTGTGATTGCAACATACCTTTAAAGTTAAAGGTGAAGTTGTATAAAGCAACTATAAACCTGTGTTGATATATGAAAGTGAATGTTGGATTGTTAGGAAACAACATGAGAAGAAAATGAATATAGCGGAGATGAGAATGCTTAGGTGGATGTGTGATCAGACTAGAAGAGACAAAATTATAAATGAAAAGATTCGAGAAAAATTAAGGCTAGTTCAAATTGAGGAAAAGATGAGAGAGCATTGTTTAGTATGGTTTGGACATGTAAAACTTAGGCTTGTCTGTACACTAGTTAGTAGAAATGAGTTTCTAGATTTAAGAGAGACCAAAACTTCTAGAGGTAGGCCACGAAAGATATAAATGTAAGTAACAAGAAATAATATGATGATTAAAAAAGTAAATAAAAAAAGTTGTTGATAGAAATTAGTGACGTAAGGAGATTCAAAACTATGACCTAACATGATTTTTTTTTTGGGTATTTCATACAATCGACTCCAGAGTATAAGATATAAGGTTTAGTTTGTTGTTGTTGTTTTTTTTCTTTTTTTTTTATAAACTATTTTAGAAAAAAAAAAAAAAGGGCATTTAATATTTTTAGTACAAAATCAATTTTTTGGATAGAAATAACATTTTCTATTATAATTTATTAGTAAAATTATATGTTTTTAATATAAAATAGTTTTTCCTTTTAAAAATGATATGAAATTTTTTTAAATGATTTTAATTTTTAACTTAATTTAATTTTTGAATATCTTTTTTTTTTGTAAAAAATAAAAAAAAAAACAAAAAAATATGTTACAATGAAAATAGAAATTTTTTTAAATTTAATATTTTACAAAAATATATTTAAATAAAAAATTAAGATAAGATCATCTTGGTCCCTAAATTTTGAACAAAATTTTATTTTGATCCTTTCATTTGCCACGTTATATGCTAGTAAATGCCATTCATGTGCGTCAACTGGTGTTTACTATTAATTTAGATGGTTTTATAGATGGAATAATCAAATTAGGATAACTTTGAATAATTAGAGATCTAATTAGAATTTTTTTAAAATTAAAAGCCAAATTAGAATTTAGTTTAAAGTTTAAAGATCAAATGTGCTATTAACTAAAAAAAAAAAAAAAAAACAAGAAAAACAGAGGTTTTGGTTTCGTGGTTTTAGGTTTGATTTGTTGTAGACAGTTTTAAGATTTTGAATATGTAAAAAATGAAGGAAACAGAAAAGGAAGAAAGAGAACAGTCAATAGTGGTTCATATCAACAAATAATCCCCACCATAAACAATTGAAAAAGGTTTTTAGGCAAAAAAACCAACAAAAAAGAGGAAATTGGGCAAAGATAAGGGAGAAATAGAAAAGACAAAGAGAAAGGAAAGGGTTGTAGGCTTTAGATTCTAGGATTCTAAAATTTTGAAAATTTTTGAAAATTTACAGAAAAAAAAAAGATAGAAAGCTATAGAGAGAGAAAGAGAAAGACTTTGAAGTTTTTAGGTAAGGTAATCAATAAGAAAGATTAAAATCTAATAAGATTAAGGTTTTTTTTTTTTATTATTTAAGAAAGATAGGTAGGAAATGGGGCATGAGAGAATGCAAAGATAAGAAATAAAGGGTTAAAGTTTTTTTTCTTAGGGTTTTTTTAAGGATTAGTTAAGGTATTAAACAATTACATTTAAACAAATAAAAGAAAATAGTGGAGTTTAAAAAATCTAATCGATTGGTGAAAAAACAATTATGATGACAAGATGACCCATTTTAAGTAAATCATCTCAATTCCAAAAATAAATAGTTATGTACCAATAAATAAATAGATCATTTTATTTTATTTCTTATAAATATTTTTAATTAGGTAAAAATTTATTTTTATTTTTTATTTTTTACATGTTTCTTTAAATAGTAAAAAAGATAGAATTAATAATAAAAATAGCAATTTAAAAATTTTTAGGGTTGAAAAGTATTTTGAATTTTGTAATAATATTTTTGAAAATATTTTCTTAAATTGAAGAATAATTTATGTCAACCTTACAAAACTTTAAAGGAGAGTTCTTACAATTTATCCAATATAAAAAATAATTTCAAATAAAATAATAATTTATTATTATCAAAATTAATATTTTTTTTATTTTTCTAAAAATGAAACATTAATAAAAAATAATTATAAGAATATAACATCATACTTGTTCACTCCTTATAAAAATAATTATAAAAATTTAACATAAGGCTTAACAACATGACCCCAAATCAAGGATGGATTTACAATGGAGATAGTAGGGCAGCTGTTCACCGTGAAATCCTAAAATCTCTTTTAAATATGTTGAGAAATTAGACAAAACTTTAATAGTTTTACATTTTGTGACAACTAGATTGAATGAGAAAAATATAAATGAAAAAGATTTAAAAATATTATAGAGTATAGATGTACTTTAGTAGTAGAAAACTTCTCATTTTAGAAGAAAATCGGGGTATTATATATAAATATTAATAAAGTTTGGCTTTTAAATAATTTAATTTATGGCTAGCTAAAGTTAAAACTTTTCTCCTTTGTCCTACTTGTTTATTATCTTTTCTTTTCATTTTCAGACTTTATTTCATTTTGAGAAATACCCATTAAAATTGTCCAAGTCAAACATAAAAATATTTATAAAATGAAAAATAAGTAAAAATTAGAAATAAAAAAAATTCTTGTAGCGTAAAACTACGTAATGGGTGAAATGGAACAACTATTAAAAGCTATTGATATAAAAATTCATATTTAATTTATTAAAGTACTCTCTCTTTTATTATTTTTCTTTTATAAGGACAACAAGATAAGGTGTTTGTTTAATACTATTTAGATTTTTAATAATATATATTTAGTGTAAAATAATGATGTAGAGATATAATCTAACAAAATTTAAAATTTTAAAAAAGCTAGCATCATTTTAAACTTATTAAAAAAAGTTAACACGTATTTATGAAAGTAACATGTTGTTATTCTTATTTTTTATTTTCATATGTTATCTTATGCATTATAAACTATAGATAACCTAAATTAGTATTTGATTTAAATTAGTTAAGGACAAATATCTTAATAAAAGCAAGTAAATTTTAGAGAAAAATATCTGAAATCAAATAAATATATATAAATTGAAAAGGAAAAAATTTCTTACATTTTTTAATTATGAAAATCATTCGACTCAATTATAGATTAATTATTTTCATTTAAAAAATGAAAATTTTGATATTTAAACTTTCAATCTCAATATTATAAGTTTTTGTTTTATTTGTGTTAATTTTTATTTAAACTTTTTATAAATTTGATATAATAAGAAATATTTCAAAAAATTTTTGGTTAAAAGTATGTTCTACATTTTCTTTTTGCCAAAAAGTATGTTTTACATTTAGAAAACATTATCTTTACATTAAAAAAAAAAGTAAATATATTAAATAGTAAATTTGCCCCATTGAAACAAAATTCTCGATCCGTCCCTGCTCCAAATCAATATCTTAAATTTGTAGTGAATGATGATTTGAAATATATATATATATATAATATTTTATTATACCATTTAAGATGATTAAAACAAATTATAGAGTTTACCAACGTAAAAAGAACTAACAATTTTAAATGAGTAAATAACATTTGTGGTCTATAAACTTTAAGCCAAAATTTATATTGATCCCTAAAATTTAAAAAGTTATAATTGAGTCCTTACTTGCTTAAATGTGTATCAATATTGTCCTTTTATCCGTTAGATTGTCTAAATTGATAAAAAATCCAGTGTGGCTTAACACATAACCTTATAAAGTTTTATTATATAGAATTTTTTTGTTATTTGAAAATATTACGTGAAAATTTTTATGTCTACTAAACAAATCATAAAACATAAAAAACTAAAGACTAAGAAAAAAAAAGAGCTTAAACTAGAAAAAATAAAACAAAAGACTAAAAAAAATAGTAAGTCAACTGTCAAACTATGAAAAAGAAAAAAAATCTCTGAAATTGTGTGAAAAAGAAAGAGTTCAATAGCAAAAAAGAAACTTTGTGAAGCGAAAAGATTCTCTGAAATTGTGGAAGAGAGGATTGACCAAAAGGGTACCCCTTATTAATGAGAGGGCTGACTAAATGGGGACCATATGGTTTTGGGATTATAAAAAAGGGATATCATGAGTTGGAGGTTGAAAGATGATGATAACGATGTCGTTTATGGTTAGTTTTTTTGCTTGTTTATATATATTTTTGCTAATTTTGCATTGTTTATGATTTTGTTGTTTATTATTCATGTTTTGATTTAGGAATTATTTTTAGGTTTACTTTTTTTTGACTTGAAAATTTTAAGTTTTTCATATTGATTATTTGAGGGATTATTTTAATTTTTTATGAGCCCAATTTAGATTTTGGGATTGTTTTAGGGTTTACATTTTAGGACTTAATTATTTTAACAATTTTACCTGAACATATGTTAGATTTTGGTTTTCGGTTTTCTTTTGCCCGTTTTGTAAGCGATACTAATTGATAGAGCAAATAACATACAATTTATATAAAAACCATTTGTCTAATCATCATGGTTTGTTATGTTTAGGGTTACAATCCACCATTAGGTACACAATATTCATAAAAAGATACACAAAGTGCAATTTTGAATGCCACTCCTACTATAGCTTCCAATGAAGCAAGTAAATAATAAAATTGGTTTTTGGTTGTCTTTAGGTAACTACCAAATTATGTTCTTTTGTAATTTTTATCTTTGTATGCAATTTAGGGTTTAACATTTCTTTCACATAGTCCATAGGTAGTGACCTTGTTTAAACACGCCAAGTAGCATGGTGTTCAAAATAGAATTCCCAAGAAGAAATGACTACATTTGACTGACTTCATATCTTTTTGTTAGAAGTTTGCATGGTGAATGAAGCTTGTTTTATTTGAATGGCTTCATAATTTGGGCCAGAATCAATGTAACAAGTTTATTTCATATATTGTGTCTATACAATATTTTTTTGTTAGAACATTGTGTTTGATTTTGCTAGCCAATTTTTGTGTAGCCAGTTTAGAATATGAACTTGTTGGCATTGAAGTACACAAAACTTATATTTTATTGTCATTGGAAATGAAAATATGAACTTATATGTATGGTATTTGCTAGCCGGTGAAATATAAGAAACTTATTATGTGCTATTTACTTGTGTTCTATTTTGTATAGAATTTCATAATTTGTGTTTTATTTTCACTATATATGAAAATGTCAGGATCATTCCATTGATTTTGCTATAAACACAAATTTAAGACTCAAATTAAAGCCTTGTTTTTTAAGATGCTTCAATTTTTTTAGACAATTACTATAATTATAAGAAATTTACATTGATACACAAAGATAATCATATCACACAAAATCTACAAGTTTAGAAACATAACCAATTTCCAATTGACAACATATTTATTACAAGCCAATTACCCCCAACACTAGATTAAACTTTGTTCATTTTCTTTCCAATAACAACATAAAAATAACAACAAGAAAAGACATTGCAATCCATTTCCAGTTTTTATTCTTATGATTGCAATTATCGTTGTTAGAATTCTCTGAAGGGATTTGATTTTTGTGTTTCATTTTTCATAGCCTCCTTAATAAACTTAAAATTATTGTCTTGCTGTGTTCATTTGTTAAAGGATCATATCATTGAAAAAACCTATATGCACCAAGTTGCTATAAATTTAAACAAAAACCATCACAAATTAAAGGAATAAAAACACATTAAATTAAATAAATAAAATCATAAAAACATTAATTTGCTACCCATTGTTGCTACTTACTACCTATATTTAACATAATACATACTAATTTGTTGTGTTCTTAAATATCTATAAAATTCAAAACCAATAGTTGTGTCCATATATTCTAAACACACATTCAAAATCTACATAATATATATTGTCTTGTCAAAGCCCTACTCTATCTATAAAACCATAATTAATTTTTTTTTAAAAAAGAAATATTGTGTTCTTATCCCATAGTTGTTACAACTGACAAACCTACGACTTAGGTTAGTGCCAATCCATGATGTCCTAATTCAAGCTTGTTGACCATAATGACAAACAAGTAACAAACTTATATCTTTTATATGGCAACCTTTAGCTCTTCTTTTTTAAATCTTAGTTCCTTTTTTCAACTTTCAATTCTTCCCTTTCAAACTTTCTTTCTTTTTTTCTGTAACACTCAAAAAATGAATTTCATATTTTGACCCCTATGATTCCCTATTTTTATCCTTTTTTTTTTCAAGACTCAAAACAATTCTTCCACAAAAAATTTTGAATGTTTAGGGTTTCTTCTATTTTAATTGTAAAAAAATTTGACATCTTTTTTTTTTTTATATATGGTGTAGGTTTTTTTTTTTTTAATATTTTTATCTTTTATGATTTGCTTAGTGGACGTAAAAAAATTCTATGTAATAAAACTTTGCAAGGTTATGTGTCAGACCAAGTTAATTTTTTTATTAATTTAGATGGTTCAACAGATAGAGAGACTATATTGGTACACATTGGGCAAATGATTTTTAAAGATTAGAGACTAATATGAAAATTAACTCAAAGTGTAGGAACCGATGTGCTATTTACTCATTTTAAATTAACACATGTATCTATACTGTTTTTCTATACTATTATTATATTTAAATATTAAAAAAAAAAAAGACCCCGTCACCAGCCCCAGCGAAGAAAAGAAATTGTTTGACTCTCCGGAAGACTCTCAAATCTCAATCTCAAAAGAAGTCTCTCTAGAAACTCCAGAACGTAAGACAAAGCTCGTTTTCGTGTATTATTCTCAGTGCGAAAGCGCAAAGTCTCTCTTTCTCAATTCTTCTCAACTCTTCTACTTTCTACATTCTTTGCCGCCTTCAACTTCTCTCTACCAAATAACTCAACAAGCCATTCTCCAGAATTTGCTTTTGCAGCATTAGCAGGTTTGCATTTCTCTTTACTTACTCTTCTCTCGTTATTGATTTTATAAACTCCCTCTGTTCTTTTATGCATTTCCTCTTCCATATTTTTCAATGCTGCTTGGGAATTACCAGTTTACGGTTTCTTTCAATGCCGGAGAAGTAAAATATATAGTTTCTGGAATTGGGTCGGTTTTGGTTCTTAATGTTTTATGCTACAGTTGACGATTGTTTATTTTTTAGATATGGCTTTGTATTGGAAATTTAACAACTTGGTTGTCCACCAGTTTGTTTTTCATAGATAAAGCTTTCAGTTTTATGATCTTCTTCTGATGGCTTGTTAACTACTTCAGGGAGTTTCATTGTTGCGTTTTATAGTTCCAATGGTTTTGTATGAAAGTGTTGAAGTTAAGCTTAAGCCTATGAGTTACAAAGAAAGAAACAACCGTTCTTTTGTTTTTTTTTTTTTTTTTTGTTATCTTTTAGAGTGAATATATGTTAATGTTCGTGGTGGAGTTTGGAGTTTAGAAAATCTCAGGCTTGCCAAATTATGTCTGTTAGATTGGATTTTGGAATGATAGTACATTTGAAGTGTTTGTGAAAAGTCCTACACGAATGATTGTTTGTCTAATTCTATAATGCAGATAACCAGAGGCTAAAAGGTTTTCTAATCGGTTGCTTTTGGTTTCTTAAAATAGGCGTGGTGTTCACTAGACATGGAGATTGGAGTTTAACTTTTCTTTTTTTTTTTTGGATAAGTTGGAGATTAACTTTTCATTTGTGCCTTGCTAGTTGAAAAGAAATCAGTTTTTCTTTCTTTCTTTCTTTTTTTTTTTTAATGAAAGTTGATGTTTATTTTTTTAAACTGGGTTGAGTATTTGTACAAACTAATAGTTAAATTAGAAAAAAAAAAAAAAGAAAAAACTACTTTGAGGCAATCTATGGTTCATGAGTTTGTCATATTGAGTTTTGATAAAAGAAATAAAAGATATGGTGGTGGCATTATATTTTGTAGGCAGAAAAGGACTTTAAAAAGTTTATCAATTTTCTTGATATTAAGGAACTAAATATCTTTCAAAATCAGAGAAAAATGCTTTAAGTCTACTTCCAGCTTCAAACTTTTTCTATTCTTGTTTTTTCATAAGTGTGTACAATTTTTAGAAGCTGAGTATACTGATAAATCTCATTGCTGTTTAATTATTTTTTCAAAGTGCAGGAATGGCTGAACCAGGGTACACTGTGGCATCTGACAGTGAAACAACAGGGGAGGAGAAATCTTCATCTGCTTTTCCAGAAATTGCAATTGGAATTGATATTGGAACTTCACAATGCAGCGTCGCTGTCTGGAATGGCTCAGAAGTGGAGCTTCTCAAGAATGCTAGGAACCAGAAGTTGATGCGTTCATATGTCACTTTCAAAGATGATATTCCTTCAGCTGGAGTAAGCAACCAACTTTCCCATGAGCACGAAATGTTATCTGGGGCTGCTATCTTCAACATGAAATGTCTAGTTGGACGAGTTGACACTGATCCAGTTGTTCATGCGAGGAAAAGCCTTCCTTTTCTGGTTCAGACTTTGGGCATTGGTGTTCGCCCGTTTATTGCTGCTATGGTGAATAAGGTTTGGAGATCCACCACACCTGAAGAAGTTTTTGCAATATTTCTGGTCGAATTAAGAGTCATGGCTGAAGTTCAATTGAAGCGGCCTATAAGAAAGTTGTTTTGTCCATTCCAGTTTCATTTGGTCGGTTTCAATTGACTCGAATTGAACGAGCTTGTGCTATGGCTGGTCTTCATGTTCTTAGATTGATGCCTGAACCAACTGCTGTGGCGTTATTATATGCTCAGCAGCAACAACAGATGATACATGACAATATGGGCAGTGGAAGTGAGAAGATTGCTCTTATTTTTAATATGGGTGCAGGGTATTGTGATGTTGCCATAACAGCTACAGCTGGAGGAGTTTCACAGATAAAAGCCTTAGCTGGAAATGCAACTGGAGGAGAAGACCTTCTTCAGAACATGATGCGCCATCTCTTGCCAAATTCTGAGAACCTCTTCTCAAACCACGGAGTTAATGAGATCAAGTCAATGGGTTTACTTCGAGTTGCAACTCAGGATGCCATCCACAAGCTCTCTTTCCAAGACAGTGTACAAATTGAGGTAGATTTACTTAATGGGTCAAGAATTTGTAAGGTGGTGAACAGGGAGGAATTTGAAGAGGTCAACCAGAAGATCTTCGAGAAGTGTGAGAGTCTCATAATCCAGTGCATACATGATGCAAAGGTAGAGGTAGATGATCTGACTGATGTAATTGTTGTGGGAGGCTGTTCATATATTCCGAAAATAAGAAATCTTCTCAAAAGTGTATGTAAAAGAGAAGAACTTTACAAAGGTATGAACCCGCTAGAAGCAGCAGTCTGTGGAGCAGCACTAGAAGGAGCAGTGGCTTCAGGTGTCAGTGATCCTTTTGGCAGCTTGGACTTGTTAACCATTCAAGCAACACCTCTTGGAATCGGGATACGAGCAAATGGGAATACATTTGTGCCCATTATACCTAGAAACACTACAGTGCCAGCTCGGAAAGAGCTGATATTCACGACTGTCCACGATAACCAAACTGAGGTACTGATTGTTGTTTATGAAGGTGAAGCAGAGAAGGCAGAAGAGAATCATCTGCTTGGCTATTTCAAGATTATGGGAATTCCTCAAGCTCCTAAAGGAGTTCCAGAGATTAATGTGTGCATCGACATTGATGCGTCAAATGTTCTGAGAGTTTTGGCTGGGGTCATACTGCCAGGTTTTCAACAACCTGTAGTTCCTGTAATGGAAGTAAGGATGCCGACTGTTGACGATGGGCATGGTTGGTGCGCTGAAGCTCTGCAGAGAACATATGGATCTACTCTAGACGTAGTGACAGTGCATAAGAAGATATAAAAATGAGGTTCCCTTTTCTGTGTTTGAATTGAATGTTTTATGCATTTTCCCCCCCAAGGAATCAGTTTTCAGCTTGAATGGTTGTGTAATGTGTTGTTCGTACTTGGATTGTGGGCTTGGTTTAATGAAATGAAAGCATGGAGCAGCAGCTACTTTGCTGCTATGTACTATAAAATCAAAGTTCTGTGTTGAAATCAATTGATAGGAAGGATTGGGCCAGGAGTACAACTCTACTTTTGTGTTTCACTCGTGTTCAAAAAATTTGTGTCAAGTTGTCGGACGGCACGTAGTGACAAATCAGTTGATTAAAACAAGCTGGATTCTTCAAAATCATCTTACCATGTGAATATAAGTTGTTTTAAAAAGAAAAGAAATTAAATACTTTTTGTTGGAATCAACAACCAATTTAATGATTCTCATCTTTGGCAAGGTACAACTGAACCTGATTAACCTGACGATTTTATTCCGGGTTGTTACATATCTTTTTAAAACAGTGAATTAAAGGACAATTTCCATCCTGACAATAATTTATGGACGACCAACATAGTAGATAATTTTTCTTGAAATAGGTAACGAAATTAAATGAGCTGAGTTGGCAGAAACCTTTTTGGGTTCAATTTTTAAAAAGCTTCTCTCAAGTGGACCTAGCAGGGTAACCCTGCATGTGTACGTTACATGAGATGCAATCTATTTATATATGCAGTTCTTCAAGTTCTGGTAACTCGGGAGCTAAGGAGGAAATGATTGTCAAATAGAACAGCTAAGTTCACTGTAAGTAGTACCCTTCCTGAGTTTCATTCTTCTCTTTTTTTCTTTTTGTTTTTTCTTTCATTTTGATTGGTTGTCATTTTTCTTTTTCAACCCCAGTTTACAGAATGATTTTTTGGGTTCAGACAAGACCATATTGTTTTACTTTCATGTTTCATCCATATCTTACTATTTTATATTTACGTATGTTCTGTTTATGTTGATTAGACAAATCTGAAGAAGATGGCCCTTGCATTTGCAATGAATATCCTGATTTTTGCTGTTCTTGTTTTTCACCCTTTAACATTCTTTGGTAAGTAATTTTTCTCATCATTCACTGTGGTTTAATCTTGTCTTCCGACAATTCGATGAGCTGATAAATCTTTTCTTTTTTTTTTTTTTTTCCTTAAAGGTGGTGATATTGGCATCAATTATGGAAGAAATGGAGACAATCTGCCTTCTCCTAGACAGGTCATTGATTTCGTCTCAAGAAAATTGAGCAACAAAATCTCATTGATACGGGTTCAAGATGCCAACCTCGAAATCTTAGAGGTATTAAGTGGAACCAATCTGGTAGTGACAATAGGGGTTCCAAATGAGGCAATTGCCTATGTAGCATCCAGCCAAGAAGCTACAGATGAGTGGTTCCAGGACCACGTTGTCTCATACATCCGAAGAGGTGTAAGGTTCCGATATCTCTGCGTAGGCAGTGATGCAATCCCAAGTGTTGTTGCATCTTATGTCCAGGGAGCCATGGCAAATCTCTATGACTCAGTTAGGAAGGCGGAGATAGATTACATATTTGTCACAACTGCTGTTGGA
Organism: Durio zibethinus; assembly: GCF_047325235.1. Lineage (NCBI taxonomy): Eukaryota > Viridiplantae > Streptophyta > Magnoliopsida > Malvales > Malvaceae > Durio > Durio zibethinus. The sequence goes on along the minus strand of NC_143183.1, from coordinate 14,165,676 downwards.
AGTAGCGTCTTAGGGGCCTCGTACCCTCCTTCCCAGAGTCAATTTGCTCCTGGGGTAGCTCAAGTAATGAGCAATCTGACTTGCTATCTCTAAAGCATTGGCTCGCCACTTCTAATCAATGTGTAACCTTTCTTTTCCCTTGCCTCAGAGCCTAACTATATTTCATTAGAATATGCTTTGTTTCAGTTTCAAAAGCCTGTCATTATTGACGGTAACTTAGTATACTACAATCTATTTGATGCTATGGTAGACGCCTTTGTAGCAGCAATGGTGAGGGCAGTGGGAAAGGATGATGTCAAAGTTGTGGTCACAGAGACCGGCTGGCCAACTGCAGGTCATGAGCCCTATTCAAGCATAGAAAATGCAAGAATTTATAACAGCAAATTGAGGGAGCATGTTATTGGAGTAGGGAGAACACCAAGAAAGGCAGATATGAACAAGAAGGTTTACATCTTTGAAATGTTCAATGAGAACCTCAAGGCTGAGGGAGTTGAGAAAAATTTTGGGTCCTTTTATCCTGACTTTAGAGAGGTATATCCATTGTGGTATTGATTGTGCCCTGATGAAAGCGCTTTCAATCACCATGTAGTTCTCGAGCATGATTTTGTAATGAATAAGCATATTTTTACAGGAAAGCATCAGCCTTTTCTTTTGCCTCTTCAATCTCAATGGCCAAACTGAAACCTTGATAATCAAACTCGAATTCATTCTTTTACCTTTGCATGTAATAAATGAAATTGAAACCGAAATTTGAAAACTTCTAACAAATAATAAATTTTGCGTCTTTCCGGACCATTTGGCTAAGACTAGTTTTTTTATACCTGCTTTGTATTAAAAAAATTTTAATGTGCACGATAATCTTAAAAATGAAAATAACAAAATTATGGATCATGGATGATAATTTCATCAAGTCCCAGTTAATTAATACTTTAAGAATATGGATATATTTTAGTAAAAAAATTTATTTTGACAAAAAAAATCATGTGAAAATAAAATTTTCATTATAGAAAAAAATATACTATACATTCAATTATTAAATTTTGAGATCACAAAGTAAAAATTAAAAAACCCATGAATTTGAGATTTATCCTTTCAACGATCAAGTAGTTAGAGATTTAAAAAATATATCAATAAAAATTTAATCATTCATTAACAAACTGTAAGATATTTCCAAAAGAAGAGTGGGTAGTAATCCTAAGTTGAAAACGAAAAATGTGAAAAAATAATTTAACACGATAACCAAGGGCGATCACTTAATACCAAGAGCCCAAGTGCAATCGGCAATGACAAGAGCCGTAGGGCGATCATGTGTTCTTTGCAATACGGAGGAGTGCCGTGTAGTTAATTAACCCCAGGGGGCTATCACCCTAAACCTTGCTAACAAGTCGCACGATTTGTATGTGATGATGAGAAGTCTTTTTTTTTGAAAGACAAGATCTTTACTAAAAGTTGTGTTTGGACATGAAACGAATCCGTAAAGAACAAATGTTCTGCCGTATCTCATTTAAGGTTATAACATATATATTTATATAATGAGAGAATACAAGCATATTTGTTTATAATTAAATGTGCAATTATTGACAACATATTCTAAGACGCCCTCTCAAGCATCGTGTGATCATCAAAGATTGGATTGGCAGCAAGTTGAGTAGCACTCATATTGTCAGAATACATAGAACAAGGTGGTGCAAGAGGAAATCCAACCTCATTCAATATATAAAAAATCCAAAATAAATCTCGAGAAGTTATAGAAGAGCCATATACTTTGCTTCAGTACTAGATTGAGCAACAAAAACTCGCTTTTTAATACACCAAAAAATATGATTGAAACCTAAGAAAACACAATGACCCATTGAACAATGTCTAATATCTGGACAACCAGCCTAATCAGCATCAACTATACTAGATTCAGTGTAGTGCAAGGAAGTAATTGAATACCATAATTGATAGTTCTTTTAAGATATCTCAAGATTCGTTTTATAGCTTGAAGTGAATATCATGAGGCGCATGCATAAATTGATAGACTTGTTGCACAGCATAGATAATGTTAAGTCTAGTAAAGGTAAGATATTGCAAAGGTCCAACAATGGTGCAATATTGTGATGGGTCTAAAAGTAAAGTTCCATCATATAGATAAAGCTTCTTACCAATAGTTATTGGAGTGGAAGTAGGTTTGCAGTTTTTCATACCCAAATGTGAAAGTAGAGACAACACATATTTTGTTTGTGTCAACAACAAATATTTAGGTGTACGATGTGCCTTTATTCTAAGAAAACAATGAAGATCAGTGAGGTCTTTCATTGAAAATTACGAAGAAAGTTGTAAAATGAATGAATGAATAAACTTAATAAAGAGCCAGTGAGAATAATATCATCCACATAAAATAAAAGTAACATCATATCAAATGAGGAATGCCATATGAACCTAGAATGATCTACTTGATTACTTTTGAAACCAAAGGCATGAAGAGCATAACTAAATCTCTGAAACCAAGCTCGTGGAGCTTGATGAAGACCACAAAGAGAGCAATGTAATTTACAAACATGATGATGATTAGGGTCTACAAATCCTGCTGGTTGTGCCATATAAACTTCTTCATGTAACTTGTCATGTAAAAATGTATTTTTAACATCTAATTGCTTGATGGACCATCCTTTACTAACATCAATAGAGAGAACAATTTGAATAGTGGTGGCCTTAACAACAAGGCTAAAGGTGGAGTCAAAATCAATACCTTCTAGTTATGTGAAGCCTTCGGCCATTAATCTTGCTTTATACCACTCAATGTACCATCAGCTTATTTTTTTATTTTATATATCTAACGACAACCAACAACATTTTTAGATGAATTACAAGGCATTAAAAACAAAGTATTCTTTTGCATCAAAGTAGAGTATTTATCATTCATAATTGAAATCCAATTTTCATCTTAACATACTTTTTTGATAGATCTTGGCTCAAGAGATGGATAATTTGTAGCATGTAAAGAGTATGGTACTTTGAGCCTTTGAGTACCATCTCGACTTTATATAACCATAGGATGTATGGTTTTAAACCCAAAAGAAATGAAAAGATCAGATGATGGTTGAGCATAAGGTGCCAACACAGTTGTATCAAGTTCAGAAATAGTTGTATTTGGGATTGAAGTATTTGGTAATGGTTCTGACACAATTATAGTAGGAGGTATGGGTAGAGATATCTCAAAACTAACCTTAAGAGATGTAAAAAAGTTGATGGGGTAAGAAAGAATCCTAGGAGCTGTAGAATCAGAATGTTATGCAAAAAGAAAGTAATTTTCATCAACAACATGTCGTGAGGTATAAACCCAACCATTTGAGGGGTCTAAATAATGATATCCTTTGTAGACTGAACCATACCTTAAGAAAACATAATGAGTGGATTTTAGGGAAAGCTTATATTTTTAATAAGGAACTAAATGAGAATAACAAGTACATCCAAAAACTCTCACATTATTCTAGTTTGGCATAGAGTTAAATAACAAATATAAAAGAGAACAATTACCTAAAACTGATGTAGGAAGTCGATTGATAAGGTAAATAGCTGTAGAAAATGCCTTAAGCCAAAGAGATTATGGTAAAAAAGCTTGAAACAACAAAGTCAGGCCCATTTCCTCAATATGTTTATGTTTTCATTCTATTAAACCACTATGTTCATGGATATGTGGACAAGAAATTCGAAGAGAAATACCATAGTGATCAAGAAGATTTTTAAAATCACTTATTAACAAGTTCATTAGCTCCATCACATTGAAAAAATTTGATCTTGTTGCCAAATTGATTTTTAGTCATAGTCTTAAAATTTTCAAAATAGGTAACACTATTAGAATGACGTTTCAATGGATAAAACCAAGTATAATGACTGAAATCATCCATAAAAATAATATAATAGTGAAAACTAGTAATAATAACAGTGGGTGATAGCCCTCAAATATCACAATAAATTAATTCAAGAACATTAAAAGTTATCTTAGTAGATAAACCAAAAGGCAAACGTTTACTTTTTTCTGTTTGACACAAGTTAAGTTACAAAAGAAAGAATCCTTAGGACAGATAAACTTATTAAATTTTAACTGTGCTGTAATTTTGCTAGCTGGATGTCCAACTCGTCGATGCCAAATTATTCTAGAAACTAAAAAAGAACTGCCAATGAACAAAGCTTATTGGTCACATTTCATCATTCTAACGAATCGCTCCACATCTTTTGCAAGAATCACATAAAGATTGCCTTTAACTCGTCGATCCAAAAGTACCTTTCCCATGCAAAGATCCTTAATACACTACACAAATTTTGACATATATTAACGCTAAAAAAATCATTGGTAAAACCAAAAAATCCATCAATATAGTACAATAAATCCTATATCGATAGTCAAAATATGTATTCTGATGAATATTTAACTGTCGGTATATCTCTTATTGGTATAAACTTATACTGACGATTTTTAAGGTATCGAAATAGCTCACAAAGATATACTTATAGTTCAAGATTGTCAGTAAATATATATATGTTGGTATAGCCTCTGTTGTGTTTTCCACCATTATACCTTTTACCGATGGTTAACACCTACCAGTGTAGACTTGTATGTTTTAATTTTTCTTGCCTATACCGATGGTTAACGTCCGTCAATATAAACTCGTAAATTTTTTTACCTATACTGATGCTTAAAGCCCGTCAGTATAGATTTGTATGTTTTAATTTCTTACCTATACCGATGGCTAGCGCCTATCAGTATAGACTTATATCTTTTAATTTTTCTTGCCTATACTGATGGTTAATGCTTGTCAGTACAGATTTATAATTTTTTTTACCTATATCAACACTTAGCATTCGTTAGTATAAACATGTATTTTTTACTTTTTTACCTATATTGATGGTTAGAAACTATCAGTATAGAATTGTATGCTTTAATTTTTTTATCTATACCGATGGTTAGAGATTGTCAATATAGACTTATATATTTTAATTTGTTTATTATATTTTATTGACAAGTGGTGACTGTTAGTATCGCTTGAAATATTCTAACGATCAAATGCGTTAGTATAAATGTTAAGATATTAGTAAATTTTTAAAAAAATTATATTTTCAAGTATTAATATTAATTTTTTTATAATCATAATATGATATGTTTTCACATAAACAAAAAAAACAAAATAAAGTAAAAGATATTTAATAACATTAAAACTACAAGTAAATTATTTATAATCCACCAACTTAGAATAAGTAAAAAATTAAAGTCATTATACCAAGTCTGATAAATCAAACATTGATAAAACAAATATGCATAAAGAGTTACACCACCTTACCCTAAAAACACAATCATATGTTTGCACCATCAAATACCTAAAGATCTTTTGATCACCTTAAAACTTCAATATAACTCTAAACAAGATAATCTTAAAAAACCTATAAACGAACAAACAATTGCAAAGCACCTCAATAAGAAAAAAAAATACATGTACATATTACAAACTTTTTCCAAAACCAAAATATTTTAATTCATACAAAATATCACAAGTCTTGAAAAAGTCAGCAAGTGTAGTCACATCATATAACTAATAAGTTCAATGAACCTAGCTCACTAACAATATTCAATATACCAATCAAGCATCACAAAACACAATAGCCTTATTTCAATGCATAACATCCAAAACAAAACCAAATCCCCCTACAAACATAATGCTCAGAGTAAATAAATAACTTTCTAAAATAAATGATCCCATCATAGATTTCTACATAGAAGTATTTATATAGCATAAAAAAATCCAATTAGAATTATTGTAAATTATCTTATATATACAAAAGGTAAGAAGGTAATCATCAATTCATATACTAGTAGAAATAATTTTGTAAACATTATATCATTAGTATAATGCATGAATGAACAAGAAATAACCTAATTTGCATGTGTAATCTCCTCATTCTTTTAGTTTAATTCCAAATAATAACTTAATGAAACTAACCTAAGATTATTTTAGTCAACAGAACTATCATTAAATAAATATTTTCACTATAACATTCAAATCTACAACTACAAAACATGCTTACATCATAAAAAAGCCTTTTTAAAGAAAAAAAAAAGCAAGAAAGCTTCTCAAGGGAAAAAAAAAAGGCTTTAAGTCATAGTGTAATTTAATGATTATGACAAAGATGATGGGTAATGTTTCAAGAACACAATTACATGATTTAAAACCTAGATTCAAAATTGATTTTGGCATTCTATCTAAGAAACAATTATCAAGCAAAACATTTCCACATATATATATCATGTGATGACAAGTTTACCATTTTCATTTTGATTAGGTTGATGACTTGAATTTGAAGAACGATAGTTTTCACATGTGATTTCTAGAGTACTACTAGCATTAGGAACCTAAAAATAATTTTAAAAATTTTTTAATAAGGTTCAAGATTCATGAGCAAAATGACAATTTACATATATATAAACTAAAATAGATGTTATATATACCTCTCTATTTACCATATGAGTAATAGTATTCAAAATATCCATATTCTCATTAGAAAATTATCTTTTAAGTACCGATAAGACAATACTTAAAGTTTCTTTCAAGTTTTTAATTTTAGCTTTCAAAATTTGTACTTATTTCTTATGCTGAACCAATTCAGAAGATGAAGGATCATATTGTTTAGATGAAATGATACTGTACCATGCAATGAACATGTCTTTTTCTTTCTAGTCTTTTAACTTTTGAATAAACATCATCTTTCCATGAACTCTCTTCAAAATTCTGAGCATTAGTGTCGTTCAAATCTTTTTTCATGAGTTCCTAAAATTGTAAACAAACATTTTAGTATAAAGAAACTAAATATAAGTAAAAACAAGTAATAACTAAATTAAATACCATAATTTCAGCTGCCTTGTCATTCATAACACTTTCATCTTTACATGTATGAGAAAGAATATACATTTTAGCACGTGATGGTGGAATTCCATTAGCTTATTGTTTTTATAAAGGTACAATATTAATTATTGTAATGACAAAATCGCATATATAAAAAGTAAACTTCACATTCGTTTAACTGAGTGTGATAAGAAAAATTAATATATGTATTAAGGTTTGAATGATCTTCGAGAATGAATTTGTTCCTGTACAATAAAGCTCATCTAATTTTGAGCGGTTTATTTTGTTTGTCTCACTTTATTTCTTTAAACAAATGACAAAAAAAGATATATTATAATAACTTTGTAATTATTATCATAGTGTTAAAACAAAGTAAATAGTATATTTTGTAAACATTTACCTTCGCTTTATTAGTCAAACAATGTGTACCAAGAAACATGAATTGACTTTTATCTACTTGAGAATCATCAACTTTTGCAACCATTTCCTGTGGTACTGTCTTGTGTTCATTATAAAATTTATACTTTAATTCATTCTTCCATTGCCTCCATATAATACCCATGTTTCTTATTACCCAAGACTTAATTTTTTGAAATATTTCTTCATTGACAAGCTCATCAGAATTAGATTTGTGAAATTCAAACTTTGATTACAATTTGAAAGACGTAATTAGAAAGAAAATGTCAATATATATTATATGAATTACTACTATTAACTAGAAACTAAAAGATTATTGTCATGGCATTAGCTAGCAACTAAAACATTATCGTATTGATACCTTTAATGTTTTTCACATTTCCTTCTTCTTATCATCCGACATTTCATGCCAATTTGTATAATTAATTAGTACAAAGCTAGGCATTCTCACCATGCTACCAATGAATCGAGTTAAAGAGCAAGATTCATCACTAAAAATTATAGCATCATCATTGACCTTAACAACAACATGCTCTCTTTTCTTCAAATCCTAAATATTAGCCATACATGTAAGACCTCGAGCTTTTTTATGTTGAACATTTCTTACATAGACAAATTACATATAAAGAAAGCAACTAAAGTCATTAAAAAATGTAATTGTATAACATTATAACACATAAAGAATTGTACTAACAGAATATAGTGTTTTTATACCTGAATTATGTTTAACTTGATCATTTTGATCTTTATTATTTCTAGATTGAAAAATTGGTTCTTGAGATTCTTGTAAAGGCTTATATTGTAAAGCTTCTAGATCTATAAGCACATGTTGTCCTTTAGATTATGCTTGCAATTGAAAACTAGAGGCACGATTTGCCATAGTGATATTCAGTTATCTACGCTTTGCCATCTCAAGTCTAATAATACATAAAATATACTAAGTACAATATATAAAAAAAAAAAACTTGATAATGGCAAACCATATAAAGCCCCAAATACAATTTAATAGATTACATAAATGATGGCACCATATATTTAATTAAAAAAGGCACCATATATATTGTATTTGATTACAAATGCCGCCACCATATTAACAATTATATATTTTTATTATATATATTTAATTGAAAAAGTCAAACAATAAACAATTGTATATAATCTAAACAATTATAAAAACCTTATTATGCTACCAAATGCTTTATTATATATATTTAATTGAAAAAGTCACCATATATATAGTATTTGATTACAAATTTTGACACCTTAAATCACATTTTTATTATAAATAATTAATTAATTTACTTATAAATGTCGATAAATATTTGTCAGTAGATAATAGATTCTATATTCAATCAAAATAGTAGATTTTTCTTCCTCACTTGACTCTTTAAGAAACCATTAACAAAAAAAGAAAAACATTATCCTTGGTGATAGAATGAGAATCAAAGATGTTGTCATAGAACTACATGCAACTAAGGCAATATTGCTTTACATAGGGGTTTGTGAATGGGAAAGAAAATAAAAAAGACATACCTGTTACCATCACAAGATCAGTTTTGGTTGAATAAGTAAGAGAGAAGCAGAAGATAGAAGGAAAGTAGCTCGAAATAAAAACAAGAAAGCTATAGATATGAAATAGGGTTACCAATATAGGGTTATTTGGTTTTGGGTTTTAGGGAAATAGGGAATATTTGAAATAACTCACAATTGCAAAAGGAAAAATTTTGGGTAGATTATAAAAACTGTGTACCAATGAGGGATTTTTCCAAAGATAATAAAGTTTTAAAGTTTGAAAATTTAAACAAGGATTTTAACTACAAAATTAAAAAGATCAAAGACGAGGGAGAATGAGATAAGATAAGCTTCAGGTAAGGTAAAGACTAAAAGGCAAGGTAAGGATGGTGGGAACAAAATTTTCACTACTTTTGTTTTAATAAGTTTGGATTTTTTTTAAAGGTTTTCATGCCCAAGATGTAGGAGCATAAAGACCAATCTTTTTCAAGTTTTTCTTTTAGCATTAATTGGATTTGTTTTGCATGGAACTCTTACATATGTATCATTCTTTTGGAGAGAATATTTTATATAAACTATTACTTTATGAAAAAAATTTTACAAATAACATAGAAAAATATTTATGCCGAAGATGTGGTGGCATTTGGTTCGCGAAATCATAGATTTCGAGAAAAAGTGTAATCTTCGATGAAATGTGATACCCAAGATTTTCTTTCATTTTAGGGCATCTCGTATTTAGATTCACTTGTTTGGTTGGAGAAAATTCACATATATTAAATCCTGAATAATTAGTTAATCTCCTTGGCATATACGATGGCAACTTAAAAAATTTAATTTTTAATTAATGGGGATTATGTTGAATAATCTTTAGAAAATCTTGGCATATGGTTATTCAAGGCGTTTCTGACAAAAAACGCCTTGAATAATCCCCTTAAATTTTTATGAGGGGTTTATTGAAGGTATTTTTGGCTTATTGAAGGTATTTTTGGCCAAAAATACCTTCAATAATCCCTAAAAATTTTTTATAGGGGATTATTGAAGGTGTTTTCTACCAAAAATGCCTTCAATAATCCTTCATTTTTTATGAAAGGATTATTCAAGGCATTTTAGCCTAGAAAACACCTTTAATAATCCTTTACAAACAATTCAATGGGGATATTGAAAGCGTTTCAGACAAAAAATATCTTGAATAATCCTTCTTTAAATTTTAAATGCCTTGAATAATCTTCTTCAATTTTTATGAGGTAATTATTCATGACGTTTTTGCCTGAAAAATGCCTTGAATAATCTTTACAAAAAATTGAATGGGATTATTGATTGCATTTCTAACTAGAAACACTTTGAATGATCATCTTAAATTTTTATGAGTGGATTATTGAAACATTTTTAGTAAAAAATGGCTGAATAATCCCTTCAATTTTTTAAATAGGATTATTGAAGGTATTTTTTGCCAAAAATGCCTTTAATAATTTCCTCCCATTGTTTTTTTGGGATTATTCAAGGTGTTTTTGTGAGAAGACACTTTGAATAATTCCTTAGAAAAATTGAATAGGGTAAGTTAAGGCATTTATTACCAAAAACACTTTGAATAATCTTTTTCAATTTTTATGAAAGGAATATTGAAAGTGTTTTTAGCTAGAAAATATTTTGAATAATCTCTTACAAAATATTGAATAGGGTTATTGAAGATGTTTCTGGCTAAAAACACCTTGAATAATTTGTGAATTATTGAAGGCATTTTTAGAAAAAATTGAATAGGGTTAGTCACGGCTTTTATGGCTAAAAATGCCTTGAATAATCCCTTTCAATTTTTATGAGGGGAATATTGAAGGCATTTTTTATTAGAAAATACCTTGAATAATTTCTTACAAAATATTCAATGGGTTATTGAAGGCGTTTTTGGCTAAAAATACCTTAAATAATTCATAGATTATCAAGGTGTTTTTGGCCAAAAATACCTTTAATAATCCATGAATTATTCATTGAGAGGGGATTATTCAAGGTATTTTCACCTTCAATAATCTCGATGTTTTTTTTTTTTTTTATTTTTGATTATTCAAAACATTTTTGCCTTGAAAACACCTTGAATATTCCCTTACAAAAAATTGAACGTGTTTTTTTTTCTAGCAAAATGTCTTGTAATCATTTTTAAAATTCATTTTCCTTTCTTAAGTTTTGGAATCCCAAACTGTTAAAACAATGAATGATAAATATTATTTTATGAAAAAACCTTTACAAATAACATAGAAAAACATTTATATGAATATAAATACTACTATGTAGATTATTTATAATTTGACTTTTGATCTAGAATGATTTTAAAATTTTATGAAACCATATTAAAACTGAAATATTAATTGAAACCAAATTAATATAATATTTAATTAAAAAATTTTTGTCTAATATTTAATTATAAATTTATTAATTAATATAATGCTTACAAATTTATTTAAAACTTATTATCATTTAAAATTAATTAAGTTACAAATTTTATTTATTAATAATTATAGTTTTTATCCAATTATAGTTTTTGAAAATTTTTATTTAAGGTAAATATTATGAATTAATATTTTTTTAAAAAAATTAAGAATAAATATTTTTTTGAGCTTACACTAACGGTTATTATAATTGTCAATATATAACATATTTATACTGATGAATATTTATATACCGTTAAAAAAAGTTTACCTATACTGATAGTTATATAAAGTGTTGGTATAAGCACTGTCTATATTGATAGTAACAAATATTTGTCAATATAGATACTTTTTACTTACATAATTTGACCGTCAATATAAATAAGTATCAGTATATAGCATACTTATACTGACGGATAGTTATATACCGTTAGAAAAAATTTATCTATATCAATGGTTCTATAAAGTGTTGGTAAAGATATGGTATATTCTGATGATATTAAAAAGCATTAGCATAAATCTTTTTTACTAATGCAATTTAACCGTGAGTATAATCAAACATCAGTATATAAAAAATTTCTTGTAGTGATAACAAAACTCCAAGAAAAAGAATAAAAATCATAGCTATTGTCTCTAGTTAGCTTAGCAATAGATAATAAATTTTCCTTTAATGCTTGAACAAATATAATATTTTTCAATGCTATTTTGTAAAACCAAGAAATCTAGTAGAATCACCAACACAAGTGATGTTTAAAGAGTTACCATCACCAATAAAAACATTTTTATTACAGTGTAAGGAGTGGACTGATGTACCAACGATGGATTGGAAATCATGTGACTTGTAGCACCTGAATCTGCCAGCCAATAGGCATTATTGTCATTATCCATTGAAGCATTAAGTAGAGTATCATTTGAAGTAGTAGTAGAAAGATGAAGATTAACAAAAGAATTACTCAGACTATGATTAAATTTATTGTAACGGTATTGACATGTTACAATAGTATAGTTGAATTGGTGACAAATTTAACATTTTATGGCACGGTTTGTATGTTGAGAATGTGAAAAGTTCCTGCTATCTTGGTTATTTAATTGTACATCTCATTGAGGCATATGATTTGTGTGATGAAAAAATCGAGAATCACGATGATCATACTTTTGATCAATCTATCTAGTGCACTTTAAATCACAGTGAGGATTATTGAAATGCTGACCTCGACTGTTTGGATGAGTAACCATGGTTGTCTCATGGGAACTAACAATGGCATTCATAGGTTGTGATGACAATACCTGCATTCTTTTCGAACACTGGTCATGAACTACAAACCGTGCTTTCAAATCATTAAGGGAAATGGGATTCTCTCTATTTTTAATAGCAAAGACAATTGGTTGATTTTCAATGGTATTTGGCAGTCTATTTAAAGTATGGGTGACCGATTCTAAATTAGAGATAGGATGATTTATGGCTACTAAATTATTAGAAATAAATTTGATCTTGGCAAGATATTCTTTAATAGACATAGTTTTTTTACTTAAACTCTGCAACTCATTATGTAACTGATCTAACTTTACTTGACATTGTTGATGAAAAATAATTTCTAAAGTTATCCAAATTTGGTGAGAAGATGACAAACTCAGGACCTATACTTGTGCAATTGGTGATAATGTTGCCTTCAGACAAGAAAGAACAAATTGATCCTTCTTCATCCACTTTATATATGTAGAACTGGATGTGGTTTCATTATCTTTGGTTATTATTTTAGGAAGAGATACAATGGTGCCATCAACATGCCCCATTAAATCACAATATAATAAAAAAGGTGTTACTTGATCATGCCAAAGTAAATAATTTTTTGAGTTCAACTTAATAGAATAAGGCTAGAAATATTAGGGAATGAAAAGGACGATACGAAAGAAGATTGGTTGTTGGAAGCCATTAAAAGGTTTAAGACATAATGTATTATAAAAAAAGTTGTTGAAGTATAATATAGAAAATAATTGTTTTTAAATTTAAGAAGAAAATAAATATTTGGATTAGAATTGAAGATGAAGAAAGAGCGAAGACCATTGCTCTGATACCATGAAACAAATCTGTAAAAAAAAAATGTTCTACTATATCCCATTTAAGGTTATGGCATGAATATTTATATCATAAGAGAGTACAAGCATATTTACACATAACTAAATGTACAACTATTGACAACATATCCTAATAGGACAATTGCATGATTTACATGATGGTGAAAAGTTGTACATTTGAAAGGCATGATAATAACTCAAATTTCTTACAAGTTAAATCATTCTATTGTAAATCCAATGTATAACCATAAATAAGATACCAAAAGCATTTGGCCATCTAATTTCAACATAAGATGCCCATACATGTGAAATGGTTTCGTTTAAAGAGTATACTGCAATTATATAATTTTTTAAGATTTTTAAGATTAAGTGATTTAATAACAGCTAAGCCAAGATTTCTTTGTGCATGGTATTAGTGGGAGTTTTATCATAACATACATGTTATACTATACATGCTATTTCAACCAATGTTAGGAGAGTGACTAAATGAATACCTACTTGTCACTTTATGGACCTTTTAGATTTTAAATCTATATTGTATCCCGTGACTTAGAACTATATCATGAAATGAAGGCTTGATGTTGTTACTTTAGCATGTATCTCATAGTCATGATTGATTTGGACTATCGAAGCATGATTAAGAAAGTAATTAAGTTTAAGCGAATTGGTATAAGTGGCTAAGAAAAAACTAATTGATTCCATATTTATGTTTTGTGATTCATTTCCAGAATAGTTATGTCAAACTAACCGTTTGATATAACTGTGGGTATAAGTACATTGGATGATATCTATGAGTACAAGTACATTGGATGAGATATCAAATATAACTCTATTATATATTATATATGAAGGATCAAAGGTATTTGATTTTAATGCAGATAATTAGTTTAGGGTGCAAGATGAGGTATATAAAGAGTAGGGTTGAGTTAAAAAAAAAAAAGAGTAGGATTGAGAAAAAAATTGAGAAAATCGAAAATTAATTTGAAACCATAATGTTTGGTTTGATATTAAATGTATATATTAGATTCAAAAAGGATTTCAGATCAAGAAGTGAAAAAAAAAATCTAACCAAATTATATATTTTTATTAACTTATATATTTTAAATTTTTATAAAATAAAAATAATTATTTTATACCTAAATCTATTTTAATATGTTAAAAATATATTAGAATAATATAAAAAATTAAAATTTAAAAATTGATGAACTGAACCAAATTGATAAAATTTGATTCGGATCAAATCAGATTGTATAAAAGTCTGATTCGGATTGGATTTTTAAAATTCATAATTTTATACATTATTTACAAAAATCAAATCGAATCCCATCCGATTCAAACTATTATCATCTTTAATAAATACTAATTTTATATTAATTTCATGGTGACTTGATATAACACTCTTGAGTTTGTTCTTTCTCATCTTGTCAAATACTCCATTCTTGTATGAAAAGTAGTTTTAACTAAAAGCTCTTTGAAAGAAAGCATACATTGATGTCTAATGTATCTAAGTAAGAGATGTTGAAAAATGGATCAGGTCAAGTGGACCCAAACTTATTAATACATTCAAATATGCATTATCTAATTTCTAAAATGAATTAAGTTAAAATTCTCTTCTTAATAAAATTTTACTTAGAAACCTATTGTCCTTTGTCAATGAGATTGAGATAAGTGTTATATAAATAGGCAAATATATTTGTAAAAATTAATAAGAAATAAGAAATATTAATCCTCATTACTTCAATGAAAAATTTTCTCTCAAATTCTTTCTTTTTCTAGTTCTTAAATATTTACCAAAAAGTTTAGGATTTTAAGTGTGAAAATTTCTAAACAACTCTAGTAGCTGTTTTATAGACGATAAAGATAAAAAAGAAAAAAAAAATTTGTTGAACGAGTAGAATAAGAAGTTTTGTCTGAAAATTCGAGAAACAAGCATTGGTAAGTTGATGTTTAAATTTCAGATTAGCATTAATATTGACATGGTAAAAAATAAAAATCGACGGGAGAAGGCTGAATTAATGAGATAACAAATAAAGGAAAACCAAAAGAAAATGGAGGATGATAACACATAAGACAACCTACCTAACTGGCATGGGACCCAAAGCCACTTGGCAAACTTTTTGTCCACATAAGCATTCCATAACGATTTTTGTTCCATAGTTCACGCTAGGTCAACGGTATCATATTTTTGTAGTGTTTAGGATTGAAATAAAAATTTTTCAGAAAACACGCAAACATTTAAAATTAAAAAAATATATAATTATCCCTTCCTTTAGCAACTTCATTATCTTTTCCACTATTATCTTGATGAGCAACTTCTAGAACTTATAAAGCATGTGTTTCACTCTCCTAGATATACATATATATAGTTATAAAAAAGACAGCATGTTGAAGTCTTCAAGGATGTCATATCCCCCTGTTTTCACATCTAAAAGCAAAGCAAGTCAATTATTAATTCTTGCTTTTGGTGCAAGTAAGGGACCTAGAAAAATTTCAGCAATGCGCAAGGTCCGCTTAGAAAGGAAGATTTAATAAAGCATTAAAAACTATTTAATGCCTTTAAAATATTATATACAATGTTCATCTTGCAAGGGACGTGATCGACATAATAAATATTAATAAACATATAAACAGTGAGTTGTCTTAAAGCATAACAACCTGCTGGTCAACTTTTTTGTTTGGACATAACAAATTGGAATCCATGACTATTCCAATGTTTGTTCTAGCTTTTCTGCTACAATGTTGCATAAATCTTAGCCTTTATCATCCCTTAGATCCTCTCACCCCAGCTGAAATCAACCAGGTAAAGCTTATAGTTGGTAAGTCTAAGCTTGGTTCTCTTCCTAACCTGACATTTCACTTCGTGGATCTCGAAGAACCAGATAAAAAAGATGTTCTTAATTGGTTACATTCAAACAAGCAAAACAGGAATGCTCTTTCTCGACAAGCCAAGGTGGTTGTTCGAGCGGGAGGTGAGACTCGGGAACTTGTTGTAAACCTGGTCTCTGGTTCAATCAAATCGAACCATGTCTACTCTGGTCATGGTTATCCTCCTTTCACTTTTAATGAGTTTTTCCAGGCTAGCAAATTGCCTCTGCAATACTCCAAGTTCAAGAATTCAATTCTGAAAAGGGGTTTAAATTTGTCCGAAGTTTCTTGTGTACCTCTCACTGTTGGTTGGTATGGGGAAAAGGTCACAAAACGAGCTCTTAGAGTTACATGTTACTACAGAGGAGGGTCGGTTAATGTCTACGCAAGGCCCATTGAAGGAATTAGTATTTTTGTTGATGTTGATTCAATGCAAATCACAATGTACATTGATAGATTCAGAGTCCCTTTGCCTAAAGCAGAAGGAACTGATTTTCGATCAAACCAGAAGGCTTATTTTGTCACCTGTAACCTGACAGAAAAAGGGTTCAAAATGGAAGGAAACAAAGTCAACTGGGGTAACTGGAAATTCCACGTCGGATTTGATGCTCGGACAGGAATTGTAGTATCAACAGCTTCTATTTTCGACGGAAAAACAAAAAAGTTCCGCCAGGTTCTATACAGAGGTCATGTGTCTGAAACCTTTGTCCCATATATGGATCCTGAAAGTGAATGGTATTTCAGGACTTTCATGGATATTGGAGAATTCGGGTTCGGACGATCTGCCAGCAGTCTCCAGCCATTGATTGATTGTCCAGAGAATGCCATGTATTTAGACGGGTATTGGGCAGGGGCAGATGGAGAGGCACAGAAAATGCAAAGGGTTATCTGTATATTTGAAAGGTATTCTGGTGATATTGCCTGGAGACATGCTGAAATCAATAATCCTGGAAAAGTGGTAAGGTAGTCTACCGGTGTTAATAAGGTTACAAATGGATTTTTACTACTGATTTTGGGATTAATCGGTATCTTTTTTTGGGTTAATTATGTTTTGAATTCACTTGTCATTTTCTGGTAGATAAGGAGTGGGCAGGCGGAAAAAAGTTTGGTTGTTAGAATGGTGGCTACCGTGGGAAATTATGATTACGTACTGGACTGGGAGTTCAAGAAAAGTGGCACCATTAAAGTTGGGGTAAGAATTCAACCCTTGTGCGTGATTAATGCTTTTAACTGCTCTTGTGCGTGATTAACGCTTTTAACAGCTTTAAATGTTTATTGCTTTGTAATTCCACTTAACTGTAGTTAAAATTTTATTTTAAAAGAGTTTGTATTTGATATATTATTAATAAATCTGATGATATTAACGTATTAATAAAAAGAAAGTACTTATCTGGAGCAGATTTATTCCTCATCCATCAACTTTTTAACCTAACTTTATTTGGCCAATAAGAGTTGCACACAATTAATCATATATATATATATATATATATATATATATGGGTTTTGCTTCTCAGGTGGATTTAACCGGAATTCTTTTGATCAAAGGCAGTCCTTACACAAATAACGACCAGATAACGGCGAACGTTTATGGCACGTTAGTAGCGGACAACACCGTCGCCGTTAATCACGACCATTTCCTCACATATTACCTGGATCTTGACGTTGATGGTAACCGCAACTCCTTTGTCAAGGCCAAACTACAAACGGCAAGAGTAACGGACTTTAATGCTTCACCCAGAAAAAGTTACTGGAAGGTCGTTAAGGAAACCGCCAAAAAGGAAGCAGATGCCCGTATCCGGCTTGGCTTAGAGCCGGCTGACTTGTTGATTGTGAATCCAAATGAGAAAACAAAGCTGGGAAACGAAGTGGGTTACCGGTTAATACCTGGACAGCCGGTGATTTCTCTATTGGCAGATGACGATTATCCTCAAATAAGGGCAGCTTATACCAAATACCAAGTTTGGGTGACTGCCTATAATAAGTCAGAGAGATGGGCTGGTGGGTTTTATGCTGATAGAAGCCATGGAGATGATGGCTTAGCCGTATGGAGCAAGAGGTAACACATTTTTACGATTTGAGAAATGATTTCTTTGGACATGTTCTTTTTTAAAGAATCAATTAGTTTATGGAAGTCTCCCATTAAATTTATCTATAAATGATATTAATCTAAAAAATTATATTGATGTAGTGCAGAGGTTTAGGCTATACTGTGTTTTTGGAATAAATTTGAGGTGAAAAAGGGTATTTTATGTATTGAATTCAAACTTAATGATTTAACTTAGAGTTTTTTACCTTCAAATATGTAGAGTTATTTTAGTCAAGCTTAATTTAATGTTGGTTTTATTTGTTTTATTTTGGATTTTTATTCATAGGTTTATAGATGAATTATATATATTGATTTTATAAAGTGGCTGGAAAAAATGAAATGACTTTTTCTTTTAAATATAATGAAATTAAAGTTAGGGATTGAGGGGGGAGTTTTTTACGTGAGGATATGTAGAGTTATTTTTCCCCAAATCATAATTTAATATTAAATTTATTTATTTATTTAATTTTGGATTTTGCTTCATAGGTTTATAGTTGAGTTATATATATTGATTTTATAAAGTGGTTTGATAAAATGTAATGTAATGAAATTTTCTTTTATGTCTATATTTTTAAAGATATTGAAATTATTTTTTTATGATGGTAAAGCGTTTTCAAGCGATATATGTAATAACACAAAGATATGTATATATATATTTTAAATTGCTTTGCTCATTTAAAAACTTACATCTAAATTATTTAGGTGAAGTGAAGTGCGGGTCTTTGTTCTTGTATAAAAAGGCTTCCATGGGATCTTTTGGCTGACGGGTGTTTGCTTAGCAATCAAGGATCCCATTTAGTCTTTTTTTTTTTTTTTGGAGAAACAAGGTTAAAACATGTTTGTAACATGGGCATTTCTCAATATATATGGTATGTTCTCGCAGGAACAGAATGATTGAAAACAAAGATATCGTTCTATGGTATACCGTAGGCTTCCATCACATTCCATATCAGGAAGATTTCCCAGTGATGCCAACCTTTCACGGTGGTTTTGAGCTCCGGCCTGCAAACTTTTTCGAAAGCAACCCATTGCTTTAACATGACTGTTCTGTAACAGGTCACGTAAAATATAATTAAGATTAAAAAAATAACTTAACCACAGAATAATTCTTTTACCTCCAGAGATTTCCTGCATGTGACGTATTTTTTACTTAAACAAAATAAAGTTGAGTATATATATATAATGTGTTCCCTATTTGTCCATGTACATTGCTTCTGTCGTTGATTTGTCTTTGAAGAAATCTTTTGGAGGCCTTTTCTTTCTTTGATCAGATGCATAGGACAAATTCTTTATGTTGTGGTTGGGGAATTTCTGTCAATATTCTTACTGTTGTTGTACTGGATTTTCTAGTTACTGTTGTTGTTTTGTTGTTTCTGATTTATCTGGTGTTCTTAATTTTTTTTTTTCCAGATTGTTGTTTTTTTTTTCTTGGCTGTTAGCTGCTTCTCTGACTGTGCTTGTTCTTTTAGATCAATAAAGTCCGGTTAGTTTGACACAAAAAATTTACGATTCATTAAAAAAAAAAGAAATTATATAAACTAAGGAAAATGACATAAAATTAACAGTTCATAAAAAAAATAGAAATTATATAAACTGAGCAAAATGACATAGTTTGACATGGTTCCGGTTGGCTTTGTTCTTACTATTATTTTTTTCCAGATTTTATTCTTTGGCTGTTAGCAGCCTTCTCTGACCGTGCTTGTTCTTTTAGATCAACAAAGTATGATTAGTTTGACTCAAAAAAATTAACAGTTCATAAAAAAAAAAAAAAGAGAGAAATTGTATAAATAAGGAAAATGACATAGTTTGACATGGTTCCGGTTGGTCTTGTTCTTTTGTTTTTTTATTCTTTGGCTGTTAGCTGCCTTCTCTGACTGTGCTTGTTCTTTTGGATCAATAAAGTAAGATTAGTTTGACTAAAAAAATTAGCAGTTCATAAAAAGAAAAAAAGAGAAATTATATAAACGGAAAATGACATAGTTTAACATGGTTTCGGTTGGTCTTATGTTTCTAAATCCTTATGTAAAACCAGGGGCTTATCATAATTTTAAGGTCAAATTATGTCCAAGGTTTTTGTATTTTGTGAAAATTTCATATTTAGTTATTGTATTATAATTTATATAAATTCAGTTATTATATAATTTTGATATGATAATTATAATCTAATCATTAATTTTGTTAATTTTTTGTCATTAAAAATGTTAATGTAATCATGACTTGATGATGTCGTATTAACATTGCCAACATAGCGTTGATTTGCTGATGTGATGTGATAATTAAAATGGATGAAATAATTTGTTAAATTAATCAAATGGTCTATATGTTCATACGAAATTTAAAATTTAATCCTTCTAATACAAAAATATTAAAATTTAAAAATTATCACATTATTTTATTATAGTATATGTCACAATATTAAATCTATCAAAATATTCTATCATAATTTTTATATACTGTCACTAAATCAATCATAACTTTTTGTCATCCATTTGAAATATTATCAGTAGTTCTATCACTATTTCTTTTTACATTCCATCATAAAATATAAAATCTATTATTAATTTTCTTATGCTTTTCTATTACATTTGTAATATACTATGACCATATGAAAAAAAGAAAAAAACTTACACAATCTATAAACACCAAATTTGTCTAGGTCTTTAAGTTGGGTCTCGATTCAAAAATCAGACTCGAGTCCATTATTTTTGTTTCGTTCTTCATTTTATTTTCACTTTTATTTTGATTTTAGAATTTAGTATTAAAATAAAATATTAATAAGATATTAATAATAATTAATTAATTAAACAAAAAATACAAAAATAGAAAAAACAAAAAAAGCAAAAAACAAGGGGGTTGGTGCTAATGGGTGTCGTGTATGGCACCACTACAAACCCCCTGTTCACCAGAGCATTAGCCACCAACTCCTTTGCAAAACCATTCTACTGTAGCCCCATCTACACCCCCTGAATCTTCAACAGCCACCATATGCCCTAATCGATCCTATAAAACCAATAACCAGAAAGAGACCAAAGGGGGACCAAGCTACCCATTACACACCAAAACCAAGAAAACACAGCTTAGCCTCTCTTTTGTGCCAATCCTAGAACCCTAGCGAAGACTTACCCAAAACCTAGCCCCAGATAGCCCATTAGAAAAACCACAAAAAAATTTTTGCTAGAAAATATTTTAGACAAACTCACTACAAAAAAAAAAAAAAACATAAACAAAAAAAATTAGAAACATAGCTTGGCGAGGAACCTAGCGCCAAAACCCCTTGCAAAAATAAAAAAAAATCAGTTTAGCTTTTATAAAAAAATATAAAAAAAGATTTGATCAAACCTCTAAGTTTGATCTAAGGCATTTTAGCAAGATTCGGGTGAAACTAGGTTCAGATTGTGTTTAGGGGGTCAAGAGAAATTTTTTGAGAGTTTTTGAGAGACAAATGACGCGACAAATGACGATTGTTCGATTGGGGTAAAAAAAGAGGGTCTAAGAGAGAAAGAGGAGGTAAAGAGAGAGGGAGAAGAGAAAAATGAACAAAAAAATTTAAGGGATTTTATAAAAAAGAAAAGAAAAGACAACGTTTAGGAAAAAGCAAAATAATGTCGTTTTGAGCCTCAGATTTACGCGTCAACCATGACTTGACTCGAGGTCTATACACTCGACCCGACATCCCTTAGCATTTGATTGGTCTAGTTGAACCGACCCAAACTAGATTGGACTGATGTTTAATCACTAAATTGCTAGACCAACATTGATGGTTTGATTCAGGTAAAAATATTTTTTTTGAATTTTTTATATTATTTTTGTTATTTTAAAATTTATTATTAATATTTATGCATATTAAAATGTTTAAATTTTTTAGAATAAATATTTTTTATTTTATAATAATTATTAATAAAAATAAATGAAAATAAACAATGAAATAAATAGTTAAAATTTTTGATAATTTTGTTAATTTTAAAATATACCTTATAAAATAAGTGATAAAAAAAAGAAAAAAAAATTTATTTGATGACAATATTCTAAAAGTATTTCAAGCAGTGATACTTTATGAAATCTCTAGATGAGAAGATTTTTTGAAAAATATTATCAGTGTATTGAAATATTTATAGAAAATCTTTAATATGATAAAATTCTTATTTTTTTCAAAATTTTAAATAAAAAAGGTAATAAAATTTCTAAAAAAGAAAATGAAATGTGTGCATTAATATATTATCATTTGCATTGCATGCACAACATATATATATATTTTTATGAAAAGTAAATCCGAGCTTCCAGGGATAAGATTCTAAGGTATTTTGAGAAGCGATGCCTAAGAAATCTGTAGATGAGAAAAAGTTTTTTTAATGTTACCAATGTATTGAAACATTTTAAAAATTATTTCAATAAAAGAGTTCCAATTTATTTTTCTTGAATAAAACGTAATAACAAAAAAAAGTAATAATAATAATAGAAAAACCAAAACTTCGATAAACAAAAGCAGTCAAGAAAATTACTTTTTAAATATTGAAAATTAGATTATTTTTTTTTTTTTCAGGATTAATGGATAACATGTAATTAACTAGTATCATTTTAAACGGGTGTTATGGGGGTGCTAATCTTTTTAATAATTTTAATTAATTTTAAAATTTTATTAAGAGGATATATTTTAATAGGTGACCAATCATACCTAGCCAACAAAAGATTAATGGTGACTCCATTTTTTTTTATTCATTTTTGTTTCTAAATTCATCGGACGACTCCAAAACCATTACAACAACTTGGTAACTTTGTTGGGGAGGCCATTTGTTTTTGAAAGTCAAGCTAAAATTAACTATGTTTTATACGTAAAATTTGATTTAAATAGTCTTAATCGGTATTTAATTTTAATTTCCTAGATTTTGATTTTATTTTTTAAAAAATAAAAAGCAAACAAAAAAATTTGCTCGCATTTTTGCCTTTTGTTCATTTCCTATTTTATTTTTCTATAAATTATGAGACATTTGCACATACAATAACACATTGCACTTTATGCATAAGGTCTATACCCAAGCTCTGTCCCTCATAGGAAGAAGTAAAGTACTTATGTTCTCATAAGGTGATAGCCTCCGTAATAGCAAGTGAAATACTTTTACTCAAATTGAACCCTTTTCATTCGTAGCCTATAATGGGTGAGGATGAAGTGCCTTACTAGTCTAGTGTAGATGCCAGTGATGAACAATTTGGGAACCTTTAGATGAATAAATCCTTACTCAGCATATAGTGAATCTTATAGGACTAGCCTTTGAAAGAGCATTGTTTTTTTGTAAAAATAAGAGAAAAGTATTTTCTTTAAAAAAAAGAAAAAAATTTCTCTTTTGACATGTAGATCATTCATTTGTATTTTTTTGAACAAAATGAAATTTTTTAACATTATCCAATAAGCATAAAAAAATTAATTTTTCAAAAAAAGTAAAGGTTTTTCCTAAATTCTTTGTTTGTTGGTCAAATAAAAATTAATTTTCAAGTTTTTTCCTTCTCAAAATTTTTTTTTCTTTCTTTTCCAAATGTTGTTTCATCTTTCTCATTTTTATACATCTTAATAAGATAACATGTGTATTTTGTCCCATCCATATCAATAAATAGTACATGCATTCCATTTCATACACATGCATCCCGTACACGTCTTAATAAATAGTATAAGCATTTTGTCTCATTACATATCTTAAGTCAGTATCTTTCTCATTAAACCATCACAACACATGCATTGCATCTCACATAACACCATCCTTCAACAGAGCACTACATTCCTTGCATACACATTCATGGATGATATTTTTATCATTTGGGTCCTTGTACATATAAAAATCCATTATCATAGGCATATAGGCATTTTATGACATTCTTTAGTCTCATATTCGTGTATTCATAAACATACTTTGTGTGTCATATAAGTTAGAAATTATTTTAAAGCATTCATTTAATAAGGGTCATAATATAGAAATTTTGGTCTAAGTCCCGGAATAAAATGTCTGTCTTGGTGGAAATCAAAATGGCAAAATTGAAAGATCAATTGAAAGCAAGAATTAATACGTTGAAGTTAAATCAAGAGAAATTTTGGCATAAGCTTCGAGAAATGAAACAACAGATGGCTCAAATGATAGAAATGGTTAAAGGTAGTTGTAGGGTTAAGTTTGTTGCTCTTTAAGAATCGTTATCACTTCAAATTCCATTAAATCAAGGTCAACTAGCTCTTGTTAGTTTTAGTACCTTTCCTGAGCATACTAAAGCATTGGATGATTTGAACAGTGACCAAAGTTTGGGCAAGCTCAAGAGAGGAATGGGTGAACTAGCCACACAAATGACTGAGCTCAAAAGTTTGATTTTCAAGCTAAAGTCACCTGGCTTCAAACAACCACCTCCAATTATCTTAAGTCTAAACCCGTACATAAGTCATTCTTATGACTACTTGCAACCTCTTTTACAAGCACTTAAGATTCATCCCCCAAACTTCAAACAACCTTCGAGAATTCCACACCTAAAGTCATGCCTACTACCTCACATTTCACAATCACTTATTCAGCATGCTATCCCACACCATTTTCTCAACCCAATTTTGGACATAAAGTTTCCTAGTTCACTCTAAAACCAACTAGACCACTATTTTTCTAGCAAAACAGATCAACCATAGAACAAAAAAACTCTCGCAACACTAAGAGAAAACCTATTGACCTAATATCCATGACCTGTATAAATTTATACCCACTGCTCATGAAAAATATCTCATTGGCTTTTATCTTTATTGAACTCCTCAAACCACCTTATCCTAAATGGTACAATCTCAATACTCGATGTGAATACCTTATTGGTGTCATGGGTTATTCTTTAGAAGACTGCATATATTTGAAATAAAAGGTATAGTGATTGATGCAAGCTAGATATTTTGAGTTTTGATGCCAAAATGAAGCCAGTTATTTATAAAATCCTCCATCAATCCATGATGAAATAACAAGTAGTGTTGTAGGCAGTAGTCAAATTAGTCAAGATGATGAGTAAAAAGTAAAAGTTTTAAAGCAAAAGGATATCTTCTCTAGCAACTATAGTCAACTATTTTTGGATTTTTTTGGTAAGGTAAAAAAGGAGTAAGAGCGAGTCTAGCATTTATTGGCCCTAGTCCTATTATGGTTCAGGATGTGTAAACTTGAAACTTTTAAGGATGAATGAAAACTTCTTTTGACCTGAATTTTCTATGAATGGATGACTTTATTTACTTTTAGTAATTGTATGCCTAAAAAAGCTCATGCAAAAGAATGATGGTTGTAAATATGCTTTCACTAAACTTTTGAGGTAGAAAGAATATCTCTAGATAACCCAACCTGAATATAAGATAAAACTCAAGTTTCCCTTCAACAATAATAATAAAATTTGACTTGCATATCATGCATTATCTATTTGAATTCATTATTTTTTATGCCAGCTAAGGAAAAGGAATAGTGATTGTAAATATACTTTCATTAAACCTTCAAAGTAAATGTATATTTTTGATAATAGAATTTATATCATGCATTTTTTACTTCTGGTAATTAATAAAAGGTTCAAAGAGAGTGCATCCTCAAAAATGAGATCAATTAAGTTTGCGCATTTATAGCACTCGAGTTGGTACCAGAATGAAGATGCAAGTCAGATGGATAGAGTGAAAGAAGCCCAAGGAAAGATCAGGGAAATAGTTATAGGAATGTAACAAAACATGACAGACAGTTGTCAGAATTAAAATAGATGTTAGCAGGGTTGACAAAAGGAAAAGAAATTGTTGAAACACATAAGGTAGAGGAAAAAATAGTTATTGAAACACCCTCGTATCCATCTGGGTTCACATATATTCAAGACTTCCATATGCTGTAAGCACCTCCAGCAACTTATCAACCTTATACTAGTATTTCTACCAAGTTGCCTTTAGTTCAAACAAATGTCAATCCCTGGCTTACTCTATATGACTCCATTGCTATGCCTAATGTGGATGATCCTAAAGAATTAAAAAAATTTAAAAAGGGTACCAGATCCAACAAGAGATATAGTGATGAAAGATAGATATGACTTGTTGGAAGAGAGATTGAAGGCAATTGAATACCGTGATGTATACAAGAATGTTGACGCTTGTAAACTTAGTCTAGTGCATAATTTTTTCATTTCATCAAAATTTAAAACCCAAGATTTTAAAAAGTATGATGGAACAAAATGCCCTTCAACACAAATTATCACATTCTACCGAAAGATGACAGCCTACACCCATGATGATAAGTTATTGATCCATTGCTTTCAAGATAATCTCATCGAATCTATAGCAAGATAGTATGCTCAGTTGGATTAAAATAAGATTTGCTCTTGGAATGATTTAGCTAGGGCCTTTCTAGCATAATACAAGCATATTGAAGATATGATGCCAGATAGGTTGTGCTTGCAGAATATAGAGAAAAAGTCAATCGAAACTTTCAAAAAATATGCATATAGCTAGATAGACATAGCAACTCAAGTACAACCACCCCTGTTAGAGAAAAAAATCACTGTTTTATTTGTCATTTCCTTGAACACTGCTTATTATGAAAGAATGATCGAGAATGTCTCCAAAATTTTATTGACATGGTGATTTCCAATGAGATTATAGAAAATGTAAACAAAAATGGCAGGATTAAATTGAAAGATGCAAAAAAAATAGAATAAGAAGTACACTAAAAAAGAATGAATGGGAGGTACAACCAGTCACAATGGAGGGGCATTTACCAAAGAGTTTCATCTAATACAATCCTTATTCTTTTCATTAACCCCATTACCCTATCATATGCAGTATCTCTCAAAGCCCATATATTTGCCAAACAAGCCAGCATTTTGGCTTTCTAGCAAATATTCATTCTCAAATGACTATTCATGATCTTGTCTCTACACTTGAACCTACCACTTAGTCAACAAAGAATAAAAAAAAGACCAAAGAATGATCAAGAAAAATTACCAATCCCTATTTCTCACCTTTTATCTTTACTAATAGAAGGTCGATTTCTCACTCCTGTGCCTCTAAAAATGACACCAAATCCATCGACAAGGAATTATGATCCTAATGGCAAGTGTGATTATCATATAGGGGCAAACAACCATTTAACTAAAAAATGCAGACAACTAAAAGAAAAGGTTGAAGATTTTATCAAGAATGGTATTCTGACTCCAGAAATGATAGAACAATGAAAGTTAACTCTATTTATGATCCTAATGGTAAGTGTAATTATCATATGGGGGTAAATGACCACTCAACTTAAAAATGTAGTCAGCTAAAAGAAAAAGTTGAAGATCTTATCAAGAGTGATATTCTGACTCAAAAAGTTATAGAACAATGGAAGTTGACTTTATCCAATTACGAAATGTAAAGAGTTGAAATGTGATAGAAGGTCTCGAGTGTTGAAAGATCAAAATAAGATGATTTTCTTTTAAATCTTTTCACTATTTATGTATGACATGTGCATGGTGTCCTTAGGAGTTATCTAACTTATTTTGGAAGAACTGAATGATTTGGGTTTTTTTTATAAAATTTTCTCTTTATACATGTGTTTGAATACAAAAATCCCATATAAGTAATTTTTAAGATTAAAAAAATAAAAACAAAAAAAAAAGAAAAAGAAGTTTTCTCTTTTAATAAAGATAGAAGGATTCTTGAAGAAAATGGTGATTACTATTAGGAAAAAGCTTATCAAATACCTTCACTTTTGTTCAAATACTTTTGTGTCTCTAATCACTTAAATGATTTGACTCATCAACCATAACCTTCAGGAATATGAGTTTGAATTTATACTTGATAATATTGTGACATAAAAGGGTGATAACCTTTTCTTTGGCAATGAACAAAAGAGGTCAATGTTGAAAATTCATTTTGAATTTAAAAAATCAGGTAAGATATTCTTGCAAATTTTCAATTGGTAATTCAATGTGTAACAAAATTTTGCTATGACCATAAACAAAAGAGATATGCTTGAACTTTTTCTCTTAAGCAATCGTTGTTTCACGTCTTAAGGCACATTGACTAAAAAAAGCAAAATTTCTTTTCGCCTAAGACAATCTGTTTCATGCCTTTATACATTTTCTCTTCCTTCCACCAAGAAAATGCCAAATAATTTGGAACCAAAAAGCCTTGTTGAACTATGCGATCAAATTTGGAACATCTCATGTAACCTTATTTTCACCATCATAAGAACCTTGAGTGGAAAATAATATAAGGTATCACTCACACAAAAAAAATAAAATAAAATAAAAAGACATATTTTATCTCATTCTTTGATAATTTGCTCTTCTAACCAAGTGACCATGTTTGAAATAATGAATGACCATCTTTTTCTTTCATTCTTATATAAAAAAATTATCCATTTCCTACTCATTTGAGCCTATTAAATTTTTTGTTCCAAAATAAACTCCCACCAAGGTTCGTTTTCTACATTGGGGGCAAAATAAAGACATTTTCTAGAGTCCAACTTTAAGAAAAGTATTTAATATTAAAAGTGTTTAACATGCACATCGAAGATGAAAGTCTGAGGTAAAAAGTGAACGAGGCCTTAGTTGGAATCTTAAAATTTTAATAAAATAGTTAGCTAAAGATGAGATCAAGTGTTTCCAAAAAAGAACAAAGAAAGAAAAACATGCATCTTGAAAATAAAAATCTGGGGTAAAAAGTGAATAAAGCTTTAGTCTTAAAAAAAGAATAAGGTAAAGAAAAAAAAGACATGTGCCTTAGGTATGAGAATTTGGGGCAAAAAACAACTGAAGCATCAGTTATAATCTCAAGTAAAAAGAAGATATAATTCAATGCTCAGGTTGAAGTCAAATGTTTTCAAATAAAAAAAAAACAAAGAAAGAAAGACACATAACTTTTCATCCAGAGAATGCTCATTAGGATCCTTGGCCTAATTACCTTGAATAACATATTTTGAGCCTATTTATTCATTCTTTTAAAACCTTGAACTTAAGCTTACATTACATACCTTGAAAAGTTCATTTTAATCAAATGTGGACACTTAAATTAAAGAGCTATGTCCTTGAAATTTTGTATATACTTGTTGGCATTTGGCAAGATTTCACCAAGTTTTTCATTGTTAGAAAATATAAATTTAAGGAGAAAACCCAAAATAGCAGTTTAGAGCTAAATTCATTCTTGAGGCCCCAAAAGAATTTTAGAGTTCCAAAGTTTTATCCAAAATAAAAAATCTCAATATAAAACATTTTGAAGGCTTAGTCCCTAATAAAGACTTTGCATTTCATCAAACAATGAAAATAAAAGAAAATCAGCTTTTTTGTCTTACCAAATCTTGTTCGAAAAATAATGGCTAGTTTTGACACACATTGAAGTATCACATTTTCAATAAAAGAAAAGTGTTTTAAAAAATTATCTCTTTTGTGAGCCCAAGAAAAATCCTTGCAACCCTCGTTGAGCCTTTCATGAGATATACCCACCAGTGAAAAAATTGAATTGTCAATTACCTTAATCCATAAGTGTTTTAGGTTGCGAATCACACCCACACAAAAAAGATTGGTGGCAACTTCTTCTAATCCATGTCTAATAATAAGTCTACGAATCTATATATTATGATAGTCTTACATATGTGAATAATGCTAATAAGTACCTTAAGAAGTAAGGAATAAAAATTCAATCCCTTTTTGGGAAAGAAAATTTTTATAAAACTAAGAGAGAGAATTGAACAAGTTGGAGTGTAAGACTATTAAAATGCACACACACACACACACATATATATATATATATTATATACACATTAAGTCATATTTCAACATTTATTGTAGATCTAATACATTGATTTGATATATCTATATGTATCTATACTATTTAAAAAATATGTTAATGTTAAATAATATTAAACAATAAATAAATTTATTCATGATTGGATTCATTAATATTATAGATTCATAAATGATTAAATTCGTTAATAATTAGATTCATTCAATTTGAATTTAATTCATAATTAATTAATAGTAAATATGAATTTAGACTCAAAATTTAAAATGACATGAAAAACAAAGTATATTTATCTACAATTAATTGAGTTTATAAAAATCATAAATTCATGAATGCCTAAATTCATTAATAATCAAAATACATTCATTCATAATAAAAAAAAGATTAACATCTAACATTACAAATAAATGATGCTTACTTGTAAGAATAAGAATAATATTTCACATGATAAATTAATGATGTCTACATGACAATATTAACGTGGCATAATATTAAAATAAAGGATAAAAATAAATGAAAATAATATATATATATATATTTACATACATATGTTTGTGTGTAATATATAATTTTTTATTTTTCTGTTTCTCATATATTTAGAGAAGCCAATGTACTTGCCCACAATTTGGGTAAAATACAAAAACCTCCTAAAAAATATTAATAATTATCCTATTGATTTCAATATTTTCAAGTAATAATTGTTTTTAATAAATTGGTAACAATAAAAAGATAAATGTTAACATATTAATATCAATTATTAAGAAAATAATATATAAATAAACTTTTCATATTTTTAATTAATGATTTGAAATAAATATTCAATAAGAAAACAATATATAAATAAACTTTTCATATTTTTCTACCATTGATTTTAATTAGAATGATAGGAAAATGATTATCCAAAAAATATTCTCATATTAATTTTAATATTTTTATAATCAATTTATTGCGGAAAACTCTTCATATTCTATTAATCTGTGAACTTATTAAATACATGGTAGAGACACAAAAACTTTATTAAATTAATTTCAATATATTCTTATTTCATTATTTAATCATTTGAAAAGAAAAAGGAATATAAATCAACCTTATTTGAAACAATTTTCACATACAATATATTATTATTCAAATCTTTTATATTTCATGAATTAATGATTTTTAAATAAAATTTTAAAAGTACATAAATTAATTTCATTTTGAAACAATAAAATGAGTTTCACTTTTTAGAATTTTGGTACTACAAATTAATTAGATTTTATAATTAATATACTCATTTTATAATTATTTATTGGTGTGACTTTTTATATTCCTAATTTAATCTATAAATAGGTTTGTTGCAATGAAAGAGAATTTAGACTATACTCCATTGACATTCTCATTTGTTTTGTAGGTTCAATGATATTGATTTAGTCAGGTATGATGTTAGTTTGTCTCTCCTAATAATTTTTTTCTTTATTATTATTTTATTTATTTCGTTTCTTTCTTATGTTTTTCTGAAATTTTGTTTGGGCTTTTATTTTTCAAATTTTATTCCAATAAGTATATGAATAGATTGTTTTGAAAAAGAAAATTTTCACTTCAGAAAGCTATTATTTAAATGTGTGTACATACACACATATGTATTTATATGTATATATTTATTAATTATTTTTTTCAAAAAAAAGAAATTAATTGTGCAAAGTATGGATAAAAAGATGTAGTAAATTATAAATTAAATTGTTTTAATAATTTTTATTATAAAAATTGAAAACCTGTTTTAATGACTTGAAATACAAATTAATGTATTTCTACAAAAGTGAAATAAATGTGTACAGAACATCGAATAAGACGAGTTAGAAGAGAAAAGAAAACAAGTAGGCCAAAATTTAAGATGTAAAAAATCCCAAGACATAATAATCCCTTGTTTTGGGCCAGATTTCAACATCTATTTTACTTAAACCGACACCTTTTAGGTTTGGTTGAAATTAAAAGAGTAGAAAAGTGTGAAAGCCCTCAAATTTTCATCTTCTTCCTCCAACTGACAAATGAGGGTTGGATCCTAGATTCTTGCTTTTGACACAAACTCTAACTCTTGACTATCTTGATTTTTTTTTCATATATAATGATTCATATTTGTGTCGTGTAAAACATTAAAATTTATTTATTTATATTATATTTTATACGAAAATTATTTATTACAATTTATGATAACATGGTAACATAAAAAGTATATATTTTTCATTTTATTATACCCATATATAATAATTGTTAAAATTTTAGATCATTTTATTTTTGTATACTTTTTTTTATATTGTGATTGTGTCATTTCACTTTATCATATTTTGAATTATCAAATTTATTTTTTCTTGTTTTTTCCTTATTTCTTATAAAAAAAATGTTTATTATAGAATTTCACCCTTATTTTCTTCGATAAAATTTTCCTATATGGAAAATTTCAATGAACCAAACATAGGGGTTTTATCAAGGAGAATTTTGGAGTTTACCCCCATAATGTAGCTAGGCTATGTGATTTGAACTGTAGCGTGTTTGGAGAGATTCCTCACCCTGGAACTTTAATCGTTTTGTAATCTAGAAATTTATTTTCGATGGAAATGCATTTTATTTTTTATAAATAAATAATTTTTTAATGGTGAAAACAAAATTTATACTTTTTATGTTATAATCTTTGCTACATGTGCATTGAATGAATCGTTTAACGTGCAAATATGATAATAACAAAATAATACTATATAATAAATAAGTAACTGTAATGAAATAAAGTTTATTATATAGACAATTACTTCATTAAACCATTGAACTAAATTTAGTTTTCTTAGTTCAATTAGAGATGTCAATTAATAGGATATCTGTTTTTTTTTTTTTTTTTTAAATACTCGTATTTCAATCTAATTATTTATCAAAATATCTGAATTTAATAATTATCCAAATATTTTTATTTTTTTACTCAAATTTAATAATTATCCAAAGTTTGACTTTTAAACTTAAATTTAAAATTTATTTTAATACATTATTAAAATAATTTAAATTAATAAACTAAATGAACCCATAAAAAATAAATTAAAGTTAAAAATCATAAGATATTTAAGAGGTGTTTGGTTCGTGAAATTTTATATTTCAAGAGGGAAATTGATTTAAGGGAAAAGTGATATTGAAGGAGAATGTATAATTCCTAAGTCTTGTTAATTTAGGGAATGTAAGATTTTTGTATTTGGTTCATGAGAATATAAGATTATCTAATAAAGTCTTTTATTATATTGTCCTTGATAACACGTGAATAGCACGTGACATTTATAATACCAATATGTGAAGAATATGTGCAATGTGAATAACACATTATCTTCGTTGATACTAAATAATTCTAAAAAATAATTTTTATATTTTCAACAAATATAAATTTATAATTTTAATTACTATCTTAATGTTATTGTCCTTATATAGAGAAAGCAGGCAAATCTTAGAATAAATATATTTTATTTGTAATAATATTAAATAAATATGTTTTTATTTTTTATTTTTCTCATATTTTTAACAAATTTGCATTTTTATTTAAAAAAAGTCAACTTTTTAACAAAAATTACGTTTTTACCTTAGAAACGTCGTTGTTATTTAATTTTGAAAAATATTTTTTTCATGTTTTCAACAAAAATTACATTTTAACATTAAAAATGTCATCTCTTCAACAAAGATTACATTTTTATCTTAGAAATGTTGCCATAAATGGTCAACAAAGATTATGATTTTATGTTAGAAATGTCATCTTTTCAACAAAGATTACATTTTTGTCTTAAAAACATTGTCTTGATTGAATTATGAAAACTATATATTTTTTCATATTTTCAATAAAGATTGCATTTTTTATTTTAGAAATGTTGTGTTTGTTGAATTCTAAAAAATATATATTTTTAATATTTTTAACAAAAACTATATTTTCTATCTTAGAATGTCATAACGGTTTTAGGGACTATTAAATAAAAATTTTAAAAAATGCAAAATAAAGGTTGTTGCCACCAATAGTTTTTGAAGGTATGATTGGCTATTTAAAAAAGTTTATCCTTTTAATAAAATAATAAAACAAGTTTAAAGTTTATCAAAAAGGTAATTTTGGTCTACACAACCAAAACTAAGTTTGAGAATACGGTTGTTTGTGAAAAAGGAGTAGTATCTCCACAACGCCCATTTTAAAAATGGTACCAATGTTGTAATGGTTTTTGGGACCATTAGATGAAAATTTTAAAAGTTTCAAAACAAGTGAAATCCTCACCAATCTTTTTTGAATGTGTGATTGATCATCTAAAAATTTTATCTTTTTAATAAAATAATAAAACAAGTTTAAAATTTATTAAAAAGATAATTTTGGTCTAGAAAACAAAATTGGGTTCGGGAGTATAGTTACGTATTGAAAAAGATTAGAACCCCACACTGCCCATTTTAAAAATAGTACCAATTAATCATACATTATCCTTTATATTAATAAAAATGGTCTTAATTTAAATATATAAAAATGATTCTTTCAAATTTTATTTTTTCATGAAAAAACCCTTATTAAAAATATCTTTTATTTAGGAATAACATGAAAATCTTTAGTATCGAAACAATTTCTAATTCTCTAATACATAGGCAAAATTTTGAAGACTGTTTATCTACTTGGGACTTTCATACTAATTCCTTAAAAATCTCACATAATATTCCGTTATAAAGAACAATTATTGAAAAGCCCTATAATATCTGGACAAGGTCCCAAGAATTATTTTTATTTAGGAATTGTAGTTTTTTATTTTTAAACAACTTTTACAAAAACCCATTATTTGTTAAATTTTTTGCAAGCAATGAAATGCAATGACATATCACATGAGACAGATGTATGATACAAATACAAATTAAATTGTAGACAACCAATTAAGTTCATCTAGCACATGTTTTCATTTTATTTAGGAATAAAACCTTTTATTTAGGAATAAGATGAAAATTATTAGTATTGAGACATTTTTTAATTCTCCAATATCTAGATAGAATTTCAAAAAATATTTTTCTACTTAGAATTCTTACAATATTCCTTAAAATTTGGTGTAATATTCCTCTGTAAAAAGTAATTATTGAAAAGTCTTCCAATATTTAGGCCGGATCTTAATGATTATTTTTATGTAGGACTAGTAATCATTATTTATAAAAAAAATAATTTTCAAAGCTATCACTTACAAATTCACATTTTTTTATTATAAATCATAATGCAACATAAGAGATGAAATGATATAAATACAAGCAATCAACTAACTTGACCTATCTTATATGTGTCTAATCTTTTCTTTTATCATTATCTCCTCTTTAAAAGAAATGAAAGAAATTTTATTTATTTTGTTAAGTAAAATTTTCTTTAATTCCTTAATATTTAGGTGAAATTTTGAGAAAATTAACCCTTCAAAATATGATTTGAATTTCCTCCAATATCTAAGAAGGGTCACCAAAATCATCATTTTTTTTATATTAAAACATTATTATTATTTTTTAAAAAGAATTTTTGTCATTTCACATTTATTATAAATGCCTAAAATGCATAAATAATAATACGAACATAAATTAAATGATGCATATAATTATTTTTTTTTTCTTAAAAATAAATTTTTTTAGGATGAAAATGGCATTTTTTGTACTAAAACCTTCATTTTTATTTTTTTTATATTTTTTAATTTTTCAATATCTAGTGGAATTAAAAATTGGTCTTTTATTTGAAATTTACAATTTTTAAATTTTTTTTAAAAAATATAATATTTCTTTGCAAAAATAACCATTTGAATTCCTTCTAATATCTACTCCAAAATCATATTTTACTTAGAAATATTATTTTTTATTTCACTTTCCTTAAAATCACTTTTTCAATATTTTTCTTAAAATAAACAATTTTTATTTTTATACTTGTTCATTACTATTTTATTTGAAAATATTTATTTTGTTTATTATTATTTATTAATTTTTTCTAGCACTAAAAATCTTAACTATCCACATCAAATTTATTTTTAACCACATCAAATTTACTTTTACAAATATTTAGCAGTAAAAAAATTATTAAAGCACAAGTAAATATTAAAGCAACATATACATATAACAATAAATTAAAACAAGAGATAGAAAATTATACCCAACAAATCTATAGGCCTCAAACCCAAAGTGCTTGGATTGGGCTTCTAATGGAATCGGCTTGAGTTAGGTCCACTAAGTACAATTCGCTTGGCTTCTTATGCCTCTTTTTTCCTTAATGAACAATACCCAGATTCCACATTTTTAGCCTATCCCTTTCACTTTGCTAACACCTTTTCCTTTCATCTTTTATTTCCTTATTTGCCAAACTAGTTGTGCCTTTCCTCTTTTGAAACTGACCAAAAATATATTTTTTTACTATATTGCCTTGCTTTTTTTCTTTTATTTGCTTGACTTTGGTTCTTCACTTCTGTGGGCACTATGATTATTTTTTATTTTGATTTCTTTTTCAACCCCTAAGCAATGTGCTAGTGATTTGTGTATGTTCAACTCGATAGGCCAAACTTCCTTGCATTTAATTTAAACATTGCAGCCAATGTGGCTAAAGCATCACAATCTGATTTTTTTTAGAGGAATATATTGAAATTGGACATCCTTAAATTGCTTGATCAATTTGGTTATGTACCTTTGGTATCAAACCAACATCAAGTCTTGAGTCTTCCATTCATCTCGTAATTGACAGATTTCTAAGGCTAAGTCTTTATATACCTCTAATACTCCAATCTTTTATTCAATTTCCATTTGTAAACCTATAACACGTGTTTCATATTTTACCACATTATTAGTGTAGTTAAAATCTAGCCTTGCAGTGCTTGGATAGTAGTTTCCTTCCAAAGAAATGAAAACTACTCTAACTCTATGCCCAAAGGTGTTTAACACTCCATCAAAAACTATTCTACATGGTTTTTCTACAAGTTCTCCCTTTTCTACTTGAAAGACAGTTATTAAGTCTTCATCTGGGAAATCAAACTTCATGGGCTCATAGTCATCTATAGTGCGATTTGCAAGAAATTCTACAATTGCATTCTTTTTAATTGCTTCTTGTTCCATAGATATAATGTTTTATTTGGAAAACATAACTTACCATCTTGTTATTTTCTTTGATAAAGATGATTTCTCAAAGATGTATTTGAAAGAATCTAACTTTACCACTAGTCAAGTTGTGTGATATAACATATACTACCTAAGTTTGTAGGTTGTCCGAGCTAATACATAACACAATATTTTCAACTGAGAATACTTGGATTCATAATAAGTGAACTTCTTACTTAGCTAGTAAATGGCTTTTTTTTTCTTGTTTCATTTTGTTGCCCCAACACACATTGTATAGAGTTCTCATGTATTGTCAGATACAAAATTAAAGGTTTTCCTACAATAGGTGGAATTGAAACTAGCAGATTCGATAGGTATTCCTTGAATTTTTTTAAAGGTGCACTGACATTTTTCATTTCATTTATGAAGATCATGTTTCATGAGCATCTCAAAAATAGGATCACACTTGAAAATGAGTTGAAAGATAAAATAAGAGATGTAGTTCATTCTTTCCATAAAACCTCTTACTTCTTTTTGAGTTTACGAATAAGACATGTTCTGGATGGCACGTATACTATTCGAGTTCACTTTAATTCCTTTTTCATAAACCATAAATCCTAGCAACTTCTTTGATTGGGCCCCAAACGTGCATCTGGCTAGGTTTAGTTTGAGCTAAAACTTTCGTAACCTTTCAAACAACTTCTTAAGGTTGGCTATATCATCTTCCCCTTTACGAGACTTTATGATCATATCATCTACATACACCTCCATTTCTTTGTACATTATATCATGAAAAAGAGTTACCATTTCTCTTTGATAAGTGGCTCTGGCATTCTTTAATTTGAAAGGCATGGCTTTGTAATAAAAAATGTCCCACATCATCACAAACGTGATTTTTTTCCATATTAGTAGAGGCCATTTTAATTTGATTGCATCCCAAAAAAAATCCATGCATGAAAACATGGAATGTTTTGTAGTATTGTCCACTAAAGTGTTAATGTGAGGTAATAAAAAAATATCTTTCGAGCTTGCTTTGTTTAAATCTTGATAGTTCATGCACATCCAAACTTTTTCATCTTTTTATGAAACTCGGACTATATTCGTGACCCACTTCAAATCCTTAGCCACTTTTCAGAAAATCTGCATTGAACTACATTTTCACTTCGTCTTTAATCTTTAACAACATTTTTTTGGCCTCATGCATCTTAATGTTTGCTGCATTGGTTTGCCTATTCTAGTTTTAAAGGCAAGTAATGTTCTACAATATCCATATTGAGCCTTGACATATATTGGTATGACTATGCAAACATGTTAATATACTTATAGAGTAGCTCTTTCAATCTTTGCCTTTCTGTATGTAAAAGTGACGTGCCCACATGGAATTTTTCTTGTTTTCCTGATTCCCTAAATTAACTACATCTAGAGTTATTTTCATACGGTTCAATTGGTTTCTTTTCTTACTCTACTAGTTTTAACAAATCAAGGGGTAAAGTGTAATCATTTGAGTTTTTTTCATTATCAAGCTCATCAACATGAATAAGATTTTCAAAATCAAATTCTAGATTATTGTCATAGTTATCTTTATGTTCATTATTTGAACACCTAAAAAATGTATATTGAAGAAATGTAAGTGGGAATATAGGTGTGGTAAATTAAACTGAAAGAAAAAGGAAATGAAAATGCACTGATCTGATTGAAATGGAAAAACAAGCTTGTACACAGAAACCTCTTAATGCTCTTAGGTAAAAGCATTGGAGAATTAAACTCTCTACATTAATTTGAAAGGCACTCAAGGACAACTAGTAGCTTCATCATTTTTCAATTATTTAGCTTGGTTCCAGGTGGGCATTTATACACAAGCACTTTTTTTTCCTTAGTCGCCATCTTTTCCCTATCCATCATACTAATCATTAGCTAGGAGAAAGCCTCTTTTATGTCCAATGTGAGTTCCCTTTTTGTAACCTCTAATGGATCAAGATAGATACATCCATTTGAGCGAAAATGTATTATTAAGGTAAGAAAAAACTATTTTCTCACTTCTAGTTCAAGTGCTTTGAGGCGAGCCATTGTTTTTTTTCTTATCAGTTATGGGTCATCGTCTCTCCGTCCTATTAACCTTGTATCATAGCTCGAATCTTCCTTTATTCTTAATTATCCTTGGTGGCTTATTTATTCCTTATATATTTATCCCTAGGCTTCTTTTATTATGCCACATTTTTTTGACTATTTACTTGATGACCATCTCAATGACCCTGGATAAGCATGGAATTTGTATCCTTGATCCTTCTTCCATATATGTTATAAATACAAATTTAAAAGATTTAAAAAGACACTCAAACTTCTCATCAACAACTTTTATGCATGAAGTGGTTAAGAGCTTACTTACCAGTAGATCTTCTTCTTTAAAAATATAAAAATTTTTATTTTTGGCAATGAATTTAAGCTTTGATGTAAAGAAGATGGGAAGACACTTACCATGTGAATCCATGGCTTTTTAAGTAAACAACTATACAATGACAAAATGTTCATGACATAAATTTTATAGTAAAAGTACATAGATTGATTTGTAAGGCTATCTTAATGTCTCTTAGTACCTCGCAGTGAGACCCATTAAAGAGCTTCATAATCATATGACTTGGTTTCATATATGACATATCAATGCATAACTTCTTCAAAATGGTCATGGGCATGATGTTGACCAATAAACCATTGTCAATGAAAACCTTTCCTACTGTGTGGGCTTTGCACCCAATGGTAATATGAAGGGTTTTAGTACTACCTCAACCTTTCAACGAGATTTCATTATCATTGAAATTGATGTAATTTGGTGCTATGATGTTTTCCATGATATGGCCTACATTTTTACTAATATGTTATGCTTTATATATGTTTCATTCAACACATTCAATAAGGCTTTTTTGTGCGATTCGAAGTTTAGTAATAAAGACAATAGTGATATATGGGTTGGCATTTTGTTCAATTGCTCAATGACATTGTACTCACTATGTTTGATCAACTTAAAAAATTCATAAGCTTCTTTTTCAAAGGCTGACTTCTTATATTATGTATTGGGTTATCGTCGGATGGGTTTTTTTTCCTTCTTTTGACACTTTCTCTCTTTCTTTTACTTTCCCTTATCAAATTTTCTCTAATCTTATTGGTGTATAACATCATCCACTCTTGGTCATAATGCCCACTCTGGCTATATTAGCGGTGTTTATGACATTTAAATTGCTTAAGCTTGAACCACCATTTGACTCTTGGACTACAATGTCACACTTATACTTCTATGACATCACGTTATTGCTTTAGTATGGAAAAAAGGGCTAGAGACATTAATGGTTATAGTTGTCATACAAACAAAGGGATTTTTTTTTTTTTTTGCTAAAGCTGATTTTCATCATAAAATATAGTCATTAGCCTAAACACGACTCTTAAAGGCACATTCCTCTAAAGTTCCTCTCATATAATGTTCTCTAAATTTTCATCACATTTGTTGAAAAACTCAATTAAATATAAGTTTTTCACTGTTTACAACACCTGATGAAATGCATTGTAGTCCTGAATGGAGTGCCCCATTACCCCATATGATACTAGTAAATTTGATTTGGATT